>NC_133395.1:118603817-119228817 GCF_047511655.1 Castor canadensis | reverse complement strand
CAAAACCATTCCTCAAAAGTTCCCATCCTTTTCATTTATGTATTTGTGTAGACTTTAATATTTTCAAGTTGTCCACTTACTATCAAAATTCAATGTATTAAAACCAAGGCTTATCCTTTCTTTCAAATTTGAGAAGTAGGTAGTCAACATACCAAACTCTTAGATATTCTAATGCCTATTATTTTACCATGTTCTGCTTGTTTTATTATTTTTTTTTATTTTAAGGAGTTAAACAACACTTTGGGGAGATAATGATTTCCACCAGTATGGTGTTCCTTTTGTTCCCAGAGAAACAGTCATACTGATTCTCACAAGTCAATTTATATTCTCCTTGAGTAAATTATTGCCAGGAAAGAGAAATGTACATACTGGTGTTGATGAAAAGTGGGTCAGGTGCACAAAGTGATTTAAAATGTATCAAACTAAGAGTAACAATAGTATATTTTTTCAAAAATATAGTGTGTATATTTAACATAAAACATTTTTAAGGTTTTGGTTTCTTTATTCCATACCATGTAAGTATCTCAATACTAACCATTGTGGAATATGATTACTAATTAATGACAATTTTTGAAAGAGAAGTATTACATCAATTGAGATAAATCTTCCAGACTAAATAAAAATCATCAGCTGATTGGGTACTATAACTTACAGAGCACTCTGATATTGTGTTCCTAAAATGTATGATTATATCTTTACCCAACTCATGCCAGTTCCTAAATATCTTTTGTATTTGCCATGTCTACTGTTCCATAGTATTCTAAATGATCATAATTACTACAATAGTCTGTTTTTTGGTACCCTTCTATCTACTCTTGTCTCTCTCTAACAAATTTTCCATACCATAGCTTTAGGGAGATTTTTCAGTCCAAATTTGGTTATGTAACTTTTCTGGTGGAAACCATCTATTACTTTCAAAAACCTAACATGGCATGGCCTTTAGCTCCTTCTGTGGATTCTTCTCATATTTTTCTCCCTTTGGTCCTGTATTCTTCCTACTATTCCCATTTTCTTCCTCAAAAATCATTGTCTTCCCCCTGAAACAAGGCCTTTACACTTTTTTATTCCATCAATTCTGTACAACTTTATCTTCATCTCCTGATTAACTCCTTCAAATGGTTTCTCCTTTACAGGCTAAGTTATCCCCTTTTTATAGTCTTTTATTGGTACCTGCCCTCCTCTGTGTTACCGTTTTATTTCTATGACAAGGCTGTCAGCTCTGTCTTTTCATAAACCAAGTATATTTATGCCCAGGTGCTCAGTCTGGCACATGCTAACTCTTTGTTGAAATCACAAAATAATATGTATAAATTTGTAAAGGGATAGGAAATAAGATTATAATAGCTAAAAATGAATGATCTGTGTTTAACTATAGGAATGACTTTAAAGGGAAGTTAAAGGCCAAGATCATGATGAAAAATGCATGACTGATTTTTTAGATGAGGCAACTGACTGATGCTCAGAGGTGTTAAGGAATTCACATATGGGAGCACAGCTACTAAGTGATAGAGCTAGAGTTTTAACTTACATTTGTCTGACAGCACAAGTATTGCTAAGAGCAGTTGCATGTACAAAACTTTTATGTTAGTAAGTGTGGTAGAGCCTACATTCTCTATCCCTCCTGAAAGTTCACATGGACCACAAGGAATGGTATAGACTGACAATTCCTCAACTAAGGAAAAGTGCTTAACTTAATGTTACATAATTTCCTTTTCATTTGGTGCTACACGTGAATGGAATTCACCTTGGCAAATATTGCTACACATTTTGTCATTCATCCATTTTCTCTTCCTTTTCTTTATCTGTCTTTAGTACACTGATTGCAATTCCATTTCTCGATTACTCTTTCCAGAGATTTGCCAGTACTTCCCTATAGCTAGCATGAGGAGACAGCCACCCCCTGCCTTTGAAAATAAAATATTGTCTTTAAAATTTAATTTGCCATGAGTTAGGGTCAAGCGTCCAAAGAAATGAACCTTATTTAACTTTCTTTCTGTCTCAGATATACTTATTGCCATAAATTTATGCTCTGTTCCCCCCCACATTTTTTAGACTACCAACCATACATGATAAAAGGGCTATCAGAGATGGAATAGCAATAAAATTGAAACACTGCAAATATTTTTCATGAGAAAAGGGAGACATTTGGTCAAACCCAGTACAATTATCCATGATAAAACATACCAGTGTCACCTTCAATAATTACTGGAGAACAAGACTTAAGTATAAATAATAGGACATCTTTTTTCATTTTTAGCTTATTTCATTTAAAAATTAATTCCTGCTAAATAGTTCTCAGAACTAGGGAGACCTGCCAAGACACATTTCTTCAGAATGGAACATAAGTCTTGCATATACTGTACTTTTCCACATTTCTCATAAGTCAAAATATATGGATTTTATGTCTGAGTAGAGAATTTTACCACACCAGGTATATTTATATCTATATCAATATAAGTATATTGGGAAAAATCTCTGCAAATCTAGAAGCTGACAGAAGGTGCCCTTAAGGATTTTTTTAGGCTAAATATTATTATTTATTCCTCAAAGGGCCATAATTGTGAGCTTTTTGAGTTTGTAATAATTCAGCATAATATATGTAGTTCTTATTTAAGTAAAAGGTTTTAAGTGCCTTCTGAAAACTTTAAAGTTCTTTCAAAAGACTGGAGAAATATCTAGGTCTAAATTTAGCATTTCCCCCCAAATTCAATGCTGAAAAATGGAAATAAAAATTTCATTAACTCTATGTATTTATTCAACAAATGGGAATTAGGGGCATGAAGGGGATTAGATAGTATCCTTGCTTTCAAGGATCTCATTTGTGTGGCTGAAACAAGTATTCATGTGCGCACACACGCACACACACACACACACACACCCCAGGATTGTGTGCCATAGCAGTGGAGGGGATGCAGGGTGCTATACAGACACACACAGGGGCACTTGCCTTCCACAAGATGGAGGCTTGGACTGGGCTTTAAGGAAGTGATGTCCAAGCTGAGACTTCTGTGCTCAGTAGTTCTGTATGGCAAAGAAATGGGCACAGGATTGCCATGCCACCCTTAGTTAGCTTAAAAAAGAACACAGTTGTTAAGTAATGAGTCTTTCTATGGTTGCGTTTTCAGCTATGGATAGAAAAGAAGATGGCATTACCTTTTTTATTTTTTGGCTCTAGTTTGCATTGATTTGATTTCCTCTTTTTTTTTGTAACTAACATTTTCTATGAAC
The DNA here is from genome assembly GCF_047511655.1 of Castor canadensis. Lineage (NCBI taxonomy): Eukaryota > Metazoa > Chordata > Mammalia > Rodentia > Castoridae > Castor > Castor canadensis. The sequence goes on along the minus strand of NC_133395.1, from coordinate 119,225,589 downwards.
CCATATAGAGCCACAAGACAATTATTACTTAGGGTATGAGCTTTGAATAAGACATCTCTGAAAGTATTAGGTAAAGAAGTGTGTGTTACATGGAAGGAGGTGAATATAAGAGCAGTGAGTAACTCAAGCTTTATTGGAGTGACTGCCTGACCATGACTCCTTTGAAAACCCTTCCATCCCAAAGGCTGTTGTCTACAGCAGTGCTTTCCCAGTGTGACCCTCTGAGACTAGAATAATCATAGTTTATTTTTTTTCTATGACACTGTGGCCTACTGTGGCCAGAGATATATTTTAAAAATCAGAAAATTTCATTGCAGTTCTGGATTTGAATCATTATGTTGTCAGAGTGGGTAATAGCATGTTCTATATTGGAGGCCCTTCCAGTTTCTTGTCTGGTTAGATTTACACCTTTAGTTTCCTGCCTGGTCTCTGGAGGTGTCTGAATTAGTAACTGTTTATGTAAAATTGTGCCTGATTAGACAAGGTGTGGACAGCGCTTGACTTTGGTGGGGTTAGTTAGATTTTTCCCTCTGGGCATTTTAAAGTTATGTATTGTATGTCAAGATGCTATTTGGCTTAACTTTAAGCTGCATAGATACAAATATTTGGTTACGTTGATGCCAAGTAGAGAAAGCACATCTAAAAGTAGAGGCAATAGGGTGGTAAATGTTTGAAAGAGGAGTAGAGACAAGGCAATGCAAAGGAGGGAAGGGGAGTGGGCAGATGGGCAGGGGAGGTGAGAGAGAATATAAATATGAATGTGAATATGAATGTGTGAACCTTGGATCTGAGTGGCTTCCCACATTCCTGGCTCTGATTCCTTGGGAGACCTGGTTGTATTCTTGTCCTACATGCTATGTGATACATCTAGAATCCTACTTTTATTTGAGGTCTTCAGCTAGGTTTTGTTTCTTGCAACTGAATGACTTAATTTACAGCTTGCATATGGTTTTTGTGATATTTTTGTTTGAATGAGGAAATGGAACGTAAGGTTCCCAATAATTTTTCATGAATACTCTAGTTGAATTAATATAAAATCTTGTAATCATTGAATCGGGTATCTGGTTGACTGTTAAAAACCTATGGGCTGTTCTTGTTGTATTAGCAAAAACAAACAGCAATAAAAAATTTGTCATTGAGTGAGGTTTAGACCACTAAAACCTCTGGTTCAAGTCTTCTGTATTCTTTTTTTTTTTTAACTTTTTTTCATTTATTAATTTTTTTATTAGAATATATTTGTTGTACAGAGGGGCATTCATTGTGACAGTTTGAATAGGCTTACACTGTGCATTGGGTAGATCATCCCCACCATCTCTTCCTCTCAACCCCCTCCTGCCCACTTAAAGCAAATGCAAAAGGTTTCATTGTTCTATTTCATATAAGTGAATGAAGTCAATCAACCTTATTCCCTCACCTTAATCTCTTTCATTCACCTTCCCCCCTCGCACAAGTATCCCCCACCACTGTACCTATTTTCCAGTTCTGTATTTTCATTATCAGCTTCTAAGTTGATGTTCAAAGGGGTTACTCACTGTATCCCCACTGTGAATATACTTTACTTTGGTCAATTCAACCCCTTCCTTTGCTCTTCCTTACCCCTTCCTTCCCCCCATCATTTTCAACAGCTTTCAATACATATCCATTTATCCTCTACTTTCACGATGTTATGTATTACAATATTGTTGATGCTCTATCATTCCCTTTTCCTTTCCCTCCTTCCCCGAGTTCCTTTTTGTAGTTCCAATGTTATAAGCATGTTCTACATACATGTTTGTAATGATCATATTTTTATGTATATGTTTATCTTTTGGATCTATCTTCCACATATGAGAGAAAACATGTAGCCTTTATCTTTCTGAACATGGTTAACCTCAGTTAACATGATATCTTCCAATTGTATCCATTGACCTTCAAAACATATGGTGTCATTCTTCCTTATTAAGCCTTCTCTATTCTTGAGTTGACATAGTGAGAATCTATTGTGATGACCTGATTGGGAATAAACTAGAAAGTTGTGCTTCATCTTGATGTTTTAAGAAAAGTATTAATGTAATATTTTGTATTTATAAAACAGTATGCTATGCTTGAAGCATAATAAACTAAATACCCATGAATCACTGTTCAGCTCTCACTATAGCACTCTGAAACCATTGCACTGCCATCTATTTACACGTACTTTCCCTGAACACGTCTGCCTTTTGATTCCAACAGTAACAGTACTGAGTGAATGGATGAACTGCATGAAGTTTCCACTCTTCTTTCCCTTCCCGCCCCATTTTAAAATAATTTTGTCATGTGTATATATGTTTCAAAACAAGATATATTTTAGTTTTTGAGTTTTATGAAAACTGGTTTTAGTTTTAGATGGAATCTTAGAGTATATGGCAACAAATTTGGTCAGTAAATAAGATATAACCTCTTCTATTTAGTTATATTATTAGGACAAGTCCATTGGTTGATAGTGTTTGCCTGAAGTACTATTGAGAAAGTATTTTGAGTTCATGAAAGGACTTTGTGGTTAAGAATTCAGTGAGCTGTTATTAATGTGTGTCCTGTGTATGTTGGCGTTTTTTATGTTTGGAGTAAGGACATACTTGTTACATTTTTTGCCTTCCCTAATCTAGTGTCTTCACCTGCCTCTCCTTTTATGATTATTTTAAAACTGTCATGATCTTCTGGATATTATCAAATTTGTAGCTAACCCCTTTTGGAAAACCAAATTTGTTGTTTAAAAAGTTGAATATTATGTAGTTTACTCTTTTCCCTGCTAATTTGTTAGGTTTCTAATTACTGCCATCACAATGTATGCTTTTCTTACAAATATATAAAGTATACCATTCCCTTGGACAAACATATTTCACTATAATGTTTGAGCTCCAACCTAGAAAATGATTACATGTCCTTAGTTTCGGGGTTTTGAACTTAGCTTTACATAGATAAGTTTTGTCCACTGTAATTTAAACCAACTAGAGTAGCAAAGCCTCTTTAGAACTTCCAGAGCTTATTAAACATTATTTTAAGATATTATCTTAACTTGTTCTTCATTTATGAATGTTTGCTCAGGAAATGGTTGTAAAAAGCTTCAAATATTAATTGAATAATGTTTTCTTAAAAGTAGCTGCCAAGTGTAAATACCACTGATATACATTCATGCATATGATAGTATATAAATAACCGGGAACAGCATAGCAAAGGTCAATCAATTATGTATAGGTCAGAATGCTTTCCATCTGGATTTAGTCATTTTAGCAAATGACATCATGTGTTCCTTGGAGTCTATTGTGAAATGTGGCTTGAGTCATTATAGATTGGTTCTACTTTGGAGTACCATAATGGCAGTGGTAAGGCTCAATAAGTAAATTTATTTGACTTTGTGGGAGCAGATTTATATAATTAGGGTGCAGTGATGAAGGCTTTTCATTCTGCAGAAAATCTCTGGGCCCCATCCACCAATTTCTAGTTTCTTACTGCTCTTAGTTGATTTTTTTTTAAAGCACTTGAAGATAAAAAAGTTGGAATTGAGCCAGATGCTCTTTATATAACTGCAATGGATTATTTTTCCATGAAATTGCCAACAGAGAATCAATAGTCATGAACCTGGCACCTATCTAATCTCTTCTAATTTCACCATGGTTTTTTTGAATGGGGCTACTATAAATTTTGTTTACAATTTCTGCTTCAATATCATAGGGAGTGGCCATACCAGATTTCTAGGACATGGAATTGGAATATTGTTGAGATGGGAAGAGATGTTGGCGTTTTATGTTCGGCACAAGAGCTGAATTTAGCGTATAGATTAAGTGATAAAAGTAGCTGTCAAGTCCAGTCATTTCCAATTACTCAGGGCTTGAGGAAGTAAATGTTACTTGACAGAATTTAATGTGTGATTTCCCCTTCCCCTCAAGATATTTTGAAAATATTAAAAAGTTGTTGACTTTTTAAAAGTATGATAGCTTGGAATGAATAAGTACTTTCAGTCAAAATCTCTGTCGTGTTTTATAGGAACATGTAGTTGAAATCTAAGTTTGCTTCTGAGTCCTTGGAAGGGTGAAGACTGGATGTCCTCATCAAAGATAAAGGAAATGATCCTTGCCTTTCGGGAGCTTATAGTTGAGTGAGGAGATAGGCATTGCAAACATATTACCACAGTATAAGATAATGTTGCTCTAATAAGAGGCATGTGTCTTTGCAGTATTGATATTCGTGACACTTATTTATACTATATGCTCCTTTTCTTATTTATATGAGAAACATATCTATACTTATTCTTGAGCATAAGAGGGTAAGCGTGACCTTTCAGCTTTCAAGATAGCTACTGTAGGGGAGTCAAAATTCTATGTATAGTTTCTTAGGATTTTTTCTTTGAGGGGATGCTAGGCTTGAGAACAAAATTGACATAAGATAAATTAATAGAAAGAAGGCATATAAATTTGTTTAATACAAGTTTTATGTGACCGGGACCACTGATAAGAAAATGAAGAATCAAAGAAGTGGCAAAATCAGTATGATTTCATATCCAGTTGAACAAAGAGAGTAGGTATGAAAATGTAGCTAAATTAGGCAAGGAAACTAAAGGACAGTAAGAATTGTCTTAACAAGATCTGTCTGTATGGAATTCTCCTGTTCTCAACTTCTATGCTTGATGATAAGAATGTTACATTCCTTCTGAAATAGTGAGGACATCTTCCATATGGAAATTTTATCTTCCACTGTCAGGAAGGAAAAAGAGAGCATCAGTGTGCCCTGCTTATACCTGCTGTTTGTTTAAGTGCTCACAATAACATGTGTGCCAAAGTGGCACATTTTGAGGTGGTACATTCTCTTTGGCTTCACTACCCTGTGCTTTGGCCATGCTGGGGCAATGCAGCTGCCCTGCTTCTGGGATGACACTTGTTATTCTGCACACCACCCAAAGCCTTGCCGCCACTTTAATGAAACCCCATAGATTGCTCTTTGATTGTGTCCATATTGACATTAAAACAAATGGTTAAAAGGTGGATATATAGGTCAAGATGCCATTGTTACCTGTGGCATCTAACTGTTTATTGCAGTATTTTGTTTTCTTTCCCCCACTATAGTGGTTTGCTGAGATTACAATCAGTGCTCACAAATTAGTCAACTATCATGTGATATGATAGATAAAAACTAGAATTTTCTCACCGTCATTCCAGCAGAACTTCCCCTTTATTTAGGAAAAGGGCCTTGTTATATCTGTAAGTGCTTATTAATGACGAAAAGGTATATCTCACGTGATTTTTTTGCCCCATTCAATTCATCCTATGGGGGTTAGAAGTCAGGGCCTTGTGCTTGCTGGGCAGGTACTCTACTATTTGAACCACAATCCAGTCCTTTTTTGTGTTAGTTATTGTTTCAGGTATTATCCTTCTGATCTCCACCTCCTGAGTATCTGGGATTACTGGTATAAACCACTGAACCTGGCCCAATTCATACTTTTTTTTTATTGTTTTATTATTCATATGTGCATACAAGGCTTGCGTCATTTCTCCCCCCTGCCCCCACCCCCTCCCTTACCACCCACTCCACCCCCTGCCTCTCACCCCCACCCCCTCGATACCTGGCAGAAACTATTTTGCCCTTATTTCTAATTTTGTTGTAGAGAGAGTATAAGCAATAATAGGAAGGAACAAGGGTTTTTGCTGGTTGAGATAAGGATAGCTATACAGGGCATTGACTCACATTGATTTCCTGTGCGTGGGTGTTACCTTCTAGATTAGTTCTTTTTGATCTAACCTTTTCTCTAGTTCCTGGTCCCCTTTTCCAATCCAATTCATACTTCTTAAACACTTTCAATAGAGCTTTTTTTTTTTTAAAAACATCTTTTAGCCAAATATTAATGCTTGAGTATACAATAGAGTAGCAAAGGCCATTGGGAGTCAAGAGATCTGCTTTCTAGTCCTTGTTTCATCACTGAGAAGCTGGATAATGTCAGGCAAAATGTTTAATTTCACTAGAATTTTCTCTGTTTAAGTGTTTCAGTTCCTTTTGGTCCCAGTTGTCTTAATGTTTGGATCTGCAGTGCGTTATGCAGTACCTGGCACCTGGAACATTTATGATCTTAAATATTCTCAGATAAAAATGGTCACATTAATAACAATCAACAGTATATGTTGAAGGAAATGAAAATATTAGTAGCATTGAGCAACTCTAAGTATTCTATTTCTAGCATGTTTTCTTCACCTGTGCTCTTGCTCCTTGAATAAGTCTACAACTCACAGCATCCACATTTCTACTGAACAATACTAAAAGTTCTTTTTCTTGTATTCTGTATTTTTTTATTATAAAAACAATATGTATTTATGGTAAAAAATACAGAAAGCTATGGATAAGCAAAAAGGCAGTAAAACATCCTGTGCATCAGGAATAGATTCTGCAGCAAATTACAGAAAGTCTAACCAAGGGCAACTTTCTCCAAGTTTTTAAAGGAGAATTAGGGGCTGGAGGTTTGGTGTCACTTTTCTGATATTCTTAACATACTATTATTTTTGTCTTCATGGTGATAGAGAAGCTGCTGTTCCTCCAGGCATCATGTTTGTACTGAGAAGTAAAGGATGGAGAGAGAGAGAGAGAGAGAGAGAGAGAGAGAGAGAGAGAGAGAGAGAGACGGTGCAAGCGAGAGGCCTGCTAGATGAACTTGCTTCTAATCAAGACAGAAAAATTCCTTCCTAGTGGATCTTTGCTTATATCTTATTTTATAAAACCATTCCCAACTGCAAGAGGTGTTAGAGAGAAAGGTTTGTGAATGGAAGTTGGGTTAGCTATCAGTTTGTCAAACTTTTAGTCTTATTTAAATATAATCATTTTCAATAAATATGATAATATACTTAAAATTTTTTTTGACATTATTGGAGTTTGAACTGAGAGCTTTGTGCTTGCTAGGCGGGTGGTCTACCACTTGAGCCATGCCTACAACTCTTTTTGCTCTGGTTATTTTGGAGAAAGATTCTTGCTTTTTGCCCAGGCTAGCTTGAAGTACAATCTGCCTATTTTATGCTTCCTACTGTCTCTGGGATGACAGGTTTGTGCCACCATGCCCAGTGTTTTCCCATTGAGATGGGGTCTTGCAAATTTTTTTTCCTGAGCTGGCCTGGAATTGGGATCTTCCTGATCTGTCTCCCGTGCAGCTTGGCTATAACAGTTGTGCACCACAAGTGTCCAGCTCAGAATTTCCAAGTTTTAACACAATAAATAATCTGATTTTGAATATCTTTATAGATATGTCTTTTCTCTGAACTTTTTTGACCTTTTCCATTTCATTTTGAACTGCTTATTAAAAATATGCAAAAAACAATGGTAAATATGCTGATATTTAGGAACTATCTTTAAACAGGCTGAAGAAATTTTTAATAATTCACATAACTTGGATTATATCTGCAAGATGCACATATCTGATTGATTTGGCAAATTCAGACAAGATAGAGAGGGAAGTGACCCATTTTCTGATGGAATCCATTTAATCTATTTAGTTACAATAATATAATTTCTTTTGAAGATTTGGCATAGGAGATCTAGAAGTTTGCAGATATGTTAATTTTCAGAATGTCTTCTTCCTGAAAATATAGTTTCCCTTGGCATTGTGTTTCTTTTTTGTACACAGATTGTCAAATAGGAGTGGGAAGGCTGTTCCTCTCCCAGGAGATGAACAGGATACCTGTTAGGATATATTATAGGTATGTCAAAGTTGAAAGTCTGGCATCCACGCTAGCTAAAAGCAGAGACTGAGTTAACTTCCAGGGTAGCAAAAGGGGAAATGCTCATCTGCAACTCCCTTCTTGCTACTATTGGTGTGGTGTTTGGTGCGGGGATTAATTACCCCTTCCTTTGCTTGAGAACTAACAAGAATGAGCAAGGTCAAGCTTAGGGCAGAGAGTTTTAGAACTTGCTGAGTACACTGCATTACCTCTTATAAGAGTGTTCTAAATGTCAACACTTTCTCTAATGTATGCAAGGAATCCTAATTGAGAAGCTGGCCCATAGGCTTCTATGATAATCTACTTATATGTTTCTCTTTTTCATGTTGCAAAATAAAGTTAACTTTTATGGTGAATATTTTATGGCCTACTTTCTGTTACATGCCAGACTGAGAGAGATGGAAACTGATGGGTGGTGAGAATAAAAGAGCAATGCTGACCTTTTGGTAAATCATTCATCATACTGCTTCATCTGTAAGTGGTTTTTCAGTTGGAGCTCATCCTTGCTAACCGCTACATTTCACTCTAAGTTCTACAGAGGCTGATTGTCTCCTTGTGGATTGCCTTTTCTTTTAAATTCGTGTTATGTTTGTTAAAGATATTTCATTAACAATTAGTTCCTCCACCAGAGGGGGCTTGTGGACAGAGAGAGGTAGTGGGAATTCATTCAGTTTCTATCTGCAGCACTTCATTATGGCTTGCTTTTCCTTAGTAGCTGAGGTGGACTTTCAGCAATTCATTTGCCTACTCTCCTTTGAGTCTTCGTGTTCCATGGCAGTAGTCACAGGCTAGAAGAGCTTTCTATAGTTAATGCTTAGCACCAGGATACATTTTGGTTTTCATGCTAATCAAATTCCTATCAGGTGAAAGTAAAGGGGGAAAGCAAGGGTTGCCTGTTAGTTCATTCCTAAGCTGAGAACTAGAAAGTTATGGAATTCATTATAGTAGAAGCATAAATCTGTATCTTGGACCCAAAATGGATCCATGGCTGGACATTTGGTAGCCTCTATCTCACCAGTGTTGTAGACCTCTATGGGATCTTCAGTCTTTGAGCCTTCCCCGTGACATTTGCTAATCATTAGAGTTCAGAAGCAAAGCTAATATATGAGACCCACTTAGGGATGAATTAGTCTGCACAACCTGGAGGCTAGGATGAACACTCAGCATCTGGTCTAGGTAAGGGCATTAAGCATTCTACCTTAAGGACCAAGAGAAACTGACCTTTGTCAGCTAGGGAATCTGACCAGTTACAGTTTTGTGCTGATTAGACCACAGAGGCTGTTTTTTAATTATGTTCTTTAGGATCTATTAAACTAAGGACTCTATCCCTTGTCTGGGTTAGAGTATTTTGATGCAATAAAATGGAAATTGGGGGCACTAATTTTGATTATTCTAATCAAACGCAGTGCCAAGAAATATCCAGATAATACCTGCTCTCTACTTGTTCTTTGCCTGAAGTTACAGTTCCTCAACTGAATGAGTCTCAGACTGGTATCATTCATTTGAGTGGTAAATGCATGCAATTTGACAGTGTTATTTGTAACTTTGCAGTCAGACTTTTTTTTGCATCCAAACTTTTGAGAGCATGACCATAAGATCATTCTGGATATCTGTGTGTGTTGGGTGGATAGTGGGAATTAGGCTGTAACCACATTATTTTATTACCATCTTAAGACACAAATTATAGGCTTGAAGTTTGTAGCCAATTAGAGTACTTTTGCCTCATTTTGGATACAAAGAACAAATTTCTCCATATTCTTTTATATACAAAAGCAAGAAACATCATTTTTAAACAACAATAAAATCTTTTAACAGGAATTTTTTCAGAAGTTCCATTTTTCTTTCTTTGTTGGAGATGGAAAGTCAATCTTGGAAGGGACACTTAGATCTCAGAAAAATAGGCAGTAGTCCATCATACCATATGTTTCTTATGAGAAGAAATAATACATACATGATGGTGATATTTTAGACTGCTAAAGGCTTTTTTTCAAGTGTCTTCCATAACAATGTGGTATAGAATTTGGTCTGTGAGGAGGCCGAAATGAATTAAAATGAATTTTTTGAATCCTGCTTATTGAAAATGTGGGTGCTATTGAACATGACTTCTCTCATTTTCCTGCTACAGACTTACACACTCATCTAGAGCCATAGCTGCCTTGCTGCTCTTCTTCAAGAGTCAGAGAGTAAGAGGAATTTCCTGTGTCTTCAAAGTACAAAGAAATTTGTACCTTCCTCACCTTTTACTCTTCTGACCTTTCAGTATAATAACTGGTAGCCACTATTCACATTTAAATAAATGGCAAAGCAAAAAAAATTAATTCTTCTGACCCACTGGACTCATTTCAAAGGCTTTTAGTAGGCACCTGTGGCTATTGGCTCTCTTAAAGGATAGTGGGATAGCATAGACATCTGTTTCCCTCATGTCTGTTGGACAGTGTTGCTTGATACTTTTGGTTGCCCTATGGAGACTTCTTGATTACCCTATGCTGTGGGGACTGTTTTTTCCTTGGTGTCTGCCAGTGGGTTAGGTAAGTACTTTTATCCTCATTGTGACTTCTATACAAGTTCTTTTCTTTTCATCTACAGAAGCACTTTTAAAGCACATACCATTAAGCTATTATATGGACAACTCCTCTGTATTTTATCCCTGAGCTTACTGTACTTATTTCCATCACCCTCGTGCCATTATTCTTGGAAAAACATCCACATACAATACACATAAATGGCTTCTCAGTTCCTTGAATTTCACCCTTGCAAGTCTCCTATACCCCATGGTCATACCCCAAGCCAGTGGTTTACCATCTAACAAGTACCCCTTTTTCTAGGGAATGTCTGCAAATGTAAGAATTGTTACTGGCATTTGGAGGGCAGAAAGAAAGGATCCTAAATGTCATTCAGTACATGAAATTGTTCTGCAAAATGAAGAATTATTTCACCTCAAATGCCAATAGTGCCCTTGTTAAGATACTCTTTTAATCTTCAGAATATGTTTCAAAGCATCCTTCTGTCTGATCACTACCTTTCAGCTTTCCAGGGATGCTCCATCAGATGACATTAGCAACTCTACTCCAAGAGTTCTTTGATCTCTTGGGGTCACCAATCTGTTGATCTGCTGCTTTTCTATGCTGTTCATCATACCTTTCACACCCTTACTTTCTCCTTATCCCACTTAGAAGCTGTACTTAACCTCTTCTCTACATGCACATCCAACTCATTTGCTCATCTCCCTCTCTTATTCTTATGTGGTAAAAATGTGACCCTCTCTTACTCTTCTGCCAACTTTGGACCTGAGTAGATGAGCACAAAATCAGGTTGACTGCTTCCTATGTCACTTACCACTCTCTTTTTTCACCATTGTCTATTTACACTGACTTTCTTGCTGTTCTTTGAAGACATTAAGCTTGTTCCTACCTCAGTGTTTTCATATTTACTGTTGCTTATATCCATCTGTCTTTCCCCCTATTTTGTCCTTGTCTCCTGTTACACTCAGGTTTCTGCTTAAATGTCACCTTTTGAAAGAACCCATCTTTCCCACCCTGCCTACCAAAGCAATGCTCCTCCCCCTCATTCTTTGTCTCCTTACTATGCTTTGTTTTTTTCCACAGGACTTATCACTTACCATATTGCAAATTCATGACAATCTGATTATTATCCATATAAAACCTCCACCATGATAGGGATTTTGCCAGTCTTGTTTAGTTCTTTATCCTCAGTGCCTGGAACAGTGTTTAGCATTCAATACTTATTGGTTAAGCATTTAACACATTCTTGATAAATGAATGTTGAATAAATGAAGTGTACTGACTACTGTGGCAGAGATTCTTTTAACTTGGCATGCCTTTGCTGTTGCTGCTGCTGATTCAATTCTCTCACACTTTTCTCTATTTGAAATATTGGAAAAACCTTCCTTTGTACAGTGTCCCATAATATCATTTGGCTTTCATTTGATATAAACACGCCATTTACATATTAATTCTGCCTTTGTTTTTTTCTCATTAGTCCATAACAATTAAAATAGACCATTACTCTGCCACACTATGAGTTTTTATGATGTCATATCAAAGTCTTCATTAATTAAACAACTTCATAAATTAAAGCCTTAGTCAATGACAGTATCTTTCAGTTGCAAATTATCTCCAGTTAAAGAGCACAATAGCAGACCTGGGACAATTTTAGCATTAGGACATGCCAACTAAATAGCCAGATGTGCTTACTGACACATTAAAAGTCAAAAACTGTCACTTTACCTGATTGTTTGGTGCCAGTGACACTGAGAACAGAACAGAGTCGATAGGAAAAAAAGACAAACTCAGTCACTGCAATTGGAAAGCACAGCTCAATTTCCAGGTTGTCATTTAGAGTCTTCAGAACATTAATTGGAATTAAACCTCAAAACTTAAAGAAAAATTGTCATAGATTCTTTGCAGCTATAAGATTGTGGTTTTGCACTATTCACAATAGCCAAGTTATGGAAACAGCCAAGATGCCCCAGCACAGACGAATGGATTAAGAAAATGTGGTATCTATACACAATGGAATTCTATGCAGCCATGAAGAAGAACGAAATGTTATCATTCGCTGGTAAATGGATGGAACTGGAGAACATCATTCTGAGTGAGGTTAGCCTGGCCCAAAAGACCAAAAATCGTATGTTCTCCCTCATATGTGGACATTAGATCAAGGGCAAACACAACAAGGGGATTGGACTATGAGCACATGATAAACGCGAGAGCACACAGGGGAGGGGTGAGGATAGGTAAGACACCTAAAAAACTAGCTAGCATTTGTTGCCCTTAATGCAGAGAAACTAAAGCAGATACCTTAAAAGCAACTGAGGCCAATAGGAAAAGGGGAACAGGTACTAGAGAAAAGGTTAGATCAAAAAGAATTAACCTAGAAGGTAACACCCATGCACAGGAAATCAATGTGAGTCAATGCCCTGTATAGCTATCCTTATCTCAACCAGCAAAACCCCTTGTTCCTTCCTATTAATGCTTATACTGTCTCTACAACAAAATTAGAGATAAGGGGAAAATAGTTTCTGCTGGGTATTGAGGGGGGGGGAGCGGGAGGGGGTGGAGTGGGTGGTAAGGGAGGGGGTGGGGGCAGGGGGGAGAAATGAACCAAGCCTTGTATGCACATATGAATAATAAAAGAAAAAAAAAAGATTGTGGTTTTGGATTTGAATTTGAGAAACACTGAATTGCAAGGCAAAGTTCTAATTTCTTGACTTAAAATATAGTCCTTTCTGCATTTAATGGGAGGGTGAATTAGAATAATAAGTAGTAAGATGAAGGCAGAGAGAAAAGAGATACACATGCAGTCATCTAGGTAACGGAAGATGAGAAACTGGGTTAGGGAAGAAGAAATGTGAAAGACAAAACAGAAAGAGAGTTGTTTCAGATGGGAATTAAAAAAAAGTGATGTGAGAAGAGGTGGTATGCACATGATCAGAGGTAGATGATAAACGTATTCTCTTATTTTCACATTACAGGTACAGAAATAGTATAGTGGACTGGCTGTTCTTAGTTTGGGTTGTTTTGCTCTTATGTGTTTAAAAACTTAGTGCCTTAAAACTTTAAGAGAACAATATGTAATAGTGTGTCTAAATTACCTGTTAAGCCTAAGCTCATTGGAAAGTTTTGAGCCTAAGCTCATGTCATGGTGTGCAGAATTTGGTACATTTAGAAGTCATAATACTAAAATTTGGGAAACTACGGAGTATTACATGGATGCAATTAAGTTCAAATATATCAGTGATCACAACAAATATAAATTGATTAAATTTATCCATCAATAGATAAAGTTTCTGCTTTTTTTGACAAAGATTCTTAAGTTGGATGGGGGGACAGCTATGTTCTCCTTACAAACTCTTTATAAGGGATCCCTCTATGAAAGATAATGACATTGGAAGATTGAAAAAAAAATAGATGGGAAGTTAGTATAATAGGCCATGTTAAAACCATTTAAAAGAAAGCTGTGATGCTGTATTAATATCAGACAAAATGTACTTTAAAACAGGAAGTACTATTGTAAATAGAGAGGTTTTTTTAATAAACAAAGAAGATTTATTAATCCTGAATCTACATTCCCTAGTAGCATCCTTTCAATATATATGAAGTAAAAATTGGCAGAATCACCAAGAGGTACTTAGAATGTGCACAATCAAAATATGAAAGTTTTAAACACTTTTATAGCAGACATTGATAAATAAAACTCACTTAAAAATTAGAAAGAATAAACAAGATTTAGGTGACACAACTGATTATATTGGCTAAGCGTACATATATAGAATTAGAACTCCATTAACAGAGAATGTACATAGAAGAAACCTTAACAGTGATAAATAAAAATAATCTTTTCTACATTCTTTTTCTCAGAGGCAAAAAATGAGCAGGCCAGAGCTAATAGATATCAAAACCTCTATACATTTGCAAACTCAAAATCATACCTCTAAATGAGTCTTGAGTCCAAGAAAAGTAATTATTGAAATTAGTAAATACATTAACTCTTGAGTAATACAGTTAAAAATGTACATAGTGGGAAATTTATAGATCTGGAAATGCATATATTAGGAAGAATGAACACTGGTTATTAGTGAGGTAAGCATTCAACCAAAACAGATAGCAGAATAAATCCAAATGTAGAGGAGAGAAGGAATAATATGAAATGTAAAAAACAAATGGAGGCAGGGCATGTGGCACATGCCTGTAATCCCAGTACTCAGTAGGCTGAGGCAGGAGGTTTATGAATTCAAGGCCAACATGGGCTATCTAATAAGACCATGTCTCAAAAACAATTGAATACAAAAGATTGTAGAGAAGATCAACAAAACAAAAGATGATTCTTTGAAAGACTAGAAAAAGCACATTAACACTTGGCAAGCTTGATCATCCAGAGAGAGAGAGAGAGAGAACAAAGGGTATTAGAAATGAAAAGGGGGAATTAAATATAGATATACTAGAAGATGAAAGTTCAAAGGAATATACTATGAATACTGCCTTTATGGCAATACATTTAATAACATACATTCTAATGTTTGTATCCATATGATATACACCCTCTAAGCTTGTGCTACAGCTAGATATTGAGAGACAAAATGCCAAAGTTGAGTCTGGCTTTCCAGAATGGAAATTCACTCATTTGCTTAACAAATATTTATGTACACTTGCTGTGTACTTGAAATTGTGCTGGTACTAACATATTTTCCTGAATGAGTTGGGTATTAAACAAATCACTACAAAAATAGGCATTTACAGTTGTGGTAATTGACATGTAAGTAAAATGATAGTGTTTAACAGGGAGCCTAATCTCAACAGGGGAAAGAGCATATTAGCAAAGGTTACTTCAAGGTATGACATCTAAACTGAGACCTGAATGAGTAAGAATTATTCAGGCAAGGAAATGCTATGGGGTCCAAGGCAGAGCAAGAGGGAAACTCTACATAAAAGCACTGTGGGATGAAGGACCAATGCGGTATTGTAGGGTAGAAAGGTAGGAAGGTGTACAATGTAGTTTCGGTGATTGCCAGTGATTATGGGAAGGATAATCACATTAAATTCACACATCATTGCAGAGTACATTCTCCGTTGTTAATAGCTTTATATAAACAATAACATCTGTAGAGAAAGTAAAAAGAAAAACCGTGGATGAGAAGGAAAGAAAGCAATTTCATTCAGAATAGTTATTGCTTCTTGAGAAGGGAGAGCAGAAGAGACCTCTACATCCATCTTGTGAGAATGGAAAAGGTCCTTCCTGAAAGGAAGTAGAACGTTAGTCACAGTCATGAGTTTGCTGATTTCTTTATTTTAGTGCTGGCTTTATCTGGAATAAAAAACTCATTTATAAAGTTATCAGGCAGAATAGTCCAGAAGTTAAATTTAGAGATGCCATGTTGAAGGGAGAAGTGGTTTGTCGGACAGCGCTAGTCAAAGTATGCTCTGTAGATCTGTTCAGGAAGTGAGAGGTGCAGAAGTTGAGGGTAAGGGTTAAAGACCGCAGTGTCCAGTGCAGCGTCTGTTAGCTAGGTGGTCACTCTTAATTGAGACATGCTGTGAGTGTAAAACATACACAGGATTTCAGTGACTTCGTACAAAAATCAAAATGTTAAATACCTCAATATTTGTATATTGACTGCATGTTGAAATGTTAGATTGTGGATATATGAAGTTTCATATATTCATTTTGCTTGTTTCTTTTTACATTTTTAATGTGACTTCTAGAGAGTTTAAAGTCACACATGTGGCTCACATTATATTTCTATTGGTCAGAGCTGGTTTAGAGACTCCAGTAACAGCTTTGCCTTGCAACTCATCCAAGTACATGTTAAATGGTATTTTACAAATGTATCACCAGCCACAACATATCAAAAATTGAAAATACAGTCAGCTAGTTTTACATCACAGATAGTTTGTGAAACACTGGTTTAAATCATTTGTAACAACCACTGTGCTTACCATATAAAAATATGTATGTTTTCAGTTTCTTAGTGCTCTGTGACGTATGCTAAGGAACCTACTATTAAATTGATTTACCCACCTGTATATGAAAAAAAGTGATTAATAAAGATGTTATATAACTGTCAGATTATGCTTGTACTTATCTTTAGTTATGTACCTTGCATATTGGAGTTGGAAGAATAAGATCAGAACTAGGATAAAGAGCACATTTTCACAAAGTCCTGTTGAAGGACCAGTTTGGTATCAATTAGTGATTATATTGAGAATTAAAAACATGGCAGGAGGAGGGAGAAGCTCATATTTCAAATTTGTTATACTGCAGCATTGATAATACACTTAAGTAATTGTCTTCCTTAGGTTTTGTTCCATAAAATTGACTTATTTTTCTTCAGAATGGGCTAGTTAACATTGGACTTAGAGTTTTGGCACGCGTGAACTTGTGATTTACGGGGCAATTTTTCTCATCAAAACCTAGGTAGAACCATTTATTTTAAAACCAATATTTATTTTACAATGGGAAGATGGGGCAGATTAAAGGAGCATAAAACCATGATAAATCACCCAATCTTTACCCATAGAAAAAATTTTAAATGGCTCTTAAAGTAATGGCAGTAAAACCATCTCATACAGTTTGTGTTTGGGTGGTTTTCTAGCATATGGTATAATTATGTAGATTAAAATCTAATTAACAAGAAATTTATAATAATTCAGACATGGTTGGTATGATTCTAACTCTATAAAAGTGTGATGTGTTCTTTCCTTAGCCAATTTTCTGAGTTTTGCTCATGAATAAAAAGGGAATCCAGCCTATTTCAAATCAAAGACCCAAGACATGAAATCTCTCTCTGCCTTTTTATGTAATAATCAATTTTATATTAAATGTTTAAGAAAATGTATATTTATGTTTATTATAGATTATTACATAATACTGATAAAAAAGAAATATTTATAACCACTTTGATTTACATAGATCTCATTTATATCAAGTTGTAATAATTTCCATAGCTAGAAATAATGGAGCTACATTTTCCTAACAGTTTTCTTTAATACTATTCTAATGATAGTGAAGTCATATGACATAGAACTTTTGTGCCAATTAAAAAACACAAAAGGTGAAAAATTATTTGAAGTGTCAGTGATCTCTGCTTGTAGTTCTGGTGGAATTTTACAAAATGGGAAGTTTGTGTCCTATTGTGTAGTGGATGTTTGGAGTCTTTCTCTAGCTGATTATAGAGTTTGGGTCAGTGGTTGGCAATTTTTTTTTTTTTTTGTAATGGACCAGAGAGTAAAAATTACAGGCTATCAGTTGTGTAGTCACGGCTACTCAAGTCTTATTACTACCGGGTGAAAACAATCTTAGGTAACATATGAATGAGTGATGTGTATATACTTTTTGACCCAGTAGCTCTGTATCTAGGAATATTCCATCAGGAAATAGTCAGACGTTTTGGCAAAGAGGTCTTTGCCAGTGTTATAATACTGCGATAGACAGTATTATTTAGCAATAGGAGAGCTGTTATGAGCCCTTGTTAATTAAAAGAAAAGCAACCAAACAGAATTTAAGGTGTGATCCTACTTTAATACAATGTATGTATGTATATTAGGTCAAATCACATGGAGTCAATGATAATCCACTGCTTTTTATCTGCAAAATGGAACTTTTCTACAACAAACCTAAGTTATGCATATAAAGGACTGAAAGGTTATTTGCCTATAATTTTCTGAGTGAAATAAGTAGAATTTTTTGTTGTAGTCTTTTTTCACATGATCATTTGCTATGGTGAACATATTTTAATTTCCAATGAGAAAAATGATGCGAGTTTTTTTTTTTTTTTAGAACAAGAGAAATATTTTGCCATTCAAACTGTGGTTAGCAATGATGGAAGTTTGGAAGAAGTACATCTGTAGTTCTCTTTGGAGGAGATGGGGCCTCCTGAGAGGAGCTTGGAGTGCTGTTTTTCCACTGGCAGACCATTCTTGTTATGGCAACGGATATAGGGAGTTGCAGCCAATGTACATTGTGTGTTCTCTTCTACTGGTGTCTCCATCTCCCCTGAAGGTGTTTAACATTCAATTCATCAAATGAACTCTTGTTCAGATTCCTTACACATCAAATTGCTGCCTGATTAGGATTTGGCTTTGCATGGAGGGCATCTCCAGGAAGGGAGTAAATGTACTTGGTCATTCTGACATCTGCATAACAGTTATATTGCAAATTATAGGCTGCTGCCGTGATACTCTGATTTTGTATGTTGGGTCTTGTGAGCTCGCTTAAGGAAGACCAATTTCTGAGAAATGGATTCATACTATTTGTTGAGAACATCAAGGCTAAGGGGGCCTAACTTGGTGAATGAACTGTGTAAAGTATCCATAACCTTCAGTTGGCCACTAGGAAGAGAGTCTACTGTCTTTCCTTGAACCTTATTCTACATTTCTGTACAGCAGGAGGCTTCAGTTTCTTCCTATTTGAAACTTTGCCCCTTTCCACCATTGAGGTTCTGTAATTCTTTGAGTTTTCTGCCTTTAGCCCTTGCTCACTGTGTTTTCTTCATTGCTTCTTGTCATCTGACAGAAACACAGTAGGGAGAGAGTGAGACACAGAGACTTTTTTTTTTTTGCTGCTGGTATTTAACTTTCTCCTGGAGTTTTCATTGGATAATATTGATTTCTAGTGCAAAGCACATTGTGCTTTGGAGCAGACCTGTAGAGAAAGCCAGTCCCTCAGGCCTGCTATGAGGCCAGAATCCCCTTGTCCCAGCGATTGGCATTTGTGTGAGGCTGTGGGACATGTCTCTTATGCCAGCTGCTTCTCGCAGTGACAATTGGTGTGAAATGCAGCAGACCATTTTTTCACCCGAAAGAGGCAGACATTTTGTGAGTTTACATGTTTTGTTTATCAGACTCTGAAGTGGCATTTCACTGTATTTTAATATAAATGTTCAAGCCACACATTTAGGGATAATTTCTGCCTCATTTGGAGCACAAGTCAGAATGCATGTGTCTCCATTAGAGTAAACAAAGAGGACTCTGTATCTCACACTGCTTCGTTAAGGAGAAAATATGTCCTCAGTAGGCAAGTTACTGGTTTAATATAGCTGCAAATCAAAGATCACTCCTACCAAGAACTGTTATGTCAGCTCCCTTTTTCATGAATTAATGTGAATCTGGAATTTATATTTCCTACAAAATATTTGCACATTCTTCCCAGTAGGTGAGAGAAAATCCTAATTCAAAACACATTCCTTTGTCACTTTGGAGGCTGTTGGGGAATGAGAGTTCTTTATATTTAAAGAAATCTTCAAACCAATTGGTAAAACTACTTACAGAATTTGAGGTTACACATCTTGAGGAAGCTTTAGGTCTGAAAATTGAAAAGACTTCAATTCACAAAGTGTTGATTGCATCACTTTGCTCAGCAATACAGTCAAGTTATTTTTTAAAAAGTCAACTGAATGTACTTCAGTCTCATCAATGAAATATATCAAGAAACATAAAGTTTGCAGAATGGTGTTAAGAAAAATAACATTTCATTTTTTCTTTGTAGTCAGAAAAAATGAAAATCACCCACTTTCCCCTTAAGTTCATGCTAGAAAAGTTTATAAATTTTATGTTGAATGTTTAGGTGTTTACGTGATGCAAGCCCAATTTAGAAATCGGAACTCTACCAACAAAGCAATTAATTTTAGAAAATTGTTGGTCAGCAGTTATGCTAGCCCTAGAAGAAAGTTATTCATTTCATTGGCAATAATGTACAGTATAAAAATTAGGAGATGGTCACATAGAAAAGAGAAAAATGAATGTAGATCCATAACTTAATTTAGCTCTGACCTGGCTAAGTTCTATAACACTGTCCATAATTTTTTAATGAATAGACCCTTAACACTTTACATATAATATCTTAATTTTGTATTGATCTGCCCTGATGTACTCTTGATAGAAGCAAAAACACATCTCAAATCTTTAACAAAAGCATTTTGTGTCATCCTTCAAGTGTTAAATAGAATATGACAAACTGTTCCTGGTGTTTAATCTGTTTCAGGACTCCTTTTTCCTGGCTAAATACTTTTAAAACTCAGAAGAGCTATGTTTAGTAAATGAATGATGACTTGGAGGGCAAGTTTATGGAGTTCTTTTTTAGTTAAGAGACTCATAGGCTTTCTGCATTAGTTAATTGCTTATTAAAGGTAGAACCCTTGATGTATATGTTTATTTTGTGGAAAATTATTAATTTTTAATGAAACTAAGTGACTGCTTGGATGTGGGACCCTGATTATTAATCAGGAGGCAAATGATTGACTGACTTTCCTGTTCATTAATTATTCAAGAAAGCTCAATTTTAGGGCCTGCAATAGTAGAGGTAAATTTTTATGAGAGCCTATATTCATTTACTCATTTAACAATTATTTAATACATGCTATGTGCCTTTTTTCTGATAGTCACTGATAGATAAGACCAGTAGCTCCTGTCCTTGTGAAGCTTACAGAGCAGTGAGAACAAGAAACAGGTATCAGTGTGTAGAAGGAAGAGTGGGAGGCTCACTTTTGTTTGACTCCTGTCTGTATGCAGAAAATGGTTCCTTTTTACACAAAATTCCAGATTTTCTGGGAAATTCAATTCAGCTCATTTTAACTGCTGAGAAAGTGTTTTGTGTAGAATGTGGAGTCATAGTTACCTAGAGTCAGAAGAGACTTGAGGTTATCCAAGAAGAGGTTCCTGTGCCTTCCCTGCCTCAGCCTGGCTATGTCTGATGCTCGGAAGGGAGCATGCTTACATGGGGCGCCATTTCTGGACTGTTGGAAATGGAAACTTCTCCCACATAAAGAATTGCAAATTATTCCCCTGATTACATTCTTTATTTATTATAATCCCCTATCTCGGATAAAATCCTAACATTTCACTTACCTATTGTTTGGTGTACTTAGCACAATTTTCTAGTTAGTCATGTGATCTTTTAATTATTACTATGCTATTCCTGTTAAGACTCTGTACCCTGATAGTACAGTTGTGCTCATTGTTATTTCTCTAACATTATCAAAGAGCTTGAATAAGTGAGTGCATGAATGAACATTTTTGCCTTGCTCCAAAAGGATTTAGGACAATAATACATGAATTAAAACCAACATATTAGTTCATTAACTATTTGATAACTGTTAATGGCTCTTTCCCTGCTACAGTTTTTCTCTTATCAGGTTAAGATACATATTTCTTTTGTTTACATATGACATGGTGTCCAGCCCTTTGTGGTATCCATCTCCCTTGCAGTGTAGTCCATTTTAATACCTATGTAAAGTTCCTGCCTCAGCAGGAGGTTTTCCAGAGGGTTTCACAGGGGTAAAATCAAGTCTGTGCTGGGTCTGGAAGAATGGAAGTGGAGTCATGGCAAGCACTTTTAGAGGTGTACTTAGAAAAAAAGGTGTTAGCACAATGTTCATCTGCCATTTTTTACTAGGCCATCTGCATTCCTTGGTTAAGCACCCTCCCCTTTGGTTGATTTTGTTTTTGTTTTATACTTTTTTGCCCCTATTTTCCACAAGAACTTGACTATTCTTTCACCTTTATCACTTCCTCAATACCATCTCACACTTGGAGACAGAGTAGCTGTAGTTTAGAGCTTACATGAGGAAGTTAAGTGTGGGCTCTACATGTCTTCTACATGTCTTTAGACAATGTAAAATTTGGCATTCTGTTCTTTAAAATGGACAAAATAATATGCACTGTATAAAATAATAAAATAATACCCATGGTACAAAATATTTATGCTGATGGTGCTCAAACTCTCTGTCTAGGGCCTCAGCACGGGCTCTGGCTCACCCGTTTTTCCACAGAAGCCCCCTCAATGGCTAATAGAGGCAGAGCTATTGCAATTTTTTCCAAGTTCTCAGTTTGATGATTGTACATCTCCACCCTTGATTCTTTCAGTGAACAGGTACTTAATATCCAGTCTGGGTTTTTTTTGTTGTTTGTTTTTTGTAGAAATCAGATTTGACACATTCTCCTTTCAATTTCTCTGCTTTGGGCTGTTCAATTTCTCCAGGTCCAAGGGCCTGGATTTCTCAGATTTTACCTCCCAGCTTCATACTCATTTCATTCTGGCCAAGATTTCTCTCAATAGGTTTATTGGAGATTGCTGCAGCTGCAATCAGTGTTTACAATCTCATGACAAGCTGGAGATTAAGGCTTGTCATCACTATTTAATTAACCTCAAATTAAGCAGTTTCTGGCCCCATTCCATGCCCTTCCACAAGCCCGTTAGTGCTGTTAAAACAGTACGGTAAATCCTGACAGATTCCGGGTTGGGCCTTTGGTGAGCAGGGGCTGGCTTAGGAATTGCTCTAAAGAACAACAATATTTGATCCTTATTCTTATGCCCAAGGGCTGACACTAGGGCTAGATCACTATCCAAAGGAATGCAAAGAGGAGGAAAGAAAGGTTGACATTTTTCCAGTTCGAGAAAGTATTGTGACTTGCTGAAGAAATGAGCCAAAAAGTATTCCAGAGATGGAAAAAAAAGAAACCAGTGTTCTCAATACTTTAAAATGGCTGTGTTTCTTATCACAGAAACAGAATATGTCAGTAATAAAATTGCAAATAATAATTATTACAAAAAAGAAGTTAAAACCATTCAAATTCATACTCTTCACATCTGCTTTTAAGGCTTACCTGAGCTCTTCAGTCTTTTAGCCACTAGCCACGTGTGGCTTTTTAGCATATAAAAATGTAACAAGATTGAATTGACACATGGTGTAAGTATAAATTATACATCAGATTTCTAAGACTTGTTGCAGAAAAGAATTTAATATATCTAATTATTAATGTATGTTGATTATATGTTTGAATGTTATTATATATGTTTGTATATGTTTGGTTATAAAAAAATTAAATGAATTAATTGAATTTCATCTCTTTTAACTTTTTTATTTTTGTTACTAGTAGGGGTGATTGAACTTGGGGCCTCATGCTTGCTAGGCAAGCATTCTACTGCTTGAGGCACACCTGTAGTGTTTTTGGTTTTAGGTTGTTTCAGATATGGTCTCAGTCTTTTGTCCAGCTAGCCTTGGACTACAAAACTCATGCCTTCACCTCCTAAGTAGCCTGGATTATAAGTGTAAGCTACCACGCTCAGCCACTTTTAGCTCTCTTAAATATAACCAGTGGACACTGTAAATTTATGTATGTGCATTATATTATATTCCAATTAAACTCTTTTAAACATTTTTCTTTGTATATATCAAAAATTTTTTTGA
Source organism: Castor canadensis (assembly GCF_047511655.1). NCBI lineage: Eukaryota > Metazoa > Chordata > Mammalia > Rodentia > Castoridae > Castor > Castor canadensis. Next base: position 119,202,177 of record NC_133395.1, on the reverse strand, counting down.
AAGAAAAAACTGCATTATTGCACATACAATATTCTCCTTTCTTCAATTAATAATGTATTGTGGATGTATTTATATCATGAAATATATGTGGTTTTTTAATTTACTTTTAATATTTCTTTGTATTGTTGTGTCTTTTGGTTAATCTAGTCTCCTATTGTTAAGCACTTAGGTTATTATCATTTTTAAGATTAGAGCAATCCTTCCTTATTTGTAGGGGATATATTCCAAGACTACCTTGTGGAGGCTTGAAATTACAGATAATACCAAACTCTATATGTACTGTTTTTTCTACACACACACACACACACACACACAGAGTTTAATTTATAAATTAGGCATAATAAAATATTGATAACAATAATAATAAAATAGTTATAACTATCCTGTAATTACAGTTCTGTGAATATGGTCTCTCCCTCTCAAAATATCTTACTGTACTCTTCTCACCCTTCTTGTGATGATGTCAGATGATACAATGCCTCCCTGACAAGCTTATGTGAGGTAAATGACATAGTCATTGTGACATTAAGATACCACATAAGAGTTACTGAAACACAGGTACTGTAATACTATGACACTTAATCTGATAACCAAGACACTACTAAGTGATTAATGGGCTGGTAGCATATGCAGCATGGATGATCCATATCTCTGGTAGGTGGAGCAGGATCATGTTATGTGTTATCACATTACTCAGAATAGCAAATAATCTAAAAAGCAGGAACTGATTGTTTCTGGGATTTTTCCATTTAATATTTTTTGGATGGTGTTTACCTGCAGGTAACTGAAGCCATAGAAAGGAAAACATTGGATGAAGAATAACTACTGTACAAACTATTCATCCAAGAACATACTTATAACAATTTCTTTGGGTTTAACCTTAATTATGCTCTTAGGATATGTTTCTGGAGGCCAATTACTTGATGGTGATTTTTTTTTTTTTGGCAGCACTGGGATTTGAAGTCAGAGCCTTGCACTTGCTATTCAAACTTGACTACCACTTGAGCCATACCCCCAGCCCCAGTGAAGTCAATTAATTGAGTCAGAGACTTGCTTGTGGTGAGGATGGCTGCATCAGGAGTGGGGGTGGCTGATTGTGGGTAGATGCTAGAGGGGGAAGCTAAGAGGGGAAAGTACCAACTGCTAGGGCCACTCTTTTCTTCAGTAGAAAATGGATGACACACTCAACCTGAGGGTTTACAGGAGAGTTTTTAATGAATGGAATATTGACAGAGAGATGTGGGTAGAGTCAAGGGAACCAAAAAAGATGGTGAAGCAATTATAGAAAGTCTAAAGGGGCAAAAGGAGAGCATGAAGTTACCTGAACCCCAGAGAGCTTTAGTGAGTAACTAAGGAAGAAAGGCCTCTCATAGGAATTACAGTCTTAAGTAGAGGAAAAGGAGGACTTTTCCTACAGCTGTTCAGTGGGATAAGAAGGGTGAGTGGTGGGGAATAAATGTGCCAAACTTTTTCTTATCTTCTCATTCCCTGGTGCTGCCCACCATTGTTAAGCCAGAGAGCAGTGGAGCTGAGCCTATGAAGTTCTGAAGAAGCTGGGTGTGATGATATGTGCCTGTAGTTCAAACACTTGGGAGGCTGAGGTAGAAGGATTGCTTGAGCCCAAGAGTTCAAGACCAGCCTGGGCAATGTAGCAAGACCCTATCTCAAAACCAAAACCAAAAATAAATAATTAAATAAAGATATATAGAGAAGAGATCACCAAGCAGTGCAGAGAAGGGCACAGAATAGATGTGAAGGAGCCAGTGAAGGAAACCAAAACACCAGTTCTGATAGTCTCTGTGCTTACCCTTTCTGAGCTTTGGTTTCCTGTAATGTGTGTAGAATGATCCCTACCTCAGAAGGTTGGAATAGAAAGAAAAGAGTACCCTTAGCACAATGGTGTTTTCTTCACTTGTATTCATCAGTGGCTTACTAGTGGACAATATCAACTTCTTACCTTGCTGCTCGTTAATCATATCTTATAAGTGAACCAGAGAGCGAAGTAGAGAAGATATGTACCCCGATTGACCTGGGCCTTATATTTAGATTTGGAATGTCCTGCACACCCTGGTGGAGTGGCCATTTGCATTCTGAATTATGCATATCAAACTCTTATATACTGGTAAAAATCTGTAGAATTATTCACATAGTTTGATAATAATGCCATATGCTGTTGGCTTTGCTCAAAAATGGCCATTTAAGTATCCTTTTATTATTTTTGGCATCCAATGGGAAATTTAAATAGCCACTGCCAGTGTGGTTTCTGTATGCTTTTTTAAAAATGCTGAAAATGAATAGAAATTTAATACAATTGCTGGGTCATCAGCTTTAGCAAGCTCTCCCAGAGATAAATGTGAAAAAGAAAGAAAGAAAGAAAAGAAAACAAGAGCCAAAGTAAATACTTCTATCAATCAGGAACTTTCACAGGTGCTCCTTGGGAAGTGCAGTTGGACTCATATGGAGCTAGTTTATAAGCAAGGGGTAGAGGCTGGAAACTATCCAAATGATTTCATCCCTTTATTTTCCTTTGCTTTTCTTTGCAGGTCTGTATGCGTGATAACATTTGGAACTAAGGGACTCTGAAATGCCACCTCTTTATTATTACATAGAAATATGAATAACACAATGGTGTAAATAAGTGAATATACAGTAGCCTCTATCGTTTTCCTGTAGTTTCACTTTTTGGGATTTCAGTTACTTATGGTTAACTGTGGTCTAAAAATATTAAATCGAAAATTCCAGAAACAAACTATTCTTAAGTTTTAAAATTGCATACCATTCTGTGTAACCTTATGAAACCTCTGCCCCACTTGGGACACGAGGAGACATCCCTTTGTGTAGCATATCCACTCTCTATGTACTGCTCACCTGTTAGTCACTTTAGCAACTATCTGGGTTTTCACCTATATCACTGAGCTATTACAGTGCTGTGTTCAAGTAACCCTTAACTTTATTTCACATTGGCTCCAAAGCATAATACTGGTGATGCTGGCAATTCATGTGTGCCAATGAGAAGCCAAAAATGATTTCTTAAAGTGAAAAGTACTTACAGGAAGAAACACAGTATATATATTCAGTATTGTTTGTGGTGTCAGGTTTCCACTGGCCATCTTGGAACATAACCCCTTATGGGTAAGGGTATACTGCTATATATCAAATACAAGAATGTTCTTAAATTACCAAGCCCTTTTAGGAAATAAAATTATTAAATGAATAAAGTATCAAATAAGAGGAATAACTTACATCTATTAACCTTTATAAGGCTCTAGTCACCATTTAAAATGCTTTATCCATATTATCTCATTTAATCCTCTCAGCAGCTCTATGAATGGGGAGTGTTTTTTTTTTTTTTTCATTTAACAGATGAAGTGGAGTCTCCAAAAATGGAGCAAAGTGAATATAGTCTTATGTTCAGTAAGCAGCAAAGGCAGGTGGAAAGACATAGCATTTGACTTCAGAGTCTGAACTCTCAGGTGCTGTTCTATACAATTTCTTTCTTAAATGTCTTTAGAGTAACTTGGGAATGTGAGGAAATTGTATAAAAGATGGTAATTCAGGAAAGCCTGTCAGTGATAGTCAGCTTTTTTTTCCCCCTGTAAGGTACTTGTAGATTGTAGATGTTTTCCTTGGTTTATTTCTAGAAAACGCCTTCTTAATGGATCTCAAAGTCAAATCGACCATACAAATTGAGCTAAAGGATTTTTATGGTCAATGAAGCATGATGTTTAAAAAATACTCAGTTAACATTAATAATTTTTTTATTTTTAACAGCCAAGTGTTATCCAAGAATGTGACTTCTATTAGTCACATTATGTGCTGAGAGGTGTCTTTAATTGTGCCTTTATTGAGTGTGAGAAGATTCAAAGTGGGTCTAACAATTTTAATTAACTGTTCCTCCTCTGACATTTCATTACTGGTTTCAGATGTGATAGTGGATGGAAGTCACCTGTCAGAATTGTTCTATAAAGAACATAAGATGGAGAAATGCTGGGTTGTCTTGGTAATTGGAGAGGAAAGTCAGGGAAAAAAGAGAAATGGCCAGTGGCTTATCATATTACGAACATGGTTGGTAAACAAAGCTACCATTATTTGTAGGTATATATTTAAAATCTCAGTGGATACCAGACCAATTGAAATAAAAAATAAAGAAATCACTAACTTCAACTTACTTATTTTCTATATTGCAAAAACAGTATGTTTTGTCCTGCTAGCAGTGGGCACCTCCTAGACATTGTATACCTTTATCTGACAGAGTTTCTGAAGATTTTCTGTGATTCCGAAGGTCAAAGATGATGGGTCCCCATCTAACACCAGACTGGTTTGCCAAGCACTCAAGGCACATTTTTATTTCTTTATTATGATGAAAACCAGAGAGAAAACTGTGGAGTTTAAACACAGTTTTTGTGCCTGGTGCCCACGTGGAAAGATAAGTTGAAGAGGCCAGTTTATCCTGCAAATGTGCCCAAGCAAGTCAGGAATAATTACCACCCTTGACATCTGATGAAACTTTCTGTGGAAAATCTATGGGCAGTCATTCTGAGTCATTTTCAGAGACCCCACTATGACAGGTGAGCTTATTTATTTATTTTCATTTTAAGAGCTTCACTTTCCAGACTCCCTTTTAAGGTTTGCTTCCTGCATAATGAATGGAGACTTGAGCTGGTATTTCATTACCAGGTATCTCCCTGCTGCAGGCGCTGCCTGAAGAAGTTTCCCTCTGCTTGGGTTGCAAGCCTCATTTATTTTCCTGTGCTTTCTACTATGAGCAGAGGCTAGCCGACTACATTATTAAATTACCATTATTACATTGTGATGCCCTGGCATGAACAAAGATTGAGTTGGAAAAGTTAGTGTTGGGCTGGGTACATGTCTCCCCCTATCTTCAGCTGCCCCAAGTGGACACAAGTGACTTGCTGGGTCCATGAGGAACCAGCATATTCTGAAGTCAAAGGGATGGTCTGATCACATTTGAGCCATTTCTGCTGCTAAGTGTAGGGAACGGGTGTCCCACTTTCAAGTAGGTCACTTTGATTTGGGATCAACTGACCAATTCATGATGGTCACTTTTTAAGGGGGAGGTTGACATTTGACATCCAACGCTACTTGACATTTTAGAACTTATAATGTCATTTTAAGAGCTGTAATGTCACTAATATATTTACCTATAATTCATTTGTAGTTTACACAAGCTTTTGAAAACTGTCTATTCTCAGCAGAGAAGTTTTTAATTAAAAATATTTGATTGCCTCTCCAAGTCTCCTTAAATTAAGGCACTGTTCTTCAGTTCTCTGTTTTTCTTCTTCACACACTCTTGATAATTGACCTAGCATTATATATCATGAGAAAAGTTACTGTTCTAATATTTTAAGTATTTTCACGTTCACTACCATATCACCAGTGCCGGAACATGGCAGGTGCTCAGGTAGTTCTTACTGAAGGTGTGGCCCAGCACAAACATACTGGAATCACTTTTATCCTGCTAGAATTTTACACAGCTCTTGAAAACATCATTTGTCTTTCAAGTCTTTGCACTTTTATACTGTTTTATTCCAAGTTTTCTCCTTCCGTCCCTATCTAAAAATAATTCCAGTATGTACTAGGTGTTCGTTAAATATCTTAATGAATGAGTTATTGAATGAACATATATAGTTACTCCAAAAGAAATTGGGTATGACATTTTATAAGCATTTTTTATAAAGCACAAAATAAAAGTGATGTTAGATACTCAATTTTTCTTGTTCAGTTCAGTTCCTGACTCAAGAGTTTACAATGGCTCCTCTTCTCTTTAGCAGTGGTTTTCTAGTTATGATCATATGATTACAGGATTTGCCTTTTCTTTGCTTAAAGCCCTCCAGAAGCTTCTCCTTGCCGTGAAGATTAATGTAATTCAAATTGCTTAAACATGGCTAAATTTCTCTGTCCCTGGCCACACCTCTCTGCAAGCCTCCTCACTCTACTTATTCATCATGCAGATGATTGAACCTGTGTTGGGTTCAAACTCTTTGTGTAGCCTCGGCATGTCAGGCATCCCCTGCTTCGAGTGCTTCCCCCTTCCTGAAATGTCTCTTCTTAGAGTTCATATTGGTCTCATTTTAGATATTACCTTCTCAAGGAGGTCTTCACTGACAATCTGTGGCCAATGCTGATCATCATTACTATCTGCTGGCCCAGATAATGTTCTTTCTTTGTATGTCTTTGAGGTATATCAATAAAATAGAAAAATTTGGGGGTTTTTGACTAAGTCATATGAAACATTAATACAGTTTAATTAAATTAATACAATCTAAATTAAAAATTTTAAGCTTTTTTTGAATATTTTGATGCTAATATGACCCTCTCCTCCTCTCAAAATGCACATTTATTGCAGGTGCATGCTATGCTAGGTATTTGACATGCATTAACTCATTTGCTTCTCACATCAGCCTTATAGCAGATACTGTTACTTTCTCCCATTTTATTGACAAAAGTTCAGTGAGCTCACAGAACTAATGAGGTTTCAGTCTAAGCTATGTTTGCTTTTATTCTCTGTAACTAATATATACCTAGTGATTAGAGAGTGGTAAATTAACATACAGTAAGTGTTTGAAATATTTGAAAACAACTTTGTATGCAGGGTATCTTAAATTTATTCTTCCATACTTGCTTTTTACTATGCCCTGTGCTGGGAATGTTCTCTGTGGGCTCCCCCTGAGTCCTTAGCCACTGTAGTAACCCTTGTTTTCCCCTGACCATGACCACATCTTTATAAATAGTCCTCCAATTACCTCAATTTAACTGTTTTGTGTGTCTCTTCCTTGCCCATAATATGCTTGACATAGACACTTTAAAAAAAAAAGAAAGAAAGAAACTTAAAAGAGTTGGAGAAGTGGCTCAAGTGGTAAGAGCTCCTGCCTCGCAAGTGTGAGGCCCCTAGTTCAAACCCCAGTGGCGCCACAAAAAAAAAGAAAAGAAAGAAAGAAAAGAAAAAACTATAGCCATAATTGTGCTTTTGTATTGCACATGTGATGTGGAGTACTTATTTCTTTCCACTTTGACTTTAAGTTTGTATAATGCAATTGTATAATGAAATTGAAGACTGCCATGTTTCATACGACTTTGAAAATAAGAGGCATACCACACTCACTCACACACAAAGGGAATGTTTACAAAGAATTTGACTTTGAAACAAGTTGGAAAACCAGAGACCTCCAGAATATTTTTTCGAAATCCATAGCCTCCCCTGAGGCCTCTCGTATCAACAAGAGCTTAACTTAGTGCACTTCACTGAGCCCTGTGCTGACTTTAAAGGTGGGCTCTGCTCTATCTGGGCAGGTAGTGTCCCAACTACCAAACCCACAATTAACTTAATGGCTATCTTTGAAACAACCTATTTATTTTACTTACATAAGTTTATATGTAAAGAAAGTCACATATTATTTCATAAATGGAAACCAAAATACCTTGCCTACAAATAGGGGAGGAAAGCTTTACAGAGAAATACAGCAAAAATAAATGATACTGTTTAGATTAGCAAGTGTTACGGGGTGTTTTAAAATAATAGCGATGAATTTATACTTCCTCATTGAATGAATTAGAAAGATTTAAAGAGAATGAAAAGAGATATAACTTTATTATTTTGTTGTTGTTGTTTATCCTGTCAGAGGGCCTTTATAGCACCAGGGTTCTATGCCCTGGGAACAGTGGTATAATCTGGTTTTGTCCCTGCTGTTCTGTTACCTGGAATGCCTTCCTCCTCCTGATTTCCTATCCTAGATCTTCTCCATCTTTCTTTTTGAAATTGGTCTTTGCTCTCGTAGCCTACACAGGTCTCTCTTTCAGAACTCCCAGGCACTTAACTGTCTATCTACTCATATTGGACTCTGATTGGTAATGCTTTGATTTGTTATTTTAATAGTTCATATTTTGTGCCTTGTCTCCCAAATTATGTGTGTCTTCTTCAAGCTGAGTATAGGATAGACACTGGGACCTAAGCTTCTAGAGCTCCATATCTAATAAGAGTTAATAAAATTGGCTCATATATAGATACTATTTTCTTAACTATGGGTCTTGTTCACAGTAATAGTATGCTTTTGTATCTGGTTGTGATGCACTGTCTGTATTTTTGCTTCTTCCTGGAAATTACATCCTAAAAAGGGACTATGTACCTGACAGTTACACAAATTATTATGTAACAACATGTTAAGTGAAGTGGTGTATAAGTAATGTAAATCACCACGTACTGATAAGGAGTTTGGTGTTACCTTTTAGATTGAGTGGTCCATGAATCCTTCTCTGATGAGGTAACAGTTGAGGGCAAACCTGAATGAAGTGAAAGAGGATACATGTAAATATTTGGGGATAAGCATTCGAACTAGAAGCAGCAGCAAGACCTGAGGATCTGAGCTGTCACAGTGCTTGATAGTCACACATGTGAGTGTGGCAAGGAGAGGAGAATAATGGGACATGTCAGTGAGGAGCTGATAGGGTTGGATTATATAGGGCCTTACCAGTCATGGTAAAGATTTTAGATTTTTTTTGCAGAAGCAAAACCAAGATTTTAGATTTCAATTGTGAGGGAAAAACATTGGAGGGTTAGACGAAAGGAAATAATGTGATCTGGTTTATATATATATATATATATATATATATATATATATATTTTTTTTTTTTTTTTTTTTTAAATCACTTCAGTAATTTTGTATAGAATGGGCTGAAGGGGACAAGAGGAAGAGTAAGCTGTCAGTTAGGAGGTGCTGGCTCTATGCTAGGGAGATGAACCTGGCTTGGAGTCTAGTGATCCAAGTGGACAAAATAAAAAGTGGTAAGATTAGGAATATATTTTGAGGGTAGAGATAAACATCCTACCTCCTAATTTATTTACTTCTGTGCTATGTAGTCAAAGAAACATTCTTTGTAAGCATTTATTTTCATTTTGTAACTCTGCTTAAGATTTATGTTTTGTTTTTATTTACCAAATATTCTTTTATTGATAGATATTTTTGTGATGGTACTTAATGACTAATTAGTCAATAAAAACCAGGGTTCTACCTGAGGCAAGAATGTGTTCCCATAGCAAATTTACTTATCCATCTTTTTCAGAAGTAGTTGAATTTCCATATTCATTCTTGAGTACTGTTTTAGAAATATTGTAATTCCTCCAAATGATTATTTGGGAGGTGGAATATGTGCTATTCTAATTGTGTATTGCCTTCCTATTAATACCCCCATCTCCACTTTGTATTACAAACTTCATCAGACTACTGTGTGCTATTATAGCTGTCGTCACCATGGGGAGAAAATGACTAATTGAAGCTGCTTATTGATATAATAGAGCAGGTTGTGACACTTGGCCAGAATGCTGGAATGATGGGCTCCAGCTGATGTTATGTAAAAATATTCAGCCATGAAATATGCACTTGTGGAATCACTTTCTGCAGATGTCTGCAGAATACAGATAATCTGTATTCTGAGATGTGCAAATTAAAGCTGTATCTGACCAGTTAGAATTATAGAATGGTGAGGACAGAGTGGTGCAGTAGGTAATGATGTGACCTTGAATTTGGGACAATAATAATTATAACCTGCCTATGGTTATAAGCAAAGATTTTTTTACTCCCACTCCACTTAGAGGAAAAGTAATGATGAATATGTGATTACTTTGGAATTCTTTCACTGCCTGAAGTGTTAGTGTCATGAATGGAAATAAGGGTTAGTATGTTGTTTTTGGAAAGCTTTTGGTCATAACTGTTGAAGTAAAATGCATGCATATTCTTTGACCTAGTAGCTAATTTTGTCTTAGAAATATAACCATGTAGGTATACATCAATATGTGTACAAAAATATTATTCATGCTATAGCATTTAGCAATAAATGATTAAAAACAGCTTATATATCCAAGCAATAGAAAGGATTTAGGAAATAAACTATGGAATATCTATACTTTTAAATCTTTGTAGTATAATTAATCCATAGTTAATCTATAATTAATCTAGTATAATTAAAGAATCTGTCTATATAGAACCATTTCTATGATATTGTTAAGTGACAAATGGGTTCTAATACACTATTATTTATGATCATAGAAGTTTAAAATATACATGTACATGTTTATATAAGCAAGGGTTGAACGTTGTACATGGGATCATTAAAAATATCAGTGGGTGGGCCTATTTTTCAGTGTACTTCAGTACTTTAGTATTCTTTTAATGTGTTGCTTTGTGTGTGTATGTATGTATGAATATACATATATATGTACATATATTCTATTCAAAAACTTTAAGAAGATATTTTTGTCTTTTTACCTCCTGATATAAAGATGTCTTTGGTTCATTCTGGGCTGTATCACACCAGAGCTTGGTTCTGAGAATGTTTCTGGGTGTAGGGTTTTATAACTTCTATTAGATCACCTTTTATTAGGATATCATTGCACTGGCACTGTCAGTATTCAGGTGGCAGCTCTCCTTCTTTCTTTATTTCTTATTGTGATGCTACAGAATATAGCTCTACCATTTTCTTCTAAAGTTCCCATCCTTCCTGTCCAGAATAACTCTTCAGAAACTTGTTTGAATAGATGGCAAAAACATTCAAGCTCACTGATTTTGAATTTTCTAGAAAGCTTCTGGAATCGTGGACCTGGGCCTTTTTAACAACAAAAAGAAATTAAAGGCTGGTAGTGATGCTTATTATCATGTTTTTAAAAGCCTTTCCTACCCCAAAAGGTAAAGAGCAGCTATTTGAAATGTTTGGTCAAAAGCTGTGTCATTCTCTATTATTATACATGGTACCACAAGGCCCAGAGAACAATGCTCGCAGTTATGTTAATCATTGTTATAGAAAGAGCTGTGTGTAGTATGCATAAACCCCATTGCTCATATTATGTTTTTGGATTAGGGAGGGGGGGAATGTAAAAGACTCAGAAGAAAAATGCATTCCTAAAAACTTGAATAACAACTTGTAAATTTCATTCTCTGTTGCTGGAAAACCAACTCATTATACATGAATGTGTAATAAAACAAGTGTTTGGCACACTGAGGTGTGTGAACTATGTAGTGTAATCAGAGCTTATTTTCCTGTGGTAGAGATGGAAATTTATACTTTTCTTCTGAGCAGCACCTTTCATTCCATTTTTATTTTCTAAGGGAGAGTGAAATTTACAAGTTGCTGCTTAACAATACCAAAAGTGCTCATGCCTATACGATGAGTAGTGAAGTTTATAAGTTGCCATTTGACAATGCCTTCATTTTTGTTTGTTTGTTCTTCTTCTTCCCCACAAGGTGTAGTAAAATTTATATGGTTAGTAAAAATCCTTCATTATTAATATAGGTTATATTGCTGGTGGGTATTCCACAAATGGCTTATGAGCATTTCTAAAGGGGGAAGTAAAAGTGGACGATATGAAGCAGGAAATTCTTTTAGAAACATTGAGTTCATAATCATCACTGAAGGACATAAAAGACACTCAGTCATTCTTAGCCTTGTGTCCCCATTGCCCCAATGATGAGGCTTTTTGATTATGTTTTATTCTTTGCATATATTTTATTGAGTCTTCTGTTTTGATATCCACCATCCTCTTCTTTCTGTGTAAGTCTTACTTGGACTACACATCCCATCCCATGGACCTTCTAATTTTCTTCCATTCTTTTTTCTGAACTTTTTTGATGTTGTGTGTACAATTAATTAAATGGCTTTAAGCCTTAGGACATAATTTCTATTATTATCTTGCTCTGCTATTTAAATATTTTATTATTATTATAGTATTGTTATTAAAATTTTAGGATATGTATGCTTTGTTTCACCAATTGTATTATAACAAGCTCCTTGAAGGAAAATAGCATTCCTTAAAATTCCTTATGCTCCCAATGTCTTGCATGTAGCTGTGTAATGGAAATGAAGTGGCTGTTTTACCACTCAAGAGAACATAGAGAAGAAAGTGAAAAAGTAACAGGGACCTCATGGTTGCTGTTCTGCAAAGACAGTTGCTAACAAATCCTTCCGTTGTTGTCTAAATATCTGTGCACTCCTCTTCTCCCATCATACAAACAAGTCTCTTTTATTCCCTTTGAATTTTAGTTACCCTTGTGATTTTCTTTGGTCAATTGAAAATGGCAGAAATGCACTGTGCCATGGCTGAAGATTTCTGATTGCACTGTCTTAGAGTCCAGCCATGCTGCAGGAGGGAAGTCACTGGAGGACAACAAAGACATAGGGAGAAGCCCAGCCAGCCCCATGCTATCTCCTGTCTAGCCCAGCCAAGAGCACATGTGTGAAAAGAAGCCAACTCGAATCTTGCAGTTCCAGTTGAACTTTCCCTCACAATGCCCTATGTGGCAAAGCTAAGCCACCCCACTAAACCCTGCCCAAATTAAAGAAGTAGGGCAAATAAATTTCTTTTGAGTGATTAAGTTTTAGGGTAGTTCATTAAGCAGTAATGATCATAAAAACACATCCCAAATGGAATAAATTTTAAATTAAGTTTTGGCATCCATAGCAGCACTTTTCAGACCTTAACGTACTTACAAATTATTTGGGATCTTATTAAAATTCTGGTTTTCAGTAAGTGTGGGATGGGGTCTAAGATTCTGCATTTCTAAGAAGTTCCCAAAGGATGCTGATATTCTGTTCTGTGCGCCACATTTTGAGGAGTAAGGGTCAAAGCAGGGAAGATTATTGATCCAAAGATTAAATGAGTTTCTTATTGTGATTAGGGAGGTTATGTTGCTTTTTGGTTGAAATTCTAAATCTTGTAATGCCCTTTCATCTGCATGTTAGAAATTCCAATTCCAAGAATATAGGGTCAAACAAACAAATGGGTGTTTTGACTAAGGTACTTGCTTGGGCAGACTGTACTTTCTTCAAATCTATATCCTTCAAAGTAATTTAATCGTGTGGGGGCGGGGGTGCACCACATGCGCCTGGTGTATGTTTAACCAAGATGGATGCTCTGTGATAATCATTAATAATTTTAATAATAATAGCAACTACAATACTGAGTGCTTTGTTCTGAGCTACATCTTTTTCTCTCTACCCTCCTAGGTTCTTTAGCTGGGGCCAAATAAATTAGACCGACACATGACAAATTAGCTACAGAAACACAAAAGTTTATTAACATGCGGATTGCGCGTTCATGTGGGATTTCTGGTGCCAGTGATGAGAAACTCAAACTGGTGATTAGACTTAGCGTTAAAGAGCTCTGAACAAAAGATCAATACAGTTTTAGAGAAATTGCAAAACAAAGAAATACATTTTTGAGTTTTTAGGATGGAAAATGTTGGAAAGATAAATAAATGTTGGAATGATAAGTAAGTGTGAGAGCTAATAGCTAATAAGGGCTACTTAGTGAATTTTGTTATGTAGGGTTTCTCTCCCTGCTGGGGAAGTTCTAGTATTTTTTCTCTGATGATTAACTTCTGTGTTTCCTGATGTATGTGGAGAGCACTTTTACAAATTTTTAATCCCATTTTTATGCAAATAGAGGGAACACAAAGATATTTTCTTTAAATTTTTATTGTTTTATTATTCATACAATGCTTGGGTCATTTCTCCCCCCTGCCCCCACCCCCTCCCTTACCACCCACTCTGCCCCCTCCCTCTCCCCCCCACCCCCTCGATACCTGGCAGAAACTATTTTGCCCTTATCTCTAATTTTGTTGTAGAGAGAGTATAAGCAATAATAGGAAGGAATAAGTGTTTTTGCTAGTTGAGATAAGGATAGCTATACAGGAAGTTGACTCACATTAATTTCCTGTGCATGTGTGTTACCTTCTAGGTTAATTCTTTTTGATCTAACCTTTTCTCTAGTTCCTGGTCCCCTTCTCCTATTGGCCTCAGTTGCTCTTAAGGTATCTGCTTTAGTTTCTCTGCGTTAAGGGCAACAAATGCTAGCTAGTTTTTTAGGTGTCTTACCTATCCTCACCCCTCCCTTGTGTGCTCTCACTTTTATCGTGTGCTCAAAGTCCAATCCCATTGTTGTGTTTGCCCTTGATCTAATGTCCGCATATGAGGGAGAACATATGATTTTTGGTCTTTTGGGCCAGGCTAACCTCACTCAGAATGATGTTCTCCAATTCCATCCATTTACCAGCAAATGAAAACATTTCGTTCTTCTTCATGGCTGCATAAAATTCCCTTGTGTATAGAAACCACATTTTCTTGATCCATTCATCAGTAGTGGGGCATCTTGGCTGTTTCTATAACTTGGCTATTGTGAATAGTGCTGCAATAAACCTGGGTGTGCAGGTGCCTCTGGAGTAACCTGTGTCACAGTCTTTTGGGTATATCCCCAAGAGTGGTATTGCTGGATCAAATGATAGCTCAATGTTTACCTTTTTAAGTAGCCTCCAATTTTTTTTCCAGAGTGGTTGTACTAGTTCACATTCCATCCAGCAGTGTAAGAGGGTTCCTTTTCCCCCGCATCCTTGCCAACACCTGTTGTTAGTGGTGTTGCTAATGATGGCTATTCTAACAGGGGTGGGGTGGAATCTTAGTGTGGTTTTAATTTGCATTTCCTTTATTGCTAGAGATGGTGAGCATTTTTTCATGTGTTTTTTGGCCATTTGAATTTCTTCTTTTGAGAAAGTTCTGTTTAGTTCACTTGCCCATTTCCTTATTGGTTCATTAGTTTTGGGAGAATTTAGTTTTTTAAGTTCCCTATATATTCTGGATATCAGTCCTTTGATGTGTAGCTGGCAAATACTTTCTCCCACTCTGTGGGTGTCCTCTTCAGTTTAGAGACCATTTCTTTTGATGAACAGAATCTTTTTAGTTTTATGAAGTCCCATTTATCTATGCTATCTCTTAGTAGCTGTGCTGCTGGAGTTCCATTGAGAAAGTTCTTACCTATACCTACTAACTCCAGAGTATTTCCTACTCTTTCCTGTATCAACTTTAGAGTTTGGGGTCTGATATTAAGATCCTTGATCCATTTTGAGTTAATATTGGTATAGGGTAATATACATGGATCTAGTTTCAGTTTTTGTAGACTGCTAACCAGTTTTCCCAACAGTTTTTGTTCAAGAGGCTGCTTTTTCTCCATCGTATATTTTTAGCTCCTTTGTCAAAGACAAGTTGGTTATAGTTGTGTGGCTTCACATCTGGGTCTTCTATTCTGTTCCACTGGTCTTCAAGTCTGTTTTTGTGCCAGTACCATGCTGTTTTTATTGTTATTGCTTTGTAATATAGTTTGAAGTCAGGTATTGTGATACCTCCAGCATTGTTCTTTTGACTGAGTATTGCCTTGGCTATTCATGGCGACTTGTGTTTACATATATGTATAATGGTAGATTTTTCAATGTCTTTAATGAATTTCATTGGAATTTTGATGGGAATTGCATTAAACATGTAGATTACTTTTGGCATTATAGACATTTTTACAATGTTGATTCTACCAATCCATGAGCATGGGAGATTCTCTCCACTTTCTATAGTCTTCCTCAATCTCTTTCTGCAGAAGTTTATAGTTTTCCTTTTAGAGGTCGTTCACATCTTTTGTTCGGGTTACACCTCGGTATTTGATTTTTTTTTTGAGGCTATCGTAAATGGATTTGTTTTCATATATTCTTTTTCAGTTGGTTCATTATTAGTGTATAGAAATGCTAATGATTTTTCTATGTTGATTTTGTATCCTGCTACCTTACTGTAGCTATTGATGATGTCTAGAAGCTTCTGAGTAGAGTTTTTTGGGTCTTTAAGGTATAGGATCATGTCTGCAAATAGGGATATTTTGACAGTTTCTTTACCTATTTGTATTCCTTTTATTCCTTCTTCTTGCCTAATTGCTCTGGCTAGGAATTCCAGTACTATGTTGAATAGGAGTGGAGATAGTGGGCATCCTTGTCTGATTCCTGATTTTAGAGGGAATGGTTTCAGTTTTTCTCCGTTAATTTAATGCTGGCTGTAGGTTTGTCATATATAGCTTTTATAATGTTGAGGTACTTTCCTTCTATTCCTAGATTTCTTAGAGCTTTTATCATGAAATGGTGTTGGATCTTATCAAAGGCTTTTTCTGCATCTATTGAGATGCTCAAGTGGTTTTTATCTTTGCTTCTGTTAATGTGGTTTAGTATGTTTATTGATTTTCGTATGTTGAACCACCCCTGCATTCCTGGGATGAAGCCTACTTGGTCGTGGTGAATAATCTTTTTGATGTGTTGTTGAATTCGGTTTGCCATTATTTTATTGAGGATTTTCGCATCAATGTTTGTTAAGGAGATTGGCCTATAGTTCTCCTTTTCGGAGGTGTCTTTGCCTGGTTTTGGTATAAGTGTAATACTGGCTTCATAAAATGTGTTAGGAAGTTTTCCTTCCCTTTCTATTTTGTGGAACAGTTTAAGGAGGATTGGTATCAGTTCTTCTTTAAAGGTCTGATAGAATTCAGCAGAATCCATCAGGTCCTGGAGTTTTCTTTTTAGGGAGACTCTTGCTTCTTCTATTTCATTTTGTATTATAAATCTATTCAGGTGATTAATTTCTTCTTGGTTCAGTTTTGGATGATCATATGTACCTAGAAATCTGTCCATTTCTTTAAGATTTTCAAATTTATTTGAATATAGGTTCTCGAAGTAGTCTCTGATGATTTCTCGGACTTCCATGGTGTTTGTTGTTATCTCCCCTTTTGCATTCCTGATTCTACTAATTTGGGTTTTTTCTCTCCTCATTTTAGTCAGGTTTGCCAGGAGTCTATCGATCTTGTTTATTTTTTCAAAGAACCAACTTTTTGTTTCATGAATTCTTTGTATGATTTTTTTGATTTCTATTTCACTGATTTCATCTCTTATTTTTATTATTTCTCTCCTTCTGTTTGTTTTGGGATTTGCTTGTTCTTGTTTTTCTAGGAGTTTGAGATGTATCATTAGGTCATTGATTTGTGATCTTTCAGTATTTTTAATATATGCACTCATGGCTATAAACTTTCCTCTCAGGACTGCCTTAGCTGTGTCCCATAGGTTCCGGTAGGTTGTGTTTTCATTTTCATTGACTTCCAGGAACTTTTTAATTTCTTCTTTTATTTCATGGATGATCCATTCTTCATTAAGTAATGAGTTATTTAGTTTCCAGCTGTTTGCATGTTTTTTGTCTTTACTTTTGTTGTTGAGTTCTACTTTTACTGCATTGTGATCAGATCGTATGCCCGGTATAATTTCTATTTTCTTATATTTGCTGAGACTTGCTTTGTGCCCTAGGATATGATCTATTTTGGAGAAGGTTCCATGGGCTGCTGAGAAGAATGTATATTGTGTAGATGTTGGATGAACTATTCTGTAGACATCAAGTAGGCCCATTTGATCTATTGTATATTTTAGGTCTAGGATTTCCTTATTGATTTTTTGTTTTAATGACCTATCTGCTGTGATTTGATGGGTTTACCTTTGTATGTTATTTGTTTTTTTTCTCTTACAGCCTTCAATATTCTTTCCCTAGTTTCTATACTTGTTGTTTTAATGATGACATGTCTTGGTGTAGTTCTATTTTGATCTGATCTGTTTGGTGTCCTGGAGGCTTCTTGCATCTATGTGGGAATATCTTTCTCTAGATTTGGGAAATTTTCTGTTATTATTTTGTTGAATATATTATGCATTCCCTTTCCTTGCACCTCTTCTCCTTCTTCGATGCCCGTGATTCTCAAGTTTGGTCTTTTGCAGGAGTCGGTGAGTTCTTGCATTTTGTCTTCACAGGTCTTGGGTTGTTTAATTAATAGTTCTTTGGTTTTTCCTTTAATTACCATTTCATCTTTGAGTTCTGAGATTCTGTCTTCTGTTTGTTCTATTCTGCTGGATTGGCCTTCCGTTTTGTGTTGCAGTTCTGTTTCGTTCTTTTCTCTAAGGTTTTTCCATATCCTGGGTGTTTTCCTCTTTCATGTTGTCTATTTTTGTCCTGAGTTAATTTATCTGTTTATTAATTGTGTTCTCTGTTTCACTTCAGTGTTCATACAGTGCTTCTATGGTTTCCTTTATTTCTTCTTTTGCTTTTTCAAATTCTCTATTTTTGTTGTCTTGGAATTCCTTGAGTGTCTCCTGTACATTTTGGTTGACCCTATCCAGTATCATCTCTATAAAATTCTCATTGAATACCTGTAGTATGTCTTCTTTTAAATTATTCTTGTGGGCTTCATTGGGTTCTTTGGCATAGTTTATCTTCATTTTATTGGAGTCTGGATCTGAGTATCTGTTTTCTTCATTTCCCTCTTGTTCCTCTACTAATTTTTTGCTGTGGGGAAACTGGTTTCCCTGTTTTTTCTGTCTTCCCGTCATTGCCCTTCATGTTGTTATTGTCCCTGTACTGTGTGCAATTAAGTATTTTCTGTCTTGTAATAATAGCACTAGTGATATTTAGCATGGAAGGGTGAGAGGGGATGGAAAGTAAAGAAGTTAAAGGAAAAGGGAAAAACAAATAATCAAGTAGAAAAAAACAAAACAAAGAAACAAACAAAAAAAGTTTCAAAGATATAAACAGGGAGAGACAGTGTACTAATCAACCGTAAAGTGATAGGCATTAGAGAGACAAAGAGAAGATTGAAAATAAAACATAAAAGGAATAAAGATAAGAATAAAAATTAAAAAATAAGTAAATGACAGAAAAATATATATATAAAGTAACATAAAATAAAACAAAATAAAAAATAAAAAAATAAAAAATAAAAACCTCCAAGTTCAAATGCAATGAAGTTTCAGTCTTAATTATTTTGGTGTTCGTCCCTCAGCCTCCAATCCTGGTGATGGTGCCTCAGTTGTTGTTCTATAGTTTTCTCATCAAAGGGGAGACATAAAGTAGAACAAAACTGCACCCCCCAAAAAAAAAAAACCTACCAAGTGTCCCAAGTTCAAATGTAATACAGTTTCAGTATGTTTTTCAGCATGCATGTGTATTTTGGTTGTTGTCTCATCAAAGGTAAGGAGAGAGAGAAAAAAGAGTCTGGAGATAGGTCTGTGAATGGCTATCTGTGGCTGTGGCTTGCCTGCCTGCTGCTGTGAGCCTTCTGTTGCTGGTGACGTTATTTATGCAGATCTCTGGAGTGAGCTTAGCACTCACCTGGTCCCACAGGCTTTGTTTACTCAGTGTTTTCCTGTGCACGAGCCACTGCTACAAGCTTTCCCCTTTCCAAACACACTGGGGGAGATGACACTGCACCCGCTTTCTCAGGCCTGCATGTTTGTTTACATTTTACGTAGCAAATGTGTCTTCCCCTGTCTCCTGTGGAGTTTTCCTCCCACTGCCGCTTTTACAAGCTTTCCCACTCCATGCTGGGCATGTGCTGCTCTCCTGCTGGCCGGCGTGTGTGTTTACAGGTCACATGGGAGGTTGTTCTTCCCCGCTCTCCTGTGGAGTTTTCCTCCCTCTGCCACTCTCACAAGCTTTCCTGCTCCCGGTTGCTTGGCGCACTCCCACGCTCCCACCAGAGCCTCTCTGATCAGGCCCGGCTTATTTATTTACAGTTTCCTGAAGGATTCCCATCCTCCTCTCTTCGGAGCTCAGGGTGCCCCACCCTCTTTGCCATGTGTCTTTATTCTTATTGCTTATTAATCAGCTTCTCTTTTTTCCCTGGGTGGGGGGTCGATCTGTCCACGGGGCTATGCTGATCTGGCCCAGGGTTGTGTGTGGAAGTACCACGTACCACTTAGCTCACGTTGTCTGTATGTTCCCAAGCCATCTGCACATGGGTGTCTGTCGGCCCCAGGGCCCTCCTGGTTTCTCCATTTAATGTGAAGTGGAGATTCTCTGCTCAGGCTGGAGGTGTGGAAGGGTCAAAATTTTGCCTCTTCTTTGTGGCCTTGCCTGCCATTTGTGTCTCCAGCGTTTCTCCAAGATTTCACTGTAGAAGGCACGCTTTCTGCTTCCTCCCTCTAGTGCCATCTTGGAATTCAAAGATATATTCTTGTGTCTGTTTTTTTTTCCATGTTTTGTCTCACAATATTCCTCATACCAAAGTGGCATAGTTTGGGATAGCATATTCTGTGACTTTTCATCTGTATTGAATATTATTGTTTGGATATGAGGTGTCTCCCCAAAAGACTCATATGTTCAAGGATTGGTGTCTAGATGATGGATAAAATTATTGAGAAGTGATTGGATCATAAGGACTCTGACCTAACTGATGGATTCATAATTTGATGGCATTATTGGGAAATGATGGAAACTTTCATAGGTGGGGCCTAGTGGAGGAAGTTCATTACTGGGGGTGGGGGACTGGCCCTGGGGAATATTTCTTGTCCTGGGCCCTTTTGTTTCTTTTTGTTTCCTAACTGCCATGAGGTGAGCATCTCTTCTCAACCACACCCTTCTGCCATGATGCTCTGCTTCACCTCAGGCCCAAAGCATTGGAACCAAGTAACCATGGACTCTGAAACTATAAACCAAAATAAATCTTTTCTCCTTTTAAGTTGTTTTCTCAGGTATTTGTGACAAATGATTAAACAGCTACATGTACATTTCCTCATTGAATCCCTATAATAACTCCATGACCTAACTGTCACCATTTTATAGATGATGAATCTAGGGCTTGGGGATGATTAGTTACCAGCCTGTGTTACCCAATGTTTAAGCCAGAGTTCAGTTCCTGGCCTGATCTGATTCCACAGCCTAGGCTGATACCTTCTCAGCCATGTTTCCTTCACTAGTACCACCCAACCAGAAGCCCAGCACACATGAGTTTCAAGCCTTTAGGTTAAGTATACTCCAGCTCACATTCTGTTGGTTTTTTTTGACTTGTTTATTCTTATTCTAGGAGTAGTAGTAGCAGTAGAAGTATGGTTGTAATATACTCCATGCAGTATAGTTGATTTGGGAACACCTGATAGATGTTCCTGATGTGAACTCTCTGCATGTGTGTGTGTTTTAGAGGCAGAAGCACCCTTGAAAGGCAATATTGGAAGGTTTAATTTTTTATAGTAACATTCACATAATTATCTTCAGCATTTTAAAGTGATATTTAAAGTGCTGGTGTAAGATAAGTCTTTACCAGAATAATTATAGTTTTTTGTTTTACTTTGTGTTGCCTTATGCAATAAAAATAGTGTTGTCCCTCTCCCTTTGCTTCAGACTTATCAGTTCATTCTGTATAACATCTATCATACAGCAGCCACATCAGAGCAACATAAAATACTTCTTTAAAAAAAAAAGCATAAAAAAGACTCTGATATGAGACCTAGTTTGAAATTAGACTGCCAGGATGTCTGTTTGCTTTTTGGCTTTGAATGATTCTTCTGTGTTCTCTTGAAGCTTAAAGAAAATGGTAGTGCTAGAACTGGCAGTGCTCTGTGGGGCCAAAGCCAGTACCCTGCAGAGAACCTACCCCATATATGACCTGAGTTTAACTGAAGATACCAGGACTTCTGGCCAGGAAGCTTTACTTAGCTCTCAAATTCCTTTACTGTGGACATGACTATTACCTGGAAATCACATGATGATAGTGGTGTTGGTGATGGTTGATGTGGTAGTGGTTGTGGTTTGTGTGTGTGTGTGTATGAACTTGTAGAGATGGTTCTTTAAGGCAGGATCATCAAGATCATTTCATCCCATACTTTTTGATGGAGTCAGGTAAGTTATATTGTGTTCTTTATCTGAGGAGGCAAGGTGAATGGAGGTGGTAACAGAGCATTATTAGAACTTGAATTATGGCTCAGAACTAAGAGTGACTTTCCAAAAACCACAGAATCCATATTTTCTTCAAAATAAGTTCTGGTTACTTCTTTGTAAAATAGAGATTTCCTTTTGTCGTTTGAATTAATCATTTACAAAACATATGGTTCACTTTTCATTTCCTGATTTTTTTGGAAATGAAAGTCTTTTTCTTTTGACATAAATAACTTTTTCACACAAGTGTAATGTTGTAAATAGTGTCAAAAGACAAATCTACAGCAAATGTAAAGGTCTTAATTGCCTTTACTTATGATTCTGTAATCTGGATAACATATCATTCCATAAAATAGAGTGTTCTAATGAGCCAGGAAGAAGAGGTTGGTTTTACATACAGAAGTACAACAGCTGAAACAAAGAACAAAGAGCAGATTAGTCATTTCAAGGTTACTTTCCTTATAAGGTGGGAACAGGGAAACAGAACAGTGGAGAAATAACTAATTGGTTGACATCAAGCTACTTTTTTTTTTTTAAGGATGCAAGCCAAGGGGACTTTATTGTCATGTTGATTGAAACTGCCCTGTTTGGGAAAATTGGCTATAATTTCTCTTGACTTCTTGAAAAGTCAGATAACAGCTAAGTTTTGGTTTCATGATATAGAACTTTCCCATCTGTGACTCCATTTTGATTTTTAGCCTGGACTTATGCAGACCTTTATCCAAAATAATGGACTCCTATAATTTATATCCAACAGTGGCCATATAAGAAATGATAAGAACAAAGTTTGATTTTCCTAGTGTTCTCAGGACATATATGTATCAAAATGTGTGAAACCACATGGAAGAAAATGTATGGGTCTTTATTGGTCTGCATATTTCCAATCAGAGAAGCATGGTATGTCCTCTACTAATTTTTTAAGATCACATTCTAAATTACCTTCCTCAAGGAGAAATCCCCCAAAAGCATTCTTGCTTAAGTAAAACACTTCCAGAGTTGCTTTCTTGCAAATTTCCCCAAATCTCAGATGTCTAATGTAATTTGTCCAGAGGAAAGTATAAGTATCAAAGAACTACTTGTGGAAGGTTGACACAAATCATAGTATTCTCAATGGATTGCATAGCAATCTTGTTGACTGATGGATGGAGAATTTAAATGGAGTTCTCAATAGAGAATAAGTACTCTATGGATTTGAGAAATAAAAATTTATGTTTAGTAAATTGATAATATACAAAAGGGTATCATTTAGTGAGACTTTCTGTAGTGTCAACTTAATTCTTTCTGTCATTTATAGCTAATTAAAGGGAAAAAAATCATTGAAAAATGTATAAAGTCTGTCCCATGGTTTGGCTTAATACAAGATACAAATCTGATGTTGGAACTTACTTTAAACCACATCCTGAAATGAGGACAAAAATAAAATAATAGCTTATATTAGATGTTCTGAAAGTTGAAAATAGATTTTCTCACAATTTTTTCCTGCTAGGAGGTTAAAAGCCATAATGTTATTTATTTCTTTAAACTCCAGTTTCTTTCAATTGCAAGTGGATAAAACTGAATTCAGATTGTCCCAGGGGAAAGAAAAGGGTGAAGACTGGCTCACATAATTGCAGGTGAAATGGGACACTGTTATGGATGACTATGGGTTCTTCATTGCACCTACAAAACTGTCTCTCTCAGAGGTGGATTTAGGTTTTATTTGATTTGAGTCTCATATGGTTTGAAAAGCCTTCTTTTTAAAAAGGTTACACGTGTCCACGGGAACACATTGCTAGACAAGGGCTTACATTGTAATGGCTTCAGGGTACATTCATCTCTGCTCTCTTCCCATCTCACAGCTCTTTTCTTCTACATGTGTTCTTCATTTTTCATTCAGCTTTAATATTTGTGATGATATATTTAAAAAAAGGATTTCTGAGTAGCTCCAAACTTACTTGAATTTAAATGTCCAAATATCAGAAGGTCTTCTCCCTTTGCACTGATTGACATATTCTCACAAAAACCTCAGATTGGTTAGCTTGAAATGCTGCCATTCCTGGTGGGAGAGGTGGATGGGGTCCCACAAATGAGATGCCATAAGAGCCATCAGGAATTAGGGTATGATGGTGCCCTAAAGGAATGAGGTGCTGAGCACTCAAAGTAATGGATGTTAACTTCCATGCTTTTCATTCCTCTTATAGAAGGTATGTGTTTGTATGGGAGGGGTGCTTATTCTAAATTGGGTGTATAGAATACCTATTCAAACTTGAATTTTCAACTTTTTTCAGGGTACCAGGCAATCTTAGTGAAAACAGAGACCATATACATGCTAGTAGGTCAGTATCTGGTTTTTCCTGAATGTCTTGTAAATACAAAATACTAGGCAATGATACATGATTGGGAACTCTGGCTTTATCACCCTTTACCCAGAATTCTCTCTGGTACCACATGACAAATTCTCATTCCATTGCTTCGTACTACTTTTTGACATAGAAGTCCTGTAGGAAACTGCAAAGGAAATAAAAATCTTGTTTCTATACTCCTATTTGTCTTTCTGTTTCCTTTAGATATGCCAGTCCTTTGTCTCCTCTTTGGAATGGGATTTCATAAAACAAAATGGGATGATATGAAGTATATTACAACCAAATATGAAAGAATCCATGGATACAGAGCATACTTAACAATGTTGCCATATATGCTATCATTATATCAGAAATGTAAACACGACTTCATTCCATAATGAATGTACTAGTTCAATATGGTAGTTCTCATTAAAAATTGCCTTCCCTTTTAGATAATGAAACTGCTATAATTTCCTAGCTGAGAATATCAGCTAAGATATGGTGCTGGTACTTAAAATCACATTTAGAAAGTAGGAAGATTAAAAAATGAGAATATTTTATATAGCTGGGTTCTTTGAGTATGAAGGTCCCATTTTGCTCAGATTGTGTTCCTCAGAGCTTTGTAAAGTGCCTTCTACTTTTTAGGGGTTTAATGAATGAGTGAAATGAATGAATGAGTGAATGACTACTATTATAGCTTCTTTTTGTTGACTTGGATTTTCAAGCTACAACTCTGGTCATGATTTCTGTCTTCTCACTAGTCCCTTTTATTTCATAAAAGACTTCTATATATATTTTTTAATTTTGATCTTTTCTCTTTTAACCTTTGAGTCCTGACATTTTCCTTTCCATTTCCTGCTTTCTTTTTAGTATAACCGCCTTTGTCTGTTTCACTCTATTCTCCATAGCTTTTTGTGTCTATTTTTCCATTTTGTGACTTTCCTCTTTTTTAGATACTGTTGGTGAGCTGGTTACTCCGTTGAGTTAAAGAGGGCACCCCATTTTGTTATGCTAAAAAAACCTGATTAAGGGGTTGGGGATTTAGCTCAGTGGAAGAGCGCTTGCCTGGCAAGTGTAAGGCCCTGAGTTCGGTCCCCAGCACCGAAAAAAAAAAAAAAGGAAAAAATAGAAAAAAAAAAAGCAAAACAAAACCTGATTAAATGACTAATGATACAGTTTTCTCTGTGTCAGGGGTTGTTGGGGGCTACCAGCTGAGGAAATGAACCACTGTATTATAATGGCATTCTCAACATAGGCTAAACCTCAAAACACTTGCACTTTTGTTCCCATTTCTTTGATTTATTTATTGTATGAAATACAAATATCGATCTTTAGACTTTTCTTATATTCTCTATTTAAAGAATAATACATACAACCAAACATAATATTTTCATATGCTATGTTTATAAAACTTTAATACCCCCTACAACTCCACCCCAGTGTATTCTTTGGTCTCTACCTATTACTAAGCTTATTTTACAGCACAGGAAGAAGAACTCATTCAGAACCAGTTGACTGATCCAGAATTATGTGTTGGGTACATAAGAGATACCGGATACATATAATTATTATACTGATATGATTAACATGTTTGCTCTGCTAACTAGATATATTGTTTACTTAAAGGGCAGGATAGTATGTTGGCTCTGATAATGAACCCTAAATCTAAATTTCTTAGGTTCAAATCCCAGGTACCACAGTTACTTGCTTACACAAGTTATTTTAGCTCCATAGGCTTTTTTCCTCATCTGTAAAATAGAGTTATTATTAGTATTGATCATGTGAAATGATTGTAAGTGTTAAATGAGTTAATGTTGAAAAACTCTCTAATAAGTTCTGACAAATAGTGAGCATTCAAAAAATCCTGGTTGTCATAGTCTATCCAAATTATTTTTACTCATGTTTTTATTCTGAAAGTTTTAAAACAAGAAAAGTTGAGACTAAGATTCCACCTCACCCCTGTTAGAACAGCCATCATTAGCAACACCACTAACAACAGGTTTTGGTGAGGATGTGGGGAAAAAGGAACCCCTTTACGCTGCTGGTGGGAATGCAAACTAGTACAACCACTCTGGAAAAAAATTTGGAGGCTTCTTAAAAATCTAAACATTGATCTACCATATGATCCAGCAATACCACTCTTGGGGATACACCCAAAAGACTGTGGCACAGGTTACTCCAGAGACACTTGCACACCCATGTTTATTGCAGCACTATTCATAATAGGCAAGTTATGGAAACAGCCAAGGTGCCCCACTACTGACGAATGGATTAAGAAAATGTGGTATTTATACACAATGGAATTTTATGTAGCCATGAAGAAGAATGAAATCTTATCATTCGCAAGTAAATGGATGGAACTGGAGAATATCATTCAGAGTGAGGTTAGCCTGGCCCAAAAGACCAAAAATCATATGTTCTCCCTCATATGTGGACATTACATCAAGGGCAAACACAACAAGGGGATGGACTTTGATCACATGATAAAGCGAGAGCACACAAGGGAAGTATGAAGATAGGTAGGACACCCAAAAAACTAGATAGCATTTGTTGCCCTCAGTGTAGAGAAACTAATGCAGATACTTTAAAGTTATAAAGGCCAATAGGAGAAGGGGACCAGGAACTAGAGAAAAGGTTAGTTCGAGAAGAATTAATTTAGAAGGTAACACACATGTACAGGAAAAGAATGCGAGTCAACTCCCTGTATAGGTATCCTTATCTCAACTAGCAAAAACCCTTATTCCTTCCTGTTATTGCTTATACTCTCTATTCAACAAAATTAGAGATAAGGGCAAAATAGTTTCTGCCTGGTAGCGAGGGTTAGGGAGGGAGAGGGAGGGGGTGGGGTAGGTAAGGGAGGAGGTGGGGGAAAGGGGGAGAAATGACACAAACATTGTATGCACATATGAATAAAAGGAAAAAAAAGAAAAGTTGAGAGAAGAGAATGATAGATACCCATATGCCATCATGAAAATTCGGTTAAATCCTTTTTTAATGTTTTTTATTTGGAGTATGTAAAACTTTACATGATAAAAAAGAAAAACTTAGGTAAAAAGGTGCTCCAGGGAGTCCTATTCTTTTTTTTTTTTTTTGGTGCACCGTTCCTAGAGGTACTGCAATACCAGGTTGATGCATGGAGTGGACGGAGCAAGCTCCTATTCCATCTCCCTGTTCCAAAAATCCATTTAATATATTCTCCTTGGATAGAGGACGTATCAGATATTAAACTGGTAAGACCAGATACTACACTTGATCTTAGCCAGAAGGCCGAGAAGTGATCAGGAAGTCCTATTCTATTCTTATCCTTTTGCCTTTTTCTTACTCAGACACTACTGGAAATATTTCATTACTTTCTGATTTATCCTTAATGTATTTATTTTTTTAAACAAACAAGTACATACATACATATGTATACTTATTTATTATTCTTATACATGCTAGGTATATCTCTTTCACCTTACTTTTTTATTGTGGCATTTGTCATGTCATTTAGTAAAGCCGTTCCATTCCTTATTCCAGTGGAATTGTACTCCTTTGTATGAATGCACCAAGGTTATGTCTATAGATAGCATTAAGTTCTTCCTTATATTTTGTCATCAGAAATAATGCCACATCTAATATGTTTGCATCCATGTTTTTTCATCCAGTTGAAGGTATGTGTTCAGAATGAATTGCTATCACTGACCTTGCTGGTAAGTTAATATACATATAGGTAGGTAGATATATTTTCTCTCACATAGGTTATTCTTTTTTATAGTCTTACTGGCAATGTATGAGGGGGACTGTCTGTTCCTATCCTATCATCAAAGTATATTGTTAAGCTTTTGAACTTTTGCAAATCTGGTAGGCAAGAAATAATATCTCAGTGATACTATTTTGATAAAATATCAAAATTTTAAGTAAGGGACCAATGTACTGCCAATCCATAAGGAACCTATGTCAAATGGAAAAAATGAAGGTAATGTAATGAAATTAAATTTTATTTTGAAGTTATTTAAGGTTGTTACTTGGTGATGGGAAAATGTCAAGCATGGCAATTCTCCCCACAGATAACACGATAAATAAAGAAGTACATTTTGAAATTATTGATTACTTTGTCCTATGAAAGCCATTTAAGTGAAATTATAATGAGTTCCATTTTCTGTGTAAATAAAACATTCATACTTACAATAATGTGAGTTTTAATACATCTGCACTGCAGTGTTCAATATTTTTTGACTACTTTAATGCCCTCAAAAAATAAAACATAATTAAATACATAAAACACGTGGATAGAAATGTATATGCAGTCTCAAATATAGTTGACTTGGTGTTAATCTTTATTTAAAATGTTGGTATTTCTTCATAATGAGTTGTGGCATTACTTTTATTTTTAAGAAAAATCTCACGGAAGTGTTATTAATTACTGAGATATTTTTAGTCTTCCTTAAATTCTATACTTCAATCACCTCACCCAAACCCTGGCCCTAAGCCCCCATTATTCTGTCTCTTGAGAAACTTGGAGATGAATTTAGCGTAGGAGAATAAATGCCAGCAGACAAGGCTTGGTGGTGAGTGATTTCTGATCTGGCATGGGGTATTTATACCAGTGGTCTTGGATCTTAAACTATGTCTGCACTTCCTTTTGATTGCCACTTGTGTTTCCTGGCTTTGAGCAGATTGTCGTTTTGCAAAGCAGCTGCTGGGAGCCAAGGATTGGGAGATGCTCTTGTGAGGCCCCCTGTGCTCAGTGTGGGATGTTCAGAGAGATTCCCTTTTGTTCTGTTTGATTTGTTTTATGGATCTTCTCTGTTCCTCTTAATATTCCTCTCCTCCTCAGCTCTACTGTCCTATTTATCATCCCATTCTACACCTGTAAGCCCAAGTGGAATTTTAAAAATCCAGTTATTCCAGAAATCAGGGTCAGTTCTTAACATTTCACAAAGAGAAAACATCCTGATTGTCACCAGCTGGTTTTGAGATTCTGCTCATTAAACCCTGTTGCTTGTATGTTGGGCGATTGTTGAAATGTTTCCTGTGTAGTGAAGAGTTGCTGGCATACTGTTGGATGTGACAAGAGCTCTGTGCACCCTGGCCTTTTGCTCCAATTTTAGGAGTAGGCTTCTTTCATTTACTGGGCAGACTTACCCATTGTGCATCTTGCCTTTTTCTAAGACCACTGGATTCTGCAAAGGTTTATTAATCTTGATTTAATATATTCATATGAAAAAAATGTAGCAGCAGAGAACAAAGCTTATGTAGGCATCGCAGGGGTCCCTTTGGGGGTTCACTCTATATTACTCATAGCAATGAAAAGTAAAAATGGCAAGTTTTATTAGCGAAGTTCAAGATACAAAAGGCAATATTAATTTCACAGGAAGTGTAAAAGAATATGCAAATATGATTAACTCCCAGGAAAACATTGCAATACACCACTCCAGGCTTTGAAATTATGCAGTTTAATAAACACTTGTTAAGAAGCTTCACACACCAAACTTTGAATTTTATAAGCCAGTATTTCTCATCACATACTGTTTTAAGGAATGGCATGATTTCCTAAGGTTTTGGAACCCTAAAACGGAAGATCTCTAAAATAGGGATGTACAAAGTAGTGTATTTATCTGTAGCACTCACATATTATTGAGAAATCACGGATGCTCCCAAAAAATCCATGTTTGTTTTAATTAAAAGTATAATTTAGAAGTGTGGGCCAGTAGCCTAATAAAATTTTCTAAGGCAAATGTGTTTATCCAGTAACTGACAAAGGAGAATTGTTCATGGATTTTTAATTAGCTTCTCTGGTGAGAGAAGCTTTCCCATGAAGGTGGGTTGTACGGCTTCCTCTGATCTGTGCTTCCTGCATAGAAGAAACCTTCCTATCCAAACCAGATACGATTTCATTCTCCTCCAAAGTGGGTAGGCTGGTGGGAAATGGTGTCAGATCTTAACATCCTAAGCCTGAGCTGTGCAGAAATAGTTTTTAAAAAGCATTCATTTTTTAATGAAGTGGTTTTTAGGATGTTTCAATATATTGTTCAGAGCCTGGGAACAGGTTTTCAGTGATGTTAGACACACCTCAGTGATGTTTTCTAAATTTGCTTGCCTGGTGCTTTTGCAGAGCTTCACACTATTGTTTAGTCTTAGGTGAAGAAATCAAGAGATAAAGAAGGATTATAAAGAATGATAATGCTAATGTGGGCAGGGTATGGATGAAGGGAAGTTATTTTTGTACTCTGCTGTTGGCAATGTGGTTGTATATCTCAAAACCTTCAAAATGTTGTTGCTGTAATACTATATGGTCCAGCAATTTTATGTCTAAGTACTTATCTTAAAATAACATTTGGAAAAATTCACAAAGGTGTGTTTCTGAGTTGTTTTCTTATAGTTGTTTGTGATATTAATAAAGAAACCAAGGGCCCAGGGATGTAGCTTAGTGGTAGACTGCTTGCCTAGCATGTGCAAGGCCCTAGGTTTGATTCCCCAGTATGACAAAGAAGAGAGAGAGAGAAACAGAGAGACAGAGAGAGAGAGAGAAAAGATTGCTTGCCACATATGGGGGTTCACATTTATGATCCCAGAACCCACGAGGCAGAAGACTGCAAGTTCGAGACCAACCTGGATACAGATAGGAGACTCTATCTCCAATATAGTAGTAATAGTTACAATAATAGTAATAGTAATAATGAATGAATGAATGAATGAATGAATAAAGGAAAAGAAACTAACCAAAACAGCTGAAAAGCACACCTTAAGATCACTATTCTTGGTTAAATAGTTTATGTCTCTGAATGGTGGAACACCATGTAGCCTTTAAAAATGCTGTTGTAGACAATTCAGTATCATGGGAAGGTATTTATATTAAGTGAAAATGGAAACAGATTATAAAACAGGGAGCATAATAGAGAAGAGAGATTTTTTATATAAGTATAAAAAAGAAAGTATTTTTAAAAAATGTGCTTCTATAGTATTACATCTTAAATGTTAATAGTTTCAAAATTTTATATTTTTGCTTTAGAATAGTTTTAATTTTTTCTGAAATAAATACGAATTACTCGATAATAAAAAATAATAAGAGAAAATGCATCCATGACTGAGAGACTATGAAATATAATACAAATGATCATTGCTTTACAAAAGTTTGTGATTACAATACAGATTTGCCTGAAATTATTATTTGCTTTAGAGGAAGATTCCTGTGGTGGTGGTGAGTGAGCAGTGTCATCTTTAGTGATCTGTGTTCAGTTCACAGCTTTCTAGAGAGGTTGGCCTGCTGAGGAAATGTGGCGTTAGGGAAGATGAAAGGTCCACTGTTAGTAGATGAAAGGCTTGTAGAAATAAAGTTCATGAATCTTTAAAACTGCCCTGAGGTCAGTAGGAAAATAGTATTTCATTTCTGTATGCCCCCAGGCATAGCACAGTGAGGAACACTTAAAAGTAACCAGTAGGGGGACTCCTTTATAAGCCAGGCACAAGAAAAGTCTTTCTATAATTCAAAATTTAGATGTAATAAAATTTGATTGTGTAAAATAAGTTTTTTTTTTGCATTGCAAAAAACAAAGCCAAATCTCAAGTGATTAACTGGAAGAAAATATTTCCAAGGTATGTTGATGACAAAGTGCTAATGTCCTTAATGTATATTGAGTTATTGTAAGTTGAAGACAAAAAGAGGTCAAAATCCAATAGAAAGGGGGTAAAAACCTACAGAGTTAGAATTGGTATACAAATAGTCCTTCAGCATTGGGAGGAGGTTTAACTTTACTCATAAAAGATAGGTATCATTATTTGTAATTATAAAATAATAGAAATCTCCTAAATGTGTCTGTAGGAGACTGAGTGAGTCATGGAACATCGATACAGTAGTGTAGTATGCTGTAAAATAGAATGGGAAGGATCCTTATGAACTGATATGGAGTGATCGCTACAAGATATTGATAGAAGAATACATAAAGCATGCTACATTTTACTTAGGAGAGAAAGGAAAATAAGAATGTCTGTCTTCCAGGTATGGGGGTGCACAAGTATAATTCTAGCACTTGTGAAGCTAGAGGACCATGTTTAAGGCCAGCCTTAGCTACACAGGGAGAACCTGTCTCTAAAAACAAAAACAAAAATAAAAACAAGGACCAAAATCAAACAACAAAAAGAATGTCCATTTGTGTGTGTCTTTGATTATGTTTTCTTTTCTTTTTTTTTTTATTATTGTTGTACTGGGGAGTACATTGTGACATTTACAAAAGTGCTTACAATGTATTATAGTTGAATTTAGCCCCTCCATCATTCTCTTTTACCCCCTTCCCCCCATTCCTGGAAAAGTTTCAATAGTTCTCATTTTTCCATTTCATACATGAGTACGTAATATTTCCACCATATTCACCTCCTACAATCTCTCCTTATATCCTACCCCTCCCACATGTACTAACCCCCCAGACACGACCTGTTTTGCCTGCCTGTTTTCTGTTTTTGTAAAAAAAAAAAAAATGACAATTTTGTTTGTTTAAGATAGCCATACAGGGAGTTTCCTTGTGACATTTCCATGTATGGATGTTCTGTAACCCGAATTGGTTCACCCCCTTTATTTTTCTCCTTTCTACTTTAGTCCCCTTATTATGGTTATTTCAACAGGTTTAAAAATTCTATATTCATTCTTATATAGGTAGAATATCATAATTGATTATTTTTGCAAAAGGGGAAAAATAAACTGGAAGAAAAGAATTTGGTACAGGGCATAGGACTGGCAAAATTAAGGAAAGAAAAGAGTGATATTGTTGAAAATGTACCTTTTCATATGGTATTAACTTTGAAACCATGTTAATGTTTTCTACATAAAATCAAGCAAGATTGCAAATGTAATAATAACAGAGATAAATGAACTTAACTATACATCAAATGGATAACATAATCATGCATAAGGAGAAAGAAATTATTAATTCAAGTTATTTTGAACATAGTACCTTGACTGTATATCTTCCTTCTAAAAATGGTAATGAATCCTGTGCTTTATATATTTGTTGTTTGTACTGGTATTGGTGGAACAGTTTTTGAAGTTATTTTAGATCTGTTGTAGGATCAGGTGAATACATTGATATTAGGAGGAGACAGGGTTACCACTGTGAAAAAAAGGTAATGCAAACATGGGTTGGGGGAAGTCAAGGAAAAGCCTTTATCTATTGGATCAGTATTAGAAGTACCAATAGGACTGCATCACTGGATATATACTTATCACTCTAAGCTCTGACCTCTACAGGACCTATAAACAATGACAATCCCATCATCAATGAGCAAACTCAGTGACCAGGTCTTTGTTTCTAAATAGTGTTCCTCACTAAAAGGAATGGCCCATGGAGAAATAGCTGATTTCATATCTGGAGTAGGGAAAGTAAAAGAAAAGGCTGGAACATTTTGCTGTAGTAGCAAATAAGAAACTGCTCAAAAAAGTGTTGAGTCCGTGTCTGAATGACAGAGGAGATAGCTTGAAGGATCAAGTGAAAGAGGTACTTTTATAATAAAAATAAAGAGACCAGGAAAGGACAAAGGGAAGCTGCTACTTGTAGTAGAATACCAACTAATAAATGTAGAAGAAATAATAAAGTCAGGAAATCCCTATTTGACAGTGCAGTAATAATTGATTCAGACAAGAATTATCAATAGTGCTAAAATATCAAGTGACTCTCCTTTTTTTTTTTTTGTTTTTAACAGGTTTTTTTTTTTTTTCCCAGTAGTGGGGTTTGAACTCAGGGCTTGCCCCTTGAGCCACTCCACCAGCCCCCCCCCCTTTTTGTGTGTGATGGGTTTTTTTTGAGTTAGGGTCTCGTGAACTATTTTCTGGCTTTGAATTGCAGTCCTCCTGATCTCTGCCTCCTGAGTAGCTAGGATTACAGGCGTGAGCCACTGGTGCCCAACTTTCACCAGATATTTACATAGTTTCAAAATATCACATCACAAATTATTTGTTAGTTATCAAAGAGAGAAATAAGGACATGTGTGTATACAGACACAGACACACACACACACACACACACACACACACGAGTGCAGTTATCTGGCAGATGACACCAATCCAAAGGATCAAGATTGACACAGCAATAATGAGACTAAATTTCCATTTGGTGCCTCTTGATGTAATGCAAAGAGAAGGACATGGTATCCATTAAGTAGTATGCCTTTCAAAACTGTGTAATCTGGATCTAAGCCTGAGGTAACATCAGACCTGCATAAACATCCTACAAACTTAATCCCTATCCACTTAAAAATGTTGATGACATGATAGGTAAAGAAAAGCTGAGAAATTAGTCCAGATTCAAAGAGACTGAAGTCTTATGTCAACCGAAGGTAATGGGATGCTGGACTGGGAGCAAAGGGCTGTACATGATATTCTTGGGATGGAAAAATGTGAATACAGAATAGACTGTTTGTAAGATAGCATTGCATCAGTGAGAAAGCCCTTGCATTTTATCACTGCACATGTAAAAGGCTATCCTTATCCTTAGAAGGTCCGCACTTGCACTCAAATGATTTATCACAAATCAATTTTTGTTTGTTTGTTTGAGGGCAGGGAAGTAGAAGGGGAAGAAGAGATAAAACAAATATAGCAAAATAGTAGCACATTAATGAATCTGGAGAGGGGCAAAGGGGAGATCATGATATAATTCTTACACGTTTTCCATAGGTTTGAATTTTTTTTGTAAAAAATAAAAATAAAAAAGTTCTTTCCAAATACTAAAAACCCCAAAGCCTTTCCTCTGGATTTTTTGCCCAGTCACAGAGCTTTGAGTGTGTTAGGGGTCTCAACTTTATAGATGCAACAATTGCACTTAGTCTCCATTTCAATATAGCTCATTTCATTCTAACTCTTTTACCCAAATGACTCTCAGAGGTATTTGTGCATCTCCTCTTAACTCTTGACTAAATATTTGTTTCACTCATTGCTGTGAAATTCAGTCTGAGGGGTCAAGTGGTGACAGAATTGATGTGCTCCTCCTCTCCTGCAGATCCCATAATTTTTTGTGTGTCTGAGGCAGCCCTGAGAACCCTGGCTTTGGAAAAGATGGAATAGGCCATTCATACAGTTTTGGTATACTGGAGAAAGCATTTGATACGTCCATCTGAAATTAAGCCAGATGCCACATAAACCAAACCAACCAACCAACCAAACAAAAAATATCCTTTAACAGATATTCTGGATATTTGATGTAGTTGGTGAGAATGGATTGGAAGTTGTTGGAATCTAAGTGCCCAGCTTTCAGGGAACTTTCTCCTTAATGTTCTGACAACAGGGTGGGTCTCTCTAGGGAAATATAAAACTGTATCCTATGCTGCTGGGATTTCTTCTTGGCTTTGATTGCTGTTCTTACCTCTCTGTTGCTCCTTGATTTCTTGCTCTTGGATAGTTATAGGCTTGTGATTGTGGATGACATCCTTGACTTCATTTTGGTCAGAGAGCACCTGACCAGATGGGCCTTTGGTTGAGCCAAACAGGAGCAATCAGCCCTGGAGCTAGTTCAGAGGCAGTGAGTAGCATTAAACATGGCTTTGAGGGGAGGTAGCTGCTGAGCTTAGCACAAATTATTCTGTCTGACAACAAAAATGTATTGCCAACATTGCCTAAATCCATGGCAGATCTCATCTCCCAAAGGAAACTATCAAAAAGAATATAGTTTTCTTGGCCTCCTCAGAATGGATAATAAGCAAATGTTGGCTATAAAATAAGCAGAAGAAACAGGGGATGAAAACCTTCCCTCTGCCCATTTTAAATTCTTGGCAAGGGTTCTGTAACAAAAGACAGACTAACAAGAGAAAAGCATTTAATATGACTCTTTTTTGTAACACAGGAACCTTCATAAGGAAATGGTGATTTGCAGAAACAATTAAACTTGCACATTATTATATTTGGTTTGATAGAGTAGAAAATCATGGGACAACATGGTTTGACAAATAGGAATGAGCTAAGGATAGAAACCCTATTGTCTTAGCCCTTTTTCTATTGCTGTGACAAAATAACTGAGGCTGAGAAATTTATAAAGAAAAGAGATTCATTGAGCTCACAGTTTTGGAAGCCAAAAATCTAAGATTAGGGAGTTCCATATGTTTGGCCTCAGGTGAGGACCTCATGGAGAAGCATGTGCAGAAGAAAGAGCGATCTTATAGCAAAACAAGAATCCAGAGAGATAAAGGGGCCAGACCTGATCTTTTTTTTTTAATGATAATTTATGTTTGTAGGATCAAACCAGGGTCCCTGCGTAACTATGCTAATCCCCTCTGAGGGTAGCACCCCCAGTGACCTAACTACTTTCCTCTAGGCCTGAGAGGTCATCTCTCACAGGTCATAGAGTTTTCCCAGTGCCTGCTGCCTCTCAAATTCCATCAGCTTAAAATAATATGCCAGGCTGGGTGTGGTGGTACACGGCTGAACTCCCAGCTACTTGGGACAGAGATTAGGAGTATCGCAGTTTGAGATGAGCCCTAGTAAAAAGTGAGACCTTATCTCACCAAAAAGCCACAAATGGTGGTTCATTTCTGTAGTGTCAGCTACCCAACGGGAGAACTGCAGTTTGAGGCCAGCTTCAGGCAACAGTGAGACCCTACCTGAAAAATAAGCTAAAGCAACAAGGGCTGGGGACATGGCTCAAGTGGTAGAGCTCCTGCCTAGCTCTACCACTTAAGCATGTGAACTCAAGCATGTGCCTTGAGTTCAAACCCCATTACCACTGCCCAGAAAATATGCCAAGGTGCCACATTTTGGCATAGCATGTCCTAAAACTCATATAACGTAATATGTATCCATTACAGAAAATCTGAATAACAAATTTATGTAATGGTAGAGGTAGACATTACTTATAATGATATGGCTAAACCTTACATGGTTTATCCATTCATAAGTATTTTCACATAGATTTGTTTTCATAGTTATGTGTCTTTTTTGCATAACCTTATAAAAATTTCCTGTGTTATTACCAAGTATTCATAACCATAATTTTAATGACTATATGCTGTTCTCCTAGATGACAGAATTTGACCATCCTTTATTGCAGGGCATTTAAGATCTATCCAATGCTTTGATGACTTAAAGAATGTCTGTGCCAATATTTATAAATTTATTTGAGATCCACAGATATTTATTTATAAGTGCTTATATTTGCCCTTTTCCTTTCTCCTCAATAGGAA
This sequence comes from Castor canadensis, assembly GCF_047511655.1. Lineage (NCBI taxonomy): Eukaryota > Metazoa > Chordata > Mammalia > Rodentia > Castoridae > Castor > Castor canadensis. The sequence goes on along the minus strand of NC_133395.1, from coordinate 119,165,173 downwards.
GGGTAGCTGCTGTTTTCATCTGGGCTAAGGAGATGCTGAACAGAGAAATAAAAAGAGTTGTAGATGTGGCAAACCCGAGGGAGAGTAATCTACATGCCAAAAACCAAGGGAGCTATCCAAAAATAAAGCCTAAGGGTGGGGCACATAGAAGTGGCCTAAGGAAGGGCTGGGATGTGGGAGTGACTGAGGAAGTGAGCACGTGTGACTGCAGTGGCTTCCACGGAGGCTGTGGGCTTGCCTGCTTTATATTTAGCCATACCCATAACCCCCAGAAAAGATATTTACCCCACTATCATTTCACAATCATTTCACAAAACAGGACATGTTAACAACAACAACAACAAAAAAAAAAGTGGTGTGAAATGTCACAGTTTGGAATGGAAAAATGAAATAGCTCTACTAAAAACTATAAAATGCTTTCATTTTTAGTATTCCTCTAGACTATTGATGATTTGGCCACACTCTGGCAACAGAGTGTCCATGAACTGACATTTAGGGGCCACAAAACCAAATAATCTTTAAGGTCCATTGTTTCAAGCTGGAGAAGTCTTGCCTTTTTTAAAGTTAGGTTATAATCTTGTACCACATTTTACATGGCTGATTTTTGAGTTAAATGTCTCATTAATGTCTCAGTTTCCTTATTTGATTATTTAACTTTGCAGGATCAAGCATATTGCTGGTTGAAGTATTGTTGACTTAATGCCTGGACACCTTTTGATCCAAGGCTCAGAAAGGGAGTATAGTAAATTGTAATAAATTGAACTGTCCTAGAAAATAAATGGCATTCCATCAAATCATAGTCAGGGCAGTAGGCCATCTTTTTTGCAGTTTCTGAGAATGATTGCAAGGGATAGAAAATATAACTTAAAATGGTCTAAATGAAAAAGGTGTTTTATTGTTTTATATTCCAAAAAAAAAAAAGATTTACATAACTTCTAGAACTGCTAAATCCAGATGAAATGAACTATCCATTGTTTGTTCTTAGGCAGTCTCTCCCCCAATGGCAAGAAGGCTTCTAGGAATATGTATCATTCCATCCTACCCACTTATCAACCCCAGTGGGAAATAATAGAACATCACATTTCCAGTAACTCTGATGATAGTTCAAAGTTTTGATCTCATTGGCATTGTGTTGGGTTATATCCCTGAAGCTATGCGTGGAAGCAGTCCTTTCTGAACAAGATGAAATAAGAATTGGATGGAACAGTTACTGAGAAAATTGAGTTGCTGGTAAAAGGAGATGGGGACATAGGTGATGGACAGGCATAACAACAAAGAACTATCATCCAGTAGCAGTAGACTGCCAAGCCAGGAAATGCATCCAGTAGAATTGCCCTGGCCTCTCTAGGAAGGTCTTCTTGGCCAGTGTGTAAGACTGCCGAACATCTCTACTGACTGCCACAACATCATTGTTTAGTGACAGGTGCTGTCTTTGGCATCAATTAAATCCTAATACCACTAATCAGAAATTAAAAAGCCTTAATGAGATCTCCAACCTATTGATGAATGCCCATGACAGAAGTTCATGCCATTGATGTGTGGAGTCAAATATCTTTACCCACTGGGGATGTCACCATTTAAAAGGCCCTTATTGATTTTGAGTTTTGGCAGGATGTCTTTAACTCTGAAAGGTCTCAAGTTGCCTGAGGCAACACAGTGGAAGACATAACTAACTTCATGTTCTATTCCTCAACTGGACCCAAACTAACTTAATCATCTGTTCTAGAGCAGCCTGTCCTAGGCAATGTCTCTAGCAAGGTGAGAAACAGTTCATTGTATATTTTATGTTTGTTGATTAATTCACTTGAAAATGCTGCTTCTAGGCATTCCACACATTCTAGTCACATATGAAGGATTGCTTGTTTAGAAAAAGGTTGAATTACTGTACCAACAGTTAATATGCGGGTTGGAAGAAAGAATTTTCAGATTGTCAATTTGGATTTTTGTTTCAATTATTGATCGCTGGGTATCTACGCCAAAAGTTTGTGACTTAGACCATGGCGACTTCTAATTTCTCAAGGTTCTCTGCTGCAGGAATTGGGGCATGATTCAACTGGGTAGTTGTTCCACTGCATTTGGTATGGGCTGGATTTCGCTAGCTGCATTCATCTTTTGCTGGCTTGGAAGATCAAAGAAGTTTTCATTCATACATCTGGTGTGTAGATGCTGTCCATGTCACCCCAGGCAAGGTGTTTTTATTATTTGGTTATGTAAACAGAGCTTCTTTACATCATCACAGCTAATTTTCCCAGAAAGTTCCAAAGTAGAGGCTGCCAGGCTTCCTACAGGTGGAGAGGCTAAGGTTGATCCTAGAAGAAATTCAGTAGGATGGGGTTTGATTTCTTGGAATTTGATTATAATCTTTGTATTCCTCCTCCTTTCATATGGAACATTTAGTAAATGTAGTTTACTAAAAAACAAGCAATCAAACTCAGAAACTCAGACATTGAATGAAGTTGGAGAAAATAAGGCATGTTAGCAGTTTTTAACTGTTAATGTGCAATCCAGATTTCCCTGAATTTAGTAGAGCATAGCCACATGTCTCAGATGTTGAAAGTCCTACCACGACCTTCCCTCCTGTGCTCACAGTTCCTGAAGTCTTAGAAAGCTCATACTCTGGAAGAAGGAGATCCAGATTCTAGGTATCACTTATTTACTAGCTTCCTGTTTTCTTTTTTGGAAAAGTCATTTAATCTCTGAGCCACATTTTCCCTACATCCAAATGGAGGAGATTGGACATACAAGCAAAACACATGAAAATCAGAATAGAACGCACAGCAAGGTCAAGGAAGGAAAAAGGAGGGAGGGAAAAATGTCATTCTGGGCTACCTGGCCTAAAGCTAGTCCTGCTCTGACTCTGAGCTTTTTAGATAGCCATGACCAAAATGAGGTTAATTATATAACTTCTACTAACTACAAAAGGAAAAAAAATTGTCAGGAAGGATCAACTATTTCCTAGCTGTAAGAAAAGTTTTCTTATGATTCATTGATATGAATCATGATATAAAAAAATCACTGACAATGATTGCAAATATAGTCAGATGAAAGTTGCTATAAAATGACATTTGTGATCATTTCTTAGATTCACCCTGGATAATAAACTAATATGTGTTATAAATTGGAACACTGAAAGGATCCACAGGTTATTAATGTATTGTCTTCTAGATGATATCCACTTTTGTAATTAGCTAATTAGATATAGAGATAGAATGTTGAGAAAACACAGCAATGAATTAACAGGCCTTCAAGACCAGTTTCTTGGTGGTGAAGTAGCTCAAGTGGTACAGTGCCTGCCTATTCTGAAAAGAATGACTAGGAACAGAAGGTGTAGCCCTGATCATGTTGTTTTCATGATCACCTTGGTTTATTGGCCTGCTTTTTTGCCTTGATCTCATCTGCTTCTATCTTCTTCTGTTTGCTTGGTTTCTAGCATTTGTTAGACTCAGATTGCTGTTATTGGTAGTTACTGTGATAATTTCCTAAATACCGTTGTCCCTGTGAGTGTTGTTACATGGAACAATGTTTTTTACCATTCTTGATCTCTTAGCCTTCTGGTGATACTGACACATTAATTATGGGACAGCCAAGAAGATTTCAGTCAAAAATAATGGCTTTTTAAGCTCATCTCATGAATGTTGGATCACTTTCTAATTAGCATAGGCATCTTGCCAAGATTTTTGAATGCTTATAATTTGGATGGCAAGTGTCCTGGGGAGGGATCATATTTGCTTGTATGCTCTGGTTGGCATTTGGCCTATTTTCAGCAATTCCTGGATATTAACCTCAAAATAAGATAATCAAATTTGTCAAATAAGCCCCAGATAATTGGGTCTTACAGACTCAATATTACATAGGGATATTTTTAAAAATAACTTTGGATTAAGGTGAAGATGGGTTTTATTTATTTAAAATTATTCATGCAACAGATATTTATTGAGTCCCTAATATGTGTCAGACAATGCTTTAGGGAAGACAAGTCATATAGTGTTCTCTTGAGATTTTATTTTATTTGGGGGAGAGGGAAAATAAATATGTGAGCCAATAATTGAACATAAAAATTTAAGCATTAGAGATACTTCTAAGACTATTGAGCATATTAAAGTGTCAGAAATTGTTAGAGGAAGGGACAATTAGAAGAGGCCTTTGGAAGAAGTGACATTTGATCTGAGAATTAAATGTCAAGCAGGAGTTCACCACATAAAATATTTTGGGAAAAGTATTCCAGGTATAGGCACTATCAAATGCAAAGGCCATGCTGTAGTAATAAACTTGTTATGCACTAGGAAGAGAAATGAGCTATGTTCCTGAATACAGTGGGGTACAGGGTGATAATTGGAGATGAGGTTAGAGAAGTAAGCAGGGTTCAATTTTGAAGGACCTCAGAGATCTTGGCCAGGAGTTTGCAATGAAATGAGTAATCAAAGGAGTGTTTTAGGCTAAGGCCAGGCATGAGAAATGTGAGTTTTTTAGTGGATTACCTCTGTATGCAGAAGGGTTTATTTATTATAATTTGGGGTTTAATGATTGTTTAATTTTTTAATATTATATATTTAAACTTAAGTTTTTAAAGCATTTAGATTAACTCAGACTATCATGCAATTTATGAATGTTATATAAAAATAAGCTTGACTTAATCTTTTATATTTACTTAATTAAATTTCCTCATCAATATTTTAAAATACATTCACAAATTTAACATTTTTAGTTTCTTGTTAACACTTCAAATGCTTGCACGGGCAAGCTCCTGAGCTCAATAGGCAAATTCTTTCCAAATTTTGAAACCATATTTTGAATCAAATATACTAGACTTCTGAATAGTAAGTCCACTTCCCCTTAAAGTACCTTTATAGTAATATTCTCATAAATCTCTCTACCTGAAATCAGAAGTCAACAATTAAATTACACATCTAAAACTAGAATTACAGGATAATTTGTCACGTAATAAATTCTCTTAAATAATACAAATATTTGATTGTCCCAGTACCTAAACTCAAGTAAAAACTATGACTATCATGGATTTCATTGAAGGCATAATTAATTTAACTCATATCTGTACCAGGGTTGAAAAATTCCTTACTAAGGGATCAATAATAGCATCTCTGGTGGGTTGAGGTAAGGGTTCCTAGTACCTGAGGTTATTTTCTCATGTATTGTTATGGATTCAACAATTTATGACAAGAAGATCACTTCTTCAGACATCACTTTAGTTGAGATGAGTCCTGAGTAATGTACAGTCACATTACTGAAATGATGCTTCTTTTGCTAGAGATGGACACCTTGAAACTTTTTCATACTCTGTTTTAGAGTGGAGACTTTCTTGTAATACCATGTCTGTTACTTACTACCTCTGTGACTTTGGGAAATTTGCCCAACTCTCCCAAATCTCAGTTTCCTCACCTGTAAAACAGAGATAATGGTCACATCTAGTACTTTGGGCTGTCATTTGGAATATATGCAAAAACTTAAAGTAAAGTACTAAGGATAATACCCGGCTGCACTAAGAGTTCAAAAATGTTGGTTTTATCATTGTCATCAATTGAACTATCTATAATTTCACCTTCACGTAATTATGGAGCTCTTTAACCTAGATTTCATAAATTTCATGCTATGCAAAAAAAACAAAGCCAGAAACCCATGACATCAGACAGGATGTGCCAGACAGGATGAACTGGTTAGCCCTGTGATAGAAGGCTGAAGATGAGGCCTGTCTGCAGGTAGAATCCAGAAAACCTCAGCATTTTGACAGCATGCTTATGGGAAGCTGTTCAAATAAGTGCTCAGTTTGGGAGGTAGGGAGTATGGTGGTCAGTATTGCAGGAGAGGTGGCCCAAGGGGTGAGTAAAATTCTGGGGTAGGTTCACAAATGCAGAAGTTAGGCAAATAGCCTCCGGTACAGTAGGACCTCCAGGTTAGAGAGTTAGTATGTGGGTGGGAGGAAGAACAAAGAAGCCAGTAAGGGACTGAGCTCATTTTTAAAGAAATTTGGGTTTTAGACATGAGCGAGGGGAAAGGTCTGAAAAGAAAACACCATTGAGCACCTACCATTCATTGCCTTACATGTGCCCTCATTTTTTATATTCTGTATGTTATCTTATTCCTTTCCCAATAGACTCTTTTTAAAAATTTTTTTTATTATTCATTTATTCACATGTGTATACATTGTTTGGGTCATTTCTCCCCCCTGCCCCCCCCTTATCCTCTACCCCCCTCCCTTTTCGCTTTCCCAATAGACTCTTAAAGTAAATCTTATTGTGTCTCTTTTATAGATGACAAATGGAATGATTAAATCAATATTTCTAATTCATTCATCCAATAAGTGACTGAACAGAATTAAATCTAGGCCTTTCGTACCTCAAAGGTTGTGATCTTTCCACGACAGTACACCGTCTCAAAGGTGACTTGATGTTGAGCTCAGAACATTGGCCTCCTATGTTTCCTTCCATATGTCATGATTACTCCAGAAAAGCAGATAGGTTGAGACTGCAAAAGGGAGCTTATCTAGGGTCTCAGCTTGTCAGTGTGACAGATATGTAGGCTCTGTCCCTGACCTGGTTACTTTGCTCTAAACAGGACTATGGTTCTCTATTGGAAGTAGAAGGGAAAGTTAAACTACATGGTTATTTGTGGTAGTGAGCCTTAACCTCTAAATAAAATGAAAGATGTGATGAGGTTTCCTAAAACAAAAATGTGCATATCCCAGTAGTCATACCATTCCACATTCAGTTGCAGAGAGTTCATTAGCAGAAGGGTTCATTTGCTTCATTAGTTGAAGCTAATGAAGGGTTTGGTCCCTAGCTCAGGAGGATCTTCAGACCAAGACAGTCTTCAAAGCAATGATGCCCAGCCTTTCCAGAAGTGTTTTCTTGTGGAGTGGGGCATTATTGAAAGATGATGTCGCTGCTGCTGCTGGCAACAAACATTTATTTAGAGTTTAATAAATACCAACCTCTATTTTATTTAATTCTTTTTAAATTCTCACAACTCTACAACGTAGACACTATTGTTAGCCTTGTATATAGACAAGGAAATGACTCAGAAAGATTTAATATCATGCCTTAGGTTTTAAGGCAAGAAAGTGGAGATGTGCTCCATGTTTTCATAACTTAAAAACTTACCAGGTTTTGATCTGTAGTAGTTAGGGAGCAGGCACAATGTTTAACCCCTACCATGTAAATAAATAGTGATAGTTGATTCTTATTGTAGAATATTGTTCTCACTGCTTGGGGGTGACGAATTTCATTTGCCATATTAAATGCCATAGCAGCAAACTGTGCTGTTTAGCTTACATGTTGAATTTTCTATACATCATAGATGTTTATCTAAATTTTGTAAATGGATTTGCTGTTGAATAATGCTTTCTTAAGCATTGGTCAGGAAATATTTCTTTCCATTAGCAAATTATAAAATTACTATTTAGCATTTTGAGAAGTGCTTTTTCTTCCAGAGGACTTTACAAGGTACTAACCTATTAAGCTTTTCCCCTCCTTTGTGGAGTCAGTCAACATGAGTTTTCCTATTCCTGTGCTGTGCAACACTGTTAGGACCCTGCTTTTGCCAGAGCTATCAGATAGAGGCAATGTGGTTTGTGTACTTCCAAACAGTCTTCGTGCAGAGAGAATGATAAACCTATCTGTAGAACAAGACCCGGCCTTTTGTGGGGGAACACACAGAGCAACAAAGGAACTTGTTGAAAGCAACAGTACTACAAAGCAAATCCACAGCTCCCTGGGGCAGCTGTGAGTACTTACTTTTACAAGGCTGTTACTAAATATTTTCCTGACAGGACAGAAAACAACTTGCCCAACTTTACACATGCCTCTTTAGAGAAAGCCATAGGTGGTTATCAGGACAAACATTCAGTGGTGCCAAATCTTTCTTTCTCCTAGTAAAATCATCTGGAGGGAAAAATTGTATCTTTCTGCTTTTGGATTCATCCCACTTTGGTTTGCTTTGCATGTTTCTTTATGAAGCTATTGGGGCATGTGTTTTCTCTCTCACTCTCTGCCCCACTCTCATCCCTCCAAAAAAACAAAACAAAACAAAACAAAATACCCAAACAAACAGAAAAGCCAAGTTGACTGGCATGCTGCCCTGACCTATAAGTTTTTCCTATCATTCTGAGGCCTTGAGGCTCAAACTTCAGAGCTCAAGATTTATAGGCACATCTATAGGAATGTCTGATGCACAAGAAAGTAAATAATAAGTAACCCTCATTTTTGAAGGGGAAACAATTTAATAAGCATCTTTGCCTCTACCAACTCAAAGGCAAAAATCTTCTGGACTTTCATGAGTTGTTGACAGTCCTTGGTTTTGTTACTACCCTATAATTCAGAGATTCCTGAAAAGAGTTAAGCAATTTTAAGGCCATCATAAATTTTATTATTATTTCCTGGGATGTATTATTTGGGCTGTCAGGGAGATCATTAAATTTGTGTTCTGTTTGAAGCATTCTGAGTGAGGGTTTGTCTCCAAAAATGATCATTATTCCTTGTTATGTTTTCAAAAGGAAAATTGGTGCTAAGGGCTAATGACTGAGGGAAATGATTTTTGAGAATAACGTGGGATTATTTTTGAGGCATAATTTTCTGTGTTCAGAAACCTCAGAAACCTGGAAGCATAACTGGCTAACTTATAAAAATGCAGGGAGAAATATATTTTTTGCTCTTTGAGAATTCTTCTGGGTGGAAAAATTAAAGAAAAAAGAGAGAGAGAGAGAAAGAAAGAAGGGAAGGGGGCCAAGAGGAAAAAGATATCCCACTGATATGAAATATATGATTGTCCTTTCCCCAGAGTGTCCTGTGAAAGTATATATTCATTGGAGCCAAAGTGAAGTGGTTTTATGCTGAATTATAGGATTATAGGCCCCTGAGCTAGGCAATTCATCTTAGAAAATTAGCTTCCTGCTACAAGGTTTTAATATGTGTGAAGTTATTTATTGCTTACAAATGTTTTCTGCAACAAGTGCTCATGAGATACAGAAAGAACTGAAAGCATTCACTTATAGCAGGGAAGTCATACAACAAACAAAACCAAGCAGGCTGTTATGAAAAATTAAAGTCCCCTTCAGGAGTACATCACCCTTAGGGGGCCACAGCAGGCAAAACATACAGTTCTTTTTAGCATGATTTTGCAAAATGTGTTTGCTTACTTATTCCATAAAAGTAGTTTCTCTAACCATTTGAGCACCATTTGTGTTTGTTTCAATATACTCCTTTTAACCAATATAATTGGATATTTAAGGCTCTGACTTATACATTAAATATGTCACCATTCCCGAGTTATATAGAGCCCTTTAAAAACAGAATGGAACTTTGAAAGTATCATTGCACACCTAAGAAGTTCACTGTTTCTAAAAATGGTAAAATTTAGTGCTGAAAAAGTTGTGGTGAAACTATTAATGCTATTAGACTCATGGTGGCATTAGGAGTTGGTGAATTCCTTTTGTTGAGTGGTTTGACAGTACAAACCCTGAACAGGGGAGAGAATCCTCTGAGGAGAGAAATTCTAGTGGACTTTTCCTAAGGTAGTCATGTAATAGAATCAGAGAAGAATATCATCACAGTGCCACTGTAATATGCTCCATAATTCCATTGTGAAGGCATTGTTAAAATATGCAAAAAATGGCTCTAATATAGCTTATTATAATGGTTCTAATGTAATGACAAAAAAGAAGATATGAAATGACAGGTCTGCAAGATTTGTAAGAATGTGAGGACACAGATAAGGACCAGAAGGCAAAAAGCACAAATGGAAGCAGGTTTACATGGGACTCTTTTCCTCTTAAAAAGCATGTTATTAATGCAGCTATTGTACCATATTTTTTTAGAAAATATATTTAAGAAGAAGTTGGTGAATGTAGAAATTAATAAGAAAATATACCAACAGGGCCACTTTGACCACACCCAGTCTCACCACCATGAGAATAGGCTATTTCCCAAGCAGTTCTTCTGGGGTTTGGGGGGGTACTTGTGAGGCTGAGAGTGCTGCTTTGTGATTTTCTAATGAACAAGTGAAGTGACTCACTGTACAGAATGTTGGGTCTATATACCCTGGGTCATTCCACACTCTTAGGAAGGTCTGAGTCCTTTCCATATGACATGACACATGCCATCACTACCAGTCTGTAGGGAGTGTGATGCCAAGGTCTCCTAATATTGAGGATGGTCCATTGGTAGAAGTAAAATGCCAAGGCTCGTGCTGCCTACAACCTCCTGTGTCTCAGTTCACATCTGATGCCTTGTTCCCATGTTAGAATACTTGACGGCTATTAGCTAGACTTCTTTTCTCTAGATAATGCTGAAATGACCACTGCCAACATGTGTAGCTTTTCCTTGTCTACTTTTCCTTCTCTAACGACTTTTTTCTTTTTAATACCCGAGGTATTAAAAAGGGGAAAAGTTTGTTTTGGCTCACAGTTTTCAGGGTTTAAGTCCATCATCAGTTGGCCCCATTGTTTTGAGGCCTGTAGCAAGGCAGTACATCATGGCAGGAGTATATGGCAGAGGAGGCTGTTCCAGAAAGTGAACAGAAAGGAAAAGGAGAGGCTGGTGTCCAAATATCCCCAGTGGCTTAATTTCCTTCCACTAGGCCCTACTTCCTAGAGCTTCCACCACCTCTAACAGGCTGGGGACCAAGGCTTTACCACATAGGCCATTAGGGAACATTCAAGATCAAAGTACAGTCAAGAGTCAAATAATGCTGACCAGTTTTTTTTCAGGTGATTAAGTATCTCTGTATGGATCCATTAGATATGTAACAAAGCGATATCTGTTTTCTCCTTTCTGCGTTCTGTGACTATGTTCATATATTCTGAAAACAGCAGATTACAGAGTTGAAGGGCAAGGGGAATTTAAATATCAGACTGAAAACAGACAATGGAGACTAGGCAAGTGAACAGATTGTGTGTACTATGGTGGATTATTTCCAGGTGTCCACAAAATTTACTGTAAATCCTTATGAGAAAATATAAAGTTGCTTCATTTGTTCTTTGGTCACACTTTACATAGAATGTAAAGCAAGGTATTGAGAGACCTTATGAACTAAGGAAAAGATATCAAAAAAGGATCATTTCCCTTTGTTGGTATTAGATGTGAACATTTGAAGTCATTCCAACTCCTGTAAAATGATAAAATAGCTGGGACAAATTGCAGTATTGGTGGCCCTTACAATCTATGACTTTTTGTTATCTGTATTGATGCTTCTGGGATAGGTGTGGGGTGCAGAAACATTTCTTCTTTTCAGGGCTCTCTCTGAAAGAAGGGTCCTTTTAGTTTTAGCAACCATGTTTGATCACTTTCTCTTTTTGGATTAGAATTGGACATCTCTTCCAAGGTCTCATTTATTGGAATTTGGAATTCAAAGATAGACATTCATTTTCTGTATGTGGCTAGACCTATAGCAGGTAAAACCTGAGATCTGTGGGCTGTCATATTTCTCTCTGAAGATTGAGATGCAGAGAAAGGAGACTGTATTGCCTGGATTCTTACCCACTTTCCTGTTTCTAGGACAAGGAGAAGTAATTGGTTACATCTCTGCCTTTGAGCTCTAGAGACATTCTCATGCTGTTCTAATAATCCTCTTTCCATTTCAACCCTGCTTGATTTAGTTCCTGTTATTTAGAACTGAGGAAACTTACTAATTCATTCTCCAATGCAAGCCAATAGCACATAAACAAAATTTCTGGGGGGAAAAAAACCAGGATTGATGTTTATAGGGGGTTAGATAGATGGCTTAGGTGAAATAGATATTATCTTCTTCACATATAATTTTACAGTCTGTAGCAAACTTTCTGAATCCTTTCAGTTGTGTTGCCAGGACCTTTCCTTAGATACGGAACAATCTGAGGTTGGTTTCTTGGGACTTGATTAACTTAGGCAATGCCTCCAGAATTATGGAAGGTGGAATATTTAAACACCAAAGACTAATACACTCTAAAATGTAGCTAAGTAAACTAACTGTTCAGAAGCTTACCTTTTCCCTTCCTTGCTATCCTACCCTATTCCCAAACATAGAAATATTCAAAGATATTTGAGGCTAAGGTGGGCCTTTTGAGCCTCTCATTTGGTATTTTAATGCATGTCCTAAGATTATTGGCCTGGAGTTTTGCTTTGAGAGTAATGGGCAAGAACAACTATTTTATTATCTTTAGACTCAAATTCTATTTGCAAATCAATTTCAAAGAAGCTTGATTCAAGGATGTAACAGGAGACTTAATGTCTGTATGAAAAAGTTTGGCTAAAATTTATCACCATGTCTTCATTGAAGACTATTTCCTTCTCATTCTGAAATGGCACATTAAAAGGAAAGTAAATTTTCAATGAATCCCACCCATGACTTGATTGAAAAATGTCATTTATTCCTGGAAAAAAGGGAGCTCTGATTGTAAGAGAGCTTCTTGAGGCTCTCTGCTTCTTATTGGTTGTTTTGAAGTGTTGAATTTAATAAGGCACAAACAACTAGGAAGAGGATAGGGAGTGACAGGCATAGAGCAGTAAGTGTAATGTACAGCAAGAGAGGGGAATCCATCAAGCAGGAATACTTTCTTGGTAGAGAGAGAAAGCATTGCTGTGTAAAATGGGATAGCTTTGAAGGAATTCCAAGTCTTTATTTTTGGTCATTCATCTGTGGGCTAGGGTTTCACGGGATTCATGTTAGGTTTAGAGGTTATGAAATACTGTTTTCCAAATGGAAATGTATGGCTTGTAATCTCAAAGAAAAAGAAAGCGAAGAGAAAGGAATGCTCCTGGCCAAGGCATCAATAATCCTGTTACTCAGATCTGTAACAATCACCCAAGGGCAGTAGCTTATTCTCCTGCTGCCTTTCCAACTCTCTTTATGTTTTTATTTAAAAATTTTTCAATTCTATTAAGACATGTCATAAGAAGCTCTGGTATGGTATACATATAGACTTGTCATGGAGAAAGGTCATGTAACACATGATTTATAAGCTACCTCTTGCTGTTCTCTGCGTTTCTCCACCTCAGAGAATCTTTCACTTTCAGTTAGGAGAAGCTAGGTTATGCTGCAATAACAAATTAACCCCAAATCCCAGAGGCATGACCCAAAGGTTCATGCCTTGTTATAGCTATTTAGGAACCCAAGCTGATAGAGCCACAAATAACCTGTAATTGCACCAGCCAGACATGTAACCTCCTATGGATAGAGAGTGGAGAGTTAAACATAGATTTTTTTGCCCCCAATTTAACTCTGAAATAAACTGTTACTTTTTCTCACATCCCATTGGGAAAGCTAGTTACATGATCTTGCCCAACCATAAGAAGCTGAGATGTGCCCAGGACCAAAGAAGAACTGAGCAAAATCAATAGTACCTATAGTAATATCTACTATAGTTAAAATTTCTTAGTCTTTGTTCTTCCATGTAGGCTACCCTGATCAATTCCTGGGGCTTTCGGCCATAACCTCTTTTGAAGATATGTTAACACTAATGTGTCCCACTTTCTTGGGCACTTAACCTTCACTGTTTTTGATATGCAAATATGCTACTTAGGAATACATGTTAATATGAGTAAATACTTGCATCTTTATGATATCTCCTATATTTGACTATGAGTACCTTGAAAACAGATGACATAAATATTTTTGGCATTAGCCACGCTACCTTGTGTATTCAGTAAGTATGGAAAAAAATGTGCTTTGTGGCTGAAGCCCTGTGTTCAAAGGGCAGAACAGAGGAAACAAATTTGCTAATTTTATTTATTTACTTATTTCGGAGTTTGAACTCAGAGCTTCATGCTTGCTAAGCAAGTGCTCTACCATTTGAACCATGCCCCTAGTCCTTTTTGCTTTAGTTATTTTTCAGATACAGTGTCATGCTTTTTGCCCAGGGCTTGCCTTGGACCAGCATCCCCTGCCTACACCTCCTGCATAGCTGGAGCTATAGAATTGAACCACCCTGCTTGGCTTGTTAGTCAAGATAGGGTCTTCCTAACTTTGCCTAACTGGTCTTGAACTATGATCCTTTCAATCTACCTCCCAAGTAGCTGAGATTACCTTAATTTTATTTTAATTTATTCCACAATGCATGCCAGCCAACTCCCTTTTAGAAGGGGGTATTCAACTAGTTAACTGAGAGTCCTTGTAATCTCTGGTCATTGAAAAAGCTATTGTGGGTACATGCTGCTGAGTGAAACACACCTACTTTGTGATTGAATTCTTTCAGTTTTCCAGCTTCTGATCAGCTAGCATGGTGGTGGCGGTGGGGGAGGGGGATGGAGTTACTCTGAAGAGAAGGGACCCAAGAGTTGAGAAAGACAATTTTAACAGTGAATAGGGAAAGAGGTAAATCATAGGAACCCAGTTAATCATAAAGTTTAGAAAGGGGAAATACAACAATGTGCAAGACTTGGTGCTTGTATGGAGCAATCTTACAACCTGGGGTGCTAAGATAAGATCTAATTATCTCCTGATAATGATGTGATAAAGCTAAATATCTAAAGCAGTATGTGACATAGTTCATTTATAGAGTTGCCACTGGGTAGGGCTTGAGGAATCCACTGTGATAGTTATATTGCTACATAACAAATTATTTCAAAACTCAACCACTTAAAACTGCAAAAAACAACAGCAACAACAAAAACCCCACGAAAAACTAACCAATTATCTCCTGTCATTTGTGAGAGTCAAGAATTTGAGACAGGCTTATCTGAGTGTTTCTGGCTCTAAGTCAGGCTGATAGTCACCTGAAGACTTGACTGGTGCTGGAGGATTTACTTCCAAATTGTGTCACTCCCATGCTTGGCAGGTTGGTAAAGACTGGGAGCTCCTCAGTCTCTCCACACATGGGCTTCTCCATGGGCGCTTGAGGATCTTCCTGTATGGTGACTGGCTTCCCCCCATAGCTTCAGAAGTCCCACCTCTCTGCAATATCCTGCTGGTTACACAGGTAAACCCTCTTCCAAATGGAAGATAATGGTATAGTGGTGAATCCAAGGAGGCAAATATCTTTGTAGGCCAAGTATCACACCCTTCATGCTTTCATGGAGGGAGACTCAGATTATAAACATTAAATATGTTCCTTCCAGAGACTGGAGAGAGAACTTATCACAGAAAAAATAACTCTGCCTTTATTTGTGGCAGGAGTGTGGAGCAGTTGTGCCCAACAATATGCAAATCTGACTCAGCTCTTCAGCTGGACAGGCTTCCTTTTTTCTCCTTGCTGAGAACTTCCCTGAGTCACTTCTCAGGCACTGTCAGAATCAGATAATTTTTTGACAGTTTAAAAAGTCTAACACTGTGCAAGAGTTCTGATTTCCCTCTAAGTATATCTAGGTTATGGGAAACTCAGCCATTCAGTACATGTCTACTACTTCTCCAAGGAGGAAAGGAATTACTTGAGAAGAAATGAAGTGTTTCTTAGGTTGTGTCCCTGAAAAGATGCTGTGCCCTCT
The DNA here is from genome assembly GCF_047511655.1 of Castor canadensis. Lineage (NCBI taxonomy): Eukaryota > Metazoa > Chordata > Mammalia > Rodentia > Castoridae > Castor > Castor canadensis. The sequence goes on along the minus strand of NC_133395.1, from coordinate 119,149,766 downwards.
TTGCCTTTACCTTCTCTTTTCTGTAAAATGTGGGTATCCCAGCTAACCAGGGTGATACACACCTATCATCCCAGCACTCAGATAGTAGTAGGTGGATTATGAGTTAGAGGCTGTCCTGGGCTACATAGTGAGTTCCAGGGCAACCTGGACTACATAGCATGACCCTGTCTCAAAATGAAACAAACAAACAGGGATACCCATCCTACCTCACAGGGACTCATGAGGCTTACATGACATACAGGTATGAAATGCTTAGCACAGAGCCTGAGACAGCGCTGGTGTCTCATAGACAACTGAATTGTATCAGGCATGTCTAGAAAATCACCAGTTTTATCTGAATGAGTATTTTTACTGTTTTTTTCAATAGAAATTTCTTCAGGGATAGGAATGCTTGATATGTCTGTCAACCAGCACAGTGGCCACTGGCATTATGTGGCCATTGAGCGCTTACACTGTGGCTAGTGGAACCAAAGAACAGACTTTTATTTAATTTTACTTTATTTGAATTTAAACATCTGCATATAATTAGTTACGACTATATTAAAAAGCGTAGACTAAAATGCCAAATGCATTTGATTTCTCTTTCTGCATCAGGCCAGAATGGGGAATTGTTTTAGTTAGAACATGCTTCTCTTTTGTGAAACTTGTTTACTTATTTTGGGGAGTACTGATTCTAGTGTTTGGTTTATTCCTGGGAACTGAGATGATTTGGAAGCATGGATCTAGACATGAAGAGCTTCATGGGTAGAAGATAAAACTGGATTCTTACATGGGCTTGCATTTTATTCTAGTTTTCTTGGGGTCAGTAGAATCTTAATTTTGCTGTATCTTCAGAGGCTTTTATTAAGTATATTAATAAATACCATTACACTTGAGGCCTATCTATTGGGTGGCTGTCTATTAATATGCCCTAAAACAATGTTAAAAATTATATGCAAGTTGCTGGAAGTTTTTTTGTTTTTGTTTTTGTTTTTTGCCTTGTCATGTTCTTGAGCAGGTTATATTGAGAGCTTCACAATGAAATTCAAAGCACTGAGAGGTACAAGTCTTTAAGTCAAGACAACGTATGTTTCAACCTCATCTGCCATCCATCCTCCTTCATCCTAGTCCAAGGCCCTGGTCCTTAACGTTTATACTGTGCACCTTCTTCCTGAATCTCTGCTGTTGCTGATGCTGTTTCTTCCATTGACCCCTTCTCCTCTCATTGATGAAGGTCCCCATCCCAGAGCTCAGCCTTTTTGTGAAGCCTACTTGCTCTTCTGCAATGAAAATCAGGGAGTGTATAAATACATGGCCTATGCAGTGGGACTACCTGGATTAAAGTTCTGGCCCTGCCATTTACTGACTATGACTTTGGACTGGCTTCTTCACTTGCCTGTCTTTTGCTTCCTCATCTGCAAGTGGGAAGAATTGTGGTTCTGTGTTGTATCTTCCCTGGGGAGATGAGTGCTCAATGCATGTGAGCTGTAATTATTCTGTCCTCCCTTGTTGTTTATTCATACTTATACAAAGGTGATGTTAAGATCCTTATTCTGTTCTCTGCATTATTGTTGAGTGTACTGTTTCTGTCCTCCACTTTCCCATTATGAGAAATTAAAAGTAAAGAACAGTATATTTTTTCACCATTGTAGCCTTAACATCTTCCCTAGGGGCCATCATATGAGTTTCATTTTTAAACAAATGAATGAAAATGTGAATTTATTATTTATTCCATGAATGAGCACCTATCAAATACTTAGTGAGCCTGAGATGAAAGGATGAGGCATATTTTAATATCTGTTGAAGAATATTTTCTTCAACCCCTTTTCTTATACAATATTAAATGTTTAATCATTTATTAATTTTCTATTGCTACCTTAGCAAAATACCATGAGCTTAAGTGACTTTAAATAACAAAAATTTATTACCTTGTTGTTCTGTGGATCACAAACCTAAAACAAGATTCACTGGGTCAAAATCAAGGTGTTAGTCTTCCACACTGGAGATTCTAAGTAAGAATTCACTTCCAAACTCATCAAGGTTGTTGGAAAATTCAGTTCTTTGTGGTTTTCGAACTGAAGTCCCTATTTCTTTGCTGGCTATTGGATGGGGGCCACCTTTAGCTCCCCCACCAGTCTGTCTCTGGTTCTTACTCATACCCTCCTGCCTTTTAGAACCATCTCTTTCTTGTGCTTGGAATCTGACTTCCCCCCTGCTGCATACTTCCCACATCCTCTCCTGCTGCCTCACTCTGGCTCTTCTGTCTTCCATTTATGTTTTTAAGACCTTATGTGATTATAGTGTGAATTCAGGATAATCTTCCCATGATAAAATCTGTTGACCAATAACTGCAGTTATAGCTGCAAAGTCCCTTAACAGTACCTGAGTTAGTGTCTGATTGGACAGCCAGGGGATAAAAGTTAAACAGGGACATCTACCTAGCACATGGTCAGTTAATAGCCTTGTTTAACATGTTCAAAAAAAATCCACCATATTTTTGTTTATATTTCATCTCTTTGAGAGCAGGGATGGTATCTGTTTTACTTACCAGTTTATGTTCAGTACAATGCCTACCTAACAGAAGATATTCTACAGTCATTCGTTGAACACATTTAAATTCCTGGCCCCACATACTTAGATTTAGGTGTTTTTAAGTTTTTAAAAAATTTTGTTGTAGTTAATCAAAATGATCTAATCAGGCTTTTATTTTTCATTTAACAAATTTGTGTATGTGCTAGATGGGGGTATATTGTGGCATTTACAAAAGTTCTTATAACATATCAAATATATCGTACTTGAGTTCACTCCTTTAATTAAAAAAAGTTTGTGGGGTACTTGGGGATTGAACTCAGGGTATCAGGCTTTCTTGGCAAGCACTGTACCACTTGATCCACATACCCAGCCCTCCCAGTCCTTTTGCTTTTAGTTTGTTTCTCTGTTAGGGTCTGGAGTTTTTGCCCAAACCAGCCTTGGACCACAATCCTCCTATCTTTACCTCCCAAATAGCTGGGATTACAGTTGTGAACCACCATGTCCATCCTCGTGATTGTTTATGGTCTGACTTTGTTATTTGGTCTCTTATAATTTGTAGTATATCTCTTGAACTTTATCTTTTTTGAAGTTTTAGAGGCATGTATCTTTTTTCTCCTAAAAATTAAGTGTGCATTTAGAACTTTGGATGCGTTTGCTGTGATTGCAAGCAGATCATGAGGGACTAGCCAATCAGTAATGATAATGGTGATGATAATGTTTTGGGCAGGGCAGACTGGGTCTTAACAGAGGCAATTCTGTTCCCCAGGTGACATTTGGCAATGTCTGGAGGAATTTTTGACTGTTGTGGCTATGGGACAAATTACTACTGGCATCTTGTGAGTAGAGGCTATTGATGCTGCTAACACCCACACAGAACAGCTGTCACTAATAAAGAACTTTGTAATCCAAAATATCAGAGGTACTCAGATTGAGAAACCTCAGGGTAGCCTAACTTTTGTAATGAAAAAACAAATCTTTGTAACTTAACAGCAATAACAAATTTATTTCTTGTGCATTCAGAACCCATTGCAAGGGCTTCAGAAGGTTGGCTCTCCTGGAAGATTCTAAGATAGGATTCACATTTCTTCCTTTTTCTAGCTCTAGATTTGTCAGCTAGTATCCTTCAGAGTTGTGCAGAAAACTGGGCTAGAGTAGTGACCAAGGCAGATATGAACCTACCTGATTGTAAGGAGGTCATGTGCTCACATGAGTGCTAGAACTTTTTTGACAAAATAACATTGATAGTACCACTTAGAACTATCTAGCATTTGTTAAACTCTTACAGTCTAGTGATAGAGCTGAATTTATATTCTGTCTCTGATGATGATGGCAGAACAGAAAAGCGCTCCACTAATATTTTCTGTGACTCTGCTTTTCATTTGTGCCCTTGATTTGTGAATGTCCCCTCCCTGTCAAGATGATATCAACACAATACTAAATTCTAACTGCCATTCAATGTATGCACATTGAACTTTATTATATGCCAACAACTGGGTGAAAGAGATAGACATGGTCCCTGCCTTCATGAACCTTAATCAACTGATCACCAGGGTGAAGAAGGAGGAGAGTGTGATGAGAAGTATACCTCAGGGGTCAGACAGCCTGGTTTTGGAGAGGTGCATGGTTAGGGGTGACTGTAAAAGTGAAGTATACTCTCAGAACTTGTGCATGAGTATTTATGCAGCCAACATCTGTATGCAATGTTGCTTAGTCTTGAGACCTGAGAGAATACAGTGGAGTCTATGCACTGAACGTAGAGTATGATGGGAGATGGTGACTATGAGGCAGGTAGGACAAATCATAAAAGCCTCGTGGGGTCAGGACAAGATTTAGGGTTTTTCTTCTAGAAGCAGTGCTGACCCATTGATGATCTTAAGAAGAGACATGAAATGTTTGGATTTTTTAAATATCACTTTGGCTGTAGCATGGAGAGGAGTTACACTGAGGAAAACTGGCAGCTTTGTAATTCTATTGTGAGATGTAGTGAATCAGCCCTGGTTTAGCACATAGGTGCCTTTTGTAACTTTGAAGTTACTAACTGTATCAATGCTTGTCCCATTTCTGCCCACCAGGAAGCAGGCTTATTTGCCTTGACTACATTAACCATTTCAGTTGATGACCTTGGAACCTTTTCCATTGCATTGAACCGCTGCTGGCTGCCTCTGTATTTTCTGCCAGATTAAGAGTGGGAATCATCTTTTTTTCCTCCTCCTCAAATACATTAACTGAAATGCCATGATGATTACAACTTAATTTTTCTCATCCAAGCAGAGGTGGCACAACCTTTTCCCAAAATAATAATCCTTTTTAAACAAGTATCCTTACATTATCTAACATGGATGTTTATCTGGTTCTTTGTTTTTCTTGTTTATTTTTACTTTTTAAGGATCGGGTTCACTGTATCAGTCTTAAATGAAGAGTTCCTTAGGGCCAGAGAGAGCAACATTCTTCTAAGCTGTTGCAGGTATACTACTGAGCACCAGACCTGTAAGGGTATGCTTTTGTAGTTACTCTTGCACCGCAACAAATGGAGGCTGATGTTAGAGTGGTATATGAGGTCCAATTGCTTTGATCTGTACTCACAGAAAACTCATGTAATACTGACTTAAACCATAAGGCTTATTTATTTATAAGGAGACAGGAGGTAGAGAGTCTCAGGGTTAGTTTGGTAACCCAGGGATGTCATGAAAGACCCAGTCTCTTTCGTCCCCAAAATGTTTCATCTTTTTCCTCTTGCCTCATGGCCAAAGTATGACTGCCACTGCTCCAAGCAGAAATGTTTTACATGACAGCATCCAAAACAGGAAAGAAAATGCATGTGGAGAAAAGATGTTCTTCTCATCTAAGTCTGGTTTTTTATTGAAGGCAAAAAATGTTTCATGTAAGCGTCAATGTATTTCCCATTCATTGGTTAGAATTAAGTTACATGAGACTGGGAATGTATCTGAGTAGCCAGAGCCCTTGCCTAGCCATGTGCAAGGCCCTGGGTTGTATTCCCAGCCCACTCTGTACCTCCCCTCCAAGGCTTAGGTCACATGTCTACTGCTAAATACTAAGCAACGGCAAAAGAAAACATCATTGCCATGACTGATCGAGACCAACCATTGCATATTATCTGAGCCTGAGTACCTTGATGTCAATGAAAACTTGGATTGTGTGATCAAAGAGGGAGTATAATTTTTGCCGTATTTGGAATGAGAAATCATCCTCATAAGTCTTCTGTGTTAAGGTCCAAGAGAAAGACCATGGAAGAAAATTTTAGAGATGAGGAAATGGAAGCCAAATAGATTATTGTCCCCATAATTCCTTGGCACAAAGCAGTCTTGAGTAATTCCCTTGACTCTTCCAATAGGAAGGGGTACTTAGCCTGTGCTACTCATCCCATAGACCTATGTATGGCAGGAGTTGGAGTTCCTTTCATAGTATCTATTTTCCCTCCCTTCTTTCCTAACAGTTGATTTTATTTGGGGAAGCAATGCTGTGCTCATAACCACTTTCCTATATGTCCTTAATAGTTAGTAGAGAATATATGACCCATTTCTGGCCAGGGCCATGTATATGAAAGTCACTAGGTGGAACTTCCTAGAGAACCTTTAGATAGAGACTGACTCAGCTGGCATCCTCTCTTTGCCCTTCACCCTCTTCTTGTATAGAGAGAGGTTGCCATGTAGAGGTGCAGCAGCCATCTACAATAATGAGAGTGAGAACCTCACCTAAAGACAACCAACCAAAGAGTTAGAAGATGCCTGGGCTTAAGGATGCTGGGAGACACCGGCTCAGTGCCAGACTGCTCACCTTTACCTATCTTCTTACATGAAAACATAAAATAACACCAACCTAAAAAGAAAACTGTCTATGTTTAAATCATTGTTGGGCTCTTGGTAAGGTTGTGATTAATACTGCCAAAATCAATTCTAGCTGATACACCTTCCAAACCTAGAAACATAGAAAAATTAGTGAAGATGCATATCAGTATTAGTAATTGCCAAGGAAAATCTAGGAAGCTTGGTATGAGAAAAGTTAGGGAAAGAGGGGAAATGAAAAAAATAAAACTGGTCGGATGTGATCGCGAAATGTCCTAGTGTTGGAGCATTTTGAGCTTAGTCATCCTCTGCATAGAACCATGTGCTTTGTGGAAACACGGTCCTCTGACCATAGAATTCAGGGAAATCACAGCATAAGAAGTTTACATTTTGGCTCCACTGGAAGGCATTTGTACTTCCTACAACCTAACTGTTTTGTTTTAAATATTTGAGTATTATGTTTGTTTTTATTTATTGTTTATTTGCAATTAAGTTCCAAATTAAAATGAACATAAAAATATCTTTGTTATGATAATAAGGATGTGGAAAGGACAAAATGTAATTGATTTGGGGGAAAGTCAAATGCTTTTTTTGATGTATGGAACTGATAAATACATTACATTTGAATGTTAATGTAAAACTATATGCCTTTAGCTATAGCGGGTGATTGCAATGTAAAAAGAAAAGGTACTTTTTGGTCTTTCAGGTTTATTTAGATTTACTAACTAGTAGATAATTAGATAAGAAACTGAGTAAATCAGGGTATCAGAACTGTCACTAAATCAGCTGGCACTCTCTCTTTAGACAGAATTGCACTAAAATACATCACATATACTCAAATACAATGGTGAGGTTTGCTTTTTCTCATAATTTATTATCCCTTAGAAGAAATGACCTTACTTTATTTTTGGGTCTTTTCAAGTGCTGCTTTGGGAAGTCAAAATTGGCTGAAATGGCTTCACCCAGTGTTCAGTTTGGGTGCTGGTGAAGGTCATCTGCTGGCATTGGTGAAAAAGGAGTAAGAAAATTGAATACAGAGTCAGTCATGATTCCAGAGGCTGTGACTTTACATTTTCAAGTATTGGGATGTTGTTCAAAACAGACCGTTTGAAAATCACTTTAAAAAGCAATACAAGAGATAGGTACATCGTGCATAGACATAAAAATATATTCCTGTACAAGGATGGGTTTTTATTTAAGAGGAAAAGCCATTAATATTTCATAAATTGGTACTTGTGCCTTTAAAGACATCTTGTAGAGACAGCCTCAGAAATGATTCAGGACCGAAGGTCTCAAACCTAGAGAAGAAGCAGTGCTCTGGAGAACTGTCCTAGGACAGAAGGAGGTTCTTATATGGTGGAGTCACACACATTAAGAGTTTGAAACATGTTTTTAAACATCTGTTTGATTAATTAATTAATTAATGCTTAATTACTTTTTCTGTATCCTTAAATGTTTATATGTACAAGTTGCCAATCCTTTAATTTTGTTGAATGTTTCTTGTTTTGTTTTTGTGGGACTGGGTTTTTGAACTTAGGGCCTCACACTTGCTAGGCAAGTACTCTACTACTTGAGCCATGTGCCTGGCCATTTTGCTTTATTTTTTAAATACAGTCTCATATTTTTGCCCAGACCAGCCTTTGACCATGATCTTCCTAACTCTGCCTATCAGATAGTTGAGATTACAGGCACGAACCACCACACCCAGCCCTTATTTAATGTTTTTATTGAAAATATACAGTACAGTATTTATATTCAAGGTTGCCTTCTATCTGGCATTACTAATTATTGTTTTCAATTTATTCTTACTGCATCTTTTACTGATGCATTATATTTTAATAATATATACATAGTTTTAAATGCCTAAAGAGAGCTCTAGAGTGAGTGACGGAGTGACCTACTATAGCTCATGAAAGAATGTTTCATAGTTCATAAAGGAGGCATACAGTTAATTGCCAGATTAATAAAAGCTATTAATCTTTAATCTTTGGGTTTAGGTTTAACACTTGTATTATCTGAGTTCTCCAGAGAAACAGAACTAATAGGATATTTCTAAACATATTTATAGAAAGAACTTTATTATAAGAAATTTATTTGCTCAGTTGTGGAGACTAGCAACCCCAAAATCTGATGGGGACCCAGGAGAACCAATTGTGTAATTCTAATCCAAAGGTCACCAAGCTCAGGACCAGGAAGAGCAAATATTTCAGTTAGAGTCTGAATGTAGGTCAAAACAAACATTCCAGCTCAAGATGGTCAGGCAAAAGGAATTTCCTCTTACTCACAGGAGGATCAGACTTTTTGTTGTAATCAGGCCGTCAGCTGATTGGATGAAGCCCACCCACATTAAGAAGGACAATATGTAGTACTCATTCTACTGACTTATTTTAACTTGGCAGAAAAAACCCTCAGAGAAACATTCAAAATTATGTTTCATGAAATATCTGGGCACCCATGACTCAATCAAGTTGATACATAAATTAACCATCACAATGCTTATGGAAATGTGAGTTTTACTTTTATTTTGGGGGGGGATTATATTAACCCTACTTTCAAAAAAGATCTGTAAAGTACAATAAGTTTAACTGTACCATAGAATGATTCAGATCTGCTTGTTTTGCTTTCTTTTGTCTTTAATTCAACCATAAGGATATTTCTTTATGTGCATTCCCTGATATAGATATTTCATCTATATTTTTTGCTGATGAAGTGGGAAAATTGGGCCATATGATCTGGTGATACATATATGTTATAAAGTTCTATAGGGATGGCATATTTTGGCTTTTGGCAGAAACACATCATAACCTAAAGATGAGTGGTATTGAGTTGGGTCTGGTGGTACACACATGTAATCTCAGCATTTAGGAGATTATTGCAAGAGGTTCACAGATTGAAGGCTAGCTTGGGCTAGCCAAAAATCCAACCAGACAAAAAAAGTGGCATTGAGTCGAATGAAGTTACATCTTCAGTACATAGAACTTTTTCCAGTTAACCACACAGAATTGGCACAAGAGAGTGAGAAGTACTGATTCAAGTAACATAGGCCATTAGTGGACACATTTGCAAATGTGAGAGGGGAGCTGGGAGTCACCCTCTTTCTCCTGAATCTCTTTCTGTGAGCATCTTAATGATGAGTGATTGCAGTGTTAACATACTCTGTTCAGCATTAAAAAATATCTGGTGAATAAACTCAACACCATAGCACCAACGAAGACCTTCACTGGACTTGCTGAGAGATAGCACTATGTTTTATTCTGAACAATTGAGAGGTTTTTTTTCCTCAGCTTTTTTTTTTCCTTAAAAGCTGTCCCCAATTAAATATGCCCCTGAGCTATATTTAGCCTATGTTATGGTTTGGATCTGAAGTGTCCCCAAAAAAGGTTTGGTCTCCAGCTAGTTGTGCTATTTTGGAAGGTTCTTAAAACTTTAGGAGGTGGGGCCTCGCTGGAGGAAGTAGGCCACTGAGGGTGTCAGTTTTTGCTTCCTGTCTGCCACGAGGTAAGTAGCCCTTTGCCACATGCTTCCACCACCACGATATTCTGCCCCACTGTGGGCCCAGACTCAACAGAGCCAGGAAATGTGAACTCAAACCTTTGAAACTGTAAGCCAAAATAAGTAATTCTTTCCTTGAAGTTGTTTTTCTCAGGTATTTGATCCTAGTAATTCAAAACAAACTCTAGGATTGTGGCTTTAAAGAAGAAATGGTTGGGGCTGGGGGTATAGCTCAGTTGTAGAGCACTTCCTACCATTGTAAGTTCCTGGGTTTGATTCCCAGCACCAAAAAAGAAGGGAGGAAGGTTAACTGGCAATATTTTCATGAATTCTCAGAAGGATTTGTTTCTTTCAAAGAATAGTTCCTATTCCTCCCTGCAGGATATTTTCTAGATTGCAAATGGGAGTGTTTCCCTGTGTGTAGGTGTGTGTGTGTAGGTATGAATATAAAAGGGCTTCCCTCATCTAGAATGTCTTGTAGGTATCTGGGGCACCCACTAAGCCCTGACCTCATACTGGAATTTATTAATAAAATACTGTTAAATAAGACACTGAGTAATGAGCACGCTACATCAATTATTTTTTAGATGAAGGAAATGCATAAAATAGAGATGTCTTGTCCAAAATTTAGAAAGTCTCCATTATCCTAGCTGCTGTCCTGGATCAGCTGAGTAGAAAAGTTACTAAGGAGTTTCATTGGAACTGATTGGTCATGGGAAGAGGCAGTCCCAGGCAAACAGCTACTTTGATTCTGGACAAACAAGTGATGAAGACACTTGTTTTATCTAAAAGATATTTTGGAAGGACATAGAAAGGAGCAACAAGTACATAAATGAAAAATTGATGGGATGTGATGAGAGCCATTAAAAATAAAAGATTGCAATGGAGTGACTTGGTGAGGGTAAGGGCAGTCTTAGATTAGGTGGTCGGGAAGGCCTCTCTAAAGAGCTAACATTTGAGCTGAGACCTGAATGATTTAAAGACACAGGGCATTTTAGAGAGAGGCAGGGGCCCTAACATGGTAATGGCAACAAAGTACACTTTGTGCCTAATACCTTCCAATGTAGAACACTGATAAAAATATACTGACTTGGCTGATGTCTTAAATGGGACTTCTTACCCCTTTTTAGATCTCAAAGAAACAGCATGCTCAAGAATTCTGAGTGGGGCACAGTGTGAAGGGTTAGGGAAGAATGAAAGTGGAGGTAAGAGCAAGAACCCTGGGCATCACCCTTGCTCATTTATGCTACTGCCTGAAGTTGGAAAGAAGGGAAGGAAAGGAAATGGCTATACTGCTGTAGGGTATGAGACTTTTCCCAATTTAGGAGAGAAGAAATAGAAATGAGGGAAGGAACCTTTGTCATGTCATGATTACCATTTGGCTTAAATCTGGCCAATGTAATTGGGACTTGCTCCTTGGAGAGGAGAGATATGGGAGAGAACAGGGAGAGAGAGAGACAAGCTTAATATACTCACTTCTCCTTAGAGATATTTTCGTATCCATTTTAGGGATGAGGAAGCCAAGCTCATAATGGATACAAAACTTGCCCAAGAAGTTAATGGCAGAAATAGCATTTAAAGGCAGGTCTGTTTGATTCAAAAGTGGTTCAGAGTGCTCTTTTTACAGATCAGTATCAATCAATGAATTTTCCATTTTTGTGCCCTAAATGAATTTACTTATTTCCTTGTATAAAAACCTGACTTACTCAGTTGGATTGGACCCAATTAATTTAATCTTTGTGCTCATTTAGCTTTATTTTTAGAATCAAAATAATTTATATATATGCATATGCATATATATATCCTTTTAGCAGAAGTTTTGCAAGAATATGACAATTTTTCTCTTTTTGTGTTGAGAGTTAGGAGGTATCCATTGTTCAGTCTGTTTCCATGGGGAGAATTGACAGCAATCATAAATGGTGTGATCATCCTTTCTACATTGCTACATAGACGGGCCAAAAGCCAAATTGTATCCCTCATCATTCTTCTTTGCTTTCAATCTTATTCTCTCTGTTTCTGTCCCTCTTGCTCTCTAACTTGTCTTCTCATCTTCTGAGGGTCTATTTTCTGCTCTTCCCTTACATAAAAGGTTATACTGTGAAATTCACATGATAATTATACAGTTTTCCCTTTTAAGAGTCAGTTTTATAACCAATATTGAAAATTTATTTTGAAAGAGATGTATTTTCTGAGAATAGAGACTCTTAATGGAATGTCCAGATATAACTAGGTGTCTCTTTTGGGGAGTGAGGTTCCAAATCCTATATGTTTATTCTCAATTTCAAATTTTAATTTAAAATTATGTAGTAACTTCTCAAGTGTGAAAACACTGAACTACAAGTAGCATTTGAGACAAGGGTCCACTAAATAATGATTTAATGTTCTTCTCTTAAGTCACCATTCTGAACTTCTTTGAAGAAAAATCTATCATATATAAAATTTTCACTCATTTTAATTCATAGCAATAAAAAAATAGCTACCAGGTTTGAATGTTTACCATGTACCAGACATTGAGTGTGTTTTACAAAGATTACCTCATTTTTATCCTCACAGTGTTCTCATTAAGTAGATATTGGTATTTTTCTCCCAACAAGGAAAGTGAAGCTCAGAAACTTTAGATGGTAATTACTCAAGGTTGTACCTAGATTAAGTGCCAGAACATGGATTTGAACCCATGTATGTTTGACTCCAAAACCTAGACTTCCATTCTACTGAAGAGGCTGAATTGAAATTAGGAGTTTAAGAATGGCCATCTTTGAAGAGTTAGGTTTGGGTTGAAGGAATGTACTGTAACTGTAGGCATAGTCTTAAGTCATATAAAAGTTATAGCTGAGACCTGAGGCCCTAGCCTTCCTCTAGCCTAAAAATTCCCTTTTGGCTAACTTTGCTAAAAATTTTCTTAGAAAAGTCAGTTTTATAGCAAAGTTCTCAAGAGTTTCTAAATTTGGAGATGTAAACCTCTGTAAAGATAACAGAATTGTACTTTGAGCTCAGAAGGGCATAAAAATGAAAGAGATTCAATCTAAGGGAAAGAAAGGAAAGCTAAACTACTTTATGAAAAATAATCAGAAGCAGATTTCAACAAGGAAGAGGAATGGAAAATAGACAAATGCCAAAGGAGAAGTGAAGACAATGATCTCTGTATTAGATCATGTGGGAGCTACCTGAGGCCACAGCCAAAGGTACTGTATAAATTTGTGATGTTTGCCATGATGGTGTGCAGTAATATGTAGGAAGTGCAAGCTAGGGAAAAGAGGAAAAGAAAGTGTCTTGAGTTTCATTGTACCATAAATCCAGGAAAAATATTCATACGTCAAGGGTAAAATTGTGCCTGGAGTTCTTTATTTCATTTGGGTTACCTTATTCCCATCAAGGAGTACCCTGGAGGGAGGGAGTTCATATGAAGACCAAAAAATGAACAGAGCACAAAAATTTCAACTAATAGGCAAGTCCATTTGACGCTCCTTTTTTCTATGGATTGACCATAGGCAGAAATTTCAAGAAAAGAAGAAATAATGTCTCTAGGTTTTTTGTGGCATCCTATTGTTGGTAGTAGTAAAAGTGACTCACAGATATATTTTCCAAGATATGAATTAGTTACATGGGAAGTTGAGCATGGTGGGACTGCCTATAATCCCAGCACTTGGGAGTGAGTTCAAGTTCAGCCTAGGCTACATAGTGAGATCCTGTGTTAAAAAAAAAAGTAGGGGTTGGCAGGGGGAGTGTAACATGGGCTCATGTGCTTTCCTGGTAGAGTTGATAGGGATTCCTTCTTGAAAAAGAAATAGTTCTTCTGTTGATAACCCTGTCTTTGAGCCTAATGTGTTGTGCTATGATTTTGGATAGAGTAGCCCCAATCAGTGAGCTAGTCTGTTGAGATGTGACCAAAGCATGAAGAAGTGCTTCTCTCTGCAGTGGATTCACCTTCTCCCCATTAGAATCAGCACCAGGGTGAGACCACTTCCATGCTTGAAGTATGTGAGCTATACCTCTTCAGGGGCCCCTAACTGATGATACAAGCTTGGAAAGAAAAGACACAGTTTTCATGTATTTCTCTGCAGTATTTCAAAGACTAGTGTGTTTATAGATGTAATAAGATATGACTTAGAATAATATCTAGCACATTTGTTGAATATATCTGCACTGGGCCAGGTCCTGTGGATAATGCTTGCATATGTTATCTTATTTAATCTTAACAATGACAAGTATATCCAATAATAAATATATGAAAGTTATGAAATATTAATAATAAAACAGTAGCATAAACCCTGTTGGAGGGTTCCAGCTTTATACTTTATCACTTTCCTGGTAAAGACTCAGTGATGGAGGTTTAGTAGTTCCTTAAAGGCAAGGTGGTTTGACTAGATATTTGCATGTGCACTTTTCTTTGCTTCTTTCTTTAACCTAGCTGAGTTGTTTGTTTTCAAATATTTACTGTCAGCTTGAATCCACAAAGCAATATCACTTGCACCCTACAAGTGATTTCAGTAAGTTTAACTGCATGTATCACTTTCCTTAGGCTCTGACTTTAGAATTTCAATCCCCTCCCTTAAGAAATGACTTTATTTGTGTGTAGGCTGTTTGTGGTTTTCATTGACTATATTTGTATATATGTCTCTAAATCCTCCATTCTCTGTCATTCTTTCACACATGCTCTTGCAGTGTGGCACATCTTTATTAGTGACAAATTTAATTTACAAATATATAACAGATGGAGCAGAAGGGTGATAATATTTTAATATAGCTTTAGGTTCTCTTATGTATTTCCTTAAGAATAATACATGCTATGTTATGCCATATTGATTTTTAATAATGTAGCTGAACTGCAAAGAGACATTCAGAGCCCTTATATTCCAGGTGAGGTGATGTCTACGTTTTTCTGGGTGATTTGTATAATAAAACAATAAAGCCAAAAATGTTTACGACTTCCTGAATAATTTTATACAAAAAGACTATCATATGTTATAAGGGTTTTCTTTTCTTCTTCTATCTTCATTTTTTATAAATTGCTAATAGTTTAAAACTGTATTATTGTATAGCACTCATTATCTCCCTGTGTCTTTTATGTATTTGACATTGACACACACTTTCATCTCACATATTTTCATATAAAATTTTTAATTACTCAGGTAGTCTAAGGTTAGCCCAGACATTGACCTGCTGAAAATTCATTTTAAGAAGACTGAGAGTTCTTGAAAATTTATGGGATGATCCTGTTTATTTCTGGTGTTATGTTTGTGACATCTGAAGGAAACTGAAGTTTGGATATCAATGAATAAACATCAGTTTTGGAGGATATTTGTATAACCTAAATAAATTCTGGGACCCATGTGGTTCATTCAGTCTTAAGTGAATATATTATATAAAAATAATTCTCAGTTTTGCTCATGTCTTTCCAATGATTATGTCCTTTCCCTCTGCACTCTTCAGGAGCCAGGCGCTATCTTTCTCCCTCTCCTTCCCTTCCTCCTTCTTCTTCCCCTTCCCTCTCCTCCCCCTCCTCTTCCTCCCCTTCCCTCTTGCTCTCTTCCTCCTCCTCTTCTTCCCTTTCTTGTCTAGACCCTTATACCTTTCCCTTCCTCAGTTCTGTTTTTTTACCACTCACATAACTTCCAAGCAATGATATTTCTCTTAGAAGGTGGGTAAAGGTGAAAGGAAGGCCTGGAACTGGTGTTTAGCTTTTAAAAAATTTGTCCTTACATTTAAAAATGAGTGAAATATAATGCTTATTAAATTCATTGTTAACACTAAGCTGGGAAATAAAGAATTATGAATTCCTTTGAAAATAAACTTCACACTTACAGTGAATTCAATAAATAGAAATAGAATCCGAAAAGAATGGAATTCATTAATTTAAGACAAATGTAAGAGTAGAATATGAGAAAAATCCAGCAGATCACAAAACTGTAACAGTGAACATGATCAGAAGATCAGAGTATATTAATAGGGCAGCTATATAATAGTAATGAAGTCCAGGCTAAACAAGAGAAATGAAGAAAACCTTGATTTTCATTATATTAAGCCTAGTGAAATACTTTCTCGTTCTTGTACTGAGTTTAAAAAGATGAAGGAAATTTTCTAGTAAGTTTAGAAAACAGTCACATACAGGATTAGTCACATTGCAGGAGAAAAGGCTTGATTGTGATTTTTATAAAAGAGGTTAGAGACTAATAGCTACCTCCATCTCTTCATTGTGGCATCAAGAAAGAACTGATTTATGTAATAGAGAGACATGTTTGGTTAGTCATTTGGAACAAAACTATCACATGACATTAAAAGGTAAAAAAATTAAAAATAGTGTGTTGAATTGCATTCTGGGAAGTCAAATAGGTTTTGCCTTTGGACTCTTGTAACTGTGGAGGCAGGAACAAAAATGCTCTGGGTTTATGTGGAGGATTTTTCCTGCCCTAGAGTCAATAGCCTTATAAAATACTGGAGAAAATCTGTTCTCCAAGATGGCACAAAAATCCCTTCCTCCTTCTTTGTTGGTTTATGTGATTTATTTCTTGTTTCTGGAACAGAAATAAAAGAAGTATAATATAATATAATAATAATAAGTAGTGATACTTATACTTCTGCTAAGTTCATGAATATTTTAAATCAATTATCTAATCAATAGAGAAATTTTTCTCCCATTAGGTTTGGCTAATTTAATAATTGACCAAGTCAAAATGGTTGACCAAAGCTCTACCAAGTACTGTAACATGCCTTTGTGTTATTTATAAGATATTTGTTAGGATCTTTATTTCCTTAGAGAGAGTTAAATTTCTTCAACAAAATTATCCTAAATCATAGCTACTCTTGCCTTATTTTGAAACAGGTTGTGTGTCTTTTAAATATACATCCAAGCTTTACTTTTCATTACTATCTCCCCCTGCTGATAACTAGGAATATATACATACATACTTGTCTTAACCCCAGGGTGTCAGGATTGAAGTAGCCTGTAAATTAAAATTATCTTTGGAAATATGCCACGATCATGTACTCTACCCAGAACCCTTCTATTGTTACCTGCCTTGGATGAGAAGAGAAGAATGAACACTGTCATTCTGTCTTGCTTATCATGGTGTGCCTTTGTCTTTCATTAATGCTAAGAGATGGAAATTCATGATTGGCTTACCTTCCTTTCATTTTAGACAAGTGTAGGATTTTTACTAAGTTTGCTGGAAATTATATACAGTGTATTTGGGGAAGTAGCCTGAACTATCAATAAATAAGTTTTCTAGTTATCCAAGTGTCCCTACTGTTTAGCCTTTTAAGTTTTAGTTTGGGGAACAAATGCTCAAAAGCTCCAAAATCCAGCTCAAAAAATTTATCGATTAGAGGAACTTTCTTCTGGTTGCTTGAGAGGGTAAAATATTTCCAAGATGCACAAGAGTCTTTTTGTTAGCACACAAAGAAGTGATCATTTTACCTCCAGGTGGCATGTATATGAACTAGTGATAGTGGTGTCAGGCTCTCTCTGGCTGTATTTGTATTTAGCATCCTTCTACAGGATAATTTGTACCTTGATATTGTTGCTACATAAGGTGCTTATATCAGTTCCCTTTAATGAGGACAAAGCCTGCCTTTGAGACTTACTTTCTATCCTCTGGAACTACCTGCATGCCTTGGGCATGTCTTCATTTCAGCCCCAGAGTCAGAAAGGAATTCTTTCCAGTTTTCCCTTTAGCTGGTGATTCCCAATCTTAGCTCACCACCCCATTGCCTGGGGAGCTTTTTAATTTCATTAATATGCATATTTGATGCTCAGCCTAGCTTTGGAATGCTTTACTACAGCACACTAACCAAGTCTTTGGTGCTTCTAGGATAGTATTCTGCCTGCAACATCTGACCAGTCTGAAGTAAGAGTAGAAGGGAACCCTAAGTTCTTAGTAGCACCCCTGACAATTTAAAGAGGTGCTTTGTGGAGAGTATGACTTTCCAGTGGAGATGGACAGCAGAGTTTTAGGGGTGCACTTCTGCTCCTAAGGTACCAGACTCAATGGAAAATCTTTTGGATGCTTAATCTAATAAATTCTTGAGATATTTTGCCCACATTAACTTGTATTGTTGCTCCTTCAGTTTATGTGGATTTTCATTATTTTTTGAAAGGTCTGTTCCTTTACTTAGCAAGGGAAAAAAAAGATACATTAAAAACTCATTTAATTTCTCTAGGTTTTTTAGTGGGCTTAAGTAACTTTGTTATCTACTGTTTAAGATGAGGGACTTTTTAAATATAAAAATGTCACATATACCTTGAAAAGAAGTCTTTGGGTCCTTGACTGCCTTGGTGAGAAAATGTCTTTGGTTATGGAAAGTGTTAGTGATGTGTGAATGAAAGATCACAATTTGGATGTCATTTGGACCAAGCTAGAAAAGAAGTCACACTCTGAATTATTTTTTTTTCCTGATTGGAGATCAATACTGTCTAGACATGGTCTCATTAGAACTTTGCATTGACTAAGGCCGACTGAGATTCCTGTAATCCCGGCTGGTGGTGGGATATTTGTGCTGTTCAGTATTACAGAAAACTCTACAGTTGACTCTCACCAGTGTCAACTTTGTTTCCCAGCAGCCTTTTACTCAACACAGGTTATCCTGGAGAACGGAATAGGCCCACTCATGACTTTGCCAAGATTCTGTAAGTTCTAGGAGCTGCACTCTAGGATATCCTAGCATGAGTGGTGTCAGTTGCATAGGGCACAGGAGAATCTTTAGGGCATTTAATATCTCCAAAACATAAAACCAGAGATAAAAGTTCAATTCACACTAAAGGCCTCATCCCATCCCCGAAAGACAGATATCTTTTCTCTCAGTCTTTCTGTTAATTTCTATAAATATCTTCATGTACAGAAATGATATATGCTCTTTTTATATTCAGTAGTTTCCTCAGTTATAAGAAATTTTATCAATTTGGATATATATTTAAGTCAAGTATCAGAACTTAGAAGTCCTCCTTTGTCCCTATTAAACATTCAGACTGTTGGATGTGTTGCTCTGCATGGAATCTTAAATCCTTCATTTGTGGTTACTTGTTGGTGTTTTGCAAGGAAATGAAGCAATGTCTGAGCCATTAGAGGCCAGAGGTGTCCCAACCCGACCAGTTTCTGACAATGGAATAAATATATGTTATTTGTTTAGTGTCTTTACTTTTCAACTTTGGGCAAGATGAATATAGACATTGAGAAATAATGCTGATTATTCAAAGGAATGCTCATGATAAAAGATTTCTTTCTGGGAATTTAAGTGTTCCAGTAGATTAGCATTATTGATCATTCTCTTTCCACATAGTCTACAGATGATTTTAGAATCCTGAAACTATTCTTCTCCCTTGTCTAGTGTAATTACCAGAAAAACGAATAATCTAATTGAAAGACAACAAGGATGCCTTTTAATTGTTCTAATAAATTATGTTAATACACATGCATGCAGCTACTTTACAATAGGAATTTATTTAATAGATTGACAGCTTGTCTTTTACTGCCTCACTTTAACATTTTATTTCTTCTAAACAAGACAAATTACAATAGAATCCTCAAGTATTAAAAAAATCTGTTAAATTTTTAAGAGATGTAGTACATCCATATGAAAAATTTGTAATTTTGAGTTCTTTAGATAAAATAATTACCCAAAACAGATGACAGTCTAAAGGAAAAATCAGAAATAGAATGTTGCAATGAAGGTAATTGATTTATTTTTCTATTATCAAGCATGGTGACTCCTATAAGATAATATGCTAACTCATGTGATTGTGTTTAATTTTAGGCATCTTACACAAATCTGTCTCAACACCACATTGTATGTTACATGGTACCCTCAGTAAAGTCATGTTATGATACAGGCAAAACTTCAGATCATTCTGGATAGGCTTTATGTTTTTCTACAGAAAAATGCCAGTTTCTCTGCTTATTTGGACATAATTCAGATATAATTTTTTGCATAATTGTATGAGAAAGCAAGGCGGTACAGAAAAAGATGTTACAAAGCATGTGGGAAGAAAAAAAATTGTGTAGAGAGTAAAAGGAAGTGTACAGTTGATTCTAAATAAGTATGGCACTCTATCTATTTCAGAAGAGCAGAGTCCCAGGTTGTTTTGAACTATCATCCTCCCTCACATACCAGAATTTAAAGTTTAATAAAAAAAGAAATCTTACAGGTAAGAACAGATCTTAGAATTTATTTAACAAGAGTGGAAAGTGTTTCTGGAAGGGACATTTTTCTCACAAAAGAAGTTGGGAACTTTGTAGGAATACTCTTCCACATTTGAAGGATTGATTCATTCAAGTTGTCAAATTCATCAAAGGCTATGGAGCTGGCACACATATAGATTCATGTTCATACTAATAAAGTTAACTTATTTGAGAACAACAATCATAGAAGCAAACCAGAAAACAGCAGATATACCATAAAATACACTAGAGTTAGAAGAGCTCACCAAGGACACAAGTAAATTTCCCTCAATCTGGAGTGTGTCCTGGCCTAACCAAGGTGATGGTTTTTGGCTCCTTATTCCCTGTCTGCTGATATTCTCATTAACATCTTCTTGTTGCTGTTGTTTCTGTGGTACTGGGGACTGAATCCAGAATCTTGTTCTATCACTTGAGCCATGCCCCAAGCCCTTTTATATTTTGTTTTTTTGAGCTAGGGTCTTCCCAACTTTATTCAGGCTGTTCTTGTCCTTACAACCCTGCTAGTCTAGTAGCTGGGACTATAGGCACTTGGTGCCATTCCTGGTGTGAGATGCTCATTTCTGATGGGCAGCTTTCATGCTTTCTTGTTCTGTTTTTTAAAAGTTTGACATGTCAAAACTGAAGAACCCTTACTCCCAGGTCTAAATTAGATCTAATTTCCAGATGGATCTTGTCTTCCTTATCTCCAAGGTGGGGGCAATGTCTGCTTCTGGGAGGCAGTGTGAAGGTGTCACACATTTCTTTTTAATAGTCTGATTGAAAAGGAAACAAGGAAGTAAATAAGCACTTGTCACATAAAGACCTTTCATATACTCTTCATTTTTTTCCTTTCCCTTTCTTAAATGTTCTGATTCCAGTTATAGAGAGTGATATCCACCTATACAGAGGCAGAAATGAGTTCAATTTCCTTCCTAGAACAGACTCTAGCTGCTCCCAGGAGGAGGAGAGGGGTATGTGGCTGGGCAGAAGTCAGAATGATAAACTGGGGGTGGGGTGAATGCATCAAACATACATCAATCTCTGAAGGTGTCTGGAGGTTCTCTGGAGACTGGGATGCCTGGAGCACAGAGAATGAATTTGGCAAACTGTACATAAATCTGATATTTTTCTGGCATTGGAAAATTTTCATTTAGTAAATAATGCAAAGTATACGTTAAGAAATGTCAGTTTTCACAAAAAGTAATGAAAGCTGGGGACTTCAAAGCTGCGGGAAAGCGGAGACACTTCACTTAATGTGCTGCCATCTAGCCATGATCTCATTGTGTGCTGCACTGCTCATTGATCACAGAGACATTGAAGTCATTGCCAGATGGAGAGGGGGTTAGTGTAGAAGGCAGGGATCAGCTAAGGCTCTTTTCACACATCCTGCCAGTCCATAGAAAAGATCTTGATGTACTCAGACTGAAGAGAATGTTAATAATTCATCGAAAGCTATTTTAAAAGGGTGTTGTAGTAGCAATCATTGCTTTAAATACTATTTTTTACCAGTTTCATCTATTTGGCAGCTGTCCATGATACACAGAATAAAGTCTAAACTCCTTAGTGAAACCTGAGAGCCCCAGCATTCCTCCCTTACCTGTCCTTCCCATTTCATCACCACTTGCTTCTACAGCAACTGAATTTCAAACAGGTATTAGTTCTTATTGTTTCCCAAATGTGTTATTTTCCCTCTCCCCTTCTCTCCACTTGTTTCCCCCATACCTGGGAACTCCCTATACCACCCAAACTTCAGAACCCAGTCCACACATCTCCCCTGAGAAGCTCCTGCTGTTTCCCCCCAGCAGTGCTGCTTATTCTCTGCATGTCCACGCTGTGACCACTAATCAAAATAAGTGCATTTTTGCACATTTCACATGTTATTGTAATTATTTTTCACATGTCTATTCCTCCTGCCAGAACTAAAGTTCCTTGTAGTCTGGTGACATTTCAATTCAGTAGGATCCAGAATATTATTATATTTTTTTCTTACCTTTCTCTACTTAAAGCTTTCAAGTACTGAATGAAAATATCAGTCAACTGTCAACCCAAATCCTACAACCAGTGAAAATTCCCTTCAGTAATGAAGAGGGGAGTCAAGACCTCCTCAGATGAAAGGAAACTAAGAGAATGTGTTATCATCAGACCTACCATAAAAGAATGGCTAAGGCAAATTATCTAAATGGAAAAGAAACAGTTAAAAATGGAGTCCTGAAACATGAGGGAAGAAGAAAAAGTGTGAGCAAAAATATTGGTCCTCTTGAGATTTCTAAATTATGTTTAAAGGTTGGAACAGAAACTGCAGCCCTCTGATGTTGATATAAATTCATACAGAGGAAGAATTTAAAACAATTATTTTATAAATTGAGGAAAGGATATAAATAGAAGTTTTTATATTTCACTCAAACTAATGAAATAAGGCAGTAATCTGTATAAGTTATGAATATATAACATGATACCTTTTGTACTAAAACTGTACAAAAGAGATACGCTCAGGACAATTTTAGATTAATCAAAATGGAATTTTCCAAACTGTTCAGATAGGCTGCCAAAAAATTATGAAAATAGAAAAAAAAAAGTTTAAAAAAGTAAGTAAATCTTAGAATATCAAAATTTAAGGTTAAATGGTCCAGATATGCTACTTAAAATACAGAGATTAGTTGTAGTTGTTTAAAAATGTGACACAACTATATACTGTCTTTAAGAACAGTTCACTTCGAACTAAACAGAACTTTCTCAAAAGAAGAAATTCAAATGGCCAGAAAACACATGAAAAAATGCTCACCATCTCTAGCAATAAAGGAAATGCAAATTAAAACCACGCTAAGATTCCACCTCACCCCTGTTAGAATAGCCATCATCAGCAACACCACCAACAACAGGTGTTGGTGAGGATGTGGGGAAAAAGGAACCCTCTTACACTGTTGGTGGGAATGTAGACTAGTACAACCACTCTGAAAAAAAATTTGGAGGCTACTTAAAAAGGTAGACATCGATCTACCATTTGATCCAGCAATACCACTCCTGGGGATATACCCAAAAGACTGTGACACAGGTTACTCCAGAGGCACCTGCACACCCATGTTTATTGCGGCACTATTCACAATAGCTAAGTTATGGAAACAGCCAAGATGCCCCACCACTGACGAATGGATTAAGAAAATGTGGTATCTATACACAATGGAATTCTATGCAGCCATGAAGAAGACCGAAATGTTATCATTCGCTGGTAAATGGATGGAATTGGAGAACATCATTCTGAGTGAGGTTAGCCTGGCCCAAAAGACCAAAAATCGTATGTTCTCCCTCACATGTGGACATTAGATCAAGGGCAAACACAACAAGGGGATTGGACTATGAGCACATGATAAAACCGAGAGCACACAAGGAAGGGGTGAGGATAGGTAAGACACCTAAAAAACTAGCTAGCATTTGTTGCCCTTAATGCAGAGAAACTAAAGCAGATACCTTAAAAGCAACTGAGGCCAATAGGAAAAGGGGAACAGGTACTAGAGAAAAAGTTAGATCAAAAAGAATTAACCTAGAAGGTAACACCCACGTACAGGAAATCAATGTGAGTCAACTCCCTGTATAGCTATCCTTATCTCAACCAGCAAAAACCCTTGTTCCTTCCTATTATTGCTTATACTCTCTCTACAACAAAATTAGAAATAAGGGCAAAATAGTTTCTGCTGGGTATTGGGGGGGGAGAGGGAGGGGGCGGAGTGGGTGGTAAGGGAGGGGGTGGGGGCAGGGGGGAGAAATGAACCAAGCCTTGTATGCACATATGAATAATAAAAGAAAAAGGGAAAAAAAAAACAGTTCACTTCAAATATAACAATAGGGGTAGATTAAAGTGTGTAGAAAAAAATATATCATGCAAACTTTATTTATTCAGAATAAAGTAGGAATAGTTAAATACTTTTTAAAAACAGTTAATAAAGCTGACAAACCTCTGGTGAGACTAACAAAGAAAAAAAAAGGGAAAAGTCTCAAACTATTAATATCTGGAATGAAACAGGGAATATCACTATAGACCATACAGATATCAGAAGGATAATAGAGAATGTTACAAACCATTTCAAACACTGAAATTTGGTAACTTAGAAGAAATGGACCAGTAGCTCAAAAACCTGTTCAATATGAAATAGATAATTTGAATAGCCCATAACAATTAAGAGAATTGCGGTACTGGAGTTTGAACTCAGGGCCTCATGCTAGGTAGGCACTCTACCACTTGAACCACTCTGCCAGCGCTTCACTGGAGAATTCTACCAAATATTTGATATCAATTTTATACAATTTTTTTCCTAATCTGCTTTATGAAGTTAGTATTATCCAAATTAGACAAAAGCAGTACAAAAATGAAACTGTGTATCCCCAACCTTGATAAATACAGACAGAAAAATCCTTAACAAAATATTAGCAAATAGAATTTAGAAAAGAATTATACATCATGACAAAATAGAGTCTATTTCAGATATGCAAGGCTGATTCAATATTAAAAAGTTAATCGATGTAATCCATCATATTAACAATTAAAGAGGACAAATATCAATGATGTTGAAAAAGCATTTTACAGAATGCAGCACTGACTTATGATTTAAAAAACTCTCAGAAAAATAGCAATAGATAGGAACTTCCTCTACTTGATAAAGAGCATCTATAAAAATGTACAGGCGCCAGGTTCTGGTGGCTCACACCTGTAATCCTACTTACTTACGAGGCTGACATCAGGCAGATTATGGTTCAAGATCAGGCTAGGCAAATAGTTCATGAAACCCCATCTCCAAAATGGACTGGAGGCATGACTCAAGTGGTAGAGCCCTGAGTTTAAACCCCAGTCTAATGACAAAAAAGGAAAACCCACAGCTGATCTTATACTTAGTGATGAAAAAACAGAATGATTTCCACTAGACAAAGATATCTATTCTTGCTACTTTTGTTTAAAATAGTGCAGGAAATTTTAGTCAATGCAGTAAAGCAAGGAAAGGTAACAAAAGGCATACAGCTAGAAAGAAAGAAAGAAAGCCATCAACATTTGCTGATGACATGATTTTCTACATAGAAAATTTTACGTGATCTACAAAGAAAAACACACACAAACACACACACTAAACCAACTCCTAGAAGTAATAAGTGAGCTTAATTAGGTTGCGGGATACAAGATAAACATTGAAATATATTGTATTTCTGCTTACTAACAATGAATATGTGGACACTACAATACAAAATACAGAATTTACATCAATCTATGAAATGTTCAGATATGAATCAAATAAGACATTTGTAAAACTTATATGCCAAACACTACATAATACTGATAAAATTTAATAAAAAGCACATATAAGAAAACGGAGAGACACTGTGCTCATGGTTTTAAAGTCTCACCATGTAATTATCTCCAAAATGATATGCAAGTGAAATCTAGTTCCTATTAAAGTGCCAGTATGATTTTTTATGCATATAGGTGAGATTATTCTAAAATTTATATGAAACAAAGTAACTGGAGTAATGAAAAACAGTACTGAAAAATAGAATTTAATAGGAGGAATTATTCTACCCAGCTTCAAGACATATTACATAGCTGCATTGTGACTATTCATGGAGTCAAAGAGACATAAATCACAGAAGATAATGAAGAACCCCCAAATAGATGCACATGCATATACCCATCTGTGTTTTGAAAAATGTGTAATTTCTCTCCATAGAGGAAAAGAAAGTCTTTTTACAAATAGTCCTGGATCAATTGACCAAAAAGGAATGTTTATGTGTCACACCTCACATAAAAATTATTTCAAAATCTATCACAGAGGATGAAAGTCTAGCTATAGACTCGGAAAAGTATTTATAAATTAGAAATCTGACAAAGGACTAGCATTTAGAATATACAAAGAACTCTGAATATCAACAGTTAAAAAAAAAAAACCAAACAACCAATTAGAAAACAGGTAAGTCACAACAGACATCTCATTGAAGAGGTTGCACAGATGGCAGATGAGCACATAAAAAGATGCTTAGCATTATTAGACATCAGCGAGTACAGATGAAAAGCACAGTGAGATATCACTACCCACATATTAGAATGGCTAAAATAAAGACTACTGGTAATGCTAAATGCCAGTGCAGATGCAGAGAAACTTGATTACTTGTATATTGTTGGTGGGAATGTAAAAAGGAATAGAGCTATGGAAAATAATTTTCCAACTGGGGGTTGAACTAAGGGCCTCAAGCTTTCTAGGAAGGTGCTCTGCCACTTGAGCCACTCTGCCAACTGTTTGCAATGGTTATTTTTTTAGTTTGAGGCTTGCTTTATGTCTGGGCTGGCCTGGACTATGATCCTCCCATTTGTGCTTCCTTACGTAGCTGGAATGACAGGCACATGCCACCACACCCAACCACTGTTTGAAATGGCATCATGCTAACTTTTTGCCTAGGTTGACCTAGCCTCATGACCCTCCCCACTTCCACCTCCCAAGTAGCACACCTGGCCATTGACCAGTTTCTTATCATGCACTTATCATACTCCTAGATATTCATTTCAAGGAAATGAAACTTGTTTTCATACAAAAATTATAGTAGCTTTATTTGTAAAACTGGGAACAAGTCAGATGTCCTCCATGGAGTGAATTGTTAAACATATTCTGATATGCCAGTGCTGTGGAGTATCACTCTACAATAAACTATTGATATATGCAACTACTTGGCTAAAGTTTCAGGGAGTTAGACTTGGGGGGTGCAAGGAGCCAATTCAAGAAGGCATATAATATCATTTGTATAACATTCTTGAAAAGACAAAATTGTAGAAATGGAGTACCCATTAGTGGTTGTCAAGTACTAAAGAAGGGTGGAATGGGAGGGAAATGGGTTTGGCTATGGCAGGGTAATAAGACGATCCAAGTGGTGAGGGCGATACCCTGTATTCTGGTTGGGTTGTGTTATCGTTCAGTAGTTTTGTAATATATCACCATTGGAGGAAATTGGGTAAAAGGAATATGGAATCTTTCTGTGTTTTTTCTTATAATTTGTATGTGGATCTACAATGATTTCAAAATTAAAAAAAGATTAGTTTAATAAAGCGGAGGGGAAGGTGAACAAAAACAGTGGGGGAGATATAACAATTAATGGTCATGCACTGAATAAGAACATTTTTGTTAAGGGATAGCACACGTGCCCATATGACTGGGCCCCATAGGATTGTATTACCTGGAGATGCCATAGCTTTCTTAGTTTGTGTTAAGTGCACTCTTTGACGTTTGTGCAGTAACTAAGTCACCTAACAACGCAGTTATCAGAATGTGTCCCTGTTGTCAAGCAACAAGTTGACTATAATTGTAGAAGGCACCCTCCCATGAGCAGAGACTAACCTAGAAGGAAAAAAAAAGATTAACTCTAAGCTAAGATTCCAGAAAGGAGTCTGTCACTGTTAATCTCTGTAAGTGAGAGTAAAGGAACATTAAATGAATGCTGAAAAAATAAATACCTACAAGATCCTCAGAGTCTTTGCCTAGCCTGTATATGCTGGGTACTGCCCCTCCCACTCACTTCCCTCTTTCTTTTCCCCAAGAGGAAGACTAGAGGCGATGGACCATGGGTGGAGGGGATAGTGAATCACAGGGTGTGTGAGTATAGCTGAGCACAGGGAGGGTATAATGATGAGAACAGGAGGCTTAAGTGCAAGACTACACTGTGGGGATGCTGCTCTTTCCAGGTTATACCCTCAAAGCAGGAGTCTGGAAGACACTTTTCTGGGCTACCTGACCAGCCCAAGAAAACAGGTCCAAGAAATACCAACAACCAGGGCTTTTCCACATCAGTCACATTAGGAGTATGTTGTCCAGTATGATAGCCAGTAGAAATGTGGTTAGTATGACTTGTGATGAGCTGTAAATGCAAAGTATACTTGGAATTTTGAATACTTAGTATAAAAATTTAATAGATCTTAATTTTTATTGCATGTTGAAATATTTCCCATCTACTAGGTTAAGTAAAATATATCATTAAAATAATTTTTAAATGAATGAGACCGAATTTCTCCCAGATCAAAACTAGGAAAAACAGCTTTTATGGAACCCGAGTGCTTTTATTAATAAATCTAAAGCAATGTGATTTCATCCCAAAGGGAATGATTAGACAGGAAACAGAAGAAAGGTACTAACCACATATCCATGATATATGTGAGCCATCTCTTTCTAGCTAGTTCCTATTGAATTTGGTTTTTAAAAAAGGTATAGTCTGCTAGATGACAGAGGTAGGCAGACCCATTAGATACACTTATGAATTGTTTCATCCTCCTGAGTTTATCTTAAACTCTGTATGAGATTAACATAGACATTGGGACATAGCAAAGAGGTCTTTTATGGATCAGCAGGAGTTCATCCAACATACATGGGTTGTTGAGTGAGTCCTTCTATAGGACAGGGAATTTTGGATTTGCTGTTTAGTAAATGATTCAGAAATTACTTAGGTCAAAGAATTTAACTCTTTTTGCCACTGTTTCGCCATCTGTAAAACAAGAATACAAATAAAAATACTCCTAAGGTCATTGTGAAGATTGCATGGTTTGATGTGGGGAAGAAGGCTTAGACATTGCCGTAGTAAACCTTATATGACTGTTAGC
This sequence comes from Castor canadensis, assembly GCF_047511655.1. NCBI lineage: Eukaryota > Metazoa > Chordata > Mammalia > Rodentia > Castoridae > Castor > Castor canadensis. The sequence continues at coordinate 119,121,192 of NC_133395.1, read as the reverse complement.
TGTCATGATCATCACTGTGGGCTAGTCACTCTAGAGTTGTGTCTGATGCTTACGACTGCCTATAAGGTAAGTACAAATGGTACCTAACTTAAGGTGATTTAGTGATTTTTAATTTGATTCTGATACAAAAGCAATATGTATTCAATGAAAACCATACTTCAAATTTTGAACAGTGATTTTTCAGGCTAGTGGTGTGTGGGTATAATCCTCTCTCATGATGCTGAGCAGTGGCAGTAGCTACGGTGCTCAGTCAGCCATGGAGTCTTGAGGGGAAACCAAATGCATTTTTGCCTCATGATGTTTCCTATTTGTGTTGGGTTTATTAGGATGCAAGCCCATTGTAAGTCAAGGAACAGCTTGCACTCTTATCTGAGGCTCTGAGGTAAAGCTACTCTCCTGAGCCATGGTTACTTCAAAATCAGAGATTTTTCTATTATACTATCACGTCTTATAAATCTTAGCACCTGGTTGCTGAAAGTTTTTAGAACATTCTAGGAGGTTATCAAACTTGTGTAGACTGTGTGGGGTTAAAGGGTGAGATCTGGAGTTAGAGAGCTCTGTGTTTGAATCTGACCTGACTCAGAGCAGCCAGATGGGCTTAGAAAAGCTATTTGCTGTAGTTTGGGTCTGAAATGTCCCTGAAGGGCTTGTGTGTTAAAGACTTGCTCTCAGCCCATGGTGCTATTTGGAACGTTTAGTAGGTAGGGCCTAGTTAGAGGAAGTTAAGTCACTGGGAACGTACCCTTGGGAGGGCTACTGGGACCCAGGCTTTTTTCAGCTGCTCATTTTGCTTCCTAGCCCCCATGGGTGAACAAACCTCCTATGCCATGAGCTTCTGTCATGATGTACACATGCCCACAGGCTCAAAGCAATAGGGTCAAGTGGCCAAGGACTGAAACCTTTGAAACTGTAAGCCAAAATAAACCTTTCCTTCTTTAAAGTTCTTTATCTCTGGCATTTTCTCATAGTGACACAAAGCTGACTAAAACGTAATTCATCTTTTCCTCTAACCTGGTATCCTGGCAGTTTCTGTCTCACAGGTTATTATAAGGATTAAATTAGCTATTGTGTGGAAAGTCTTCAACATACTAAGTACCCTATAATTGTTAGGGTGTTTTAAAAATGATTTTTAGTATAAATGTGAACTAAACCTTAGAGCTATTACTGGTGGAGCTACAACTGGAACTCTGGTAGGTTTTTTTCTTCAGTACCTTCTCTTCTCTACTTTGCTACCTAATTGGTTAGTTTTCAGTCATCCTTTTAGATACATTTATAAAGTCAGAGTCGTTAGTGAAGATTTTAGAACATTTTCCAAGAGTTATTTTGAACTGCCAAGACCAGAGATTCAGGATGGAGTTTAGTGCTGAAGTAATTGGCTTTCTTACTCTCACATTATAAGAAGTTCTCTTTCAGAGTGGAAGGTTGAGAACCACAAGAAGAACTCTCACATTTTAGTAATTGCTCTACAAAATAACTTACCTTTTAAAAACATGTTATTCAACTGCAACTCCTTTCCTTCCTCACCATTTGAGAATCTCCTCATTATATCTAATCACAATCTTATTTTCTGGGCTTCCCCTTTTAACTATATCCTCAAGTACTGTCACTTAATAATATTTTCTTTTCAGTTTATCTGCTAGCTGGGGAAGCGGTATACTTGTTAATACTGAAGAGTTTCTTAGGAGAATACAGAAATGATTTAATCTTAAAGATTTGTCTACCTGTCGAGAGAGTTGAGGCATGATGAAATCTACTTGAAGCAAGCCAAACACTATTTATTGCTGTTATATCATGCCAACCCACAGTATGTGACTGGAGATTAATTCAGAAAGTCTCATTAATATGTTGAATGACGCTCAAGGATAAAATGTTTTAATACCTCCTTAAATGTAATATTTGTTGTTTTTTGGTGAATTGGATTGATTTGGCCTTGAAAAGACAGAACTCTACAGTACTCTGATACTGGTAAAGTATATGTCTTCTCAGTTTCTTCTAAATTGATTTCCCCTCTTCCTGATGGTTAACCGGATAGATTATTTTGTAGCTTTGTTTTCCCTGTGTGGAGAAAACAAAGGAATAGGAGGGGTTTTTTTCCAAAAAATTTTGAGAGAACATGAGGAAATTGAATTGCAAATATGTCTCCATTCTGTCACAGAAAAACTTAACACTTTTCCGTTGCTTAAACATCAGTTAAACCTATGACATTTCTCTTGTTTTTACTAGCACTAGAATAAGAAAGAAAAATATTCTATTAGAAAGAACTCATTCCAGCTGGGTGTAATGGCTCGAACCTATAATCCTAACAGTTTAAGAGGCAGAGATTGGGAAAATCAGGTTTGAGGCCAGCCTGGACAAAAAGTTCAGAAGACCCCACCTCAACCAATGGCTGGGTGCAGTGTCATGTACCTGTCATCCCCAGTGATGCAAGGAAGCACAAATAGGAGGATCACAGTCCAGACTGACCTGGACATAGAGACTCTAACTCAAATAATCAACACAAAAAATGCCAGTATAGTGGCTCAAGTGGTAGAGCACCTTCCTATCACATGCAAGACCCTGAGTTCAACCCCTGGTACCACCAAAAATTAATTAATTAATTAATAAGCTCATTATCAGAAATCTGTACTAGTATCTTAAAGTCTACCTAACACTCTCATCTTTTGGTTTCCATAGTTTTTCTCTGCAGTTATTGGGCTACTTCACAGTGAAAATCATGGTAAACTTTTCTCCCTTACAACCAAGAAATTAGAAAGAAGAAACTGTATGAGAGGAAAAAATTCCTTCTTTATCCTACATAGTTCATTCTTGGGGTGAACCTCTGCAACAAAAGACCAACTAACACAGAAAAACTAAACAAGAATTTAATAACATGTTCATCTTGTGTACAGATGACAGAAGAAATACGGAAGACACCCAGAAGTATGAGTATATCTCATAGAGGTGGCTATGAGTCCAGACTCAATACCGTCACCAACTGAACCAAAGAACAAGGGTATGAAAAGGCCAGTTATTGGGACATGCCAAAGAAGAGCATGGCAAACAGGCTAAGGCTTGTTATACAGATTTCAGTCCTGTCTTCTGCAGGGATCAGAGTCTCTATTGATTTATTCTCTCTTCCCTGGTATAGAGGGAGCCACCTTTATGAAGGTGTAGATGTAAATTTCTCTTAGGAAATGATTACTTTTGTTTTCAGATCTTCTCCTGTGGCTACAATATCTAAAAAATAATCTGTTCAAAATAATCTTTACAGCACAGAGACTTCCTTAAGGGCAGCATAAAAGAGCATGGTCTCCTATGCTCACATTTTGGGGTGGCATATTTTGGTCTCTTACCAAGTTTTACTTTTCCCCATTCATAACAGGCCCCAAGATGAGTCAGGAAGGGTTCATATTCTTCAACTATCCATGAAAAAGAAGTTACTAAATGTTTTCCATCGAGCACCCTGTTAGGTTCCATGAAAACTGCTAACAACACATTGGACTATTTCCAGATCTCAAGAAACTTGCTAAAATCTTTTTCTTCCCCTCTTTCATCCAACTTTTGCAAAGAATTTGAGACTGTTGACTCAATTAAATGTAGTGTGCAATTATGTAACAATTAACCATGAAATAGAAACATGACCATCTTTAGTAGTGTAAGTCAGTAGATCCATGGAATGAATGAACTTTGGTGTAGGTATCTTAGCCACTAAGGTATAAAGGGAATTAATGTCTTATGTAGCATCCATGTCTTACCAGAGGAGATATTTCAGTTTTTTGTTTTTTGTTTTCTGCAGGTGGGATAAATCTTTTGGGGACCAAAACAAAGGTGGGATATGTTGGTTACAAGGTGAATATTGACCAGTGTATTTTTCAAACAGAGGAGTAGGTGTTGGGAGTTAAGAGTGAGGGAAGAGTTCATATCAGCCTTTACTGTTGTGTTCCAGAGCTCTGCCTACTGTCTAGCTCATATTAAGTGCTTAACATACAGTTCTATTAAACCAAACCATTCATTGGATTATTTTGCACCAACTTTCAGTAAAATGAAGACATGCTATGTACTCCATGACTGGATTTGTATTCTCTTTCCCTAAAAAGTTATCCTTCCAAGGGGGTGAATTCAACTATGATATATTGTAAGAACTTCTGCAAATGTCACGATGTACTCCCAATATAGCACCAATATATTTTTAAAAAGCCATCCTTTCACCCCTTGGTTACCTCCTTCTCATGCTATAGTTTGCAGGTTTAACTCAGCTGCTTTATTTTAGTCTGTCTTAGGCTGATCCACTTTCTTTCAGAGCTCTTTTCTTGGCTTGAAAGGATTCACCCCTTGTGGGAGTCTGACTAGTGTCTGTCTCCTTGCATTGCTCAGGAGGTTTTGATTACCTTAGTATCTTAGCCCCTAGCATAGGGCTAACACTTATTGTATACCCAATAAATATTTCATTAAGTGATGAAAGTAATTAATTAATAAACAATGTGGTCAGTAATGCTTTAAATGAACTTGGAATGGAAATGAGAATAATAGATGCAAATGAAGATACTGTTAAACATAGTAATGATAATTACTATGATGACTATAGAAGGTGATAGTAACTCTACATTGAATTCTAACCATGTTCCAGGCCCTTTACATAAATTATCTCACTGAATCCCCTAATGACTTTATCGGGAAGGCTGGGTTATTAACCCCATTTTCCAATGAGGAAAATGAGCGTGGAGAAGATTGTGACTTGGGTGGAGTTAGGCCCCACTGGCCGGTAGAGCTCAGGATTGGAACCCATGTCCTTAACCACAATGCAAAATGGCATTCTTGTGTTGCTAAAACATCTTTAGGCTTATGACCTGGAGGAACAGAGTGATGCTGTCTTGATATGTGTCCTGAGCAATGTGACAAGTTACCCTGTGGTAATTCAAGCAGCCACAGTCCCCTGTCATTTCATTGTGAGGCTTCAGCTGTGTTTTTATCCAGAAAGAGAAAGTGGAGACCAGAGGCCGTGTGATTCTTTTCATTTTCACGGGGTTGGAACGGAATGTTCTTTTCACCCGTCCTCTTTTGGTGCACAGTTCCCTTGCTGAGTACCCTTTGCTGTAGTTCCATTCATAAGGACTTGTCACATACTTCATTTGTTTATTTGAGAACCTAGTGTTTATTGCAGCACATAGCAGCCTCATTGTGATTACTTAGGCAGACAAATTAAATGATTCAGTATAGTAGTAGCTCTGAAAAGTCTAATTTCTGTGTGTGGAATCATGCTTATCATCACCCAAATTCAAAGGCGCAAATAGCACATTTACATTGGTAACTTATTCAGAAAATTCCCTTTCTACCTTGTTTTTTTTCTTGTTTCAAACCAATCCAAACCGCATCTGTAGGATGAAGCTCACAAAATGATGATATTTAAATATTAGGGTTGTGCTAGGGACCAAGCAGTTGAGGCAAATCCAGCATTTAATTGATATCTTCTGCTTCCTGGTAGCATGTATATAGCGATTTGGGGATTGCCATATTTTTCTTTGAAGGATTTGGCTAGCTATTTTTTCAAAGCCCTAGGGCCTCTCAAGTAACTGCATATACGACATTTTTAAATAAACAATATGGCTCAAAAGAACGCGTTCAGATCAGGGTTTCATTTCATGACTAGTGTGTGAACTTTCCTGCAAGCTTTTTTCCTAGACTGTTCATTCCTCCAAGAAGACAAGGAACAGTCTTTGCAATTCCAGCCCCTTTAAAGCATAACCTTCTTGGCTCAGAGAGGATCTTCTGATTATTAGTGGTAAAAATGAATTATCCTAAAGCAAATTCATTTTTGAAAGCAAAAGTTCCATTTTGTAGGAGAAAAACCTAATCTCAAGCCTTAGAACATATAAGGTTAATGGCTAACTCGCTGCAAAGAGAGAAATATAAAAAAGCAAAATTGCTAAGCCTGCTGAAGAACTAATCAAGCATATTGTTCCCTAGATTCTAGAAAATTGCAACCAGGTTTTTAGAAAGGTTGAAAAGATGTCCATGGTGTGCTTTCAGTTTACCTTATAAGTATGCGTTCCTTCTTCCCTGTGGTGTTGGGGGCTCCAGGCGTGTGTGGGAATGTGCTGAAGATGATGGCTGCTGGTAGTGTCCGGGTGTCCCCTAGCATAGGCTCCTTGTCCTTCAGAATGACAGATGGTTCCCTGTGCTGGCTGAACTCAAATTCAGCGCCCCCCCCCCCCCACAAGCTAAGAGCCTAGGAATAATCACCTTCACTGACTATTAACGCATAGTTTGGGAGCTCAGGTATAGCTTAGTGGTAGAAAGTGTGCCTCGCAAACCCAAATCCTTGGGTTTGATCCTAAGCACCAAACAAAAACAAAACAAAAACCACAATACAGCAAAAGCAAAATCATCAGAATAAGAAACATAGTTCTGAATTTCATCCTTAAGAAAACAACCACCTATGACTAGCTTAAATGTGCTCAGGAAGTTCTCTCCCAACCTCCCTCCCAACCTCCCTCCCACCCTTCTTTCTTTTTCTTCTCTTACTTCCCTTCCTCTCCTCCCTCCCCCTTTCCTTTCTGTCCTCACTTCTTCCTTCCTTCCCTTTCACCCTTCCCTTCCTCCTTCCCTCTTTTCTTCTTTTGTAAAAAAATTTGGGGGACAATTAAAAAAATACAGACAAGCACAACAGAGTATTACAATAAACACCTGTATTTCAACTATCCAAAAATGAGCACCTGTTTTGGTTTGGTCAGATTTGCTTGCAGTTTATTCTTTAAAAAAAAAATTATATATATATATATATATATATATATATATATATAAATGAAACTAAATTCCTTCTTTTTTCCTGTTTTCTTTTTATTTTTATTAGGATATATTCATTGTACAGGAGGGATTTATTATGACAATTTCAAATAGGTTTACATTTTACATTGGTTAGAAGGCCTCCACCATCTCTTATCTCTCCCCCCACAACCCTTTCCTTGCCCCACTTAAAGTACTTACAAGAGGTTTCGTCATTCTATTTTGTATACGTATATGTATACATATATGAAGCCCATCAACCACATTCCCTCACCTTCATCTACTCCTTTTCCCCTCCCTCCTTCATAAGTACCCCCTCTACTGTACCTACTTTACAATCCTGTCTTTTGTTATTAATCCTCAAATCAATTTTCAAAGGGGTTTCTCAATGTATTCCCGCTGTGAGTATACTTTACTTTGGTTGGTTCAGTCCCTTCCATTACTCTCCCTTACCCCTTCCTTTCCATCCCCCATTCTTCAACAGCTTTAAATATATATCATTATATCCGCTACCTGTACAGATGTAATATATTTTGATATTGTTGATGTTCTATCATTCTCTTTTTCTCTCCCAACTCCCCCGAGTTCCATAGGGTAGTTTCACAAATATCTTTTTCATGTAAGTTTTGTTTTTGTGTATAAGTTTATCTTTTGAATCTATCTTGTACATATGAGAGAGAACATGTGGCCTTTGTCTTTTTGAACATGGCTTACTTCAGTTAACATGATGTCCTTCAATTGCATCCAACTCAATTCCCTCTTACCTATCGTGTCCTGTCCTTTCCTTTACCTTCTACTTTCTGCTGCCTATACCCCCTGTCCAAAAATGCTCTACCCTAACTTTTTTGGAATGTATTTGACCAGTCCATTAATTATACTTTTGCATATATATACATATATGCAAAGTATATGCATATATGTATACATATGCATATCTACAAAGAATAGACGCTATTATGTTTAAAATTTTCCTTTCTGTTGCCTTTACTCACATATTATTTGTGAAATATCCATACTGATATCTATAAAACCAATTGATTCCTTTGAACATCTGTGTAGTATTTAATACTATAAATATAGCACATTTTACTTACCCATTCCCCTTGCAGGGTGAATTTTAGATCATTTCCAAGGTTGGGGAAGAATGCAATGCTTTTTTTAGTAGATGTCTCCTTGTATATATGTTCCTTGAACCCAGTATACCCACCAGGAAGGGTTACTATGCATGGGATATGTGTAGCTTACCTTCTGATAAATATAATAAAAGTGTTCACTAGAATATATGCCAATTCATAATTCTGTGAGAAGTAAGCTAGAATATTATACTATTTTCCTTATATCTTGGAAAACATTGAATTTTGTCAGGCCTTTTCATGTTAACTACTTGAATGGAAGAAAAATGGAATCCCATTATTTTAATTTGCATTTTCTTCATGTATAGTAAGGCTGAACTTCCTTTCTTATGTCCATCATCCATTGTGATTTCTCCTTTGAATTACCATTCTTTCTCCTGGTTCTGTTTATTTTTTTCTTTTTCTTAGCTTTAGACGGTTCCTTATATATTCTGGTTACTTGTTGCCTACCTGTTACATATGTTGCCGGTATCTTTGGCATGAGATTATTTCTTCAAATGATTAGTACAGTTCAATTGTTATAGTTTCTAACTTGATTGTATGTATTATCAAGAAGTCTGGTATATCTCCCTACCTCTGGTCTGTTGTACATCTTTTTGGGCCTACTTTCCAAATATGCAGCATAGGATGAACCACTTCTCACTGTCCCCTGTGCTGCCTGGCAGCAGCTGTATTCACCTGGGTTGGTGCAGAAGCCTCCTAAGTAACTTTTCCTTCACTTTACTCTCATCAAAATGCCAGTGAGACCTTATTAAAATAAGTCAGCTTTTGTTCTTGCTGTGCTTAGAACTGTGCAAGGATTTGAACCTTGCTCTGAGTAAAAGCCCAGGTCATTATGGTGGCCTGTGAAGTCCAGCATCTCTCAGCTACTTATCAGTATTTTCTCATCTCTTACCCCTCTGTTTCAGTCACCTGGGCCTCCCTGCTGTTCTTCTCACACACATTCTGTGCATGAGAAATTTCTTCAACCAGAGCCATCTTTTTTGGCTATATCATGCATCTCATTCAGATTTTTCCAGAAACATTACCTCCCAGTGATATCTTTCCTGATCTCATTGCTAAAAATGCAACAATCTCCCCAGCTCACTTTGTTAGTTTCCTAGGGCTTTACTAGCAAAGTACCACAAACAGGACCAGGCTTCCTCTGAAATCTGCAGGGAAGCCTTCCTCACCTCTTTCTGGCTTCTGATAGTTTGTTAGCCATCCTTGGCATTCCTTGTCTTGCAGCTCTGTAACTCCAGTCTTTGTCTCTGTCATCCCATGGTGTTCTCCCTGTTGTCTCTGTGTTCACTTGGTCATCCTTTTAGAAGCTCACCAGTTATATTGGATTAGAGGTCCATCCTACTCCAGAATGACCTTATCTTAAGGCTTTTTCCAAATAAAGTCACATTCTGAGATACTGGAGTTCAACATATCTTTTTTTTTTTTTTGAAGGACAGAACAAACATAATTCAACCCATATCATTCATTATCTCCTTTCTTACTCTTTTTCCAGAGCACTTAGCACTATGTAACCAATCATATATTTTACATATTTATTTGGTCTGTCTTCCCCACTATCCAGCAAAAAGGCAGGATGTGGGACTATTATGTTCATTGCTGTAAAGAATAATGTCTGAAAGCTGGTTGTGGTAGCTCACATCCATTATCTCAGCTACTTGGGAGACCAGATCTGAAGGATTGCAGTTTGAGGCCAGCCTGGACAAAAAGTTAGACCTCATCTCAACAAACAAGCTGTGTGTGGTAGTTTACAAATCTGTACTTCCAGCTATGTGGAAGGAATAGGTAAGAAGATCACAGTTAAATGCCAACCCCAAGAAAAAACACAAGATGCTATCCAAAAAATAACTAAAACAAACAAACAAAAAGGTGCTGTGGAGTATGACTCAAGGGGCAGAGCTTCTGTGTAGCAAACACAAGGCTGTTTTCAAACCCTAGTACTGCCCCCTTCCCCAAAAAAAGAAACAAAGAAAAATAAAGAATGGTGCATGACAACTTGGGATCTTAATAATGTTTGTTGAATGAATGGTTTCAATGTTTTTAATTAGTCTTGAGCAGACTTAGTAACATGACACCAGCCAAAGTAGTTTCATTAATAAAAAAAAGGAAATAATGGCCAGTAAACAAAATCCTAGAAAATGAACTTGGTGTTTATGATCATGATATTTTTTTATTTCAAAGAAGGGCATATGAAGGAAATGTAGAGGTAGAGGTAGAGATCAGAGCAGAGAGGGGTTGATGAGTTGGGAGATTAACATACTGTCATTGAGTGATTTATGAGCAGTGAGGTCTCTGGCTCTCTTGTCACTTCTGCACCTTGGAGATAACCCTGCAAGAAAGATGGGATATGTTGTAGGGGAGGTCTCAATTTGCTTGTTCCAGAAACTGTGCTTGGTAGTTACATCCATTTAGAAAAAAGCTGTTCTCTTAATCAGTGTATCCCTGATGTATTATTATGACCATTTCACAGAGGGAGAATGTGAAGATCAACAGTGTTGAACAGCTGTCTAGGACTCAGAGAATGTACAATACTAGGAACCAAAAGTAGCCCAGGTGTACCAAAAACCTGTGTTCTCTCCCTTGTAATATTCCTTCAGATTCTAGTATATACTTGGCTTTCAAAGGAAAGGAAGTAAACTGACCCAAAAACAACTCTTCAAACAGGTTTTGACATATCACAAAACTGGAGAAGTAATCTTCCTACTAGACTCATGAGTCAGCCTCAGTTTTTTTTCACAATGGAAAGTCCAGCTCCTGAAGAGGCCAAGTGATGAAGGCAGTATGGGCATGGACTAAGAATCAGAAGATGGAGAGGCAAGGCATCATCTTATCACTGTCCTTTGTGTGACCATATATATCACTTATGTTCCTCTGAGCCACATCTCTCTTCTGCAGTGTAATGATAATGTTACCAAAATTGCATGTCTGCTTTTATTCTGCCCTGAAAATAATACCTATGCAGTCACACCAGCTTAATAGTCATGGTGAATGTTTCTAATGAAGTTGTACCTAGAAGCTGTCTGATTCTATGCTGAAACATTTGAATTTCTCGTTTGATATACAGGTATCCCGAAGACGACCTGCCAGTCTCATCCCTCTGCAGAAACTGTATACCCTATATTAAGGACTCCAAAGAGGCAGCTATAGTCTGAAAGGTAGTGTTTGCTTCATTTTTAATTTTTTCAAAGAGTGTGATATACTTGACCTATGGACATCCTTAAAATAGTAGTGACATTCCTTTTGCATATAAAACAGAACTTTGAAAATGATATCATTTCATGGCTAGATTCCCATTGAAAATTTATGCTCTCTCAACTTCTATTTGTAGCTGCCATTTTAAAATTGGAATATAAATATTATGTCAGTTAAATAAAAGAGTGATGACTTGACTTTCTGAAAGAAAGCATTACCTTCCCTTTCTGTGAAGTGTAGCTTAACTGTTACCTGATTGACATGCTATTATATTGTTCTACCCCCACCAGACAGTTACACATATTTAATAATTTTTATGTATGAAGAACAAGGTTAAGCAGTCTCAAAGTCAAGTTGTTCCTCACATGGCTTTGAGAATGATGGTGGAATCGAAATGAAATTAGTAGCAGCAGGAAGGGGCTTGTGTCATGAGACAAATCTAAAATGGATTGGATCAGTTGCCTTTATACATCTTTGAGTGGCTTCACTGGTAAGCTAAATGTGTATTTTTAAAAGATAGCAGTAATAAAGTAGAGTAGATGTATTGTTAGGCTTAGAAAAGAAAACTCTAAAGTTTGGCACCTTGGTGTGCTGAGTACTTTGAACTGCAGGATGTTGGCAGGCCCTCAGAAGTGAAGTCTCTCTCTGACTTTCTCCTGCTCCCTTCTTTTGCCCAAGGCAAGCCATAGAAACTAGAACCCCTCTCCTTCAAAGCCAGCCATGAAATCTAGAAATATTACTCTATAACTTTCCTGAGGAATATCCTGTATAAGGTTTGGCCATGAAGAAATTCTCTGATCTACCTTGTCTTGAAAGATCCTCATTCCAGAAGAGATTCTGTTCTATACCTTGGGATAAAAGATTGCCATAGAGAAAGGCTAAGAAACATGAATGGACAGGTCTTGCTGAATTTCTCCTCTCAGTCTATTATCCAATCACATTTCTGTGTGGCTGTTTCTTCATTATCTAATCTAAGCATAAAAATAGACAGTTTTCCCTGGGTCTCTGGGGATTCATCTCTGAAGGTTCCTGTGTCACAAAAAATCTTTGATTACATAAATTTGTTATACTTTTCTTGTGTTAACCTGTCCTTTGTCATAGGATATTGACTAGGATCCTATGGAGCGTCAGGAAAAGTGTCACATTTTTCCCCCTCTATAGTACTAATTTAGTAATTTCCCCAGCATGTGGTCAAGGGATTCCTTCTTTATTTTTCTTCTTTTTACTTTATTTTCTTGAGACAAGGTCTTGCTCTGAAGCCCAGGTTAGCCTGGAATTCATAATCCTCTTGCTTTAGCCTCCAAGTCCTATGCACTATTACCCCAGAAGGCTGTATCAGTTTAACTCTCCTTCGTGTAAATCCTTCTTTTCTGTCATCCTTCTCATCCCTACTCCTCTAACAATATCTCCTAGGAGTAAGGAGAGATTTTCTCAGCAAACAATAGATATAAATATATTGAATAGTCCCTATGTGCCAGAAAACAATATTGCACTTCTTGTCTTACTTTTAGTTAAGACCTAATTTCCTGTATTCACTTTACACTGTGCACTTACTCATTCTTGGTCCTGCCTTTTTTTCTCTCTTGCTGCATGGTCATTTAAAATCCATGGGTTTATGCAAATCTTACTAAGTTGTGCAGATTTAGTTCTACAATTTGTAGGCGTGTGGGATGTTTCTGCGCCTTCTATAAGTACTCACCAAATACAGGTAATGGTGGGATGAGGCAGGCATCTTCAGCTTCCTAACCTGCCTGACTTCTTCACTGCTCCCAAATCACCAACCTGTCTAAAGACTTTCCGTGGAAAAGAGGTTTCAAGGCAGTGAGTGTACTATGAGTCTTTGCGTGTAGTGATTTAACCCTTCTCTAGTTGTTCTGTTTAGTGTTTTAAGCCCTAAAACAAGGCTCTTTTAATCATGAAAGCTGTCAATATTATATATATAATTTATACATTATATTTTACAAATATGAACGACAGGGGTAGCATTTTAATATCAGTAATTTTTGAAAGAGAAATTGCTGACTATTTTCAAGTTTTAGAAACCTCATTTATTCTTCCATGCTTAGAAAGACTTCTCTTTTCTCTCCTAACCTTAAAGGGCATGTGCCTAATGATTTCAAGTGCCTCCTCTTTGCTGTTTCTGCTGTTCACTGATTTCTGCTGTTTGCTATCTGATCTCAACCAACTCACTTAACTTTTCTGAACTCTGGTTTCTTCCTCCATAAAATGAGGCTAATTATAGGAACTACCTCATAGAATGGTTATGAAGAATTAAATGATAATTTATGTAAAGTGGTTAGGAAGGTGTCTTGCATGCAGAAGCTCTCAAGAAATGGAAGCCTGAATGATTATTATTAGAAGGAAATGTATACTTACTGACTCTGGGTTGGTATTGAAGGATTTCCACTATTTTATTTCTGTTAGAATATTATAGAGATATTTGAGACCTGAAAGTAAGGCAAAATAATATGGCAGAGTGCCATGTAGATAATTTTTGGTAGTCATGATCCTGCATAAATTTCATAGTTTTGAGATTAAATACTGCCATCTAAGAGCTGGCTATGATTGATATTTTATCATTTAACTTTATGCTGTGCTTTCATTCCATATCTTCTTATGTGCTTGGCAAGATGATCAAGGAAGCCCAGTGTCTAAGTTCTGTTTCTTTTTAAAAGTAAAACCAGGGCTGGGGTTGCTCAGTGGTAGAGCACTTGCCTAGCATGCATGATGCCTTGGGTTCAATGTTAAACACTGCAAAAAGATAAAAATAAAAATAAACTCAGTATCACTGGATGAGGAATGGATGGAGATAAAGTATTTTCGAGGAGTGGAGTTAAGAATACAGAGGAATGCTTCCACTTCTTTATGGCTAAGGAAGCTCTACTGATCTGACATTCTCATAGATATCAACAATAATAAAGATGAGAGAGAGTAAAAATGAGAAAATAAGTAGGTAGATCCTTTATGGAGTTGAAATTCAAAACTTGGAAGGATAGAAGTGCAATATGAGCATCTCATTTTATAACTTTTGGACTGAGAGTAGGCTGAATTTAATGTCACTTGGAATGGCTCACCTCCAATGGAAAACTTATTAGTCTTTTGAAGACCCAAACAACAGAGTTCAGGGCAATGACAGTCACCGAAACATGAGTTTAGAATCCTGGGAAAGAGAGAGACAGAGAATGGAAGCTCCTAATTTTGTGTATAAATTGAAAGAGCTGAATTTAGATTTGAGCAAGCTGCCACCCAGGAGATCGTTTCAATTTGAGTATAACAAAATTAATTGCCTGCTGAAACAAATAAATCAATACTCTTCAGAGAACTAAAACAGAATTTGGACTCTTCATACCATAACATTTGTATTCAAAGATTCATGCATACATTCACATGATACAACCTAACATTACATGACATATGAAGAACCAAGAAAACATGAGCAAGTTTGAAAAAAAAGGCAGTTATCTGACACCAGTTCCAAGCTGACCAAAATGTAGGAGTTAATGGGTAAAGCTTTTAATGCAGCTATTGTAACTATGCTCCATAAAGAACAGGATATACTTAAACTGAATAAGTAGTAAATAGAAAGTATAAAAAAGAATGAAATAGAAATTCTAGAAGTGAAAAATGCAGCATTTGAAATTAAAATTCACAAGTGGCTTATGGTAGTTGGAGGGAACCAAGGAAAGTGCCAATGAACCTGAAGACAGATCCATAGAAAATTTCTCTCTGAAGCACAAAAAGAAAAAAGAGCTAGGCAACTGAACAGAAAAAAAAAAAAAGAATCGAATTTCAGGGACTGATGTAGCAAAAATTAAACATCTAGCATACATGTAATTGTAGTCTCAGAAGGGGAAGAGAAATGGAATGATACAAAAAAGTATGTTTAAATAAATAATGGCCAAAATGTTCCAATTTGGTGAAATACATAAATGTACAGCTCAAAAATCTCAGCAACTCCAAGTTGCACAACAGAACAAAACTGTGCGTTGGCACTTCTTATCCAAACTGCTGAGAGCACCGACAGTGAAGAGAAAATCTTGATAGTAGCCAGAGGGTGCTTTGAGGGAAACGATGCTTTAAATGAGCACTGACAGGCTGGCAGAGTGGTTCAACAGGTAGAGTGCCTGCCTATCAATCCTGAGGCTCTGAGTTCAAATCCCAGTACTACCAAAAAATGAGCACTGGCTTCTTATCAGAAATTACAGAGGTTGGAAAAAGTGATAGGATGTTTTTAAAGTACAAGGGAGGGAAAAAAGGTAAAAGAAAAAAAGTTAACTCAAAATTCTATGCATAGTGAAAATATCCTTTGAAAATAAAGACATTTTCAGATAAAAGAATACTTAAGAGAATTTATTGCTTGCAGACCTATCCCATAAGAAAGGCTAAAGGAAGTTGTTCAGGCTGAAGTGAGATACCATCAGACAGAACCTTAAATTTTAAGAAGGAATGAAAAATATTGGAAATTGTAAAATAAAAAAGCATATTTTTCCATCTTAAAAATTTTTAAAAACATAGGACCTGTGGTGTTTATGATGTAATGCGTGTAGATGCAGTACACATGACAATTACAGTGTAAAGAATGAGAAGATGGATTTACATCATGGCAAATTTTTCAAATTTTATGTGAGTTAGCATGAAATTAATTTTAAGAATATTGTGAAAGATCAAGAATGTAAACTTTAGTCACTAGAACAATCCCTAAAAAATATCAATAGATAAAATAAAATCCTGTTTTTAAAAAGATGATCCCAAACTATTGCAGAAAAGAAGAATCAGAGAGGACTAGAGGCAAGTGATAGAGTGCTTGCCTAGGAAGTGCAAGGCTTGAGTTCAACCCCAGTACTGCCAAAAAAAAACCAAAAAGAAATGTTTCTTAGCTGGATGCTGGTGGATCATGCCTATAATCCCAGCTACTCAGGAAGCAGAGATCAAGAGGAGTAAGGTTCTAAGCCAGCCTGGGCAAATAGTTCCTGAGACCCAATCTCTACCCAATACAAAAAAGGGCTGGCCATGTGACTCAGGTGGTAAGAGCGCCTGCCTAGCAAGTGTGAGGTCCTGAGTTTAAACCTCAGTACAGAAAGGGAGGAAGGAGGAAGGAAGAGAGGGAAGGAGGGAGGAAGGAAAGAAGAAAGGAAGGAAAGAAGGAAGGAAGGAAGGAACAGAGGGAGGGAGGAAGGAAGGAAGAAAGGAAGGAGGAAGGAAGGAAGGAAGGAAGGAAGGAAGGAAGGAAGGAAGGAAGGAAGGAAGGAAGGAAAGAATCAGAGGAACAATAGTCAGAAGGGCAAACAAGGCATAAATTTGTAGCTATAACTGTGACCATATCCGTAGTTACATCAAATGTTAATGGACCAGGCAGTCTAATTAAAAGGCAGATATATAGAAATGTAAAAAACCCCCCAAAACCCAGACTATCTATATTGTTAAGATATAATATTTAAAAATAAATATACAGATGTGTTTAAAGTAAATTGGTGGGGGAAAAAAGACATACCGTGAAAATAGCATAGGAAGTCCACAGTGGCTACAATAATATCAGACAAATTAAACTTTAGGACAAAAAGCATTATCAGAGACTTAAAAAAAATCATTTCACAATAATAAAAAGGTCATTATTTTAAGAAGACATAGACTTAAAGTTAAGTATACCCCTGATAAATTCCTGAGTGAGATCACTTTATGTCCTTCTGAGAGCACAATTGTTTGAAGACTATTTCAGTCATGAGTCAAGAGACAAAGGGGCTCATCACATTAAGGAACCACCAGTTAAGTCAAATCATGGAATGAAAACTTAGCACAGTTGAAAAAGAAAGTAGTTGGATAGCGACCTCAGCATAACTAACAGTTTACGTTGTTTTCATCATGATGTCTTGTGATGTGTGTTTTCTTCTTTTAATGCAGTGTATTATATGTGAGCACCTTCCACAATCCAGGATCAAGCTGGATAACTTTATAATTTAATCCTAAAGAGGACACATTTAATTGGTATGTGCCAGATGGTTGTTAAATCCATTCTGAATTTGATGCCCTTGGCATATTACTTATTAAATACTTTGGATATCTCGCTGCTTACAATACTTATATATAAACTCTCAGGAATTTTCCCATTTGTCTCAACCACATTCAGTGTGCCGCCCCTGGTCATATAACCAGTGGAGAGCAGAGCCAGTCTTCAAATCCAAGTCTGTCTGCTTACAAAGCGTCTCCCACTGCACTGGATCATTTCCTCTCAGTAAACTCCACTGCTTCGTTTTTATGAGGGTGTGCACCTGAGCATCTATAGTACCCTTTCATTTACTCCCTTGAGAACAAATGAACATTTAGTAACCTGTCTGACTGCATTGTGGCTATAGTCAATGCTTGTTAGACATGGGGAAGCTCGCTGTTTCACATGGAGATAGACGCATAATTTTGGCGAGTTCTCAAGGGACACTAAACTGTTAAACCTGAAAACTTTATATGTGTATATTCTGATGGAGCTCTGTGTTTCTACTTGTTTATAGTAAGGATTTAAACATTGTGGACACCCTTCCTAGATTTCTATGTACTCTGTGTTGAGAGAGGGACAGCAAGTGTAGATTGGTGTACAGTCTGGGGCAGAATTCTACAGCAGTGGATAAACTTTGGCAGAATGAGTGGTTTCTTTCTTTTCTTCTCCCCACCTTTTGGCAATACTAATAAGGTTTTGAACTCAGGGCATTGTGTTCGCTAGGTAGAAACTGTATCATTTGAGCCATGCCCTTGCCTTTTTTGCTTTTGTTATTTTTGGAATAGGATCTTGAGGTTTTTGTTGTTGTTGTTTTTGTTTTCCCTGAGGCTGGCCTTGGACAATGATTCTCCTACTTACGATCTCCTGCTTCCTGGGATTACAAGCCTGAACCACCACATCTGGCTTTTTATTGGTTGAGATGAGGGTCTCACTAACTTTTTGCCTGGCTGCCCTGGAGCCATCATCCTCCCAATCTCTACATTGGGAGAACTTTTGTAAAGGTCACAATGTACCCCCAGTACAACAATATTTTAGAAAACAGCTTAAAAAAACCTGTTACATTATTCAATGTTTTAGAAGGAGTTGGGTCATATATATACACATATGAAATCAGAAATCATAAAGCAAATCTACTGCAAAATTAATAGAGTTACAAATGCATATTGAACATGAGAATTCACTGTTTTCTGGCAGGCACAGCAAAGAGGAAAACAGGAAGTTTCAGATTCTTATCAGAAATTTTTTTTAATTTTTCTTTTATTCATATGTGCGTACAATGTTTGGGTCATTTCTCCCCTCTTCCTCCCACCCCCTAACTTACCCCCCCACTCCCTCCCTTACCCCACCTTACCCCTTGCTACCAGGCAGAAACTATTCTGCCCTTATCTCTAATTTTGTTGAAGAGAGAATATAAGCAATAATAGGAAGGAACAAGGGTTTTTGCTGGTTGAGATAAGGATAGCTATACAGGGAGTTGACTCACATTGATTTCCTGTGTGTGGGTGTTACCTTCTAGGTTAATTCTTTTTGATCTAACCTTTTCTCTAGTTCCTGGTCCCCTTCTCCTATTGGCCTCAGTTGCTTTTAAGGTATCCGCTTTAGTTACTCTGAGTTGATGGCAACAAATACTAGCTAATTTTTTAGGTGTCTTACCTATCCTCATATCTCCCTTGTGTGCTCTCGCTTTTATCATGTGCTCATAGTCCAATCCCCTTGTGTTTGCCCTTGATCTACTGTCCGCATATGAGGGAGAACATACGATTTTTGGTCTTTTGGGCCAGGCTAACCTCACTCAGAATGATGTTCTCCAATTCCATCCATTTACCAGCAAATGATAACATTTCGTTCTTTTTCATGGCTGCATAAAATTCCACTGTGTATAGATACCACATTTTCTTGATCCATTCATCAAGAGTGGAGCATCTTGGCTGTTTCCATAACTTTCACTTGCCCATTTCTTTGTTGGTTCATTAATTTTGGGAGAATTTAGTTTTTTGAGTTACCTATATATTTTGGTTATCAGTCCTTTGTCTGATGTGTAGCTGGCAAATATTTTCTCCCACTCTGTAGGTGTTCTCTTCAGTTTAGAGACCATTTCTTTTGTTGAGCAGAAGCTTTTTAGTTTCATGAAGTCCCATTTATCTATGCTATCTCTTAGTTGCTGAGCTGCTGGGGTTCCATTGAGAAAGTTCTTGCCTATACCTACTAACTCCAGAGTATTTCCTACTCTTTCCTGTACCAACTTTAGAGTTTGGGGTCTGATATTAAGATCCTCAATCCATTTTGAGTTAATAGTGGTAGAGCATGATAAACATGAATCTAGTTTCAGTTTTTTGCAGACTGCTAACCAGTTTTCCCACCAGTTTCTTAAAGAGGCTGTCTTTTCTCCATGGTATATTTTTAGCGCCTTAGTCAAAGACAAGTTGGTTATAGATGTGTGGCTTCATATCTGGGTCCTCTATTCTGTTCATGTCTTCATGTCTGTTTTTGTGCCAGGGCCATGCTGTTTTCATTGCTGTTGCTTTGTAATATAGTTTGAAGTTGGGTATCGTGATACCTCCAGCGTTGTTCTTTTGACTGAGTATTGCCTTGGCTGTTTGTGGCCTCATGTGTTTCTAAATAAATTTAACAGTAGATTTTTCAATCTCTTTAATGAATGTCATTGGAATTTTGATGGGAATTGCATTAAACATGTAGATTACTTTTGGGAGTATAGACATTGTTACTATGTTGATTCTACCAATCCATGAGCATGGGAGATCTCTCCACTTTCTATAGTCTTCCTCAATCTCTTTCTTCAGAATTTTATAGTTTTCCTTGTAGAGGTCGTTCACATCTTTTGTTAGGTTTACACCTAGGTATTTGATTTTTTTTGAGGCTATTGTAAATGGAATTGTTTTCATACATTCTTTTTCAGTTTGTTCGTTATTAGTGTATAGAAATGCTAATGATTTTTCTATGTTGATTTTATATCCTGCTACCTTGCTGTAGCTATTGATGATGTCTAGAAGCTTCTGAGTAGAGTGTGTTGGGTCTTTAAGGTATAGGATCATGTCGTCTGCAAATAGGGATATTTTGACAGTTTCTTTACCTGTTTGTATTCCTTTTATTCCTTCTTCTTGCCTAATTGCTCTGGCTAGGAATTCCAGTACTATGTTGAATAGGAGTGGAGATAGTGGGCATCCTTGTCTGGTTCCTGATTTTAGAGGGAATGGATTCAGTTTTTCTGTGTTAAGTATAATGCTGACTGTAGATTTGTCATACATAGCTTTTATAATGTTGAGGTACTTTCCTTCTATTCCTAGTTTTCTTAGAGCTTTTATCATGAAATGGTGTTGGATCTTATCAAAGGCTTTTTCTGCATCTATTGAGATGATCAAGTGGTTTTTGTCTTTGGTTCTGTTAATGTGGTTTAATACATTTATTGATTTTTGTATGTTGAACCACCCCTGCATCCCTGGGATGAAGCCTACTTGGTCGTCGTGAATGATCTTTTTGATGTGCTGTTGAATTCGGTTTGCCATTATTTTCTTGAGGATTTTTGCATCAATGTTTGTTAAGGAGATTGGCCTATAGTTCTCCTTTTTGGAGGTGTTTTTGCCTGGTTTTGGGATAAGTGTAATACTGGCTTCATAAAATGTGTTAGGCAGTTTTCCTTTCCCTTGTATTTCATGAAACAGTATAAGAAGGGTTGGTATCAGTTCTTCTTTAATGATATGATAGAATTCAGCAGAGAATCCATCAGTTCCTGGACTTTTATTTTTGGGGAGACTCAATTGCTGCTTCAATTTCATTTTGTGTTATAGGTCTATTGAAGTGATTAATCTCCTCTTGGTTCAGTTTTGGATGATCGTGTGTATCTAGAAATATGTCCATTTCTTTTAAGATTTTCAAATTTATTTGAATATATGTTATTGAAGTAGTCTCTGATGATTTCCTGGACTTCCACTGTGTTTGTTGTTATCTCCCCTTTTGCATTCCTGATTTTACTTATCTTGGTTTTTTCTCTCCTCATTTTAGTCAGGTTTGCCAGGGGTCTGTTGAGCTTGTTCATTTTTTCAAAGAACAAACTTTTTGTTTCATTAATTGTTTGTATGTTTTTTTTGGTTTCTATTTCATTGATTTCATCTCTTATTTTTATTATTTCTCTCCTTCTATTTGTTTTGGGTATTGCTTGTTCTTGTTTTTCTAGGAGTTTTAGATGTACCATTAGGTCATTGATTTGGGATCTTTCAGTCTTTTAATATATGCACTTATGGCTATTAGTTGTCCTCTCAGGACTGCCTTTGCTGTGTCCCATAGGTTCCGGTAGGTTGTGTTTTCTTTTTCATTGACATCCAGGAACTTTTTAATTTCCTCTTTTATTTCATCAGTGACCCATTGTTCATTAAGGAATGAGTTATTCAGTTTCCAGCTGTTTGCATGTTTTTTGTCTTTACTTTTGTTGTTGAGTTCTAGTTTTATTGCATTGTGATCAGATAGAATGCATGGTTTAATTTCTGGTTTCTCATATTTTCTGAGGCTTGCTTTGTGCCCTAGGATATGATCTATTTTGGAGAAGGTTCCAAGGGCTGCTGAGAAGAATGTATATTTTGTAGAAGCTGGATGAAATGTTCTGTAGACATCAACTAGGTCCATTTGATCTATGGTATATTTTAGACCTAGGATTTCTTTATTGATTTTTTGTTGGGATGACCAATCTATTATTGATAGTGGAGTGATAAAGTCTCCACGACCACTAGTTGGACTTAATATATGCTTTTAGGTCCTTCAGGGTATGTTTGATGAAATTGGTTGTGTTGACATTAGGTGCATATAGGTTGATAATTGTTATTTCCTTTTGATCTATTTCCTCTTTTATTAGTATGAAATGTCCTTCTTTATCTCATTTGATCAATGTAGGTTTGAAGTCTACTTTGCCAGTGGTACATATTGCTACTCCTACCTGTTTTGGGGGGCCATTGGCTTGGTAAACCTTCTTCCAGCCTGTCATCCTAGGCCTATGCTTATTTCTATTAGTGAGATGGGTCTCCTGTAAGCAACAAAAATTGTTGGATCTTCCTTTTTAATCCAGTTCGTCAAATGGTGCCTTTTGATGTGGGAATTAAGTCCATTCACATTAAGTGTTAGTACTGATAGGTATGTGGTGATTCCTGTCATTTAGTTGTCTTTGTTGTTTGAAGGTTTGATTGTGTGTACCTTAATTGAGATTTTCTCTACCTTTTTGCTTTTTCTTTTCCTGTAGTTTGTTGCTGCCTGCCCTTTCATGGTTATGTTGGGTTTGAATTTCTGTGTGCAGAATCCCTTGAACAATTTTTTGTAGTGGTGGCTTTGTTGTTACATATTGTTTTATTTTCTGCTTATCATGGAAGACTTATTGCTCCATCTATTTTGAGTGATAGTTTTGCTGGGTAAAGTATCCTAGGTTTGAAGTTTTTTTCATTCAGTGCCCAGAAGATCTCACCCTAAGGTCTTCTTGCTTTTAATGTTTCTGTTGAGAAGTCTACTGTGATTTTGATGGGTTTACCTTTGTATGTGATTTGTTTTTTTTCTCTCACAGACTTCAATATTCTTTCTTGGGTCTCTGTACTTGTTTTTTTAATGATAATATGCCTTGAGGTTGTTCTATTTTGGTCAGGTTGTCTGGTGTTCTGGAGGCCTCTTGCATCTGTATGGGAATATCTTTCTCTAGATTTGGGAAATTTTCTGTAATTATTTTGTTGACTATATTATGCATTCCCTTTGCTTGCACCTGTTCTTCTTCAATGCCCATGATTCTCAGGTTTGGTCTTTTGATGGAGTCAGTGAGTTCTCGCATTTTCTTTTCACAGGTGTTGAGTTGTTTAACTAATGGTTCTTCGGTTTTTCCTTTAATTACCCTTTCATCTTTGAGTTCTGAGATTCTGTCTTCTGTGTGTTCTATTCTGCTGGATTGGCCTTCCATTTTGTTTTGCAATTCTGTTTCGTTCTTTTTTCTGAGGTTTTCCATATTCTGAGTCCCTTCCTCTTTAATATTGTCTATTTTCATCTTGAGTTCATTTATCTCTTTATCATGTTCTTTGTTTCACTTTGGTGTTTATTGAGTGCTTCTATAGTTTCTTTTATTTCTTCTTGTGCTTTCTCAAATTCTCTATTTTTTTTGTCTTGAAATTTCTTGAGTGTCTCCTGTACATTTTGGTTTACTACATCCAGTATCATCTCTATAAAATTCTCGTTGATTATTTACAGGATTTCTTCTTTCAGATTGTTCTTGTGAGCTTCTTTGGGTTCTTTGGCATAGTTTATCTTCGTTTTGTTGGAGTCTGGATCTGAGTTATCTGTTTTCTTCATTTCCCTCTGGTTCCTGTACTAATTTATTGATTGGGAAACTGGTTTTCCTGGTTTTTTCCATCTTCCTGTCATTGCCCTTGGTATTGTTACTGTCCCTATACTGTGTGCAATTAAGTATTTTCTAGCTTGTAATAATAACAATGGTGATATTAGAATGGAAGGGTGAGAGGAGAGGGAAAGCAAAGAAAGCAAAGAAAAAGTGAAAAACAAATAAATAAGTAAAAAAAGACAAAACAAACAAACAAAAAAACAGTGTCGAAGAAATAAACAGTGAGAGATAGTGTACTAATCAATAGTAAGCTAAACAGGCATTAGAGAGACAGAGAGAGGATAAAAAAAATCCCCAAGTTCAAATGCAATAATGTTTCAGTCTTAATAATTTTGGTGTTTGTCCCTCAGCCTGCAATCCTGGAGATGGTGTCTCAGAAGTAGTTCTGTCATTGTGTCATCAAAGGGGAAAAAAGCAAAAAAAAACAAAACAAAGTTTCCGAAGTTCAAATGCAATACAGTTTCAGTAAGTCTTTCAGCATGCAGGTGTAGTTCAGTTGTTTTCTCATCAAAGGAAGAGAAATAGAGAAGAGAGGAAAAAAAAGGGTCTGGAGACAGTTCTGTGAATGTCTATCTGAGGCTGCAGCTCACCTGTCCACTGCTGTCAGCCAGGTGTTGCTGGAGGCTTTACTGATTGCAGATCTCAGGGATGAGCTTAACCCTCACCTAGCCCCGCAGGCTTTGTTTATTTAGAGTTCTCTTGAGTGTGACCACCACTGTTACAAGCTTTCCCTTTTCCAAGCAAACTTGGGGAGGTGGCGCTACACCTGCCTTCTCCGGCCGGCATGTTTATTTACAGTTCACCTGGAAGTGTCCCTTTCCTCCTCGCCACTGGAGTTTTCCTCACACCGCCACTTTTACAAGCTTATGGCTCCAAGGTTGCTGGGTGGATGCCGCCACTCCTACCTTCTCCTGCTGGCTTGTTTATTTACAGTTCTGTGAAGGATTGCCTCTTCCCCCCTCTTCGGCACTCAGGGCACCCCACCCTCTTTGCTATGTGTCTTTTTTTGTTGTTGTTGTTTATTAATCAGTTTGTTTTCTTTCTCTTTTTTCCTGGGTGGGGTCAGTCCAGGGGGCTGTGCTGATCTGGCCCAGGGTTGTTTTGGGGAGTACTGCGTGCCACTTAGCTCAGCTGCTCAGCTCACCTGGTCTGCTCCTCTCGAGGTAGTAGGAAATGGCATCTGGTGGCAAGGGAGCCCTCCTGGTTTCTCCATTTAATATGGAGTGGGGATGCTGTGCGTGGGCTGGGGGTGTGGTGGAGTCAGAGTTTTGCCTCTTCTTGGTGGTTTTTACTGTAAGGTGTATCTCCAGCATCTCTCCAAGATTTTATTTTAGGAAGCACGCTTTCTGCTTCCTCCCTATAGTTGCCATCTTGGAATTCCCTCAGAAATTTTTAAATGTGAGAAACTTCTCTTGTGATCCCTAAGACTCCTTCTCATTTCTGATGTATTATAAAAATGAGAGTAATAATAACTACCATTCAGATATTTCATAGGATTAAAAGAAACTACACTTGTATATAAATGTTAATTATTGCTTTCCTTCTATAGCCTAGATATAGACTCATGGTAGAAATCTCAGGAGGGTCAGATTGTGACTTTGTAAAAACTCCATATTCTGAACTTGTGTGGGTCAACTAGTTATTATTTATGTAAGTACCAGGTTGTCAGTAACTGTGAGGAAGGCTCTTAACGATCTTCTCCATACTGAGCTCCAGAGAACTGATAAAATTTGATCAAGGTAACTTATAAGTATTTTAGTCAGAATTTGAATCTCTGTCTCTATCACAAAAGCCCATGCTTTTGTAATACACCCAACTTCTTCTAAAACATTGAATAATTTAACAGTTTTTTAACAACTCTTTTTTAAAATTATTGTTGTACTGGGGGTACATTGTGACATTTATGAAAGTTCTTACAATACATCATAGTTAAATTTATCCCCTCCAGAATAATGTAACAGTCTTAGCATTATTTCAAAAAATAATTCTGGTTTATCCAGTGGACAATAGGAAGCAATGGCACATTGTAGGTTAGAATTCATTCACTGTGAAGTCACCAATGGAATTGGGCTACGAAAGCTCCACATAACCCCTGACAACATCATAGAACCTTTTAAATATCTGTATTTTGTGCTCATACTATTTTTTAAAATGAAGTTATTCATTGAGACTTGGGGACTTGGAGAGTGACAGAAAGTTAAGGTCACCCAGGGACCTTCAATGACAGCTTTGCCGATACAGTTGGAATGTTCCTCAACTGTAAAGCTTTTTTAATGAAAAGAGACCCCCCCCAAAAAAAAAAAACCCTTTTACTAATGTGTAGTGCTCTCTTGTCAGTTTGAAATGGGCAAACTGTCAGCCTGCCAAGTACCCTGCCTACAGTATATGTTCATTAAATCATGTACTGTGGGTTTCTTCAGGTTTTCAAACTTCTTAATTGAAAAAATGTGTAGTGTCACTCTTAGTGGAACAGGCAGGAATCAAAGGGCTGGAGAGTGTACTCTTAATATTTCAGAGTTTGCTTTTAACTGCAGCCAGAAATTGTTTGTTTTATAGATTTGATTAAAGGACTATATTCCTTCTGAATTTTTCTTGTTTTGTTTATAATTCAAACACTGTAATTATAATGGAGTTGCTTTTATAATAGAGCTACTAAATCATTCTGCCAGTAGATGAAAAACCCAGGGGAAGGGCTCAATTTTTTGTGTCATAACTCTAAAGCCAATTTGGGTGTGCTGGGGGCTATAACAAACTGGGAACCAAGAGATCCGGATAGATTTTAGTCTTGCTAAATCTCTGCTTCATGGCTTGCATTTTGCAGTTATAGGCCTTGTCATCATGTAGATGGGTGGGTTAATCTTTTTTGACATGTAAAGCCCTTAGGCCATTGGTGTTCCTAAATTTGTATGATACCTTTAAAAAAAAACAAAAACACCAATACCTACACCAAATCCCAAACCAAATAGATGAGAATCTATGGAGATTTTGGTGCAGTTAAAAAGCTCTCTAGGTGCTTTTAATTGAGCCAAATTACCTTCAGTTGTCAAGTAATCAAGTCAAGCCTCATCAATTGCTGTGATCCTCAACCCTTTCCTGTCAATGACAGCTTCCCACAACTTCTACACCTTTAAGGTTTCAGTAGGTTAAAACCCTTGACTTCTGGGCCTCCCTGAGTTCTACTGAATAGGAATTAGGGGAGGGGCAGGGCACAAGAATCTGTTTTTATCAAGTGCTCCTAGGTGATTCTTAAGCACTAAACTTTGAGAATTTGTTAAAAGAGCAAGATGATTTTTGTAATAGTTCAATGGATCTTCAGAAGAAAATGTGCAAATCACAGTTAATTCAGGACAAGATATTTTTTGTTTTTTAAGCAGTAGGGATTTTGGTACATTTGTTTGGGCCTAACTGGAATTATGTATGGTTATAATAGCATCAACTTTGAGGGGGTAGCTCCTATCTAGAGTCATGTAAGATGCAGGAACTCACACACATTCATTCTATAGCCTCTTTAACCTTTAGGTGCCAGGGCCTAATGACTAGAACCAATGCATTTAGAGGAGGCTGCAAAAATATTGAGAACTAAAAGTGGAAAAAAAGTTATTTTTGTTTTGCAAAATATGATTTGCAGAATTAGGACAATTGAACATTAAATGAAATGTCAACAAAATGGAACATTATGCTATTGTTATTAATTGCTAAATTTAATAATTACCAAATCATTTACTTTTAGAGACAGTTTATGTGTTAGCTTTTATCACTTCTTAAGATTTACTGAAAATGCATGATGACACTGAGAAAGCTTAGCCAATTTTAAAATTAAATTAACCAAATTATATGTAAGCATGCAATTTCAAAACATTTTCAAAGATTTCCTACACAAAAATTAGTGTAATGTGATGTGATATGGAGCTGAGCCTCCAAAAGAAAATGTGTCTAAAGCCTTGAAAGGTCATGTAAGTATCTCCAGATTACATACCTCAAAATTAAAGGATATTTAATTGTCCTATGATTCATAGGACAATTGTCAGAATATATTGTTAGAATGAAAGAGGCACAGAAGAGGCTGAAAGACAGCTCAAATACCAGCTCAGGGTTTATTATTCAGGAAGAAGCCCTGTGGAGGTGGGGTATCCAGCAAAGCCAGAACCCCACTGCTGCTTACAGACTTGGAGTAGATATAGGGGAGGAGTCTGGAAGGGAAATTTTGCTGGACAGAGAATTTTTCTGGAGTGGAGTTAATGACTCCTAGGGGAAGCTAAAGGAGATAAATGGTAATTAGGTAGGTAAATTGCTCAGCTCCAGACCCCCTAGCAAGGTGACTCCTGGTGAGATGGCACTTTGTCATTTCTTTGAGGCTAGTTGTGGTCCTTGCAGTGGGTGGT
This sequence comes from Castor canadensis, assembly GCF_047511655.1. Taxonomy (NCBI): domain Eukaryota; kingdom Metazoa; phylum Chordata; class Mammalia; order Rodentia; family Castoridae; genus Castor; species Castor canadensis. The sequence goes on along the minus strand of NC_133395.1, from coordinate 119,093,358 downwards.
GGGGTGTTTCCAGTAACCTGCCTGCAAGGGTTGGGGGTTCAATCCCAACGTGGTTTCCTTTTTGTTCACCCTAACATATATGCATAAGCATCTGTCAAAAGATACAGTTGAAGCCAAATATGGTGATTCATGCCTGTACTACTTGGGAGGTGGACATTAGAAGATTGTGGTTTGAGGCAAGCCCAGGAAAAAAGGTTGCAAGAACCCATCTCAATCAATAAAATTGGGCATGGTGGTGTGTACCTGTCACCCCAGCTATGTGGGGAGCATAAATAGAAGGATCACAGTCTTGGCATAAAAATGGAGACTCTATTCAAAGAATAACCAAAAGTAAAAAATGGTTGGGGATGTGGCTCAAGTGGTATTGCCACTGCCTAGCAAGCATAAGAAAAAAAAATAGTACTACCAAAAAAAAAAATAATAATACAATTGAAATTAAGCTTACTATTATTGATTTATCAAAAAATGAAAGAGAAAAATTAGTATCTTTAGGCTCACATCACACAATCTTTAAAAGTCCATCACTTACATGAAGTTGGGAATACTAATGAGCATCACATAAGAGTGACAAGACAAACTATATACTATACCTCTTGTGCAGAAAATTACTCCTCAGCAACTGCAATAATAGTGAAATAACAGACAACTATAATGAAAGACAGAAGTGGGCATCACTGGAAATTTAGACTCTGAGGTCAATTGATGTCCAGAGCTAATGATATCATTTTTATATTTTTATGCCATATTTGTACTTTAGATTTGATTGAAAACCAGGTTCCCAGTTTCAGGATACTCCTGATTATGATTTCCTGCTTCTTTAGTCTTTATTAGCATCTTACTTAAGATACAGCTCCCTTTTCTTTTTCTTAGTTGCTTTTTTTTGCTGCTTTTGCAAAAATCATCTTTTTTTTTTTTCCTCTGCTTACCTTCCTTTTTAGCTATGTTTTTAGAATGTAAGCACCATGAGCACAGGAGCCATGATAATCCATCCCAGGGAGGTAAAGGGTGGTGATAATTGTCTTTGTTTTTGCCAGCAGTGGTCAGTCAGGAGTGTCATGCTCTTAGTATCTATATTACAAATGTTGAACTGGTCAGGAAACATTTTAGTACATCTCTTTTAAATTTAGGATTATGTAACTTCAAGTCATTAATAAATGAGTGCTGGGAGAAAAGTTGTATTTATGGTCCATGCAGACCTTTCTTACCTCCCCGAGATCCAAAGGGGGAAAAAAATTGTTACAGAAATCAGCTTGTCTATAAATTCTGCAGCTTCTAGATGAGTAAAATGGTTAATTGTTCACTTGACAATGACTATTTTATACTTTTGGAGAGAGGCCTGAAAACTTCTTGGCAATACTTCAACTGATTAATAATTGAGAATGATGATTGACTGGAGAATGGAAGTGGAGCTAATAGCCTCTCATTTTCGTCTTTATTATTTCAGACAAATTGGTAACTCATGGTAGAGGTGTGGAATGTTTTGGGGTCAGCTGGCTAGTAGCTCCGGATTAAAAATGAAGGATAATATTTGAACTTAATTCTTTCAGATGTTATTTGTCTCCCTGGTGATGGTGGGAAATTTCTTTGTATTGTATTGCTTCTGATGCTGAGCATGCTGTTACACTCTTGGCAGTCTCTGTGAACTACAGCCAACTTTTACTGTGTTTCTGCTGTAGCAGAAACACAATGTGCCCCATTGTGTTAGACACTAGTTGGGATAAAGCAATGGATTCAACACAATCCTAATCTTAAATGGTTAAAAAATCTGGCAAGAGAGACACATCTACCTGTAGCTTATTCTTCTACCAGGTAAAAAGTATCTTAAGAGAGATGAACAAATACCATGGGAGCCATTAGCTTATGGGATTAATATGAGGGATCTACGTCATAGAGAGTTAGTGATTAAAAACAATGTGAGAAACTCAAAATATTCAGTACAAATGATGTCTGTGGGTAAGAGTAATTAGAATTTGAAAGTGGTTGAGAAAGGAATGCTGGTACGAGAATTTGTTTCAGATCTTTAGGGCTATATTGAAGCTCCTGGAAAGATAAGATTCTGACAAATTGTATCCTGGAACTGAAGAGAGCTTCATCTTAGAAAGTTTATAGTGATTTAACTGGAAATTTCCATCTGTTTGGGGAGAGGTGTTTTTAACAAAAGCCAGTGTTGTTGTGGCTGCTACCAGGGCTGCTGTGTTCTCCTGTCTGTAATAAGAAAGTGTCTGTACCCCTCACCTGAATCACATATATTCTGAAGAGAGCTGGGGGTTATGTCTGTATGAAATAGTTGTGGATTTGAGTGCCAGATCTGCTTCCATGTTTGTATTTTTGTTAGCAAAATGAAGAACTGGATGTTAGGTGTCCCTTCAGAAGCAAAGGTTTATTTGCTTACCCTCTCCTCCTAAGACCTAAGGAACTTTCAGAATATTCACACTTTGAGTATCAACTATTCCATTTGTATATGTTATTTTTATGGACTACTTGTATCCCCCAATTTCATAGGTTGAAGTCCTAACCCCAATATGACTGTATTTGGAGATAGGGCTTTAAAGAGGCAGTCAAAGCTAAATGAGATTGTAGAGGGAGGGTTCTGAACCAATATGACTGGTGCCCTTATAAGAAGAGGAAGAGACACTAGGGATGCACACACAGAGAAAGGGTCAGGTAAAGACATGATGAGCAAAAAAGCAGCCATCTGCAAACCAAGGAGAGAGGCTCAGAAGAAGCCAACTCTGATCTTGGGCTTTAAACCTCTAGATCTATGGGAAATAAATTTCTGTTGTATAAGCTACCCAATCTATGGAATTTTGTTATGGTAGCCCAAGGTAAGGTAGTTATTGACAAATTCCCCTGCTGGGTTTGATTTGTGAGCCTAAATCAATGATAATTTGGACCAAAGCTATTGTGAAAGTCCTTAAGAAATGATGCCCTATTTGCCTTATTAAGTGATACCCAGCATAAGCATAGTATAAAATTTTTTTTTGGCAGTACTGAGGCTTGAACTCAGGGCCTACACCCTGAGCCACTCCACCATCCCTTTTTTGTGATGGTTTTTTTCGAGATAGGGTCTTGTGAACTATTTGCCCAGACTGGCTTTGAACCATGATCCTTCTGCGCTGTGGCTCCTAAGTAGCTAGGATTACAGGCATGAGCCACCAGCACCTGGCTCCATAGTATAATTTTTAACTCAACCATTTGCTTATTCAACAGTTATCCATTGATGGTGCTACCTTGAGCCAGTTACTCATAGATTATGCCCAGAGGGATCTGTCACTTTAGAAAAAGAAGTAAAACAGGCATATAAAACACTGTCACTTGTGTATTAAAACACTCTGGACATGCAAAAAGTGAAGTGATTCATTGCAACTGAGGTGGCAGAGAAGAATCCATGGAGGAGTTGGCATAAAAGGAGGGCTTTGGAAGACAAATGGGATTTGGTCATACAGGAATGAGCAATGGGGGAGGGGGTGATGAACAAAGACTTAGAGGTTGAATACCTGGGAAGTTTACATGGAGGTGTGAACTTAAACACTGAAATGTAAAGTATGCAAATGCTACTTCACAGGGTTAAGCTGTCTCAGATTCAGAGGGCTTCTTCACAATGGAATTGATGATACGCCAGGTATTATCCTATGCACATCATTATATCAAGGGAGCTGCTAATATTATCCTCACTGTATAGATGAGGAAACTCAGCCATAGATGGGTTAAATTGCTCGCTAATTTGTAATAAATGGTGGAGCTGGGATTTGAACTTAGGTATGGGATTCCAGAGTCCTTGCTTCTACAAAGGAACATTTGTTCAAAACATGAGGGGGTTGATACATTTGCAAATGGGGCAAGACACAGAGTTTCACTTCCTTGAGCAAAGAAGGCAGACCCCTGCCTCTGACAACCATGAGGGGATCACAGTACCCTTGACTGCCTTCCTGTACGTTAGCCACGTTCACAGCCCTCCTTAGAGATAAATTGTTGGTGCAGGGAAACAAAAGTGTTTTTCAGGAGCTCTGCTGCCATGGGTAGCCCAGGACAGAGTTATGAAAGGAGCTTTTTTGCCTCTGCTGCCTTCCGGGATTACATTCTTAGTGAATCTTCTGCCTCAAAATGGAGCTTGTTAATTGCGTGACATCCAAGGGTGGCAATTAGTTGCATGTATTTGGTTGGGTGCCAGCCCCCCGGGGGCATCAGACATCAGTGCAGGAGCCACTGTTTGTCATGAATTAGTCTTTAAATAAAAGCAAGTTTTTAAAATGGAGCATGCTAATTTGGGTTTTGCTAACCCCTTCTGAAGAAGGCTTGGCCTGTTCGGTGCCAGATGGCTGAGTTGGCATTCAGCAAGAAACTGGGTCTCTACCAAAAATCGCATTGCTCCTGCTCCCTCTTTAAAAGCAAAATGGCAGCAAGGAGCTAGTGGACCCTGAAAAACAAGGTAAAACAAGGGGCAGGGATAATACAGCCAGCAAGCTGATAAAGGGGAACTGAACTTGCTAGGGCATCCCACTTCGCTGCACCTTAGAAAGGAAAATCTGCCCCTCTCTTTTTCCACTCACACCGCCCTTGGCCACCCATTCAGTGACTTCTACATAAAAGGCTCCCTCATCCAATTGCTATACACTGCACCTTTTATACTCTTCCAAGTCATACTTAAGGGATTATCACTGCAGCTTTTAACTTCCCCCAGAAAGCACTGAATGAACGTGAATGGGGCGGAAGAGTCCTCAGTGAGAAAGTGTCCCCCACCCCAAAATGCTCACAAAACCCCTAATCATGATGTAAGAATGCCATTCCTGTTTTTGGTGGCGGCTGGGTACCAGTGCGCTAATTAACAATTACTGTACATATAGGCGATTACATGGAATCCTGCACATGCACAACTTGTGGTAATAGAAAGGGGTTCCCAAAGCTGGATCCTGGTTGCTTTAACCTGGTGCTTTTTCCAGTGAAGAAAGAGCAGGCCCACCCATCACCCTTTTGACTCTTTCACCTCAGCACTTTGCCCAAGATGTTCTAATTGGAAGAGTTGTTTTCTTACACTTTCCTAAGAAATGACAACTGTCATACAGTCAAAAGTTGAAAACGGGTCCTCTCCCTTTCATTTATTTTGGTTTTGTTTTGCACACATCCCTTTGTCTCCAAATAGGATCACTCAGTATTTGGGAGAAGAGCCTCATACCTAGGAGAGGCAGAAAAGGAATTTAAATAAGCTTCACATTTGTTCTCAAGACTCAGGAAAGATGGAGGGTTTTTCTTATATGAACAGATCTGTGCAGTAGATTGCTGAGAAATATGAGTTGTCCTGCTTACTAATGTAGTATATATTAAATTTCCTGGTGTGAGGTTTTAGTTTTTGTGTGTTTTGTTTTAACCTGTTTACTTGATGCAGGCTCCTCTCTTCTGATGGCAGCATGTTAAGTTTACTAATGAACTGACACTCAGTTCCTAAGAGACTCAGCCTGAAAGCTTTCCTGATAGGATGGGATTTTTTTTTTTTTCTCAAATGTTGAGGCAAAATTGAGGATGAAAGACACTTTGAATACTTGAGTACTACAAATAGTTTTGAGAGGAGGATTTTAGTTTTCCAAGGCAGTACATTTTGCAGTTTCTTTAAATGCTCATTTAATATTTTGGGTCTCACCTGGACATTGTGTTGCTTTTACAAATAAGAACTGATAATGAGCCCATGGAGCCTTTAATTTATGATATATCTGACAGCATTGTGGTGGATCTGGTTTGAGATGCATGTGATTATATCTGCAAGCTGGAAATGGCCCATGTCTTGATCCAGAATCTGATAAACTAATACATTGTCATTTTTACCATGAAAGTCAGCACAAATCATTAATGATTCTGCAGCCACTTGCATTCTTCTCTTGTCTAGAATATGCCAATTACCATGAAATTATTCCTATTAGCGACATGATTGAATGATAGTAACCTGACTGTAACTTGTTGGCAGAAATTCTCTCATAATGACAATAATGAACTGCACATTTAAGTGCATTTAAGTCCTTGCTGGGCTCTGTTAAACAGGAAGGTTGGGTATTATATGTTTCTAACCCCTCGTGAACAATACTTCTTAATGATTATGTGAATTGGAGGAAATGTGCTGTTTTGTAGATTTGATTTGGTGTGGGAATGCATCACTTTTTTTAATTTGTTGGGAGAAGGAATCACAGCATGCCATTAAAAATTGTGTTTAGAGACCACTTTTCGATATGCTTACATTATGATCATCACTGGTTTATGGAGCCTAGTAGTATCACGTTCTCATGATAGGCAGTGTCTGAATTTTTAATGAAATATTCCACACAAAATCATCACACAATGAAATAATGCCATCAGTGGCAATGACACTAATAAAGGTACAAAAAGCCCTGTAGTATCCTGAGATTGATGAATTAATTTACCTTTCAGACTAACCTAGGTATGTAAGGCCATATGATCTGCCTCACTGAAAATGCGTATCAGGCAGATTGTCCACAGAGCCCATGAGAAGGCCCTCTGAAAGTTCCTGGTAGGGTTTCCACATTGGAATAGAACAATTTGGCTACATTGTCTGAAGATCTAAGGAAGCTAATGTTTTAGTCAGCTATTGTGGCCCATCCCACATTTTCTTATCTCATCTTTATCTCTGGGCACTTTTTGGAAATCAACCTAGGGGAGCTATGACCCCAAAGACTCTTGCCTATTTACATTGAATAACATTGTTTTCTATTCTGGAGATCCTCTGACACCCTGGGTTGGAGAGGAGATGGACATTTTGGAAGTATAAGATAGTTAATAACCCATAGAATGACCCCTGACCACTAGGATATGTGAGCTAGCAGAGGAAACACTCTCCTGTTCCACACTTCTTCAAGCAATTCTAAAATACATTATAAGCATATATATCTGAAGCATATAAATTTTCTCAGAAGGTGCCAGCATGTACAGCCCTAGTTGCTCACAGTGGTGATCAATTTGAGAAGACAGTCTGATAGCACATTTCCCTCTGTAAGAGGATGCTGTGAGTCCCTCACCATGATTGTCTTTACTGGATCTGCACACCCATGCCCCAGCTGTTTAGTGTGTTAGATACTAAGGTCTCATAGCTGAATCCATCTCAAGAGAATTAACTCTCCATTGGTGGAAGCTACCTTCCCCAGAAATACCTGAGAGTTTCCTATCCTCCAGGTCAAAGCCAATCTACAGCCAGTGACCAACTGAAATTGACAAGAGGACCAATTGTGTAGTACCATTCATATTTCAGAGCTCCTTGTGAGACCAATCCAAGAATAGACTTTAACTGGAGTCATGTCTTCTTGGCTTCTTCCCTCATTTGTTCACAGGTATCCCCTGAGGGTCATCCTCCAATCAGCCACTTGCATAAGAATTCCCATCTCATGGTCTACTTCTAGGGAGCCTGATTTAAGACCCCTCTTCCATATTTCTTCCCTCTAGTCCCTCAGTTTTATTCCTAGAGTTCTTTCCCAAAAGAAATGAACTGCTTGTAAGTCTTTGCTTACACTCTGCTTTCCAGTGTACGGTGAGAATTGGGTGAGGAAATGAGACTAAGATGATGAATGATACCAATATGTTTTACGGTTCTACTCTGTGCTGCTGGCTGGAATGGATACACATGGTTTCTAGTAAATGTCTTTTGAGAGAAGTTAGGTTTAGAAAGAATTAGGTACCGTAAGGTTAAACTAAAATTAATGTTTCAGAAAATGAATGTTTTAGAAAATAAATGGTGAAATTGAGAGACCTTTTATTTGAGGATAAAAGGGTATCAAAGACTTTGTGAAGAGAAGTGAGTTTGAATTTTTCAAAGAGAAAAACACTTAGGAAGGGAAAGATGAGTTGAGAAAGAACAATCAGCTTAGAAAGACACCATGAACAGAAGCTCTGAGTATGGAAACTATTGGTTCTGGGGACCCTTTTATTGATGTCTCCAATGACTTTGATAACCTATGAGAATAAAGTCTTCATGTTGGAGTGGTTAGGTAGGTTCATAATATGCTTTCATTCATTTGCTCAAGCTTTGAATACCTATGAGTTCCAGGCATATTGTAGGCACTGGAAGTGATAAGCAAAAGAGCAATTGTTCCTGCTCTCAAAGAGCTTGCAGCATAGCAAATACACTAGTAAAGAGATACATTCATATGATTACAGGTCTTTCTCTAAGGCTCTAAAGGAAATGAACAGGTTGCAACAACAGAAAATAACAAAGATCTCAGGTGTTACATTGAGTGGGTTGAGAAGTCCTCTCTGAGAGGATGATGTTTAATCAGAACTCAAAATAATAGAAGGAAGTAAGCTCTGCAAAGGTGTTGGCGGCAAGGAATGGCATATGTAAAGGTCTTGAGGCAAGAAATACCTCAGTGTGTTAGAGGTACAAAAAAGCTCAAGATGGCTAGGTGGTACTAGGCAGGGAAGGGAGTACATGAGATAATTTAAGTTGGAAGGTAGGGAGGAGTAGTATTTTAGAGGACATCCAAATCCTATACTATGGGAAAAACTTTGAATTTTATCCTGAACTTGTAATGGAAAGCAATTGAAGAACTTTTAGAACAGAGATGATAGTTTCCAATGTATGTTTTTAAAATATTACACAGAGTACTGTTGTATAGATAATAGGTTGGGAAGGGCAAGGATAAATGTAGAGAGAGCAATGAAAAAGGCTATTGAAGTAGTCCATGGGAGAAATGATGGTCATCTGGTCTAGAGTGGAGTCACTCGATATGAACTAGAACTTTCTAGACTATAATTTAAGATAGTAGGGACTTAGTTTCTTGATCACTCTTGTCTCCAGGCCTATGCCTGAGGTTTGTGGGGCCCAGGGAAAAAAGTACAAATGGAGGCCAGAACATATATCATGTGTCTAAATATTTCAGACTTATAAATCCAGCTACTCACTGTTTTTATCCTTCTTCTTTGATAATAAGTACCTTAAAGGACAGAATCTGGGAGTATGGGTAAAGCTATTATTTTTATATGATTAAAATTTAGCAAATATCAAAGACAACTGTATGTAATTATTATTGCACATGTTCTGTTAAATGGCTGATGATATCTGGATGAGGCACTTTAAAGATAGAAATAACTATTAAATTATTCTGTATTTTCAAAATAGGCATTTTTCTTATCTTCATTTCAATGAAATTATAATGGTGTTAAATCAAGGGTTTCTTAAAAAGATAATTTGTATCTATTGAGAGTTATGATTTTATGCAGTTTGCAAATTAAGACCCAGGAGCCAACTGTCACCACTCTGTTCACTTACACATTTTCAATGATTTCCTTTTGACATAATGGCAGAGATTAGCCTGCAACAGTCCTTTTTTTTTTTTTTTTTTTGGTAGGACTAGAGTTTGAACTCGTGGCTTGCTTTGCACTTGCAAAGCTAGTGATCTACTGATTGATCCACACCTCCAGTCCATTTTGCTCTGCTTATTTTGGAGACAGGGTTCTCTTGAACTATTTGCCCAGGCTGACCTCAAACTAATCCTCCCTATCTCAGCCTCCCAAGTAGCTAGGGTTACAGGCAAGAGCCACAGGCACCCGGTTCCCACATACTTACTATCTGGTTATTTACAGAAAAAGTTTGCTAACCTCTATCTGAAGAATTTAAAACTAAATTGCATTTGTATCCAAGGTGTATACAATTTGAACATATTTCCATCAAGCTTGCAATCTAATTATAAATATTAGAAAAGTTAAAATTATTTTTAAATGTCTTCAATAAATTACCTCTCTTTCATAATATTCAAAATTGTCTACTGGAGTAAATAGGCAAAATATAGAATATGTTAACTAATATTAAAATTCTTAAATGTATTTAAATGAAGCTGAATTTTTGACATTTTCATCAAATTGTATCCAGCTGCCACTGTAAAGAACTGGCATCAGACTTTATTCATGATACATTGCAATCTACATATAGTCAAATTTAAGGACAGCATGAATTCTTGAATTGAAAAATGCACCAAAGTGCCTATGCGCAATGGTTGTGAAAGCTGGCCAAATGTGTGAGGCCTCTGAAAGTATGAAACAGAACTAGCAGGTTCTGATAAAATAAGTACTCTGAGTGATCAAGGACTGAGATTTCTTTATGCACGAGTCTGTTGTATTCATGCTATCTGAAAAGAACATGACAAATTAATTTTTCTTTATTGTGTTTAAGCCTTTCTGTGGCCCAAATTCTGCCCACACAACAAAGCTGTGTACATTTCCTTTGTTTACAGTTTTGTAGTCACACTGTTTACAACCTATAGCCCTTCCTGACATTGAGCCCCATCACCTTTTCTTCAATGACATTGGGTCGGAGAGATAGAGGAGCATCTCCCAGATCATGTACATTTGGTTCAAGAGTGGGAGTTACTAGTTGCGTCTAGAGGAGATAAGCACCGAATCCTGAGCCCCAAAGGCCTTGATGTGTTTTTTCATCTTTTTTCTGGGAATATGTTTGTGATATGCAGGCCTGCCTCTGTAAAATGTGGGGTTCAGGATATATCAAGTAATAGAGTAATTCAATACATGTGTAAACTGCAGTCATACAAGGAGAGTAAACAAAAATAAAGGAGTAGAGCATTTTAGTCCCTAAATCTATATATGACCAAGTATAGCTGAACAAAATAATTGATGAAAGTGAGCTAGATAATATATATGTAATTTTAGACACTGATAATGAGAATATATCTTCTTTTCACAAGCCTTCAGAATATTTGCAATACATGGCCTTAATGGGTTAAAAAGAAATCACAGGAAATTTCAAGCTTGAAATACTAAAGACCCCATCACCTGATTACAGTGCAATACGTTAGAAACTAATTATATCAAAACTTTATAATCTGGACATTTAAAAACTAATTATATCAAAACTTTATAATCTGGACATTAAAAACTCAGAATATTTGCAATACATGGCCTTAATGGGTTAAAAAGAAATCACAGGAAATTTCAAGCTTGAAATACTAAAGACCCCATCACCTGATTACAGTGCAATACGTTAGAAACTAATTATATCAAAACTTTATAATCTGGACATTTAAAAACTCTTTTATAAGCAACTCTTTTTTATTAGCATATATTAGTTATATAGGGGGTTTCATTGTGACATTTACTTACGTGCTTACAATGTATCTAATTAGATTCACCTTCTCCATCTTTCCTCATCCCTCTCCCTCCTTTTTTAGAACAATTTCAACAAGTTTCATTGCTCAATTTTCATACATGTATACAAAGTACATCGACCATATTCCTCCTCCTTCACCCTCTCCCATTCCATGGGTACCCTGTCCTGGATAGGACCTGTTTTGCCTTCCTGTTTTTCATTGTTTTAGTGTATACTGATTGTTCAAAAGAGTTTCACCTTGATATTTCACACATTCATATATCATACTTTAATCAGATTAATCCCCTCTATTACTTACTCTTTCTCTATCACCCTGCTCCACTATTATTCAACAGCTTTCACTGCATTTTGTTATACTATCTTTATATACAGATGCAAGATATTTCTATATTGTTCACTATCATTCTCTTTTCCTCACCTGCTTCCCTGTAGTCCCCTTGGATAGACCCACTATTATAATCATATAGATAGATAGATAGACAGATAGTTAGGCAACTCTTAATTCAAATAAATATTCCAAAAATTATCTAGACATCATTGATAATAAGGTACAGCATATAAATTTGGGGGCTACAGCTACAGCTGTGCTTAGAAGAAAAGCTATAGCTTTAATCACATGAATAACACAAAAAAACAAGGAAAATAAAGGAATTGAGCCTCTGACTTAAGAAATGAACAGCTAAATAAACAGTGGGAATGCAGAAAGAACTAAATAATAAAGGCAGAAATGTTTGCTAATTTTATTTTTTTTTTTCCACTCATTGACTTTTTTTTTTTTTCATTTTTCTTTTATTATTCATATGTGCATACAAGGCTTGGTTCATTTCTCCCCCCTGCCCCCACCCCCTCCCTTACCACCCACTCCGCCCCCTCCCGCTCCCCCCCTCAATACCCAGCAGAAACTATTTTGCCCTTATCTCTAATTTTGTTGTAGAGAGAGTATAAGCAATAATAGGAAGGAACAAGGGGTTTTGTTGGTTGAGATAAGGATAGCTATACAGGGCATTGACTCACATTGATTTCCTGTGTGTGGGTGTTACCTTCTAGGTTAATTCTTTTTGATCTAACCTTTTCTCTAGTTCCTGGTCCCCTTTTCCTATTGGCCTCATTTGCTTTAAGGTATCTGCTTTAGTTTCTCTGCGTTAAGGGCAACAAATGCTAGCTAGTTTTTTAGGTGTCTTACCTATCCGCACCCCTCCCTTGTGTGCTCTCGCTTTTATCATGTGCTCATAGTCCAATCCCCTTGTTGTGTTTGCCCTTGATCTAATGTCCACATATGAGGGAGAACATACGATTTTTGGTCTTTTGAGCCAGGCTAACCTCACTCAGAATGATGTTCTCCAATTCCATCCATTTACCAGCGAATGATAACATTTCATTCTTCTTCATGGCTGCATAAAATTCCATTGTGTATAGATACCACATTTTCTTAATCCATTCGTCAGTGCTGGGACATCTTGGCTGTTTCCATAACTTGGCTATTGTGAATAGTGCCGCAATAAACATGGATAAAATAAACCTAGTATCACACATAAACCCAAATGCTTTCTCTTTGAAGGGGAAGTCAAACAATTAAATAGTCTATTTACTAGCCTAAGCAAGAAAAAAGTAGGGAGAACAACAGCACAGAATTAGAAGTGAAAAGAGAGAAAGGAACCCCAGTGAAAGAAGAAATTAAAAGAATCAACAAAGAACATTGGCAAAATGTTTTGCAGATAACTTTGACTATCTTGATGCAATGGATTTTTTGGTGGGTAAATAATTTATCCAAACTTACCCAAGAAAAAAGAGAACAACTTTAATAACAGTGCAAAAAAATCAGAGAAAGATATTACAGATCTTAAAAAGCCCCAGGTTTTTATGCTTTCAGAGGCAAATTATTTTGAACTTTCTAGAAACAGATAATGATAATACTATTTAAAATGGCAACTGGTAAAATTAATTTTAGGTGTATAATGGGATATTTTACAGTCATTAAGATTCAGAGGTTCTGTACTATGAAGCAGTCTCCAAAACATACTAAGTTAAAAAAAAAAAAAGCAACCCAAGATATGGGAGGGAGAGAAAGGAGGCTTTTATTTTCCATCTTTCTGTACTATTGAATTTTCTATCTTATTCTACTGCATAGTTATTTTATATATATATATATATATATATATATATATATATGTATACATATGTAGAGAGAGAGAAGTTCTCATGGCAGGGAGAAATGGGACCTTCGTTGCTTGTAGCAGAGGTGCCAGGGTGCCAGCCAGATGCGGTATCCTTCTCATGAGTGTGAGTGAGCACTGCCCCAACTCCTTTGTGCATTCCTTCCAATGGCTGCATCTGCAGCCCACCTGCAGACCCACACGGAGCTCTGATTTAACTAAGTCCACTAAGAGCTGGAGTGTTTGAGAGCTTATAGATACCCAGAGGAGCATATATATAGCCCATAGCTGATTGGTTAGGTTGAGTAAAAGCCTAGTTCCTTTGCCCTGCTGGGCTGGGAGAACTCCCTTCAGATGACTTTTATCGCCAAATCAGGCCATTGAATGGCTTCTTGCCTTTCCTTTCTTGCCTTACCAATTTCTCAGCAGTTTCTCTTGGGAGTCCTTCCTTACTAAATCAGTTATTCATTAATTCATTAGCTGTCTTCTCAACATCTTATGCTGAGATATAAGATGTTCATACTTTGAATTTATGGGTATTTGAAAAATATTATTGTTGTTGTTGTTATTTATGGTGATGAGACTGGAACATAGGGTTTCCTACATACTAGACAAGCATTCTACAAGTGAGTTATACCCCCTGCCTCAGAAAGCAAAATTTTAAGTGTCATATGTATACATGTAAGAGAAATAACACACAGTAGAATCACATGATACTGAGATAGCAAGAAAATAAGAACTGACTTCCTTCCATTAGTCATTCATGTGTCGTCTACACTAGAATCTATTGCTTTTAAACTTAACTTCAGCCTCTGCTTTTCTAGTTTTAGTAAAGAATACCAACCCAGCAACTGCAGCATAGTCATTCATTTTCCTATATGTACTTGAAGACCAAATTCAGCTACTCATAGCTAACGTATTATGCAAGTTCCTAACGATGTCTGGGGCTCACCTTGGTAAAACACAAACCATCAATTCTCAGGGAAAAAGAAGAAGAAGAAGAAATTGTTTTATTGAAGGAGTCTCAAGATGGAATTACTAATGGCTGTGAAGAATTCTGCCTGCTTTAAGAGGGACCTGTATTATGATTCCTCAGTAGCAGGTCTCAGTGGGCAAGTGAATTACCACAAAGCACTTTGCTCACAGATTGCAGTGGTGCCTCTGAGTCCAGAGTTCATTGTCAAATACAGCATGTCATTTGGGTGTAGTTTCTTTGCATTTTTAATCATGTTTGATCTCCCAGTTGCTCATTTGCAACAGGTCTACAGGTCACCAGTGTGAGCCAGAAAGACTATGTTGCAAATATTTATGGTCCTTGGGATGTTTATTTATTTTGGCAATATTCAAAGTATTTATAAATGTACTGTCTTTATCCTAAATGTGTACCTGTAGATTTGAGCAGCTCTGGACAGCATAGTTTTAACTGTCATGTATTCTCTGTGTGTGGCAATATGTGTGTGTATGCACACTTATATAAATGGATATTTATTCTCATACCTATGAATAGAGTAATTTATAGCATAGAGTTAAGAAAACACCCTGCTCCTGGTGTAAACACCTGAGTGCTTTCTCCTTGTGTAGTGTTGGGTGTTAGAGGGAAAAAGTGTCTAAGTTTTTTACTTCTTCAGACGTAGGATGAGGAGTTTGGGACAAGAAGCTGTTCTGACTGGAGGTTGCTGCTTATGTGTTCAGAGCATCTTCCAACAGAGAAGTGACCTAATGTGGCCTGTTGTGCCTTTGTTTCCAAGTACTCTAACATTTGCAAGATCTTGGCAAGTGACTCATTAATGGCTGCTGATGAGGATATACAAATTGAAGGTGACAAAATAGTAAACTCTGCTTTCATTCTACTTTGGGACCTTTCTATATGTGTCCATCACTGATTCTCAGACTTTATTAGTATCCACTTCATCGTTAAAGGGAAACAACAATTTAAGAAAGTGGGACTTCACTGGGGTTGGAATATTCTCTTTAGCTCTCACATTATTCACAATTAACAATTTGTTGATAAAGATCTGAAAGTTGTTTTTAGCTCATCAAGTTGGATGCTGCATGCCTCAGCCATACAATATTGTTTTCACATTTTGATATGAGTGTTAGTTTTCACTGTCCTGGAAGATTATAGAGTTCTGGGGGCTGGAGCTGTGTTTTGTGTATTACCTGTACCTCCAAAGAATGTTGCATATTCTAGGGGAGTACTGGGTACACTGTTGGTGCCTGGTAAAGTACTTAGTAGTTGGATTTCTTTCAGGGTTGTCATTTAGCATCTGCTTAGCTCAGTCATAGGTTGGAGTAATGGTCAGAAGGGGCATTTTGGTTAAATGTTTGTTTATTCAGTAGCTCAGAGAATTAGTATATAGAATTATTAGCAAGTTATTTTGGTGGGTTGAGATCTATGATTGGCATGCTTTTGTTTTTTTTTTTTTTTCTTTTTCATTTTTCTTTTATTATTCATATGTGCATACAAGGCTTGGTTCATTTCTCCCCCCTGCCCCCACCCCCTCCCTTACCACCCACTCCACCCCCTCCCGCTCCCCCCACCAATACCCAGCAGAAACTATTTTGCCCTTATCTCTAATTTTGTTGTAGAGAGAGTATAAGCAATAATAGGAAGGAACAAGGGGTTTTGCTGGTTGAGATAAGGATAGCTATACAGAGCATTGACTCACATTGATTTCCTGTGCATGGGTGTTACCTTCTAGGTTAATTCTTTTTGATCTAACCTTTTCTCTAGTACCTGTTCCCCTTTTCCTATTAGCCTCAGTTGCTTTAAGGTATCTGCTTTAGTTTCTCTGCATTAAGGGCAACAAATGCTAGCTAGTTTTTTAGGTGTCTTACCTATCCTCACCCCTCCCTTGTGTGCTCTAGCTTTTGTTTTCTTTAGCTGAGGAGCTGTTTCTTAATGGGATTCCTTGTGGCTTAACACAAAGAATATGCAGAGCAGACAAAATAGGAGTTGCTGCCTTGGAGATGGAAGATAAGAGCTCCCCCTTAGCCACTGGACTCCTTTTCATTATTCCTCTTCTGTCCTGCTCCATTTCCCCAGACACCCCAAAACCAAGAGGCCAGTGAATCATCAACTAAGACCAAAAGAGCTCCTCTGACTATAGATTGATAAATCATTTACCTAAAGGAAGAGACTGAGTATATCATTACACTTGGTCCTCCATTTTTAAAAACAGACTTCCTATTCTAGAGTAATTTTAATTTAAAGAAAAATGGAGCAGAAAGTACAAGAGTTCCCACACATCCCCTCTCACCCTATGTAGTTTAAGATTAGCATCTTGTATTGGTATAGTACATTTGTTACAGGTGATGAGCCAAGGTCAATAACTTTGCTATTAGTTAGAGTCCCTGGTTTACATAGGATTTATTCTTTGTGTTCTATAGTTCTGTTTGTTTGGATAAGTGCATAATCATATATCAATTATTATAGTATCATACAAAACAGTCTAACTTCCCTAAGAATGCCCTGTGCTCCCTTATTCATCCTACAGTCCAGCACTTTTAAACTGCACGAGAGTGGTGGTGGCAGGGATCAGGCTTGATATTACAGAAGTTCCACTCTATTCCTTCATTACAGTTGGAAAGAACTCCAGGTTTACACTCCCTAAAAGAGGAACCAGGGTTGCAGATTACAAATGTGATCCGATTCTGAAACAGTAGATCACCTGCAGCTTTTGTGTTGTGGAAGAGTTGTAAATTTATCAGTGAAGCTAAATGTCAAGGCAAATTTTATTGGAGCCATGCCATGCTTATTTGGAACATGTTGTGATATATTTGAATCTAATGTGTATTAATATGTGGGTAAAGGTTAATTTTGACTATTTTTATGTCCAGATGCTACACTTGTCTTTCCTTCACTGATTTGTGAAATACGTTTTCCTTACTTTTGGAGCCTGCCATTGACTTTGGTGACTTTGGTGTATTGCTAATTATGCACGCAATTTTTCAACGACACTGACAATGAATACAAAATATTAATAAACCAACAAGACAAGCAGTTTTCAAAAATCACATTATGTATACTTACTGCCTAACTGACCTTTTCTGCAGTTACTTAAATCTTTTAAAAATCCATTTAATTTCAAAGCCAGAGTATTAGCCTATTTATATGTAAATTGTCTTTAATTCATGCATTGATTTAAAAGACTAATCCAAAAGATCTTTTACCACAAGTGACCTTTTTGACTCTATACTTCTGGGAACTGTGAAGTGGTTTCTGGGTGACCTCATATCCACCTATGGTACAACATATGCCAACTCAAGTCTGTATGAATCACTCACAATTGTATAGTTTTCAGCCAACACTGAATTATTAACAGTATAATTGTTTTAGTTACTATCACAATGTTCACAGGATCATTTACAGGCATGATTTTTTTTCCTTATGATATCTTTCTTTCTATTTTCATTCTTAACTAGCTCACCTAATTGGAAGCTTTACCAAGAAATACCTGTTATTTGAGCAGAGTTAGGTACTTAATAGTTTCTCCAAAGATCTTAGATATCAGAGAAGTCTAGATTTATATTATTGCCTACCATAGAGACCTGGGAATCCACAGAATCTTAGGAGAGCACTTAACATCAGCATTCTTGTTTCAATGTACGTAGTTACTCAATTCTGGGTTCCCTGCCTGTGTCTAGCTCAATTTAGAGCATCTCTTTAGCCAGTGCTTCATAACAAATATTTCATCTGGGAATATATATATTTTGGAATTGTGCAGTTCTTGTTATAAGTGGGTATAATGTAAATAATTTAAATTTTAACCCATGTAAAACATTTGAAATAATTTAAATTTTAACCCATGTAAAATTGAATGCCCCCCCAACACACACACACACACACACACACACAATATGTGTACAGTTTTGTTTCTACTCCAAGTTTTATCTCCCTTGGTCCTATCTCTATCTGTCAGGATTTTAACCTGAGGTACATGATAGGAGGCCATGAATACTCAAAATCAAATACAAATTTGTATGAATTGTTATCACATTGAACAACTCTATGCAGTGGAGATATTCACTTAGACCATAATGTGAATGCTGGCAGCTTCCACCCCACACTGGAGCACTGTAGCAGAGAGATATATGGATATATATATAGGTATAGATATATCATTCTAAAAGATTATTTTTAGTGCTAGGGATTGAACTGAGGGCTTCGTGCCTGCTAGACAGATACTCTACCAGTGAGTTATATATCCCCCATCCTTTTTCCAAAAATTATAAGATGGGTAATATAACCCTCAAATGGTTCTAACTATGTAACTATGTTTTCTGTTATTCTCCTGAACATACATCTATATATGAACATATACACAAACTTATTTTTAAAAGATCTTTCTTACTAGATCTTCATTAAATTCTTTTTCATATTTATTCTTTTTTTTTTCCTTTTCTGGTCATGCTGGGGATTGAATCCATGACCTTGCAAATGCCACTGTGCTAAACCACAGCTCACAAACTTATTAAATGTATATAATATAAGCACAGTTGCTTCTCATTTTTCCAAGTAGTTATGTTCTATAAAGTTGTCACAACACTGAGTTAGAATACTGACTATTGCCTCTGGAAGAAATAGAGGCTTAGGTTCCTGTGAGCCTTTGATCACATTTTTGTTAACCAATACATAATCTGCTTCATGTTTGTTTTTGTTTAAAGACACCTCGTTTAACATACAGTTAACTCACTAACACTAAACCTGTGGCAACATCATAACTCAAACCTGATAAAACCTCCACATTTATGGCTTCCTTACACTTGGAACCCTGGAAAGCACTTCAGTAGTGCACTTTGGGGGCTACTTTAAACAGCTGAGTTACCAAAAAAGCATAAAAATGTGAAAAGCATAACACTCAAAAGGACACTTGTTTATAATGTGAGAGCTGAAAGTGAAGCACAGATTCATTCATCTTGTCCTCCTTTGGTTGAGGACATGTGTGTCTGGTGACATCTAGTTCACTGCGCTATGAATGTCTGCAGATGACTGCAAAAGTGCTGAAAGAGTTGATTTTGAGGTTACAAATAAAATTTTAAAATAGATAGTTGGCAAATTTCCAAATATAGAATCCATGAATAATGGAGCTTACCCATCCATATATTGTCTGATCTATTCATGCAAGGCTTGTGTGGGTTTTGGTGATGACAGACTAAACAAGCAGACAACAGCACTGTCCTCATGGAGCTTGCCTGCATTCAGGAAGTGAATAATTAATTATTCAAATAGTTGCCTATTTATAACAATGGAGCCTTCTTGTGGAGCAAGTGACAAAGTGCCCAGCCTAGCCTGAGGGATCAAGGAGAGCCTCTCTGAGGAAGTTACATTTGAGTAGTGCTCTGAGAGGTAGAGGAATATACATCAGCACATATAATAAGCTGGAAATGGCTTTTATGTGAATTCACATTTTCTGATAGTTTTTTTAGATAGAGTTAATGGCATTCATGTAAATGTAACCTTCCAGTTTAAGAAAGCATTTTTCTTTACACCTGTGACAAGCTTTTCTCCAATGGGTCATTAATTGAAAAACCCCTGCTCTCTGTCTGTTCATTGGGAATTGTAGCACAAAGATGCTGACAAAATATTTTTTTGCACAGGGAGGGTGTTATGTCTGTAGGATGGAGAGACCCTTTCTCATCTCCATCTTCTATTTTCTCCCTTTGTTTTGTTTGTTTCCCTCTTCTTTCATTTCCTCCCTGCCTTCTGTTAAATTGGCTTCTCTTTTAAAGATGATTACTAGGATTCTGAGAGATAAAAGAAACCCTCTGATTCTTCCCAGTGTAATAAACTAAAGAGTAGC
Organism: Castor canadensis; assembly: GCF_047511655.1. Classification (NCBI taxonomy): domain Eukaryota; kingdom Metazoa; phylum Chordata; class Mammalia; order Rodentia; family Castoridae; genus Castor; species Castor canadensis. The sequence continues at coordinate 119,073,289 of NC_133395.1, read as the reverse complement.
CTCACTGGAAGGTAAATAACCAGGTAGTATTTTTAAGCTATAAAAAATTCCCCCATCTTTCCTTACCTTATAAAATAAGCTCAGAGAACTTGCTGAAATGAATTTAAATACTTAAAAGGTTTTTTTTTTTTAATTGGGTGGGTGTTAGGCCTATTTACTGTACATGGACACGCCCTTGATGGAGTAGGAAAACAAGCCCATTCATTTATTCATTCACACTTATTTATTGAATCCCTACCTTGTGATAGTCCTTATACAAGGCACTAATAATACAAAGATTAAAAAGCCATGTAAACCTTTTGACATTGACATTGGCAATAGTTTTTTTTTTTCGGACATCATAGCAAAGTAAACAAATAGTACTACCTCAAACTGGAAAACCAGAGGAAATACTGAAATGCAGCCTATAGATTGATAGAAAATATTTATGAACTATATATCTAATAAACAGTTCATATCCAAAATATATAAAGAGCTTGCACAACTTCACAGTAAAAAATGAGTAACCTGGTTAAAAATAGTCAAAGGCCCTGACTACACATATCTCCAAAGAATACATAAAAATAGCCAAATAGTATATGAAAACATTATCAATACCAGTAATTTTCAGGGAAATGCAAAGGAAAACAGTAATGTAAATCCTTACAACTGTTAAGATGGCTATCATCAGAAAGTTGAATGATAACTGTTGTTGAGGATACAGAGGAAAAAGGACTATAGTACACTGTTGATGGGAATGTGAACTGATGCAGCCATCATGAAAAACAGTACGGTGTTTCCTCCAAAAAATTAGAAAGAGAACTACGGTATGATCCAGCAATCCTATTTCTGAGTATATATCCAAAGGAAATGAAATCAACATCATATAGATATCTTTGTATCCCCATCTATATTTTAACATTATTCACAATAGCCAAGATATGGGAACAACTAAGTGTCTGTTGACAGATAAGTGAATAAAGAAATTGTGATGTATGTTATAATAGAATATTATTTGGCCTTAAAAAAAAGAATAAGATCCTATTATTTGCAGTAATAAGGATGAACCTGGCAAACATTATGCTATTGAAATAAGCCAGGTACAGAAAGAAAAATGTTGCATGATCACACTTACATGAGGAATCTTAGAGAACTCAAATACACAGAAAAAGTAGAATGTGGTTACGAGGGTTTGGAAGGGTGTTAAGGGGGAGGAGGTAGGGAAATATTAATCAAAGGTTGTAAAATTGAAGTTATATAGGATTAATAAGTCTAAATAGCTAGCATATGACATGAGTTAATAATATTGTGTATTGGAAATTTGCTAAAATTTGTGTTCTTACCACATACACACAAATGGTAACTTTGTGAGATGATGCCTATATTAATTTCCTCGACTGTAGTAATCACTTCACAACGTATGACTATGTCAAAACATCATGTTCTGCATTTAAACTGTATATAATTAAAATAAGAGAAAAACAGACATGTACCTGTTCATGTCTATCATCTCTCTGATATGTCTGAAACAAACACCAGCCTTTTAAGATGATAATTTCAATTGCATATAAACATTAATTAGACACTTTGTGGCAGGGATCTTGATAGCATTGTACATGCATTATCTCTGCAAGGTCCCTGAAATTGACTTCATTATTTATTTATTTTTTAGTCCTGGGGTTTGAACTCCGGGCTTCTCGCTTGCTAGGCAGGCACTCTACCACTTGTGCCACTCTGCCAGCCCTGTTTTGTGTTAGGTATTTTCAAGATAGGGTCTCATGAACTATTTTTCCAGGCAGGCTTTGACCCACAATCCTCCAGACTCTGCCTCCTGAGTAGTGAGAATTACAGACATGAGCCACTGGCTCCCACCAGCTTTCAGAGGACAGACTCTTCCAGCCTTTTGTGGTGTAGTTTCAACTTTGGAGCTATCTAATCTCTCATTAGCATTCCTATTGACATGGCACAACTGAAATCCAGAGGGCATGTGTCTTTTTTTTTTTTAATTTTTATTTTATAAATATGTGCATACAATGTTTGGGTCATTTCTTCCCCCTTCCCCCTCCCTTATCCCCCCCCACCTCCTCCCTCCCTTACTGCCCCTTACCCCTCACTGCCAGGCAGAAACTATTTTGCCCTTATCTCTAGTTTTGTTGTAGAGAGAGTATAAGCAATAATAGGAAGGAACAAGGGTTTTTGCTAGTTGAGATAAGGATAGCTATACAGGGAGTTGACACACAATTTCCTGTGCATGTGTATTACCTTCTAAGTTAAGTCTTCTTGAACTAACCTTTTCTCAAGTTTCTGGCCCCCTTCTCCTATTGGCCTCAGTTGCTTTAAAGTATCTGCTTTAGTTTCTCTGCGTTGAGGGCAATGAATGCTATCTAGTTTTTTAGCTGTCTTACGTATCCTCATACCTCCCTTGTGTGCTCTCGCTTTTATCATGTGATCAAAGTCCAATCCACTTCTTGTGTTTGCCCTTGATCTAATGTCCGCATATGAGGGAGAACATATGATTTTTGGTCTTTTGGACAAGGCTAACCTCAATCAGAATGATGTTCTCCAATTCCATCCATTTACCAGCGAATGATAACATTTTGTTCTTCATGGCTGCATAAAGTTCCATTGTATATAGATACCACATTTTCTTTTTTTTTTATTGTTTTATTGTTCATATGTGCATGCAAGGCTTGGGTCATATCTCCCCCCTGCCCCCACCCCCTCCCTTACCACCCACTCTGCCCCCTCCCTCTCCCCCCACCCCCTCAATACCCAGCATAAACTATTTTGCCCTTATTTCTAATTTTGTTGAAGAGAGAGTATAATATAATAGGAAGGAAAAAGGGTTTTTGCTAGTTGAGATAAGGATAGCTATACAAGGAGTTGACTCACATTAATTTCCTGTGCATGTGTGTTACCTTCTAGGTTAATTCTTTTTCATCTAACCTTTTCTCTAGTTCCTGGTCTCCATTTCCTATTGGCTTCAGTTGCTTTTAAGATATCTGCTTTAGTTTCTCTGCATTAAGGGCAACAAATGCTAGCTAATTTTTTAGGTGTCTTACCTATCCTCACCCCTTCCTTGTGTGCTCTGGCTTTTTATCATGTGCTCAAAGTCCAATCCCCTTGTTGTGTTTGCCCTTGATCTAATGTCCACATATGAGGGAGAACATACGATTTTTGGTCTTTTGGGCCAGGCTAACCTCACTCAGAATGATGTTCTCCAATTCCATCCATTTACCAGCGAATGATAACATTTCATTCTTCTTCATGGCTGCATAAAATTCCATTGTGTATAGATACCACATTTTCTTGATCCATTCGTCATTAGTGGGGCATCTTGGCTGTTTCCATAACTTGTCTATTGTGAATAGTGCCGCAATAAACATAGGTGTGCAGGTGCCTCTGGAGTAACCTGTGTCACAGTCTTTTGGGTATATCCCCAAGAGTGGTATTGCTGGATCATATGGTAGATCAATGTTTAGCTTTTTAAGTAGCCTCCAAATTTTTTTCAAGAGTGGTTGTACTAGTTTACATTCCCACCAGCAGTGTAAGAGGGTTACTTTTTCCCCACATCCTCACCAACACCTGATGTTAGTGGTGTTGCTAATGATGGCTATTCTAACAGGGGTGAGGTGGAATCTTAGTGTGGTTTTAATTTGCATTTCCTTTATTGCTAGAGATGGTGATCATTTTTTCATGTGTTTTTAGGCCATTTGAATTTCTTCTTTTGAGAAAGTTCTGTTTAGTTCACTTGCCCATTTCTTTATTGGTTCATTAGTTTTGTGAAAATTTAGTTTTTTAAATTCCCTATATATTGTGATTATCAGTCCGTTGTCTGATGTGTAGCTGGCAAATATTTTCTCCCACTCTGTGGTGGTTTCTTCAGTTTAGAGACCGTTTCTTTTGTTCAGCAGAAGCTTTTTAGTTTTATGAAGTCCCGTTTATCTATGCTTTCTCTTAGTTGCTGAGCTGCTGGGGTTCCATTGAGCAAATTCTTGCCTATACCTATTAATTCCAGAGTATTTCCTACTCCTTCCTGTACCAACTTTAGAGTTTGGGGTCTGATATTAAGATCCTTGATCCATTTTGAGTTAATATTGGTATAGGGTGATATACATGGATCTAGTTTCATTTTTTTGCAGACTGCTAACCAGTTTTCCCAGCAGTTTTTGTTGAAGAGGCTGTCTTTTCTCCATCATACATTTTTAGCGCCTTTGTCAAAGACAAGTTGGTTATAGTTGTGTGGCTTCATATCTGGGTCCTCTATTCTGTTCCACTGGTCTTCATGTCTGTTTTTGTGCCAGCACCATGCTGTTTTTATTGTTATTGCTTTGTAATATAGTTTGAAGTCAGGTATTGTGATACCTCCAGCATTGTTCTTTTGACTGAGTATTTCCTTGGCTATCCATGGCCTCTTCTGTTTCCATATAAATTTAACAGTAGATTTTTCAATCTCTTTAATGAATGTCATTGGAATTTTGATGGGAATTGCATTAAACATGTAGATTACTTTTGGGAGTATAGACATTTTTACTATGTTGATTCTACCAATCCATGAGCATGGGAGATCTCTCCACTTTCTATAGTCTTCCTCAATCTCTTTCTTCAGAAGTGTATAGTTTTCCTTGTAGAGGTCGTTCACATCTTTTGTTAGGTTTATACCTAGGTGTTTGATTTTTTTTTTGAGGCTATTATTAATGGAATTGTTTTCATATATTCTTTCTCAGTTTGTTCATTATTAGTGTATAGAAATGCTAATGATTTTTCTATGTTGATTTTATATCCTGCTACCTTGCTATAGGTATTGATGGTGTCTAGAAGCTTTTGAGTAGAGTTTTTTGGGTCTTTAAGGTATAGGATCATGTAGTCTGCAAATAGGGATATTTTGACAGTTTGTTTACCTATTTGTATTCCTTTTATTCCTTCTTCTTGCCTAATTGCTCTGGCTAGAAATTCCAGTACTATGCTGAATAGGAGTGCAGATAGTGGGCATCCTTTTCTCATTCCTGATTTTAGAGGGAATGTTTTAAGTTTCTCTCCATTAGGTATAAAGCTGGCTTGTCATATATAGCTTTTATAATGCTGAGGTACTTTCCTTCTATTCCTAGTTTTCCTAGAGTTTTTATCATGAAATGGTGTTGGATCTTATTAAAGGCTTTTTCTGCATCTATTCAGAAGATCAAGTGGTTTTTGTCTTTGCTTCTTTTATGTGGTTTATTACATTTATTGATTTTCGTATGATGATCCACCCCTGCATTCCTGGGATGAAGCCTACTTGGTCATGGTGAATAATCTTTTTGATGTGTTGTTGAATTCGGTTTGCTGTTATTTTATTGAGGATTTTTGCATCAATGTTCATTAAGGAGATTGGCCTATAGTTCTCTTTTTTGGAGGTGCCTTTGCCTGGTTTTGGGATATGTGTAATACTGGATTCATAAAATGTGTTAGGTAGTTTTCCTTCCCTTTCTATTTGTTTAAGGAAGGTTGGTATCAGTTCTTCTTTAAAGGTCTGATAAAATTCAGCAGCAAATCCATCAGGTCCTGGACTTTTCCTTTTGGGGAGAGTTTTGATTGCTGCTTCAATTTCATTTTGTGTTATAGATCTATTTAGGTGATTGATTTCCTCTTGGTTCAGTTTTGGATGATAATATGTATCTAGAAATCTGTCCATTTCTTTAAGATTTCAAATTTATTTGAATATAGGTCTCGAAGTAGTCTCTGATGATTTCCTGGACTTCCATGGTGTTTGTTGTTATCTCCCCTTTTGCATTCCTGATTCTACTAATTTGGGTTTTTTCTCTCCTCATTTTAGTCAGGTTTGCCAGGGGTCTGTCAATCTTTTCATTTTTTCAAAGAACAAACTTTTTGTTTCATTAATTCTTTGTATGGTTTTTTTGGTTTCTATTTTGTTGATTTCAGCTCTTATTTATTATTATTTCTCTCCTTCTATTTGTTTTGGGATTTGCTTGTTCTTGTTTTTCTAGGAGTTTGAGATGTATCATTAGGTCATTTATTTGGAATCTTTCAGTTTTTTTAATATATGCACTCATGGCTATAAACTTTCCTCTCAGGACTGCCTTTGCTGTGTCCTATAGGTTCCGGTAGGTAGTGTTTTCATTTTCATTGACTTCCAGGAACTTTTTAATTTCTTCTTTTATTTCATTAATGACACATTGTTTTTAAGCAATGAGTTATTCACTTTCTGGCTGTTTGCATGTTTTTTGTCTTTACTTTTGTTGTTGAGTTCTAGTTTTATTGCATTGTGATCAGATAGAATGCATGGTTTAATTTCTGGTTTCTTATATTTTCTAAGGCTTGCTTTGTGCCCTAGGATATGATCTATTTTGGAGAAGGTTCCAAGGGTTGCTGAGAAGAATGTATATTGTGTAGAAGCTGGATGAAATGTTCTGTAGACATCAACTAGGTCCTTTTGGTCTGTGGTATATTTTAGATGTAGAATTTCTTTATTGATTTTTTGTTTGGATGACCTATCTTTTGATGATAATGGGCTGTTAAAGTCTCCCACAACCTCTGTGTTGTTGGAATTAATATATGCTTTTAAGTCTTTCAGGGTATATTTGATGAAATTGGGTGTGTTGACATTGGGTACATATTGGTTGATAATTGTTATTTCCTTTTGGTCTATTTCCACTTTTATTAGTATGGATTCTCCTTCTTTATCTTGTTTGATCAATGTAAGCTTGAAGTCTACTTTGTCAGAGATACATATTGCTACTCCTGCCTGTTTTGGGGGGCCATTTGCTTGGTAAATCTTCTTCCAGCCTTTTATCGTAAGCGTATGCTTATTTCTGTCGTTGAGATGGTTCTCTTGTAAGCAACAAATTTTTGGGTCTTCATTTTTAATCCAGTTCATCAAACAGTGCCTTTTGATGGGGGAATTAAGTCCATTCACATTAACTGTTAGTACTGATAGGTATGTGGTGATTCCTGTCATTTAGTTGTCTTAGTTGTTTGAAGGTTTGGTTGTGTGTACCTAAGTTGAGGTTACTCTCTGCTTCCTTGCTTTTTCTTTTCCTGTAGTTTGGTGCTGCCTGCTCTTTCATGGTTATGTTGGGTTTCACTTTCTGTGTACAGAATCCCTTGAAGAATCTTTTGTAGTGGTGGCTTTGTGGTCACATATTGTTTTAGTTTCTGCTTATCATGGAAGACTTTTATAGCTCCATCTGTTTTAAATGATAGTTTTGCTGGGTAGAGTATACTAGGGTTGAAGTTATTTTCGTTCAGTGCCCGGAAAGTCTCCTCCCAAGGTCTTCTTGCTTTTAATGTTTCTGTTGAGAATTCTGCTTGGATTTTGATGGGTTTACCTTTGTATGTTATTTGTTTTTTCTCTCTACAGCCTTCAATATTCTTTCTGTAGTTTCTGTACTTGTTGTTTTAATGATAATATGCCCTGGGGTAGATCTATTTTGGTCAGGTCTGTTTCGTGTTATGGAGGCTCCTTGCATCTGTATGAGAATAGATTTCTCTAGATTTGGGAAATTTTCTGTCATTATTTTGTTGAATATATTATGTGTTCCCTTTGCTTGCACCTCTTGTCCTTCTTCAGTGCCCATGATTCTCAGGTTTGGTCTTTTGATGGAGTCAGTGAGTTCTTGCATTTTCTTTTCACAGGTGTTAAGTTGTTTAACTAATGATTCTTCAGTTTTTTCTTTAATTACCCTTACATCTTCGAGTTCTGAGATTCTGTCTTCTGTTTGTCCTATTCTTCTGGATTGGCCTTTCAGTTTGTTTTGCAATTCTGTTTCATTCTTTTTTCTGATGTTTTCCATATCCTGAGTCCCTTCTTCTTTAATATTGTCTATTTTTGTCCTGTGTTCATTTATCTCTTTATTAATCATGTTCTTTCAGTTTGGTGTTTATACAGTGCTTCTATGGTTTCTTTTATTTCTTCTTGTGCTTTTTCAAATTGTCTATTTTTGCTTCCTTGGAATTTCTTGAGTGTCTCCTGTACATTTTGGTTGACCATATTCAGTATCAGCTCTATAAAATTCTCATTGATTACCTGTAGGATTTCTTCTTTTTGATTATTCTTGTGGGCCTTATTGGGTTCTTTGGCATAGTTTATCTTCATTTTGTTGGAGTCTAGATCTGAGTATCTGTTTTCTTTATTTCCCTCTGGTTCCTATACTAATTTTTTGCTGTAGCGAAACTGGGTTCCCTGTTTTTTCTGTTTTCCCATCATTGCCCTTGGTGTTGTTATTTTCCCTGTACTGTGTGCAATTAAGTATTTTCTCGTTGTAATACTAGCAATGGTGATATTTAGGATGGAAGGGTGAGAGGAGATGGAAAGCAAAGGAGTTAAAGAAAAAGGGAAATACCAAGTGAAAAAAATAAAACAAATAAACAAACAAAGTTTCAAAGATATAAACAGGCGAAGATAGTATACTACTAATGAACAGTAAGCTAAACAGATATTAGAGAGACAGAGAGAGGATTGAAAAAAAAATCTCCAAGTTCAAATGCAATAAAGTTTCAGTCTTAATAATTTTGGTGTTAAGTCCCTCAGCCTCCAAAGCTGGGGATGGTGTCTCAGAAGTAGTTCTGTCATTGTCTTATGAAAGGGGGAAAAAAAACAAAAACAAAACAAAACAAAAATCCACAAAGTGTCCCAAGTTCAAATGCAATACAGTTTCAGTCAGTTTTTTAGCTTGCAGGTGTAGTTCATTTGTTGTCTCATCAAAGGAAGAGAGAAAAATAAAGAGTATGGAGACAGGAGTGTGAATGGCTTTCTGAGGCTTTGGCTCACATGCCCGCTGCTGTCAGCCTGCTGTTGCTGGAGGTTTTATTTATGCAGATCTCAGGAGTGAGCTTAACACTTACCTATCCCCACAGTCTATGTTTACCTAGAGTTCTCCTGGGCGTGACCGCCAATACTAATAGCTTTCCCCTTTCCAAGCACACTGGGTCAGGTGACACTGAGCCTGCTTTCTCAGGCCAGCATGATTATTTACCATTCAAGTGGGAAGTGGGCCTTCCCCCCTCTACTGTGGAGTTTTCCTCCCACCACTGCTTTTACAAGGTTTCCTGCTCCTGATTGCTGGGCAGGTGCCACCTCTCCTACCTTGTCCAGCTGGCTTGTTTATTTAGTTCATGTGGGAAGTGGGTCTTCCCCACTCTCCTGTGGAATTTTCCTCCCACTGCCACTTTTACAACTTTCCCGCTACTGGTTTCTGGGCATGTGCTGCCGCTCCTGCCTTCTCCGGCCGGCTTGTTTATTTACAATTCCGTGAGGAATTTCCCCTCCCCCCTGTTCAGCATTCAGGGCGCCCCACCCTCTTTGCCACTTGTCTTTTTTGTTATTGCTCATTATTCAGTTTCTCTTTTTTCTCTGCGTGGGGGTCGGTCTTTCCAGGGGGCTATGCTGATCTGTCCCAGGTTTGTCTGTGGGAGTACCACATGCCAATTAGCTCACCTTGTGGTCTGCATCTTCCCAAGCAGTCTGGGCGCTGGTGTCTGGCAGCATGGGAGCTCTCCTGGTTTCTCCGTTTAATGTGAAGTGGGGATGCTATGCTTGGGTTGGGGGTATGGAGGAGTCAAAGTTTTGCCTCTTCTCGGTGTTTTTTCCTGTAAGGTGTATCTCCAGCGTCTCTCCAAGATTTTACTTTAGGAAGCATGCTTTCTGCTTCCTCTCTCTAACCGCCATCTTGGACTCTCCCAGAGGGCATGTGTCTTTACTCAGGAAAGATATGTCAGTTATTCCACATTTTTAGTTACTTTCTTTGTCTCTTTAATCCCTTTATGGATGTCCCACTGTTATGGAGCTAGTCTTCAAGTTCTGTGTGCCTTGGGTTCATAGTGTACTAGGAATAGTGGTTGGAATAATGGTAAACTCACTGGTAAAGGATAACTTGAAGAGTTATAACTTGAATGGACTCACATGTGCATTCTCCATTCTTTGACTTTCTGCCTCCTGGGGAATATAAGAGTATTAAAGCCAGCTAGTCCTTGTGAGCAGGAAGCACAAGTTGTTACCCTTACTTTTCAATAATTTTCTGTTTGTGTTTGATAAACTCACATTGGTACTAAGCTTTGGTTCCTTCCCCAATAACATAAGAAGCTTTCAAAGTTTCCTTATTTATAAACCACAGAGTTTTTGTTCAATTAAAATAATAATGTTACTTGGATGTATTTTAAAACACTTGAATTTGTTGAAATAATATCATGGGCTTCATCTGCATTGACATAGTTTGGAAACCACTGATCTACAAAAATGAGCATAATATTTTTTTCTTTCCAGCTCTCTGAGTCCTCTTAAGGATGAAATTTTAAAAAGGTTGGCAAAAGAGTTTTATAAAATATACTTTGTTCTCTATTTTGAGGTCATCATGAAGATAATTTTTTCATTTTTGTATCTTCCTTAATCTCACTCACCAAAGATGTAACCCAAAGTACAGACTGAAAATTGTTAAGTTCTTGAAATGAAGCAGCCACATTCAGTGGGAACTTTTTGATTCTGTAAGAGTAATGTGTTTAAAAACACTTGGAAAAACACTAATCAAGAAAGTTATTGAAGGTGAAATGATAGAGTAGCTTTATGAAAGCAGATGTTATTAAGCCAGAAATTGGACTGGCATTGTTTGGCATTAATTAAACTTTTAACAAGCCACAACAATTCCACTGTGGCCTTATTTTGCGATGCTATAATCTAGTTCCCAAGTGAATAAACCATAAGACCAAAAGGCAAATAGTTTAACAAAAGGGAATCAGATGATTATCTTGTAAACTAGAGGAGTGATGGTATTGTGGCTTAATTAGATAGCTTGATAGGATGTTCAAATTCAAAAAAAGTCTTAGATGTAGTTGCCTGTTGTTTGCAAGACTTGGGAATGGCTTAATTCATAAGAAAAAAGAAAAAGATGTTCATAGATGCATCTATGAACTGAGACTCAGGAAAAACAGAAATGCTGTAATAGCTCACAAATGGCTGTGGGGGGAAACACCAGGAAGAATGATTTAATATAGTGATTATAAAGACTAATGAAATGAACAAGGAGTGCTTCATTAGCAATCAAGAAAATTGCACTGACAGATATTACAGACCCATATGATTGGGGGATGAAGTATAGGGAAATGATGGGGCTTAATTGAACACAGAGATAAAAAGGACTCTAGTAAATAAATATTCTTGGTTTTGACCTGGGTTAATTATTGAATTTTGACAATTTTGATATGTCTTTGATTTTGTCTATCACAATGCAGATCATAACTATTCATTTCTATCCTCTTTTTTGTTTTTTGGCCTGGATTATTAAACAAACAAAGTTTGACTCTTTTACCTTGCATTTCCCTCATTGTGTTCTTTTGAAACTCCATAGATAAGTTGATTTCCTTTTTCATTAACTACTCAGATTTTGATGTCTCCATGATGCCAATAAAAGAAATAATACAGATGAGATGAAAACAGCCCACTTCATCTGTCATCTGAGTTCTTAGTTTCTACCTTAGTGACAATCTGGATATTTCCTGGTATCATATTATTAAACAAAGTTGTGTGCATACATTGCAGGGGCCAAGCCATTTCAAGTTCCACTTGTAACTTTCTCTGTGTGTGTAAGGCTTTTTATCCCTGAAGAACACAGCTTTGAGACCCCAGATAGTAATGGAACAATCTAGACACATTGGTGCAACTTTGGGTTAGAGCAGAAACCTTTCTAAATCATTATATGCCACCTATGCTATTCTCTTCCCAACACTGTTAACAATCTCTCAGCACAGCCAGTGCTAATCTGCTTTGCCTGGATTGGGCACTCCTCTGAGTTTCCTGAGGAAGAGAGCCAAAATTATGTCTTCAGATTTTCAGCTTGATGACACCTTGGCTTAATGAAAATTCAAGATGAAGAGAATGTGATTTTTCTTTTTAAAGTTCCAGGCTGGTAAAAATGAACAATTTTGCATAAGAAATAAATCCTTAGCATTAAGATAAGTGAGAAGCACCGCTGATGTGAAACTAAGTTTGCTTTGACATGGATAAGGGCTAAGTAGGATTCTATGGGAAGTTGAACACTGGATCTAAATCTTTTTTTAATTGCTGCATCAAAAATATGCTTATTTCATTTCATAAGATGGCTGTTTAATACTTTTCTCTAGCACCTTTTAAACAACATTCTTCAGTGGCCTGGCTTGCCCTGTGCTGATAGCCTGGGAAGGCACTGAGATCCTCCTCTAGGGAACTGTACCCCAGAGGCTTCTACAGTTTTTCAGAGTTTTGCAGTTTCCGACCAATCTGAGAAATGGAACAATGCCTGGCATTCTTGCCTGCTGTAATATGCAGGCTGCTCAGTTCCTGTTTTAAAAAAGACCATGACAGATTTCTTAACACTTTGGAGGAGTTTGCTAAAAAGACCGCAGTGCTATGCACAGTGTAACCCAAAAAAGCAGACAAAATGATTGTTGAAAAATGAGATTGATAGATAAATATTGCTTTCAAAGCACTGGCGTGTCCAGGAATATACTTCCAGCTTGAAAGATTGAAGAAGAGCTAGAATTTGAACTTAGCCAAAGATGTTGCCATGTTCACTGACAGAAAAATTTATTTCATCCAATAAATAGGCCAGCCTTGGGCTAAGAACGAATATTGAGTTGGAAAAGGAATGCAGGTGGAATTCTGGAACTACAAGTGAGTCTCATTCTCTCTTATGGCTTAGAGGTAAATGAGTGCATTGGAGATTCCCCAGAAAATTACTGCTGGATTAGAGTTTCCCAAGAGGGAACTATTAGGTCATGAATGGCCAAAATAATTATTCACCTGGATATTGAAAGTAGATGATATTTGTGGTCGGGGTATTAGCTGCAAACAATTAAATGGTCTCTGGCTAGTGCAGATAGAAAGGAAATTTATTAAAGGATATGAGACACTTCAAAGAATCATTGGTAGTATCAGAGAAGTAGGCCTGAGGCTAAGCTTCTAGGAACAATGCCCAAAACTACATTGCTGTCCCTGCCTGGCGAGAAAATGGCACCGTTTCTGTGGGAGGCCATTAAGGTGAATAGAACATTTTTGGTAGTAGAAGCATGACAAACAGGCAAGAAAAATTGTATCAGGTATTAAGTGTCTTTTCCTACAAGGACAAATTTTCATCCCATCTGTGATAGATGTGGTCAAGGCAAAATAACATGCTCCTGGGTAGCTGGATGGTCTAATCAGGGTATTTTTCTCTATCTTTGTTTAGGGCAGATATGTTAATCAGAATAGGATAGGGTAGGATATAAACCATGTAACCATGAAATCTTAACACAACCAAGGTTTACTTCTCTCTCATACAGATTCTTAGGCAGTTCAGACAACTGTCCAGGGAAGATATCCTCCGTGTAATAACAGAAATCTGGCATTCTCTGACCTCTGTACTTGGCATGCAGGTCAAGAGGAGTATGTAGTTGGAACTGGGGATTTCTTCACAGGGGCCACAAGTTTCAATGGCCTATTGGCCAGTGCTGGTTATATGGCTCCATCTTACTGCAAATGATACAGGAAACGTGTGTGTGTGTGTGTGTGTGTGGCACATTTCTGTTCACCAAACAGTGAAATTCTCCACCAGAATTGCTTATTTATGCTTCTGGACTTTTGGAAGTGGCATCATCTGGCTGAATTAGGGAAATGGAATTCCTATTGGTGAACTCATAAAAGCTTCTGTCCTTGACCACCATAGCTAGTTTGGCTGGAAAAATTGGCAGATCATTTTAGTCCCTAATTACTGGATGCCTTCTCCACAGTGAGGATCTCTGGGATATATATTTTAACACTGTACTAAAAGTTTGAGAGGTCTAAGGTATGTTTCCTTCCTTTTTACTTTTCCTTTCTTTTTCTCTTCCAAATGCCTATCCTGGTTGATGCCATGAATTAAGGTAGAACAATGCCACAGGTCATCTCTTTTTCTGGGCAAAGTTGACCACAGGAAGTGCTACTTGAAGCTGTGCCCACTGGTGGGCTTTTTCTTCTCTAATGTCCTTTAGGGCTACTCACCTTGAGTGGGGTTATAATATTTGGAGTATACTTTAGGCTAGGACTAGCTACTTGTACATCATTATCTATGAAGTAGGTTTTCCTTTTTCTTTCTTCAGTTTACTGATCATAGAGAATTTCCCATGAGGTCTTAGGTTTTTGATAGAGAAGAGAGAGCAGAAGTGGGCACAATGGTAAGATTCACATAATCTACTTCCTCTTCATAGTGAAGAACTAATGTTAGTTGCACTCAGTTTAAGGAATAGTATATAAAAGCACTCAGTTCAGGTTAGGGGCTTAGGTCATGTAGTCCACTGGTGTCCCATCTTTAAGCATTCTACCTCTTATTAGGCCCAAAAAGTAAATAGTGACTTAATAAGAGGTCTTGCTGTGATTCTGGTCTAGAACTTGCCAAAGTCTTTTTATGAATTGCATTCTGCCACAGATTCTTTGTCCATCATCTGATAATCTGTCACATAAAGGTACAAATTCTTATTAGCCTATTTCTCTGTTGGTGGGCATTTTTCCTGCCTCTTTCTCTATCTGTACAATAGCTTCACTGGGATATATAACTAGATGTGGAGCCCACTAGGCTTTCAGTGTAATAATCTGTATTAGAATCTGTGCACTGAACTGTGACCTCTCTGAGGACAAGGAGCTTGTCTTATTTATTTCTTTGTTTCTACTACTTGGTCTAGTACTTGGCATTTGGCAACACTCATGGACTTGATCAAAATGATGAGGTGAGGAAGATCTCTTTTCAAACCTAGTTCTTACCATTATTTCAGTGTCATAGAAGACCATGGTTTGTGGAGTTAGATTTGGCCTTGAATTCCTGGTCTACTATTTGAAAAATCCTGAGTAAGCACTAGCTTTTGGGTTTCTTTGAGACAATGGAATAAACTTCCAGGCCCTCTCAAAACTAAAGAAAACAGGTAGAACACAACAGAAATTGAGAGACTGTGTTGCCATGCATAGTTAAGAATTGAGAGATGAAGAAAGTGAGCAAGACAGGCTGCCCGGATCAGGTGCTAGAACGTTTTTGGGTAAGGGCCACAAGGGAGAGTGTTCGTAAACCAGCTGCCAGCCACATGGAAAATGTTCAAAAAGGCAGAAGTGAGAAGATGATCATTTTATGGTGTCTTTTATGCATTAAGAATGAACCCATCCCTTTTTCACTCTTTCATGCATCTTAAGTAAGAATCTGAAGAACTTTCTGAATCCTGGATTGTGTTTTACTCTTTGTGACATGGTGTCATGACTAGATTGCATAGATTCCCCAGGAATTTTAGTGAAAAGCTTATTTACTTAATTTTTTTTAAAAAACCTTTCTCTTCAATTTTCCCTACTGTTCTCACTTTCCAACCCAAATTGGCAGACCCCAAATCATTTTACTTGCCTTTCTGTTTTAACACCTATAATCTCTTTTATTTGAAATGATGATTGGTCCACATTTTGAATAGCTATGTATCTGTGGCTAATTCCTTTCTGACAAGGTGGCCTGTCTTCTGATGTCTAAATTACCTAAACCTCCTTTTGCTAATGGAGTGGAGAAAAAGACATTTGAAATTTCCTCCTGATTTTCATGGTAGTGCCATTCTAGGTGGAGTAGCTTTTAGTGGTGCCCTTGCTTGATGAGAGGTCACTGGTGCCCATTTTGACAGCATGTTTAGAAGCCTTCTTATTTCAGTTTCCTGGGAACTTCTGTTCCCAGTGCCAATCTTTTGTCTTTGAGTTCAAATCTTGCAGTTCCTCTTTTTGTCTTATGATATCCATTCATCTAAGCATTTAAGAGAGGAGAAGTTAACTTTTTCTGTGCCAAGACCAGTGCCTTTGATGCTAGTATCTGTCAGCTTGTCTGGCTCATGAAAAGCAAATGTTTTTATCTGAAAATCCTGGCTTTGATGCTAGATTAGTAATGTGGTTTGTTACATCCATATGTACTTTCTTTGGTTTCACATTAAGACTATGACCATACTCTCATTCTGGGTTTTTTTTTTTTTCATACTCAATACCCTCTTCCTCTTTACTCTTTATAAATATCATATAGAATGAATCAAAATATGCATTTGTTATTCCCAAAGAATTGTATTTAATTACCAGAAATTTGGAACTATAGAGACAATTACAGAAGGGTAGAGGTGAAACTTTTCCTCATGCTCTTTCTTAGACATTCCTATTTGTACCCCAGTTTGCATTGTCATTGCTTGATAGCAGTGGAGGTTAAGAGCTTTTACCATGCAGCTCACTGTTCCTTTTTTTTTTTTTCTCTTTTATGGGTGTTACTTGGGTTTGAACTCAGGAATTCACCCTTGCTGAGCAGGTGCTCTACCATTGAGTCACTCCGACATCTCCCACTGTTTCATTGTTAATGTGGTTCGTCTACCTGCCCGCTCACCCATTCACTCAGAAGTCTGTTTCATGGTGTTCATGATGAAATTGATCCTCTGGACTCTGTTTCTGAAAGGTAGCCTGAGAATTTTCTGCATCCTTGACTGGACTGTTGTAAGGCCCTTTTGGCAGGTGCAATTATAGTGTGGTGTGTGTGTGTATTCATGTACATTTTCCTACACAGATAGGATAGTTTTACCCTGAGGAATTGATAGTACGCCTCATCAACTCCAACCCCTCAGGAGAGGTGGGATGACAGGTGACGGAGCATAGCATAATGGAAAGTGTGCTGGGCAGGATGTCAGGAGATAGGCTTTCCAGTCCCCCTTGTACCACTAATTTGCTGTGTGACCTTGAGCAACTTACTTAACCTCTCTAGAGCTCAGTTCTTTCACCTGTGAAATGGAGTTAATAGTACCTGCCCTTCTTAATTCAAAGGGCTAGAGGGAAAAGAAAATGAGATCATAGGCATATGGGTAGTTTAAAACGGATGAGCCAAGTTTCTACAGATAAACTTCAGAGTGCCTGCCAGAAGAGATATCTTTATCTGAAGAAAAAGGCAATGTTAGTAGGAGTACCTGATATGAAATAGGCTTCTACTTCATTTCAAATTAAAATGTTGTCCTGAGCAGGAGAGCAGGAGTCCTGTAATATGAGAATCTTGATTTATTTGCATTCTGAGCAATGTGAATTACTCACAGGCGTATTGCTGATCACACATCAACTTGAGTTAGCAAATACGTTATTAAGGAAAACAGCCCATTACCTGTCATGGTAGTAGGTAAGGGCATGAGTTTGGAAATTGTTCAGATCTGGATTTGATTTCTGGTTTGGGCACTTGCTAGCTGTGTGTCTTGGAACAAGTTTGGTTACCTGCTTTAATCCTTAGTAGTACCTAACTCCACAAGGTAAAGGTAATAACATAAAATTGTATCACATAGCTGGTGTGGTGGTGTATGCCTGTGTCCCAGAAATCAGGAGGCTGAGGCAAGAGGCTTTCTACATGTACATAGTAATACCTAGTCTAAAAAGAAGAAAAATTGCTTTACACACTGCCTGGTACATAATTCAATAAATGCCAGTTGTTAGGAGAGTACAGTATCTATAGAGACCAAGTGATGTTTTCTTTCTTACACTTTTCTGAATTTCCAAATGCTCAATAATAACTTTTTATGGTCTGACTTAAAGAAAATCATTATCACAAATGAATGTAACCATTGAACAAAGAATTATACTTGAAGAATTATGAGAGTCACTGTGGAAATTATTATGCATTGGTACAGGGACTCTGTCATGACAATTGGACTTTATAACTTACACAGCATTTTTATACATGCTGCCCCATGAGGTCTTACAATAGGCCTGTGGTGTCAGTAGCCTCATATTCCCATTTTACAGATCTGGAGGCCATGGGTTACAAGGGCATACACATAGTAACACAGCTCATGAAGTCATAGTTCTTAGATGTGCCAGAGAAAATTGCATTCAATTGTATTAAACAGAAACCCAGCTACAGTGGGGAGAGGGAGGGAGGAGAGAAGGAAAGAGGGTGGGAAGAGAGAGAGAGAGAGAGAGAGAGAAAGAGAGAGAAAGATTAAGGAATTGACTTAAGTGATTATAGAGGCTTGCAAGTCCAAAATCTGCAGGGCCATCCAGCAGAATGAACCCATGAAAGAGTTGTGCACTCTTCTGGAAAAATTCCCTTTTCCTGAGGAAATCCAGTCTTTTTCTTAAGGCTTTTAACTGACTGGCCAAGGCCCACTAATATGCTGTAGGATAACTTGTTTTACTCAGTTTCCTGATGTAATGTTTAAACTCATTTAAAGAAATGCTTTCACAGCAACATGCCAATATGTTTGACCTAATATCTAGATACCATGACCTACCTATATTAACGCATAAAATTAACCATCAAGAGTAACAGACCAAAGAAGGGTTTAATAATTTTTAATAATTCCAGTGCCATCAGGACCTGTTCTTTCCATCTTTGCTTGGTTCTGCCTTGCCAGGGGACTTTTGTGCTCATGGTTACAAAATGGCAACCACATTCTTGGGTGTCCCAGGCATATCCAGGCAGGAGAAAGAGGGAAGAACAATGGGCAAAGGCAAAAACTAACAAACTGTTAATATCATCTGAGAAGCACTGATTCCATAGAGTTTCTTGGAAGCCCTTCCTAGCAACCTCTTAGTGATCTTACTAATCAGTTAATTTCTTTTTGATCACTCCTAGATGTAAGGAATTCTGGGAAGCTATTTTTTTTAAAGGCCACTGCAAAAAAAAAAAGAAAGAAAAAGCCAGGATGAGAATGAGAGTATTGTTGCATAGGCAAGTGATGTTTTGATGCTACATTATTTAGTTTTTTTATCACACTAAATTGAACATCATACACACATGGAAGGATCTACCCTTGGGTGGACTTCCGTTTTTAATAATCGCTGAGTTCTTTGGAAGTGTGGCTGCAGGATTAATGTGTAGTTACCTTAGGTTTGATGGGAACCAGTAGAAAGCTAAGAAGAAATTTGCTGGGCATTGCCTTTTCTTTTTTGTCTTTTCATGGACGACATTGAGAAACTTCTCTTTCTTCACTTATGCTCATAGGAGTGGCAAAAGGAAGGAAAGGAGGAAGGGAGGGAGGGAGAGAAAGAGAGGAAAGAAGGAAGGAAGAAAAGAAGGAAGGAGAGAAGACAGAAGAAAAGAAGGACAAGGTGTGAGGGGAGGACACAGGTATTAGTAAATGTTTGTGTAGCTGATATATATGCAAAAAGACTTTTCAAATCTTGTTTGTATTATTTAATACATGCTAGCTACAAGGCATAAAACAATCTACCTCACTATCATTGTGTTCACTGCAGCCCAAAGAGAGACACCTGTAGCATTGGAATTCTGTAGTGATTAGAAATGAAAGCAGTAACAATGGGAAAAAATAGTATCAAAGAGTATTGGAAAATCTATGTTGATAATTGCTTGATTCTTTTAAAATCAGACATTCAGAATGTTTCTTTCACATTACAAGTAAACATTTCAAAAGCCATTTAGTAAAAAAATAGAATAAAAGCCATGTGTCACATTATTGAAATATAACCACAGTAGTGGCTATATTTAAGTTTTGCTCAGGGAGAACAAAGCAAAGAAAGAAAGAAAGAAAGAAATTTTCCATCAATCCATCTCTCTCAGACATGTATGTGCATATACACACAGTCCCTAATATATATCACAAGCTCCAGAGTCTGTCTCTCTGTTTTCCTGTATTCATTTCATATTCCTTCCTCAATATCACTGTGAAACAACTTTGTTGTATAATTTCCATGTAGCTCTTTTGGCATTTTTGCAATTCTAATTCTCACTGGTTATTGCATTACAAAAGAATGGAGGGAAGGTGGATTTGCATGCAGGACATTTTAAATTTTAACATCAGAGATCATTAGTCTTTTTTCCCCCCCAGTGATATCTAGCAGCTGGGCTTTATGTACCAGGAATAATTTACAAGAAAGGTTTTAAAAGTAGGATTTCAGATTTATTTTTCACATTCTCAGAGCCTGAAAGGCTAAATGAGAAAGAATCTAAAATAAAGATCATTTCCATATATTTGAATGTTGTTGTGTTAGTTGTATCCCTGCTGTCTGTTGGTGACAGTGGGGACACCCACATTTCCTTGAGTTCACTTTGCTTTTAGTCCTAGTGACTGCTGTACATTGTACCTAGGTGGGAACAAGTATCTTTTGTGGTAACTGGAGGAGAATGCCACCCAATGCAACATTTGGGTTCTCATCTTTTTAAGTTGCCATATCATCTGTATTTTCCCTACATGAACATCTGATTTTTCCCTCTATGATGGATTGATATTAGCGTCTTTTATTGAGATGTCTTTCTATATTCCCATCAAAGGTAAATTAGGCCCAACATCCTGCCCAGTAATCCCAGTACATGTCAACCTTCTCTCCAAGACAATTTTCCCCACTCTCCTCCATCCTCAGACCTCCAATAAATAACTCCTCCCTGTTTCTCACACTATGTGGGTGACCTTCACTTCCTGCTTGGTTAAAAAGAAGTTCAGGGAGCAGGAAACCTCTTCATGCTTTCACAGGCATGCTCAAAGAGACTAGATCCTATGCCCTATGGCAGTGTATATACTGTTCCTTGACCTTCATAGTGCCCTGTCCTCATCCCCTCTTGCTTACTTAAAGGAAGGTTCCTGCATCAGCTGGGTTTCTCTCCCTACTAGATAATTCCTAGAAGTATACAGAGATGTTGTAATAGCTGTAAACCTAAGAGCTGGAAAGAGAAAAATGAAAGAGAGAGAGAGAAAGATAAAGAAAATTTGTTTAACTCCTTCTAGCTACCACACCATTCTCTGCTCCCCATTTACAACAGGGAACCTCAGAAGTATGGTCTATTCATGTTCTCTCCATCACACTTTCATTCTTATTGTTTCTCACAGTGCCCTCCTCTGCAAACTGGTAGTCCATTCATTGCAAATCCATTGTTCTACTCTCAGCTCTGTTCTCATTTGCTCTATCATCAATATCTGACATAGTTAATCACCTCCTTTTTCTGGAAACACTTTGCTTAGGTTGGCTTTGAGAATGGCATACTTTGTTGGTTTCTCTTATGGTGCTGGCCATTCCTTTTCAGTCTCTTTTGCTGATGTACCCATGTGCAGTGACTCAAGGTTTTATCCTTAGAACTTGACTCCCCTCTCTCTCCTCACTCCACAGATGATCTCTTCTACTGTCATGGCTGTGCACTGGTGTTTCCCAAATCTTTATCTCTAGCTTAGTTCCCTTCTCTCACCTCCAGACTTTGATTATATATTCTATGCCTGTTCATCTCCCAGTGAGTATCTAAAAGGCTGAAGAATCCCACAATTCCCTTTGTGGGCATACCTCCAATGACCTTAGAATTCTCACTAAGGGTGCCACAACCTCCTAATAAGACCACAGATTGGAGACTAAACCTTTAACACATGGGTTTTTGTGGGACATTTAAGATCCAAACTGTAGCAAACACAGCAACTGGAATGATCCTCTTAATACTAAATCAATCCTTATCACTACTTTGCTCCAAACCCTAAGGACTTTTTGTTTCAGAATGAAAGACAAAGTTTGACCACTGCTGATCTTGTCACCTCTGTTTCCCTGACCAAATAGGGTATCAGGTGGCTGTTTCTCTTCCTTTGCTGTGACTGCACTGGCCTTTTATTATCATTCAAAAGTGCTAAGCAACTCCCACCTCAGTGCCTTGTAATTTCCCCTCCCAGGATGTCATCACTGCTTGCTTTACCTGTTTCTTTATGTCTCTTACCAAACCTTACCTTTTAAGCAAAGACTTTCTTCTCTTTTATAAATCAGCAATCCTTTTCCTAATCTCCCACTATGTATCCCCCTTATCCATTTTGATAAACATATAAGATACTGTTGACTTGTTTATTTTTTTATTTTCTCCTTGAGTATAAACTCCTAGGCACTTTTGTTCTGTTCTCTGATCTATGACTAGTTCATAAAATAATGACTGATAAGAAGTAGGTACTAAATAAACCTTGATTAAATAAATGAAAGATTTAATGAGAAATAGAAATCTAAATATTTAAGCAAGAGCTTAGACTTGAAATCACATATTGGTGACCATGAATTTATTGTTTTCTTAGTTCTCATATCCATGATTTTTGATATTTTATCTCTTTGGTCAATTTGTGGTGCTGGTTCTCCCCCAGAGGTAAAGGAGTATGTGATTTCTTGCTAACCTTTTTGGGTTTATGACCCTCGCATCATGAGTACAAATCATAAGCAGCAAAGAATATTAGTTAAGGATCAGAGTCACTGAGTTTTTCAATATTAAATCTTGCTTCTCTCCTCTGTATCAGTAAGGGGCCCACAGGAAACAGATGGCATACACAAATTGAGTAATTTGACTAGAGTTTAATAAAGGTATCATTTTCAAATCACAAGGCAGAGCACAACACCCTGAGGCTAATAACTGCCTTTTCTGATATTACTGGAGGCCTGAAGGGGAAAGAGAAGGGAAGAAGGTTTAGAAGAGGCAAGGGAGGGAGGGCTAGTGGAACCCTGGAGAAAAGCTTTAGGGAAGACCACCAGAGAAAGCTCCTCTCTCTGACAGGACCAACAGCATTGGCTTGAGGGCTTTATCCTGCCTATGACAAATCTCTAAGGTCTGGAGTAGGAATAGTGGGTAACTGAGGGAATAAATGTCTCCAGGTTCTCTGTCTTCTTTTCTTCTGATCTCTGGCTGGGGCTTCTCATTGGGTAAACATGACTGAAAACAGAGGCCAGGGAGCCCTGGCCTGTAACTTGTGTAAGCTAGTCTCAGGCAGAGTACAGGATAAGGAAGTGTAGAGGGAGGACCTGGAGTAAGAATGGCAGCCAAGTGCATCTTCTACACTAGAGCCTGGTTTCACACTTCCACACTTGTCCTCTTCTTATCCAGACTGCACATGATAGCAAAAATGAAACTATCAGCCCCCTAAAGTGACTCTCCTATTCAAGACCAAATCATTCAACAATGTTCCAATTTGCTCGAACTAAAATTGAAATGCACTCTTGGGGCGTTCCAGACCCATGGTGGTCTGTGAGCTCACCTTAGCCTCTGAGCTGACCCTACCCATCTCTTCTCAGGCTTGCTGTGCCCACTCACAGTGGCTGTCACTTCCCAGAGTGAGTGAAGTTCATTGTCCTCACTGGCTCTTAGCAGACTCATATCTCTCTGTGTGGAACACCCTTTTCTAAAACCTTCACATACCTGAGGTGCTTCTTTTGAGTAATTCTTATCATTTAAACTTCACCACCACAGGGAGGCCATCCCTGTCTTCCTTATCTAGAGGAAGTCTTCCATTTATTCCCCATCAGAGAATGATTGACTTAACATTTATCACAAACCTTAAGTGACTTCTCCCTTTGCTTTGTTTAGTCTGGCTCTGAGAAAAGTAAAGTTTCTTCTGGGCCTTCTCTTTTTAGTTTACAATTTCTGGCCCAGGTAGTTTCTTAGCAAATGTCTAATAATTGTAGAAACAAACATTATTTTCAATGAAAACATTCTCCCACTTATGCAATAATTTAAATTTTAAAAAGCTTACCTTTAAAGTTATCTTGAATACAATTGGATTTTTATCCCTCTAGTATTTGGAGATCTCAAATATCTTAATAAGTTCTCAGTATATATTTGAATGTATTATTTGTAACTAGGCTGATTTTCCATATCTTTAGCAGATTGTTTTCTGCAGTTGGTCTATTATGTCTTTAACAAAAATTAAGCTGAAAAAATGAGCAATACCCTCTCCCAAGACCATAGCTTCACAGCACAGCTAATTACATGCAGCTGACTTTCTGGGTGACTTCTTGGAATGTGGCCATGTACAGTGACTAGGCCTGAGCTTTAGAGCCAGAAAGACTTGGCCATACTCCATGTAAGCCACTAAATGGCTGGGTAAGACTGTGAACAAGGTATTCAGCTTTGCTGACCCTATTTTCTCCTTTGTAAAAACAAAGATAGTATCACCTAATTCCAAGAGTTGGATTAGAATCACAGGTGGTAACACAGACCTCTCCATCCATCTCTTTTCCCTCAGAACATGCTCACATCCTCCTTGGCTGCTGCTACATCAATATACTCTCCCCTGTCCATGTTTCAGTAGTCTCAGATCTCATGTCTATATTCCCATTCTTAGGAATATTGCTAGAAGGCTATCCTGTCCATGATTCCCTTTATGAAGTTGACTTCACTCTGTGGTGGAAGCAGCCTGGAGCTCGATTATGCCAATGACAAATTATAGACTCATCAGGGTTTTCAGTTGGCTTGGTATTTGCCAGACAAATGTAGACTACACTTCGTGCAATGAAGCCCTTTGTTAGTACTTTGAGCCTCTATGGGACAATTTAAGTTAGAAAAAAAAAAAAGCACTGAAACCTTGTACAATACTAAGCCCATTACACAAGGAAAACCAAATAAGTTTGTATGACAGGAAGGTATGTACAAGCTTTTGATAAAAGAAGCCCAAGCCATAGCCTACTAAGACAAGATGAGTTCAAGTTTTATCTGTTTATTTCTTTTTAGTTAAGTTTAAGTAATATGTTTGGAATGCATTCTCTGTGTTAGATACTTTCTTTACTCTTTTAGATGAATTTACAACTATGAAGATTACAAAATAGAAATATTTTAGGAGCAGGTGACTTTTTACCAAAGAATAGACTGCTTTGCTGACAGTTGGAAAAGTATTGTTGCTATCTGTATAATATGGAAATATTAAATTGTATGTAAAAGCTTTTATAGTCTGGCTCAGTGTTCCTGAACTTTATTAACCAAAGCCTGTCTTTTGTAAATATAAATATCACTGGCATTCATTATTTAGAACTTGAAATAATCTATAGTTGAAGACCTCTTATAAGTGTGTCATTCATCTCTAAGCTTCCTGTGTTCAGTAGGGAACAGAAATTACAAATTAGTGGTCATGTGCATCACAGAGTTGTTTATTGTTTTAATCATCTTAACTAAGCCTATAGTTAAAATGTAGATTTTTCCATAGAATGCATAAATTTGGCTTCTCTTAAAACATTGGAAGATCCGGTAGTAGTGGCTTGTATTCCCTGATGGCAGCTGCAGTGGAGCTGACTCGCTGCTGTCCCCTTTAGGCAGAGCATGTGCTCTTTAGTTACCATGTCCCCACACTCATGCAGTAATTGCCTGTTTTACCTGGAAATTCACTTGTGTCATGCAAATAACCTTCTGGCTCCTGGAAAACACTCAAGTTTGGGAGTATGGGTGGAATCCAGAGAAAGGAGATTGAAGGATTTTCAGAGTGTAGACTAGATGAAACTTGAGATATTGGGAGAATTTATACAGTGGAAGAAGTGCTCAGAGAAGGTCATTCCAGGCAAGAGAAAATCTTTGATGTTAAATTCGACCAGGTTTTTCTTTAACAATATTTAAATTGCTTAAGAGGGCAGATGATCTGCTTCTTTCTTAAAAAGGAAAGAAGATTTAAGGTTAAGGCTTGTTCTTACCCTGCAACCTTGCAATCTGAAATGCTTTCTTGAGAGGAAGGAGAAAAGGGAGAAGTTAGAGTTACTGAGAGCTCAAATTGGGTCTAATCAAGGTTACAGCAATGGGAGACTGTTAGGCTTATGGATTTAGCAGTTAAAGTTGAGCATCTCTGCGTGTAAAGGGTCTAAATGTTCGGAACAACAGTGCCACTGCTGCAAAGACTCAGATTTGTCAAAGAATATAAGTCCGACAAAAAAGAAAAATACCATTGTGTATCTCCCCAAAGGTAGTAAGAGCCTCTCTTCATAGTACTCCAGCCAGTACTTTACAAAGACACCTGGGCATGTAAAAGAGTAAGGGACAAGGGATTTGACCAAGGTATTTTCAGGGCTAAGACTTCTGTCGCCTAAGTTCCCTTTCGTCATCAAAGACTCTTGGTATCCTGCAGTATTTTTCAAACCAGCCTCTGCCTATTCCTGGAATTTCCCCCTGTGAACTTTACACTTAAGATGCGGCCTCCAAAAAGGCTCTTTTAAGATAAAATTGCATCTGTGACTACTAGCATCTTTGTATTTGAGGACTTGTTTGGATGTTTCAGGTTAAGGATCAGGCAGGCAGAAGGCTGAGGAAGGGCACAAACTGGGTGAAATTGGCTGTGTTTTGAAATTGTTGGGGAAAATTAAATGGAGGAGTTCTACTTTCCTGGTGAAGCCAGATCCCTTGTATAGTTTGATGTTTCCTTGGTCTTCAGAAGGTCCACTATAAGGATTTATTGTGTTAAATTAAAAACAGATCTCCTTCTAAAGGAAAGGCCCATTTATTGATCCTGACCTTTTCCTTTTGCTGGTAAAGGCTTGTTGAGTTGCCTTTTAAACAACCAGAAATCACTGTGTTTCTTTTTCTTATAATCTTTTATTTATCCTGTTCAGAGCCCTTACAAGCTTAAAAATAAATTTCCTGTAGAAATTGTAAAACAGCACTACTCAGCAAAGAGTTAAGAACATAGAACCTTTACTATCACTATGTGGTTCTCAAGGGGGAGGTTCAATGTCTAATTTTCCCTGGCCTGCCCTCTTCCCTGTGCTTTTGCCCTGTTGTTTCCATCTCTGTCTTGGGAGTTCCCCAGAGAAGTATCTTAGACTGGATTTCAGCTGGTACTGCCCTGAGAAAACCTGAAGCACTGAGTTGGGATTATATGATCTGGAAGAATCAAGAAATTAATTTCCTTGAAGAGAAGAATGCCGCGTCTGCCCAAACAGAATATTGCTTAATGTACTAGAACTCCCAGATGAAATTGGGGAGCTGATCAGTCCCTAACCTGAGGGATGCGGGATTATTGAATTCCAGATCTCTTTATAAATTAATATCCAAACACGTGGGTCTGCCCCTTACCCTGCCATCCATTTTTCTCCTTCTTTCTGATTGTTCTGGACAAGAGTGTTGTTGTCACCTGCCGGAGGCCTGCAAGTCTTCAGCTGACTCCAAGACAGGGAATAAAAGAATTAATGGGTTGGAACCTAATCCATAACTCCCTAACTCCATGGCTTTATTTTTTTTAATAGTTCATAAACTTCTTATTTTCCCTTTTAGCTTACATTTCTTCTGTGGTGAAGGGAAAGCTTGTCAGACTTCAGATGTGCCTCATAAAAAAGCTGTAAAGGACAATGCTGGGGTGTATGAATACCTGTAATTCACTTTCATATGATATTCAAGAACTGTTCCAGAGTTTGTGTCTGAATTTGTTCTAACATAAAGAACCCAAGGGTCAAAAACACAAGTACTTTCATATGGATTAAGTTTTGCATTCTTGACGACCTAGGAGGGCAAATCCTGTCTCTTCTTTTAAAGCTGTCAAAAGTACTATGATTGGAAGCCTGACAGATGCCTAATGGGGCACTTAGAGATATCTATTTTGAATTTCTTGAATGGACATAGTAAGTTAATCTGAATAACTAAATTAGTGTCTGTCTTTTAGGATTAAACTTTGTGAGTTCTGTTTTGCCACCCTTTGCCCTCTTCTAGGCCATAAAGTTGGGAGATAAATCAGTCACTGCTTTCTCAGAGAGTTAAATTTTGAGACGTTATTTTATAAGTTACATGTGCCCTACACAAAGCATTTGAATAGCAAACCGGCACGAATGAGATATGAAGCAGCAGCATGTGCTGTCAGGAGGCAAAAGCTCCAAAAGTGGAATTTATCCTGAAGGGCTAAAGGCCAAACATTAGCCATTGTCAAGAAGTGGGAGTGAAGTATTACTTTTAACCCTAACATGTCCTTTTTCAGCAGAAGGGCTGGCCAGCACCTGGTGACCCCAGTCTCCTTCAGATTTTTACTCCTTATCCAGGACCCTGCTAGGGTCCCAGAAGCCTCAGCTTTCTGTGGAATATGAAGGAAGTGGTTGAACCTCTTTTTTCTAAGATTTTGCTTTCATTTGTTGAGAACCAAAAAGTTACTACGAAAGCAAAGTATATTGTGTAATTTGCTTGTCTTCTTCTGGTATATTTTCTTTCCCCTTTGGATGTGACATATTGATTGCTCTACCTGTGTTCTTTTCCTCACAAATGGAAAAAAATTCTCTTTCTCCCTGATTACTGTATATGCCTTTAGAGTAAACTAAAGAACAGAGAAAGACTTACCTGAAATTTAAACACTCAATAAAATTTTGAAAATTTCCTTCCAAATATCTCCCTATGTATGTACAGAGAAAACTACAAAATTTTATAGCTGTTTTACATAATATCTGTAACATTCCAAATGAAGTTTTATAATGTAGATTTTAACCTGATATCATCATGTATGTTGATAAATATGCATGTACGTCATTATTTAAAAAAGAATATAGAATTCCATTTTATAGAATGTAAATTCCACAGTTTATTTAACTATACCTCATTGATTGATATTGAGATTGCTTCTAGTTTTGCATATTATAAAGAACAAATAGAATAAGCATCCTAATACATATACCTCTATGGTTTATTTGACTAGCTGCTTTTTTGAGATATAGCTAAAATGAAATTATTACATAAAATGTGACATTAAAGATTTTAAGAAAGTTGTTACGTTACCTTTTAGAGAGGCACTAATTTCTGTCATTCCATCTGTGCATCAGAGTCTTTAACTCCTTACAATGTTGTGTAGCAAAAAAATTTTAAATTTCTGTTACCCTGAAAAAAATAAGGAAATGGTTTGTTAAATTTTGTTCAAATCTCTCTGATTCATGAGGTTGAATATTTTCTCATTATTAACATTTCTGTTTCTTTTGGGGGGAATTACATGTTCATATCCTTTGCCCATTTTTTCTGTTAGGCGTTTTGCCTTTTTCTTATTGTTTGCAATAGCTTTTGTACATTTTGGATATATGTGATTTTTGTATAACCTCTGGACATGAGCTTGTTAGGAAAATATTGAAGAAGAATACAACCTTGAAGTGAAAGGAGAATTTATTACCGTCTCATTCTATATAGTCATTTAACCTTTCTGTCTCTCAGTTTCCTCCTTTATAAAATTAGAAAAGAGTAGCCAATCATTTCGCAGATTTCTACAGCAGTATTAAAGCCAGTAGTCATTAAAACAAAGCATTTTACCCATGTATCTTTCACAGCGAACACTTTGATATCTTATATTTTTTAATCTATCCACTTGGTTGGTGAGGGAGGGATTTCTGCCTCTGGTCTTTAGGGATGGCTGAACACCTCACTCCAACACTGGACAGGAGACATTGACAGGAGTTTATTAGTTACACATACTCACAGCCCAGGGGAGAAGTACACTGCATACCACACAAAGCCTCATGGGAGCTGTACTTGTGAACAATGGGAACAGTCAGAGGCTGTGAGAGGAAGACTTTGTAGTAACATGATGGTGAAGGGACCCCTGTTTTTGTGGGAGAATGTGGATGCTTTGTTGGGATAATGTCATGCATAGGAAACTTCAACCCACTTCGCAGGAACTGTGCCTGGTCTCAGTGGTGAGGAGGGCAGTTTGTCCAGGGGTCTTTATCCACAGAGATACTTATGGTTAGGCCAGTGAAGGGCCCTCCTAATTTTCCCCAGATGTCAAGGCAGCACATAATATTTAGGTTTTCACAATCACCTCTGAGAGGTGAGTCCTCAAATGCAGTGCTTCTTCTCAGTCCTCTTTGCCCTTCATCGTGTTCACAGCTGAAAACTCTCCCTCTGGCCTGTTCATGGTTGTAGCAAGGCATGAGTAAGATGCTCCCTGAGTCAGATAAACATGACTTTTTTTTTTTTGGTGGTGCTGGGGTTTAAACTTAGGGCCTCATACTTACTGGGCAGGCGCTCTTACCTCTTGAGCCACTCCATCAGCCACTCCACCAACCCCAAACATGGCTTTGATCCTACCTTTTTCACCTATTGGTTGTATTGCCTTGAGCAAGATACATTACCTCTCAACCCCAGTTTCTGTGAAATACAGCTAGTACCTACTTCATGGAATAACCTAAATAAAAAAAGGTCTGGGCATACTGCCTGCCTCATATCAAGCACTTAGTCTTCATTCCACTTGTTAGTCATCATCTGCCTGCCCTCTAGATATATTAACTAAGCTTTCTTGCATACTTCCTACTCCTTTTTTTCTCTTCTTTAACCCCTAAAGATAAGACCATCTTTTAGGTGACTTCAGCTTGCACCGTTAGGGAAATAGCTCCCAGGTTGCATTTCTTGCACAGATCACTCTAGTTCTCTGTCTCCTGGAGATTTTTCTCTTATTCAGCATGTTTAAAATTTTTCTCCTCAAACCAGTATGTTTTTCTAGGTGGTTTCATATTAGTGTTAGTGATATCAGCATTCTTTCTGTCATCTTGATATAATACTTGCTATATTTTGATCATCATTTTTTCCCAAAGGCCCATGAATTGAAGGCTTAATACCCAGCTTAGGGCGCACTGGGAGGTGGTAGAATCTTTAAGATGCAGAACCTAGTAGGAGGTGTTCCAGTCACTGGGGATATGCCGTTGAAGGGATCATAGGGTTTTGTTATTGGCCATAAAGTGAACATTTTCTCTACCACATAATGCCAACATTATGTGCTGTTTCACCACAGGTCCAAAAGCAACTGGGCCAACTGACCATGTACTGAACCCTCCAAAACTTGAAGCCAAAATAAATCTTTCCTCCATGTAAGTTGATTATCTAAAGTACATGGATACAGTAATGGAAAGCTGACTCAGAACTCTTAAGTTGCCTTTAGTTTTAGGTTGTTTTTTTTTTTTCCCCCTTTAAGAGCCACAATAACTTAGCTGTCAAGAGTTACTGGTGTCTTCTCTCACAGGAAAGCTTTAATCCATCCTTTCTACTCCATTCCACAAAAATCAATGCCTGTAGAATTGGATAGTTGGCACTAGAGTCCTAGTTGATAATGTGTGGACATACTCAGAAATCCAGAGGTTGGTATGAAGATTATTTTAAGATGAAGATATTTAGGATTTTACAGATACAGTAAGAAGTCTTCTCCATGCTTCTCTAATGTAACTCAAAACAGAACCTTCTAGAAATAAAACTTCCATAAATTCCATCATCAGGGTGGCTTTTATTCCCAGGAAGGAGACAAAGAGTAAACTTACAATAAATAACATAAGAGCAGCGAGGAGGGGAATTTTATGGCAATGAAGAAAATAGAAAGACCCCTCTACCTGTAGGAGCAGATGTTCTTACAAACTTTACATTTTTATCACCCACTTGTATTTCCTAAAGAAAGTAATTGCTCTTCCTATAGGCCTTTTCTCTGCCCAATTCCCTCCCTTTCCCCTACTAAGTTACTTTACTCTAACTTTAACATATCCAGGTACTTCTTTTGTAAGGACCCATATGCAGGACTGTAGGTGTGGCTCAAGTGGTAGAGCACCTGCTTTACAAGAAGCTCTGAGTTCAAACTCCAGTCTCACACACACACAAATAAAGGATAAAAATGCATGTGAATGAACTTTTTTTTCTCCTGTTAATCTGTGTTTGTTGGTTTTATTTGCAGCCCTTCAATTATAAACATAAAGATGATAGAGAAGAAAAAATTCCTCCCCAATTAGTATCTCCTCTGTACACTTCCTTCTTTTCCTCCAAGTTTATCTTTATCCCACTGTCTAATAAGTTTTTCTGATCATGTTTCTGCTATTCCAAAACCTCTAGTGGTCCCTGTACCCATGGAAAGAAGCAAGTTCCTTAGCCTGCCACCTGAGGTTCCTATGTATCTAGTCACCACTCATTTCTTTTTTCATGTCCCTGGCATTTCTACATTCCATCAACTATTTTTTTTTCTTAATCCCTAGAACATGCCCTAAATTGCCTTTACACATTTATATGTTTTCATTCTACCTGATATACCCAACTTCTCATTCCTAGTGTCTTGAGGTCTTGGATTTATAATTCAGATCCTGTCTTTTCTGGTTACTAGTTATGTCACCTTGAAAAATCACTTGACCTCTCTGAATCTGGGGTTTCTTATTTGTTATAGGAAATAATATTGTCATGTTACAGAGTTGTTTATAAGACAACTAACATAGTATATATGTTCTAAATACTCATGGAATTGTAGTTATTACTGTTGCCCTAGCACCCTACCCAAAGGTAATCACTGCTTTCTCTCCCTATTTTGTTACTCAGAGGCATTTACTTTATTTTATCCTGTGCTATGTAATGTTCTGTCTTTGCTAACTATACTTAAAAGGGTTTTCTTGTTGTTGCTGTTTGATTTTTCTTTATTCATTCAGTGACTATTTATTAGATGTTTTGTTTTTCATAATATATTCAGGCCTGGCAATACAAGTATGAAAAAGATTTAGCCCCTGTCTTCAAAAGGCTTGCACACTATCTAACTATCATTGCATACTTCCTACACTACTGTTGAGAGCCCAGGAAAGCGATGCCTGACTCAAGTGAAAATTCTCATGGTGTCTTGAGGCAGGAACATCTCAAAATGAGAACTGAAGAGGAATGCACTTAGACCTGTGCAGGCATGAAGGGGCAATGCTATAGCACAAGTGTGGAAAGGCGGTTGGTGCAGAGGGCAACACACGTTCATAGGCACAGAGCAAAAGAGCATAGTCTTCTGTGAATTCCAAGAACGAAATGACTCTGATGTTTGTTTTGCAGGAGAATTGATAGGAGATAAAACTGGGAAAGTAAGCCAAAGCTGGCTTCTAAAGGAGTTTTCTATTCTTTCTGCTGTTACTAGTGCCTTGTATAGTACCTACATCTTGAAGATTTGGTAAATGTGTTTCTAATCTTTATAAACAGTGGGCATGCGTGGTTTGGTCTTGGAGTGTTACAGTTAAGAAAACTCATTTTGGCAAGAGAATAAAACTTTCAAAATAGCTGGACTCTTACTTATTTCTTAGAAACTAGGAAGGAGACCCATGTAACTAATGAAGGCCGTATTTGTCCATAGGCAACCATTGCTCATACCCACTTCCATGTCTTTAGTCTTATGCCCCAAGGGTAAAATCAAATCAAAAAAGTTTTTCTGGTCCCCAGGAGGAACCCTTCGCTCCCTTCCTTTCCTCACCTTCTTCCCTTAGTTCTTTCTCCTTCCTTCTGCTCTGACTCTCTAACTCTCTATTTTCAAAGAAGTCCTGAGTGACTGGCAGAAAGTCAGCTTTATCAGATTATTATAAGCAAATAATGATAGTAAAAACATAATCAAGTAATGAATAATCCACCATGTGGCACAGCTAGGGGCCACTGCTCTGGCTCCTTATGCCCTATAGGTGGTGAGTTGGGTCCAACTCAAAAATGCATCCTTTCATTTTCTACAGAAATTTGTTCATTCAGAGTTCTGTGTCCCACCCTACCTTCTTCCATTATTTCTCCCAAACCGTGAATTATAAACTTCTGGAAAGCATTGTAAATAATTTATATCCCTTTATTACTCATTGCTTAACTCCCTTTGAGGGAAATGAAGAGAAACATTTGTCTTCTGCTGCTTACTCTCCCGTGGACTGAGCCCATGTCAGCCTTGAGCGATAACAAAGATTTATGACCAAAGGAACTGCCATTGTGGTACATTTGATTGACCCAGAGTTTTGATTAGCCATTTTTTTAAAACCATGAGCAGTGCTAATTGACACTAGGGTAGAAGTTCAACATTTTACCAACTTTAGCTAAAACCCTATTTGTTATTATCTTTCTTCATAAAACTCAATGGTGAACATTTTCTCCCTGTCTATTTAATGTGTTTCCTGCAGACTCTTATTCAGAACTTGTAAGCTCTGACCACCCCAAGTACTTGGTGGTGACTGCTGCTGGGTCTGAAAGAGTTCAGATATTTTCAGGTGCTCTTTGGTTTGGTCTTTCTAAATGTCTTCACTGAATTTCCCAGAACCAGGATTTATAGTTAATAACAATCTTGGGCCATTTCGATTACTCTGGGACATAGGGTTGGTCCCATAGCAAATCTATTAGAATATGTCAGTTTGACTCCACTACCTCTAGCACTATACCATCCAAGTCCAAATTAACTTCCCATCCCAGACATCTACAACCTAGGAGGTCTAGATTACCTGGGTAATTTGGATCTACTCTGTATCCTCTCTTCTCCTGCAACTCAACTGTATTTTTTTTTCCAATAAAAAACTCTGATTATATTGACTACTGTCACTATATCCGGCTTAAAAATAATCTCTAAATGGCTTTTTGGTACTCAAAATCCTTGAAGTTGGTGGAGCCTTACATGGTCTCAACCAACTTTCCATTTTATCACTCTATTCTTTGCACAATCCACTTCAATAATACTGGCCTTTGTCCACTCCCTATACTCACTGCTCGGTCTCACTGCAGGGCTTTTGCACAGCTCTTACCCTCAACCTGTGATGTTTTCACCCTGGCTTTAAATCTCAGCTCAGTGTCAGTTCTTCTAAGAAAAATTATCCATCTTTTCCCCTCACCCATTCCTTACCTATTTTGGTACAGATTTGTTATAGATCCTTCTTCCTTCCAGAAGACCTGTTTTATATTGGTGAGATGTTTTGATTGATACCTGTCCCTTCTGGACTCCTTGAGGGAAAGGCCTGTCTTTTTGTTGACTAAATTTGATATCTGTAGTACTGCCACAGTGCCTAAAGCTTGGGAAGTACGTAGTACCTATGTATGAAATGATTGGGCATAAAAATAAAGATCAGCATATGATGTATCAGAAAGTGGACCTTATGCTTGAGGGATTTATCTAGCTGATAAGAATTGCTGACAAATCTTTGTCGGAAGTGCCAAGAATGAAAATGTATTTGGATGCAAGAAGGCTAAGTGGAGCCTGTGGAAGCCAACTACACTCATTTCATTCTGTATTGGGTCAGAGAAATGTTTACTAACATCTGTTTAAAATGACAGACACCACTGATGGTGATGGTTTAGGGTAGATATCATGTGGGAAAATCTTTCTGGAACTGCTGAAAGATTGTTATGCTGTTTTTGGGTTCACAGCTATGGAATGTCAATTTGTCTCTCCTTTCTCCCTTCTTTGAAGGAACTTGTCATTGATCCCATCTGAGAGGGAACTTATAAATAAACCCTTGTTAACAAACTGTGTACAGATGAATTTTAATACATCCCA
Organism: Castor canadensis; assembly: GCF_047511655.1. Classification (NCBI taxonomy): domain Eukaryota; kingdom Metazoa; phylum Chordata; class Mammalia; order Rodentia; family Castoridae; genus Castor; species Castor canadensis. The sequence continues at coordinate 119,038,408 of NC_133395.1, read as the reverse complement.
GTTAGCTCCCCATTTGTCCCTATCTGCCTAGGAAACATGAAGTACGTCATTTGGGAGGAGGGCTGCAATTCTGGGACATATAATAATTTATTTTTCCTGAACATTACTTCTTGTTTGTAAAGAAGAGAAGCAAGCAATTTGAACAGGGAAAATGATGTTTTTGGTTTGCAGCCTGCTAGAAAAGCCAAGGCAGGGGAACTTTACTAGGCATTGAAATAGTAGCCTTCCTCGTCTCAGGTCAGAACATCTGTCTGTGTCTCTGGGCAGATTTAGTTTAAGGCCAAAACAAATAGCTCCCCTTTCTTGCGTTATGACCCCCAGGGCAAAAAAAAGGTTGCTAAACTAGTCCAACTGCCACTGCCAGGGAAGTCATTGGTCTCTCCAACCTTCTGGGAGCCCCAAATAATTAGCTGTGCAAAGAGCAAGTTGGAATCAGAATTCCCCTCCAGGGTTTTCTGTGTCCAGCCAAACAAAGCGAGCTGAGCCAAGAGACAAATAAACCCTGTAAAAGAGAACAAGTGCCAAGTTCTCTTTTCCTTTCTCTTTCTTCCCATCAGCCCTGGTCCTCCAGACCTATGTCCTCTGAACCTGTGTCCTCAGCAGTTCCCCTCCCGCCAGGCCCCTGGTCATGTGTAGTCAGAGGAAGTTTGCTCTTAATTAGAGAAGCCAGTGGGCCACTGTGTGGTTACTGTGTTTTAGGACTTTAACAGACTTGGCATGTGGAGGAAGATGTCACTTCCTCCCAGAATTTCTGGTGTTTTCAAAAGGAAGTCAGAAATCTGGACTTTTATGTGATATCACACAATTTTAAGATATTTGCTAACTCTTTGTTTACAAACAAAGTACAGTTTTTGTACTCAGAGGTGGACCATAAGTTTCATGAAGATGTAGATTATGTATATTCTGTCTGCACCTATAGCCCCAGAATCTAACACAGTGCTTGGTTCATAATAGGAGTTCAGGATCTCCTGACTGACATCCAGAAGAGACCCATGCTATGATGCCATTCCCTTGATAATACTAAAAATAATGTTAAAAAATAGCAACAGTATTATTGCCCTGCAAAAGACTTTGCTGTGCTTGCCGCACTTTGGAAACCAATTAGTCCAGAGGCAAAGTGGTGGCAGAGAAGATAGGGATTCTCACCCCTAAAGAGACATCTTGTGGGGAAGCTGATTTAGGGGCAATTTTTCTAGGAGATGGGTGATCACAGATGGTGGTTGCCTTCTATAGATGGAGGCTTTAGGCCAAAATGACCCATATGTGATCTTAGTTGTCTACTCACAATATCTTTTCAGTTCTGCTGCTTTCAAGAAGAAAGCTCATTATTTTCTCAGGCTGCTCTTGTCACTGATCAGTTTGGTTGGGTGTAGTTCCTGTCATATGACAAGATAGACAAGCTAGAGACTCACTTGCTTGTCAAACTCACTCATGGTAATGACAAAAAACATCCTTTACCTAATTATTGTGAAAGACAAGGGTCAGGTGAGGTTAAATGGAAATTGGACCCAAGATCTGGTCTCAATGCTCAGATTCAGTATCAACTACTTTTCATAAGTGCTTTATATATAAATTGACCAGCACCATGACCTTAGAAGGTGTGTATTTTCTATCCTTGACATTTTCTCAAACAGAGAAAGAAACCCAAAGCACCCTGAGCCTATTGCCCCGAGGATAAGTGGTTTCTGGTTCAGGCTGTACTGAAAGTCAATGTTTGCAACCTTAATGCTTCAGTGCCTCACACTCCACTTGTGGCCTCTGGCCAGAGGGTACAGGATGAAGTCTTGGAGGATTAGCCCTTCCAAAGAGGAGACACCAAGCTTGGTATGCCTGTCCCCCAAGTTGAGTCTCCCAGGCAGATATTTGAAAGGATGGCTATGGCAGGTCAGCGTTCTTCTTTACTTCTGCATAGCATTTGAAACCACTCCTAGCTTTCCATTGCCTTCTCTATATGGAGAATTACTCTGCAGGGGACTTTGATAAATTATGATTGTCATGGTAGCCTATTGTTTGGTTTCCTTAAGTGATATGAAATAGTCCATATTCAGGCATTTTGCTAGGAATCAGAGACACTCTGAGTTGAGGTTCACAGAGTCATTATTTAGCTTCCTTAACTATAGGCAAAGTGGTGACTTGCTTTTAGCTTAGGATACAATTAAAGCCCATGGCTCCTAAAAGGAGAACACTGTGTTATAGCCTGCTGGTCATGAACATATTTTTCTCTTGCAATGCAAATACTTTATTACAGGTATTGAAGTGTTAAAGCATTAGTCTATAAGAGACATAAAAGCCTAACTAATTTTACAAAGTGGGGTAGCTCTCTACAATAGCTGCCATTTGATGGACTTACATATGTTAATGCTTTCAGCTTCTGGGGAATCCTTTTAATCAGAAATGGACAATGGGAATAAAGAATATAGACCTTCAGAAAAAACACATTACATGCTCTTGCCCTGCTTTATATGTGGGCTATTTCTCCATGTCCCTTTTGATTTTTCCAGGCTATCATCCTGGTTTGAAACCCATTTGCTCTTTGACTAAATTGGTCTCTAATAAAGGAAGGTTTTGCAAGCTAGACCAATGGTTTTGCAAAGTGGAGAGTAGTTTTTTAAAGAAAGTCTTAGTAATCCATATCCATTGACTGAGATCTCATTTAAGGATTTTGCATTCATTTCTTCATTAGGTCCTTCCAAAGATCTTGTAAGATGGCCACACTTCCCCTAATTTTACAGAAGGAAAAACAGGCCCAGAGGGCTAGTGATTGTCCTGAAGTCACACAGTTGATCAGTTGCAATGCTTGGCCATTGCTTCAAGTCCATTCATGGATCAGAATATCTTCAGAATCTTCTAAACAGTAGGTCCAGCTTCCTGGGCCATAAACTTCTGACTTAATATCTCAATCAAAAGGGAGTCTAAGAATCTATTTTTCAAAAGTCCCTTGGTCACTGTGATACAAATATAAACATAAACATATTGCCATGCATTACACCATGGTCTTTGAAGCAAATCAAAGTACATATTCAGTTTGGAGATTTCAATGGTTGTTTTTCTTCTGTTTCAACACAGCAGATCTCCATTTCTGCCTTGGGGGCTACAGAAAGTGCTTTTCAAAGGAGGTCACCTTTTGTTAGATTCTAATGAATGGATAAGAAGGAGGAAGGGAAAGGCCATTCTAGGCAAAGTGACCCGCAGGCAAAGTCTGAGTAGCTCTGCACTTGAAGTGCCTGGGGAATGTTATAAGGTCAATATGCCCGAACAGATGGTTACAGATGTACCATCTAGGCTATTGGTTGAGTCCAGGAAGAGAAGTCTTGGGATGTTGTGCTGGCAATACAGCAGAATTGGCTTCAGCTGTGGAGCTGAGACTGCCTTTCGCCTTGGTCAGTCTGCGTCAGGGCATCCTTAGCTGTGTGCTTCTGCCTGACCACTTGCTGGAACTTGATCAGGAAAAGTGCTGACAGCTCAGACAGGGCTCATGTCCGCAAACTCCTTCAACTCAATTGTGAAATGACAGCTGATGAGAAATAACTCGACACAACACAGTAGGTGCTGCAGCCAATGCTTGAGGTAAAAGGAGGATCTCTTGAGCTATAAACCACAAGGGTTTTTAGCTCCTGGCATGCTCCTGAAAAAGCAGGTAGATTCTTGACCAAGGGATGTTTATTCACTTTCTGTTGAAAAGTAAATGTCTTTGATAGTTGAGACCCAGAAATCATCTTTAATGGCTAATTTCAGGCTACCAAAATGTGTATGTTCAAAGACGTCCTTCTGGAATAATATTGATTAAATACTTTAGTCTTCACTAAAAGAAGGAGTACAGTGAAGACTTCTATGATGGTAAGTGTGAGGGGCAGGCTCTACAAACAGGAGCCATTTACCCTAAAAATAAAACAAAAACATGCAATGAATCACTTAGAATGTTACTCTTTGGAGTTGCTTGATGGATACTAAACACTTCAACCTAACCCCAAATGGCCATTTTAACTAGTTTCTGTTCGGTTTCCAGGGTGTTCAGAGGTTGAATTGCCTTTAGCTCCATTTATAAAGTCTTGTCCTCATTTCCTCAGAGGTTATTTTGTTGGACTAGGATGGGTTTAAAAGAGTAATCTTGGGGTAGTGGGGTGAATAAGGAGTTTCACTGTGGGAAGATAAAAGATGTTCTCAAGATGTATGGTGATGGTTTTTGTATAAAAAGTGAGTGCCCTTAATGTCACTAAACTTTACACTGAAAATAGTGAATTTTATGTTATATGTATTTCACCACAATTAAAAAATGTCAGGCCATTGTAAAATAAAGAGACAGTGCTAAGTGCTATCGATAACATGACCATTACTCTTACCGTATGTACATTGTGCTAAGTGTTTACGTGATATCTCGCTGAGTCCTCTTAAGCAGTCCGTGAGGTGGATATACTCATCATTCCACTTTTGTAAAGAAGGACTAGCTGCTTGGAAGGGTTGACAAGTTGTCAGTGGTCACATGACTAGCAAGTGGCATAACTAGATTTAAAACCAGGCAGTCTCATCCCAGAGCTCTCTCTTGGCTTATGCCCTTGGGCTAAACTGTCTCATAAGGTACTCTTTTCAGTTTGAGACACTCCCCTCCCCCCAGAAATAAACAAATGCAGCAAAAAAACTAAAATGGATCAAAATAACCGGAAATTCATCTTATGAAGTGATAGCAACTCTGACATAGAAAATAATCTCGCTCTCTCCCTCTCCCTCTCACTTGCAATGCTACGGTTGAACCTGGGCCTGTGAGCATGTAGGTAAGCAATGTATTGCTTAGGCTGATCTTGAGCTTTACATCCTCCTGCCTCAGCTTCCTGAGTATCTGGGATTATAGGTGTGAACCACCATGCCCATCTTGCAATAATTTTTTAGTCCCAAACAGGTGTGTTCTGATTCTGGCCTGCCTTTACTGTTCACCTGTCTAATCACATAAGTTTTCCTAATAATTAGGGTCACTATATGGATGTATGGTCAAGTAATTTAGCTCTTGGAATCTAAATTCTGGAAGAGACATTAGAAATTTGCAACAGGGGTCATTTTGCTCCCAGGAGACACTTGGTAACGTCCAAAGACTTTTTTGTTGTTGTTACAATCAAGAGTGGGTAGATATCCTATTCCTGTCTAAGGAATAGAGGCCACTGATGCTGGAAACATTGTACAGTACATTGGAAAGTGCCCCAAAAGAGTTATTCCGCTTCCAACGTCAAAAGTGCTGAGGGTGAAAAATCTTACTTTGAACATTTTATTCTTTCATTCATTCATTTCACATGTGTTTATAATCTGTTGCCACTCTGAGTGAAAAAAGATGAGCAAGAATGCTTGTCCAAGATCACACAGCTCCATGGAACAGACTTTGGACTTGAACCAGTGTCTCAGGTATAGCTCTTCTTCCAGTGCATCAAGGTGGTCTCTTACAGCCTATTACTGATTCAATCTTTGTAGTCACGCTAGAGCAGGTCCTGCAGAGACCAATAGGACTCTGAGCCTGTGCTCCATGCCTGGAGCGGATGGAAAGGGAGGTCATTGATCTAAAACAGCTTGTTCAGGCTGCTGATGTCTTTAGGCTTGGGCTCCCTGAGCTCCTGCTAAGGCAAGACCATTTCCTGGGCTTCCAGTGGATGCTACACTCCATTGCTGGGCCAGTTACTCTTCGCTGAACTATAACACGTTCTCAGCCACCTTTGTTTTCACGGGGCCCTATAAGCCATATTATGGACTTTATTGAAGATTATCATGTTCACATAGCTCTGTATTTGCAGTGGGCTTAGGACTCTGTTCAGATTTGAGTACTGGCAATGTTTAATGTGGCCTGCTTTTCAGCACGTGTACTGTGTTCTCCCTCTGACTTGCATCTCCCAGTCTGACTCCTTGCTGCCCTCTGATTATGGTCTGCCTCAGTATGCAGAGTACCCCCAGATGAGTGTAACAGTGCGATGTAATTCTCACTATGACAGAGTTGATGGGTTTTAATCAGGTGAGTGCAGTTTAATGCAAATGCTCCTTTAGCTGAGGCTCATAAACTGGGCTGCTCAATATTATAGTTCCAAATATTAGTTCAATGCTCATGGCTTGTATAAATGGCTTTCCTTTGGGGTTAGGTTAGGAGAAAATCAATAAAAAACAGCTGGAAATGCATAAAAGAACTGTGTACTTACACTCCATCTTGATGTAACCCTGCTCCCAGCCAGGACTACTGCACACTGATCTTTTTTATTGTTTTGCTCACTTTTTTTTTCCTTTTGTCACATTTAAGGCTTCACAGAGATATGAAAAGCCACCCTGGCTCCTCCATCTATTAAATGGGAAATGCATATGAACAAATAGAAGAATTGCACCATATAATACAGCTGAAATACAATGTTATCATCATCCTGCTCGGAGCATTTCTCAGGATGGTTTATGTCCCAGCAGTTAATTGTTCGCTATTGTTGGTGTACAACACAATGCTATTAGCACCACAGAATTCTCAGGCTTTCTGTTTAGATTGTCTTCATGTAGGCAAGCCAAAATTTAGATATTTGTAAACTGGATTTGAACAGTGGCCTTTCTTCACAATATAAAATTCAGATAAGTGTAACCAGTCATGACCCAACTCTTGTTTATTAATTAAGGCTTTATAATGTGCCATTTTTGGAAGCTGAGGCTTATGCAAAGAGGAATACTAATTATATCCTGCATTTTATGTAATAATGGGGTAGTGTTTTGGACAATGCAGTTTATCCAGACAATACATCTGACTCATAAAGTAGTTTATTAACAAGGAGGCTCTGAATGTTTAATGGGAGACTGATACAGCTGTGAGAGGGTGGCATAAGTAATATTCCTGGCTAGGCTGGGGCAGTGGCAATATATTACATGCTGTTAACCTCAAGAGGACTCTGAATAGCTCTCATATGTGCCTGCTATGTATTTTGTTGATCATTTCTTGATGCAAGCCAAGAGACCCGAGAAGATCCATTTGGTAATTTTGTTTTACCATTTTCTTAATGATTGCTGAGGCTTTAGAAACTATATAGGTCTTGTCTTTGTATTTGTATGAATCTTTTTCCTTAAACTTTTCCCCAAGAATGGTTGCTTTTCTAATACCATCATCATGAGTGGCTTATAATAGCCATCTGTGAGAATCTTTTTATCACCAAAATATATTTTGTTGAGATAGAATTCACATACCTTTATGATTATCCATTAAAGTGAACACTTCTGTGGCATTTGCATCCTCACAAAGTTGTGCAGCTGTCACCACATTCAAATTGCAGAACATGTCATCATGAAAAGAAACCTGCATACATTAGCAGTCACTACACAGCTCCTATTCTAGATCCTGGCCATTGCCAATCTCCTTTCTGTTTTCAGGGATCTCTGTTCTCAGCACATTTCAGATAACTGGGATCATCGTGTATGTGTTCTTTTGTGTCTGGCTTCTTTCACTTAGTACAATGCTTTCAAGAGTGAGCTATGTTGTACCATGCATGCATTAGTACTTTGCTGCCTTTAGAGGCTAAGTAATGTCCCATTATATGTACAAACCATGTTGTTTTACATTCATGGGTAGATGGAAATTTAGTAATTTTTCCACTTTTTTGGCTATTCTAAATAATACTTCAGTGAAAATTTTTGTGGCTTTTTTGTGCACTTAGGTATTTTTTCATTTGGGATATATAATAGAGTAGAATTGTTGGGTCAGATGGTAGCACTATGTTTAGCTGTTTGAGGATTTCAAGACTGGTTTCCAAAACACTCTTTCTATTCCCACCTCCAGCATGAGGGTTTCCAAATTTCCTTACTCCTAGGAAATACTTGATATCATCTATCTTTTTGATTCTAGCTATCCTGGTGGGTGTGAAATAGATCTCTATGTAGAGTTGGTTTGTATTTTCCTATTGGCTAATGGTGCTGAATATCTTTCCTTGTGCTTGTTGGTAATTTGTACATTTTGTGGGGTACCATCTTCACCCCTATTTTTATAATTAGGAAACAAAGGCATTGGAAGAACTTGGTAGAGTCACTGAATAAGGTTATTTCCCTTCAGTATGGAATTTAAATTTTCTAACTCAGTGGTGCAAAAACTTACAGGTTCAGCACCTAATAATGAAATAAGCTATTTGCATTTAATCATTACTTTTTTATTAGCATGTGATAGAAATTCAGCTCTAACTGTGGCTCAATGAGATTAAAGGGGTTTTGACTTGCTTATCTGAAAAGTTAAGAGTTATTTGCCTTCAAGAATGGCTAAATCAGTTGCTCAAAGATGGCACCAGAAATCTGCTTGTCTCTTCTCTTACGTTTCCTTTCATCAGGCTGGGGTCATGCTTAGGTGGGGACTCTCTTTGTGGTGGTGAGATGGCCATCAAAAGCTCAAAATTAATATCTCCTTTTTTGTTGTTTTTTTATATCTCACTTGTATGCAGCAGGATTATTTTAAAAATTCTACTATTTTTCAATAGTTCCTTCAATAGTTCTCAAATCTTTGTATTGAATAATAGTGAATTAACTTGAATTAATGATGAGCTGCCTGAATCATTCCTCGGTTGAAATATATTGATGGGTTACTTGCCAACTCTTGGTGGTGTGGAGTATAGTTAGCTCCATTAACACCATTGGGACTGAGGTTTGGATGTGGTGTTTCCAAAGAAGATCAGAATGCTGATACAAGCATAAGGAAGAATGTGTGCTGGGCAAGCAAACTCAGAAATCCACTGCGCTGCTCAGTATTTCCCTTGGGCCTTGGTTTATCTTTTACTGTTCTCTGATTGTCTGTAGTTTTGACTTACCAGGCACAGAGTCTCTGAAAAGAGATCCTTACCAGTGAAGGATTAATCAACCAATCCATACTTACTTTTTTTTTTTTTTTTGAGAAGTGGCTTTAGGCACATAAAAGAGCAAGAAGGACACTTTGTGAACTTTCTGTGTCACATGAAAGGCACAGAGAATAAAGGCTCCTCAGCCCCTGCATCTCAGGACACTGATTGCTTCCTCTTACCTGTGTTCCTTCAGCCCCTCCCTGATGCACTGGCACCCAATGCACCCCCCCAGTGGGGTGCACGATGCCATGGCTCCTGGTAGGTCCCAAGTCACTGCCTTCTGTTACTGCTTTCCATTCTCTGTGCTCCTGGAAGTGGCTCTGAAGGAACTGTGACTTTCACGTGTGAGGTGCGTCTGCCTGCTCTGTTCTCTTTCCTGGGGGAGGAGGCGGGTGGGGGCAGGTAATACACATGTGATTTGGGGTCAGAGTTCCTAGAGAAATGGGTGCCCTGTGAGCCCAGGCAGAGCTAAGCCACCAGCTGGGAGGACCCAGTCTGCTCATCTAATCACTTGTGAGGTGGCCAAAGCCCATTTCAGGACAGACAGGATAGGAGGGACTGTAGCCCTTGTCTGCTGCATTGCAGACTTCACCTTGGGGGAGAGTACCCACCTGCAGCCAGGACCACACACCCCAGAACACAGAATCTCGGGAGCTTGTGCTGGCCCCGAGCAGGCTGGGGAGGCAGGGCCTGATCCACACTTGAGAAACTGCTTGTTGCTGAAATGAAATCCCAGCCCCTACTAATGGCCATCACATGCTGACAGCTGACAAAGAACCTTTGGTGAACTCTTTTTGGGACCTCAGGAGGGAGCGGGGAGCTTCGATAAAAAGGAAATAGTTATGGCTGGCGTCTCATGTGGCCCTAAAAACTTCCCTCTGCTCTTTGGGGTTCACTTTGCTTGTTCAGTTGTGCAGCTGCAGGGTGAACACAAGAGCCATGCCTTAGAGCGGCACTACGACTCCCTTGGCTTCTGTGCTTTAAGGGCTGGAGTCACTCGAGAAGCACCAAGAATGCTGCCTGCAGACTTTCCAGACCAGGCATGATGTCCCTGCAGCCCATTGGTCAGTCTCCAATTCTGTTCCCGTTCCACTCACCACTACCAACTGAGCCCCTGGCCTAGGCCTTGGGATTGTGCAGGTGAACACAATGGGTAACGCTGTGTTCTCATGGGGGGGTGGCAGTACATACCCTGAACTGGTGGGTGATTTGGCAGATACTGTTGGGGATGGGGAGCTCAGGGGAGGACTTTCTGGAAGAGACACTGGAGCCAAGACCTGATGGAAAGAAGGAAGGGCAAGGGTACTTCCCAAAGCAAAAGCAGCAAGTACAAAGGCCCCGGGACAACCTGGTGTGTGGGGCTCAGGTACGGGAGATAGGGAAAGATGTGTGGTTGGGTTGGGAAGGTTAGGCAGGTGCCTGGCCACATGGGGCCGATTTTCTTGATACTCAGTGGAATAAAGTGGTGAAGGTAGGTAGTGCTGTGACATGCCATGATTTGGGTTTCTAAGAGATCCTTCCGCTCTCCAAAGTTCAGCAGGACTGAGAGGGTTAAAGGGATTAAGGCTGGTTTGAAGTTCCCTAACACAGTAGAAGGCTCCAAAGGAACTGCCTGAAATATAATGAAAATAAATTAAAAATTAGGAGGTGGGCAGGAGCTTAAGAAGATACGAACAAAAGATCCAAAGAATAAGAGGATGCTAACCCAGTCCTAATCTTTCTCCCCACATTCACCAACAGTCAGACTTCCTGTTGGCCGAGCACCTGGCGACTGTCATGGCACTGTCCCAGCAGGGTGCAGATGTGTATCTGAGAGCACTTGGGCCTGCCCAGCCTTGGTGTGGGAATGATGTTGCCTGACCAGTTTTATGTGGGATTCCACATGATCAGAACATACTAATATTTTTTTGTCTCACAGCAGTATTCTATCCTAAAGCAAAGGAGAATGAACACACATCCCTCCGCTCCCCTCTTGGCAGCACTGGGCTGGTTACTGTAGGGTTGACCTCCTCAGAGACACTGGGACCATCTGAGCCCCCACTCATCTCTGGAGGATGGGGCTTTGGAGGAGGCTCTCCCCACTCCTCCTCATTCTCCTTGTAGCTGCCTGCATCCGGCCCTCAGGCCCTCATTTCATATACTATCAGATGATTGCAGAACACTCCTGAGATATTGAAAGGAGATAGAAGTCTCAGCAACCTGCCTGGGTGGGGCTCCTTCAAAGCCACAGTGAGGACTGGCCTCAAAGGAACAGTCTCCATTGTCCTCGTCCCCAGTCCTGGAGTGGTTTTCTGTCACCACCAGGGCTTCAGAGCTCTCCAGCGATGGTTGAGGGTGCTGGCTGTGCAGCATGTGTGACTATCAGAGTGTATGAACTGAGTAGACATCCTAAATGACAGTCACACAAGTCATGTGGGACAGTGAAATGGCTTCGAGAATTTTCTATCATATCAACATCAGATGGCTAACTGGGCAAAAGCTGTCAAAGATAAAGCCAGACCCTCCTTGAAGTGGTACCAACAGGTCTCAGTCCTCTGTGATAGACCACTGCAGTGAGGAGAGGGCATTGTGGATGGAGCTCAGCTCCCATTGGTGCAGAAGTGGCTGGAATGGCAGGGATGGGGGTCTGAGCAGTCGGGATGTGGAGTTTTACAACAAAGGGAAAGGGAGCTTAGGCAGTGTGAAACCTATCTGAGTTTGCCAACTGGTACTTAGGGAAGTCAAGAGTCTAAGACAAGGATCCTGCCCATCTTCAGGTGGTGTCAAGAACCAACAGTAATTTCTTTTGTTTGACAGCTCTTAACTTTTCAGGGGGTCTAGCGTAATCCTAGCAACCAGGCTTTGTACTGTTAGAAACTCAGGATGGGTTGGAGCTCAGAGGTAGAGAGCTTGCTCAGCTTGTGTGAGGCCCTGAGTTCCATCCCCACACCATGAATAAATAGATAGATGGGTAGATGGATGGATGGATAGATAGATAGATAGATAGATAGAACAAAGAAACCCTCAGCGTTTGCTCAAGTCTTTTCATGTGGTACTGAGGGAAGAGTAGACAAAATCATTTATGCAAAAGAGGATACAGGAATTGTTTTGTTTTTGGTGGGACTAGGGTTTGACTCAGGGCTTTGTGCTTACAAAACAGGCCCTCTACAGCTTGAGCCATTGGGGAGCGGAATATAAGAAGCCTATGAGAACTTGACATAAGCACAGTGATGCCCAATAATCTGCTGGCTGAGTTGGCAAAGCCCCAGCCACAGAAGGGAGCGAGCACAGCTATGTCAAATAATCTGCAGGCTGAGTTGGCATGGAGCCAGCCACGGAATGGGGAGAAGGCAAAATGCAGCATGGCTGTGTTTCCTAAAAGGATTAATCAACCAATCCATACTTACTTTTGTTGGTAGTGTGGGATCATTTGTTTTAATATAAATAATAAGTTTGCTTGTAGTTAAAGGTAATTGGCTTTTCATTGTAATTCTTGATGCTGGTCATTTTGTGTTTGAGTTGTTCCAAATTGCTTCATTTCAGTGTTTGAGAAATGAACCAGCTCTTTGAATATAACCATAAACACTTATTTATTTATTTAAAATAGCAATCCCAGTAAAGTCATTTAATGTTTGTATATTTCAGTATGTTTTACAAGGCCCAACAAAAGCAGCCTCATCACATAGTAAATCTTATGTGATTAAAATTTAGCATAAAGTAAGCCTGCCATAGTCATAAAAGTGGAAATAATTTTTCTTCTTTAGCTCTTTCTTGATTGTTCACCTTTGAGACCTAACTGTCCAGATTCCAATTCACCCAGTCTCTGCAACATGAAGAGGTGGAAAAGCAATAGATGTCATGTATTGTATTCTCTGCTTTCTGAACAAGAGAATTATATGTGTACCTTCTCCCTATGGTGGGGTTTTCAGCTCATACGCCAACTCTGTTTCTTAACAGAAATAGACAAGATGGGCAAGATCCCCCTAGAATGCTTCGTTAAAAAGGTTTCTAAGGTTGAATTCAGGCTCAGCAGAAAAGAGTGCTAGGATCAATTAATGTCTGTCTCAGGCCCAGGAGAGGAAAGCACTGGCACTCACATCATATATTGTTCATCCCTGCTGACATCTTGAAATTAAGTCCCCACACTGACTGTTGATAGTATTGGGATGGTTGTCTTGATGATTAAGCCCAACAGATGACTTCTTTCACTGCTCAGATAAAGTATTTTTCCTGCCTGTAATGTTATATGATTTGATTCTCAAGATTATTTTAATTATGGTCACTTGACTTAGACTTAATATTTTGGTAGGAATGCACCAAGTATGGAGTAAAAACTTCTAGCTCAGCAAAATTAAGCAAATGGACTCTTTATTCACTTCAAGAGTACATTTAATGCTTGCAGGGTGTCCAATACTCTGCCAAGTCCTTATGGGCATGAGGGTGGTAGGAGGCAGAGCCCTAAGCATTAGAGATTTATACTCCAGGTATTATTAGAGAAGAAGAATGGCTCACAAATGAAGGACAGAGTGTACATATAAAGACTAAAGGAATAAGACAGTTTGATAGGAGGAATGAAAGGTAGACTAATGTAAGGAAAATTGTTTGGAGGAAGCATTTTCCTAAAGCATCTTAGATGCTTTAAGGTGATGGACATAGACTGGTGGGAAGTATGCATAGTTGGGATGAGGGTAGTGGTGAAAAAGAATAAATGGTTGAGAAGTGGTGTAACCCAGAGGTCTCAGTCTAAAAGCTCACTAGCATAAAAGCAAAAACAAAAAATAGATGTCTGCTACACTAGGATATAGAAATGAAATATATTGGAAAAAATCAAAGATTTCACACAAAATTTAAAAATATTCAACAATGTGGATATTTCACATGAAAATGCAGATCTTTATGGGGTAGTAGCTCATACCTGTAATCCCAGCTACTTGGGAGGTAGAGATAGGAGGATCATAGTTCAAGCCTGACCTAGACAAAAGAGTGAAATCCTTTCTGAAAAATGACTAAAGCAAAAAGGGCTTAGGGCATGGCTCAAGTGAAGAGTGCTTACATAGCAAGTACAAGGCCCTGAGTTCAAAAGCACAGTACTGCCAAACAAGTATGTAGATCATCTTCCTTTTTTATAAAAACTGAATGATGTCATAGCATTGTGCCTAAATTCCTAGTTAGCCAAAAAATGGCTGGCAGTGAATAGCAATTACCACCATCCACAGGCAGTTTGTCCTAGTCTTGACCTGACTCTTGAAGTTTTCTAATACTGAAGTTAAAGGTTAATTGCCATCTAACATCATGTTTGCATTCTTGAGAGTGTTTTTTTTTTTTCTTTTTTTATGACTGTGTCTCTAGCAAAGTTTAGAAAGGAATACTTGTTTTGAGAAGTTCATTTAAAAAAGAGGCAGGGATGGGTTGGGGAACAGCAGCTTAATATGCAATCCAGGCACTGGTGTCTATTTTTCTTCCAGCTACACTGCTTTATTCAGTTATTTATATTGTCTCCCAGTGTGGTAAGCATTTGAGTTTGCATCCCACCTGGGATGGCCAAGAAGTACCAGATAGAATTTAGTGGGAAGAGAAGAGAGAAGTGTAGAAAATTCCAATCTGGCTGAAATAGAAATTGATGCTTTTATCTCCTTATTTACAAAGATTTGACAGAAAGGTTGAAATGATAAACTAAAGAACTTTGTTTCAACCTGTGTGATATTATGGGTGCTGAGGATCAGAAGGATTTTTAACAAAAAGTTAATGAGCACTTAAAGGAGTCAACATGAATTTGTCAAAAATGAAATAACCCAACTAATGTTCCTTTTGACAGGGTTGCTGGAGTAGAAGATAAAGTCAGGTTTGAGGAATAGAGCATTTCAGCTCTGTGTATGTATCTCAAAGTATTCTTGTGGTCAAGACTGAGAAATGTGACATGGTTGATAGCACAACTATGAATTTAGAGCTGGTGGGAGAATTTTTAAGTTATCTACAGAATTTTAAAGATTTGCCACATGGTTTCAGCTGTGTTATAGAAAACAAAATTGAAGTTTCCCTGTCTATTTACTCATGGACACAGTGTGCACCTTTTTATTATTCTTTTGTTAATCAGATGATTTGATCCAGGTTTCAATTTGTGAAATACATTTGGATAGTATTTTAGTAATAGGACAAATACTGCTTGGTCTCCTGGAGGAGCTTTATTTGTTGGAGTCACATAGTAAGTTATCTTTGCTTTCCTATAATGGGGCTCCTGCCTCATGCACATTTTATATGGATATAGTTTTCTGACCATACAAACTATACAACAGCATCAGAGTAGAAGTCACTATCTGCTTCTATTGCTGTTGGCTGGATTAGTCTTATCGTAATTATGTCTTTGCCATAGCTGTTCTGGCTTTTCTATCTCTTTCTTGTTTATCTCAGTTAAAATATATAAAAGTGTATTAACATTTTGATACACTGGATTCTCTGGAGTCTGTGCCCTATATTAAATTTTATTTCCTAAATATAGGGAGCGAGTAGAAGGACTTGGAACATTTCTGATGCTGAGTTTTTATTATATTGCGTGCTTTCCTTCAACACTTTAGAATCCATCTTTCTCAATACGAGTAGAAGTGAGGAGTCTGAAAGGGAAATTGTTTTCTGCATTCTTGGTAATGGTTTTTATTTAAGAATGATAAAGCAATACTTGCTAAGCCCAAACCAGTTCTGCAACAGACAGTGCTGAAAATCCCAGGGGAGATGCAGTGATGGTTCTGTGTTGGGAGGAAATAAACTTCAAAATATTATTAGGTATATAAAGTTATTATAAGTATATTGAAGACAGTTTTGCCTCATGTGAAAAAGACTCAGCTTGGAGTTGGACTAGCTATGTTTAACCTCTATGTGTCTGGTTGTTTCTTTTCTAAAACCATATAAGGACATGATTCAGATAAACCCAGTGTGGGCTTCACGTTCTCACTCCATCTCTTAAGTAGATCAGTTAACATCCTAGCACCCTCTTTGCCTCTTATATAAAATGGAAATAATAATAGTATTCACCTTGTATACCTTTATTAAATAAATTAGTCACTATCTTTCAGGTGCTTAGATAGAGGGCTGTGTAATGTAAGACTCAATGAATTTATTTAATCATAAATACCATTATTATTGTATTAATCATTAAATAGTACATAATATATGTCCTTAATATAAAGAAAGAAAATTAGACATGAAGTAGGGAACAGTGACTTTTCTGCCATAAAGTTATCTGAACTTGAAAAAGTCAACTGATTGCATTTTCTCCCCTGAAAATTGGCCAGATTCATTTGTAGTAGATATTCAGGTTGAGTTTGTGAAAGCAAAAGTCTCAGACATCTGGAATCATCCACTTGTTATGTAGTTAGAGTCTTTTCAAAGCTATTTTAACTAAAAATTGTCCTATAGAAAGAGAAACACTTTTGAAAATTGATGTTACCCATTATATTATTGGTTAATGAATTCCTAATTCTCCAATTGGAAGTAATTGACTTCATATCTGTATCTCTGATCTGGTTGTAATTGACTAGGTCCATCAATCACCTAGTCACTAATGCAATTTTTGGAGTGGTAACAAAACCTTTTCATCCAACAGATCAATCTTGAGTGATAAGATGTCAAACTAGTTGTTGTTGACTTAGAAGAAGACCAGCTCTTTTGTCAGCAACTTGACCAGAACTGGGAATGTCTACTGGTGCTAGATTTTGGCTTGTCCATTTTTGTTTTGTTTTGTTTTGCAGTACTGGGGTTTGAACTCAGGGCATACATCTTGAGCCAGTCCACCAGTCCTTTTTTCTTGTGATGGGTTTTTTTGAGACATGGTCTCACAAGCTGTTTGCCCAGGCTGGCTTTGAACCATGACCATCCTGATCACTGCCTCCTGAGTAGCTAGAATTACAGGCCTGAGCCACTGGTGCCCAGACAATTTTTGTATATTTGGCATATGTGCTTAGCTACTATTTGTTAGAAATTATTATGCAACGTTACTTAGTCTCCACTCTTCAGTGCTACACGTCCCTCAATGTATTATCCCTAATATAAACATATAAGCATAAAAATCTTCATCACTTTGAGTTAGGCAATGCTTTCTTAGCTATGATACCAAAAGTACAGCACTAAAAGGAAAAATAGATAAATTAGACATCATAAATTAAAAACTTGACTGAAAGGTGTTCAGTATTGAGAGAATAAATAACTCACAGAATGGAGAATTTTTTTAAATTATGTATTTGATAAAGGACTTGTATGAAAAATTTCCAAAAAAATTCTTACAACTCAGTTATAAAAAGACAAATATCTCAGTTAGAAGGGGGGCAAAGGGTCTAAATAGAGATTTGTACAAAGAAGGTGTATAAATGGCCAGTAAATGCATGAAAAATGTTGAGCATTTGGGCCATCAAGAAAGTGCCAATCAAAACCTTAATGAGATACAGCTTCATACCCACTAATAGTTGCTAGCAAGGATATAGAGACATTGAAACCCCCATACATTGCTGTTGGAAAGTAAATGATGCAATTTCTTTGGAAAACAGCTCAGAAATTTCTTAAGAAGTTAAACAAGTAATTTCATTCTTAGATATCTATCCAAGGGGAACGATGGTATATGTGCATGCAAAAATTTGTATAGGCTCACAGTAGCACTATTCATAGTAGCCAAATAGTAGGAATAACCTGAATTTCTATCTATGATGAATGTATAAATAAAATGTGGTATATCCATACAGTGGAATATTATTCAATGACAAAAAGAAATATAGTACTAATATATTTTACATCATGGATGAGCTCTGAAAAGTATGCTAAGTGAAAGAAGCCAGTAGCAGAAGACCACATATTTAAGGATTCCATTTATAAGAACTGTCCAGAGTAGGTAAATCCATGGAGACAGAAAGTGTTTTAATAGCTGACTAGGACTGGTTGGGAGAAAATGGATAGCAACTACTAATGTGTATGGAGTTTGTTTCTTTATGGGGCGAGGAAAATGTTCTAAAATAGATTGTGTGGTTATAGTTGTATAACTGAATATACTAAAAACTTTGAATTGTGCACTTTAGATGAGTTAATTGTATGGTATGTAAATTATATTTGAAAAAAGGGTGTTGTAAAAACAAAAAAGGGATGCCACAGGGCTTATTTTCTGTGGAAAAAGCTTAAAATAAGCTAGAACAATTGTTTCCCTGGCTGCTACCACCTAAGTTCTCTGAGGCCCAAGACTTTAACACTGTCTAGAAACAAAATATTTGTTGAATGAATTACTGTGTGGGTGATCCTGGGGACCATCCTCATGTTTTGTAATTCTCTGAAGGACTATTAGGACTAGAAGTTGTCATCCCCTGGTGTTGTGTTCCACAATGAGAGGACACAAATTAAAATCAGCTAAGGGAAAAGGGGTGAGGTATGAGTCTGGAGGAGAGTAGGGGCAAGCTTCCAAGAGTCCTCTCCCCGTGGAGTCACACTGGATGTGTTTAGTTCCTCACACAAGAGCCTTGACAAGTGTGAAGCATATTCTACCAAGGAGACTCACTAAAAACTCAAGGTTTCTACTGGGGCTGCCAGCAGTATCTGCCTAGCAGATACTGAAATTCCCCACTCCCAGAAGAAAATCAGGTTCTTAGCATAAACCATGAGATTTGTGCAGGTTAGGCACAGTGGACACTCTATCACTTAGGGACAATTTTATATCAGGATAGGGAGCCGTTTCCAGTTCAGGCTCCCAGATTCCAACCAAGGGCTAGGCTTGCATACAGAGCCTTAAGTATAGGCCGTTGCCGGTGTGTTGTATTAACCCTTTTCTGCAAAATGAACAGAAACATGGCAGGTCCCAAATTTGTGTCTTGTGTATAAGCCTCCATGTGCAAAAGGTCTTGGGGAGAGAGGCCTAGGTGCCCTGGGAACAGTGCTGCCCTACGTACATCGGGCAGCTCAGTACATGTTCATGTCTCATGAGGAAGAAGAGTCTGGGGTTGGCCTTTGCTCTCCATTTTCTCCCTGTGCTGAGAAGCTGATGAAGACTTAAGCACCAGTTCTCAATGTGGGTGTTTTGCCCTCAAAGAATATATGGTCATGCCTGGAGACATTTTTGTTTTCACAGCTGAGGGTGGTGATTGTGTTTCTTACTAGCATACACAGACTAGAGGCCAGGGATGCCGCTAAACATCCTACAATACACAGAATAGCCTGTTATAACAGAGAATTACCTAGGCCAGATGTCAACAGTGCCAACCAAGGTTGAAGAATCCTGCCTTAGAGAGTATTTACAGGGGAGAGTAGAGCCTAAGACAGTTGTGTAGTAAATGTTTAAGACAGAGTAAGACAAGTAAGGTCATCAGTCAGTGACTCCTCCAACTTCTATGCCTTCCCCAACCCAAACTCCTCTTTCTTGAATTCTGTGACCTGAAAAGTATACGTTATTCTATTCTGCATCTGTGGGGGACTTGTAAAGGATTCTACAGATAAGTAGAAGTAGGTACCCTTCCTTCTTGAGCATGATTGCCCTGATTTTTCAGTTTTGGGGTTTGGTTCAAATTGGTTGCTAATTACTGACTCTGAAGGATAGAAATACCGGCCTTCATGTTTTCACTATTGAATTCCTAATAGCTGGAAGATATTCCTGACCATGTCATCTATGAGCCCTTCCTATTTACTACTGCTGTTTATAGCCTCATTTTCTTCCTTCTCTTTTCATAATATCTTTCAAAGTGGAAGCTAATGTGAATTTTGGTGCTCTCCAACTCCTAACTGGTATATCTAATACCATCAGTTTGAATT
Source organism: Castor canadensis (assembly GCF_047511655.1). NCBI lineage: Eukaryota > Metazoa > Chordata > Mammalia > Rodentia > Castoridae > Castor > Castor canadensis. Next base: position 119,018,846 of record NC_133395.1, on the reverse strand, counting down.
AATTTGAACTATTAAGCACAAAATATGTATTACTTTGGAACTTATTCCAGATGTATTATTGTTAGTTTAATTGTTATGCCTAATCATTGATTGTGGTTTCTCTGAGTGCTTGAAATAATAATAATAATACTTATTTTTATAGTGCCTTTCATTTGAAAATCTTGAAAAACCTGCGTCCTGGAACCACTTTTTGAGAAATTGTCATTATCTGTGTATTCTCATTTGGCTGAAGTTCAGAGAGGGCTATGCCAGTGTATGACTTTTAACAGCCAAGAAAAATTTATATTCATGAGTCATGTTATCTTTTTTTTTTTTTTTTTTTAACTTTTGCAATTTATTAGTATGGGAGAAAAGGGAGGGAGAATTTAGCCCACTGAGATATTATTTTCAGAGAGCAATCCTGGGTCTTTTATAACAATTCTGAGTTCTTTGTGTTGGCTTAGTATTGTCTCTGGGCTTTAATTGTAAATGGTGATCAGATTATGTGAGGCCTGCATTTAGTATCTTTCAAATCAAGCCAAGGCATTTTGGTTCTCTCTCTGTGGGGTGTGTGTGTGTGTGTGTCTTTAAAAGAAATACATGTTCTTTGGATATTGCTCATTGTTATGTCACATTTTGCAAAGATCAAAGTGATTGAGAAATGCAGTGCACCAGGTCTGTATTTAAACTATGTATTTACGTACACAGAAGGTTGGTCATTAGGAAGAGGAAGCCTGTTTAGTCTCTCCATCCTCCAGACATGGCAGTAGTGAAGGAAATAGAAGGTAAGGGCAAGTGGTTCATATTTCTTGTTGCCTGGCTGAACACTCAGGGGGTCTAACCTTTTTTTTTTAGCAGTTGAAATTAATTGCTCCTATAAAATAACTGCTTCACTGAAACAATTATGACACCTTTATAATGGAAGGCTGATGAGTTTTGTTAAATCAACACTTAACCCTAAGGACTAGAGTCTTCACGTGTTACTGTACCTCCTTCCAATAATAGTTCAGGCAACTTGGATTTCACCAGAAAGGTTTCAGTATGGTTTGGATGATACGTAAGGAGTGTCTACCATCTGGTTGCTGTCAAGAGGCCCAAAGGAAAGGAATTGCTGGACTTTTCTTACATTAGTTCATGTTGTTGTCCCTTTCCATGGGAGAGTTGAGGTCATGGACTTGTGCTATGAGTAATGAGAACTCTTCCTATCACTCAGCATCCTTTCTTCCAGAAGACTGGGAGACCACAGTGACAAAAAGGGAAAGAATTGTTCTCCTGTTTAGCTGCACACTGGACTCTCTCGCAGAAGTTTAACAACACTTGGGTGCCGGTTCAACCCTAAGAAATTCTGATTTAATTGTCTGGGACAGAACCTGGCCATCAAGAGGCTTAAAGTTTCCTAGGTGATTTTTAACTGTGAGTCCAAAATTCAACAAGATCTTTCATTTGATCCCCTCCTGCATTGGTGTTTGCTTTTTTTTTTTAAGCAGGATTAATATTCAAAATATGTAACAACTGGTATAGCACTGAGCTCTTGCTCTCTGCCAGTTATTGTGCCAAATGCTTTACAGGTATTATTATGTTTGATTGTCACAACTATATGAATGAACATTCTAATGAATGTGAATTCAAAAAATATTTATGGAGTATAAGCATTCAGCCAGACAAGGTGCTGGTCCTAGGGGATGAAGTCCAGGAAATACTTTCAGGAGTGATGTCATTTGAGCTGATGTGAAGACTGAGGAGGAATCCACTAGTAAAAGAGGAGAAGAAGGGCACTGCAGGGAGGGAGGACAGCTTTTGCAAATGCCCTGTATTGAGGAAGAATGGCTAGTTCAAGGAAGGAAAAGAAAACTAGTGCTTTTGGAGCAGAGGAAGCCAGGGGAGGCACATTGGAAGATAAGAGGTAGAGGTAAACAAGGACCATCTACCTCTGTGAAAGTTGTAGGTTAAAGACTTTAGGCTTTTTTTTTTTTTTTTTGGAAATCAAATGGACGTTCTGATCACATTTGCATTTATTAGAAGAATCTTTCTGGTGGCAGTACAAACAGAAAAGAGGAAAGCAGTAGAGGATGCATTGTATTGAGCTGGATAGTTCTTATAGTATGTCTGGAGAGATATGAGAGTTGCTTGGACTAAAGTGATAAAAGCAAAGTTAGATGGGCACCCTTTAATTAGATTTAGAGGTAAAATCATAAGGACTTGGAGATGGATTTAAAGGAGCAGGAGAGGAAGATGACTCTCATTTCACTTTGCTACTGTTTAACTATTATAGTAAATTTACAGATGAGTGGTTCAGAATTCAGGTAGTGTTTCACCAACTTTAATGCAGGTAGGGATCAACTGAGAATCTTGTTGAAATGCAGATTCTGTGCAAAGGAGCCTGAAATTCCACATTCATAATAAATCTCAAATGATGCTTATCCAACCGGTCTGCATCACACTTTGAGAACCAAGGGCTCAGAGAAGTAAAATCACTTTTTAAGATGTGTGGGGTTGAGCTTGCACCTGAACCCTGTTTCTGCCTCTAAAACCCATGATCTTAATGCTATGCTCCACAACTCCTGAAATACAGAGCTGAAAATGTTGCATATCAGGCTAAGAAATTTGGATTTGATCTATAGTCAATTGACAGTCATTGAAAATACATAAAGGAGACAGTGGTCCAATCAGAAAGCTTATACTGCTATGTCAGGACTGTATCTCAGTGGCAGAGTGCTTGCCTAGCATTGCTCTGGGTTCAGTCCCCAACTTGGAGTGCAGTAAAAGAGAAAGAAAGAAGGCCTCCAAACTTTGTAAGTAATTGTGATAGTTTATTAGATCATCTACCCTGTAATGAGGACAATAATTGGTCTTATTTAGTGTTTTCTGCCCAACTATCCCAAGGCATTTCACTAATAAGTATCATCTTTCTTTCAGAGCCGAGGAGGCCCATAGAGAGAGGTTGAAGGAATTGATATAGTGGGGCTGGCTGCTGGGCATGCCTTTACCAGTTCTGCAGTATCTATATACTTCTTTCACACAGCTCAGGCATATACATGAACATTTGTCTTAGCCACTTGACCTGCATGTTATAAGCATTTCCCTGAATGTGTCCCAAGGAAAGATTTTTTTCTCCTTGGAAAAGTATACTACACATAAGTGTAGAGGGGACTCTGAAAAGTCCAACAGCAAATGAACTTTTTTAGGGTTCTCCAAACTAATTTGACTTTAAAATTAACCCCAATATTGTTCTCCTTCCCAACACAGCATACGTTAATAGAACAAAGGGGTTTCGTTGTGATAATTCCGTAGATGCATATACTTCACCCCTTCTATGATATTTCTTTAATCCCTATCCTTTTTTCCAACAGTATTTGCTAGATTTCATTATGCTTCATATGTAGATATAAATGGAGATATATTCATATCTATATATGGATATAGGTATATATGCAATATACTTTGATTCTCTTCAGCTCCTATTGTTCTTTCCTTCCCCCCTCCCACAAATTCACCCCCAGTCTCCCTTTTACACCCATGTCCCATTATTATTATTATTGCCATTATCATTTTAGGTCTAGATTCCACATATGAGTATGAGGTGTATCATTAGGTTATTTTTGAAATTTTTTTTAATATAGGTGCTCATAGCTGTAAACTTTCCTCTTAGTACTGCCTTTGCTGTATCCCAAAGGTTCTGGTTACATTTTTATTTTCAGTAGATTATAGGAACTTGATTTCTTATTTATTTGATGGTACACTTTAGTTCAACAATGTATTGTTCAGTCTCCATGTGTTTGTATATTTTGTAGGTTTTTTTGCTATTGGTTTTTAGTTTTATTCCATTATTGATAGAATACAGAGGATTATTTCAATTTTCTTATGCTTGTAAGACTTGCTTTATGACCTAAATTATGATATATTTTGGATAAAGCTTCATGGGCTGCTGAGAAGAAGGTATATTGTGCTGATGCTGGATTTATATTCTGTAAATGTCTGTTAAGTCCTTTGATCTATAGTGCCATTTAATTCTGAAGTTTCTTTGTTTATTTTTTCTGTCTGGATGACCTGTTATTGGTGAGAATGGGATATTCTCACTATTACTGTATTGGGGTCTATTTGTTTTTGTAAGTCCAGTAGCATTTGTTTAGTGAGTGTGCCAATATTTGGTGCATGTATGTTAACAAGTGTTTTCTCCTCTGGATGGTTTCCTTTAATTAATATGAATTGACTTTTTTTTGTCTCCTGTGACTAATTTTTGCTTGAAGTCTATTTTATCAGATAAGGACATAGCTATTCCTTCATGCTTTGCTTGAAAATTCTTTTCATCATATCACTGTAAACTAATGTTTGTTTCAGTAAGTGAGATGCATTTCTTGTAGGCTACAAATAGATGAGTCTTGCTTTTTATTCCAATATGCCATCTGTCTTTTGACTGAAGAATCAAGACCTCTAACATTCAGTGCTGATATGGAAAGATGTGCAGTATTTCTTGTCATTTCCTTATTTTTGCTTTTTTCCCTAATCCTCTCTTGGTAATCTATTTATCTAGTAGGATTTATTCTTTTCTGTGTTTCTCTGGATGCATTTATCTTCCTTTTCTGTGTGTAGCATTCTTTAAGTATGTTTTGCAATGCTTGTTTAGTGGTCACTGATCCTTTTAGTCACTGCTTATCATAGAAGGTTTGTTTTTCTCCTTTAATTATGAAGGATAGATTTGCTGAATATATTAATCTAGGTTGCCAGCTATTTTTTTCAGGACTTGGAATATATCATTTAATGCCCTGATTGCTTTTAGAGTTTCTGTTGAGATGTCTGCTGTTACTCTGACTGGTTTGCTTTTATTTGTGACTTGTTGCTTCTTGTTTGCAGCTTTTAATATTCTTTCTTTGTTTTGTATTTTAATATTTAATTATGGCGTATTTAGGATGTTTCTTTTCTGATTTTGCTTATTTGGCATTCTGAAAGCCTCCTTCTCTTTCTCAAAATTAGAGAAATTTTCTACTATTACTTTATCTGTGAGTTTGCCTTGGGTCTCTTGACACCCATAGTTCATAGTTTTAGTATTTTAATGGTGTCCCAGAGGTCTTGCATGTTTCATTCATATTTTCTCAGTGTTTTTTCTTTATCTGATCAGTCTAATCTCTTATCTTCAATCCCTGGTAGTCTATTTTCAGACTTGTTTGGTTCTATGAATAATCCTTTGAGTTTTTCATTTGAGTTATTGAGCTTTTCGCTTCAAGGATTTCAGTTTGAATTTTTTCAAGACTTCTAGGTCTTTATTGAATTCCTCTTTCATTATCCTGAATTGTATTCCTTGTCTTATTCAGCCATTTATTTCAGTTCTCTTCAGTTCAATCAACTGTTTATTTGTATACTCTTTGAATTCATTCAGATGCTTTTATATGTACTCTTAAATTTCATTGATTATTATTATTTTTTGATCATTGAAATTTTATCCACTTCACTATCATTCAAATCTTTTATTATGGAATTGTTGACTTTTGGAGGAAACCTTTTGCTTTATCATATTTCCTGTGTTTCTATGTTGAAATTTATGCATCTGAGGCTCAGTTTTTGGTTAGAGATTTTAATCTCTTGTGTCCTTTCAGCTGGAGTGTTCATAATGCTTAATTAAGACTGGGTAGTGCCCAGGTTGTGATATATTTTAGTACCACTAGGTTGAGGTTCAATAGTCAAACATTTGCCTACAGGGATCAATACTCTGGAATGAGCCCTCTGCACTCAGGGAGAGGGAGTTTAGCTGCAGAAATAATAGCAGTTGAGAGATACTTACCATGTAAGTACAGAAATCCTTAATAAAGATCAATCACTATTACTACTCTAGTATCTTAAGTGGAATAGAGGAGCAAAGATGGACCAGGAAGAGCTTAGTTAATATAATTGGTAAGGGGAAGGAGATAGAGGGGATAATACTAGTGGATAGTACAAGGTATATGGTGTTATAACACTGGGGGCAGTGGCTATGGTTAATAGAAAGGAGTAATGAAAGAGTAGAATTAGATAGGTAGAGAGACCTAGCTAAAAGTATATTAGGAGAAAGAGAAAAGAAAAATAAATGCAAATGAACAATCAAATAAAATCAGCAATCTGACTACCTGCTACAATTATCGTTGATGAAGAAGGATTTTGGATGGGAGGAGTAGGGTTAGAGGAAAAATAAGTAAGAAAACTACTCTAATCATAGATGGAAAGAAAGTAGAAATGGAGAAGGGTGGTAGAGGGAGGGAGAAGATATGGTTAAATATTGAACATTGTGAGTATTGTGGCTCACGTATAAAGACTAAAAAAAGGAAGGCAGAAAAGCAGAACTAAAAATAAACAAGGGGAAACAAAATTATTTAAAGTAGATATACATAAACTCAAAAAGACAAAGTCAAGAAAACAAAGGAAAAAAGTCCTCTGTATTGTCTTCATAGCTTTCAAGGAGATTTTATATATCTCCTTTGAGATATTTGACTGCTTTGAGCCCCAGGCTACTGGCTGTCCAGTACAGGAAGGTAGACTTAGAGTTACGACTGTAGGAAGAACTTTCAACCCATGGTTTTTCCCCCACTCAACAAGTGATGTGCTCCATCTCCCAGGTCCCCACCAACTCTTTGTTTGTTATCTCAAAGACTGTAGGACTGTGTTTTGGGTTTGATGGTACTCTCCCTGGTCAGACCACTTAGGTCTGTGACCCCCTTCCACCTTTTAATGCTTCATTGTAGAGTTATTCTGTTGGATGGACTTTATGACATGATTGTCTGTGCTCCCAGTTAGCTACAGTCTTTGAATGCATTAATATCAGTTACCTGTGACTGGGTTCTTTTCATGAGTGACTGGCAGATAGGACATTTGGTATCTAGGAGAGCAGGACAGCCTACTTTTTACCTATTTTTTTCTTAAATCTGATGATTCCACAACTATTCAAATATATATCTCTACTTCAGGAGTTAGTTTGAGTGAAAATCACTGATTTATTTCCCTGTTATCTAGAAAGGGAGAGATATATTTTTCTTTCTTTTGTTTCCATATGTTTACTTATATTTTGGCAACCATGGAATCTTCCTTCCCACTCTATGGGCCATTACTAGACATGCCATTTACACTGATTCATTCTTTATGCTAAGTATATGACATGAAATTGGATGGTTTAACAAAAAAAAGGTAGAGAATTGTTGTTTTTTTTTTTAGATTACTGGTTATTTCAGAAGATGAAAACTAAACAGACTGTGTTAAACAATCCCAAGTTTTCTAAACAGACAGGATGTGTGCTGTCTTCAGCTGTTGTAGAGTTGATTTCTTTGCACAGCTAAGAGCATTTGTAGCCTAGAAAAATGCCATTTACCTTTTGGTAGGAACAGATTATCTATGAACATCTACTTAAGAGAGTCTATGCTAAGATCCAAAAATCCTCAATAAAATATTGCAAACCAAATTCAATAGCATATCAAAAAGATACACCATGATCACATTGGTTTCATCCCAGGGATGCAGGGATGGTTCAACATATGTAAATCATTAAATGTAATGCAGCATAGTAACAGAAGCCAAGAAACAAAAAACACATGACTATCTCAATATATACAGAAAAAGCCTTCAATAAAAATTCAATGTCCTTTCAGGATAAAAACTCTGATGAAACTAGGAATAGAAGGAATGTACCTCAACATGATAAAGGCTATACATGACAAGCCTATAGCCAACATCATCCTAAATGGGGAAAAACTGAAAACATTTCCCCTAAAGTCAGGAATAAGATAAGGGTATCTACTTTCTCCACTCTTATTCAACATAGTCTTGGAATTCTTAGGCAGAGCAGTAAGACAGGAAGAAAAAATAAAAGGAATAAAAGTTGTAAAAGAAGTAGTCAACCTATCCCTATTTGCAGACAACATGATCTTATAACTAAAAGACCTGAAAAACTCCACCCCAGAACTCCTAGACACCATAAACAGCTTCAGCAAAGTAGCAGGATACAAAATTGATTTCAAAAATCAGTGATCTTTCTTTTTTTTTATTATTTTTATTTTTATCAGTGATCTTTCTATGTACCAACAATGAACAGAGTGAGAAAGAATATAGGAAAATAATTCCATTTATAATAGTTTCAAAAAAATACCTAGGAATAAACTTAACAAAGGATGTGAAAGACTATCACAAGAAATACTCATGGATTGGCAGAATCAACATTGTGAAAATGGCTATATTACCAAAATCAATCTACATGTCCAATGCAATTCCCATCAAAATTCCAATGACATTCATCACAGAGACTGAAAAGCCAATCCTAAAGTTCATTTGGTAACACAAAAGACAGTGAAAGCCAAGACAGTACTGAGTAAAAAGAGCAATGCTGGAGGTATCTCAATACCCAACTTCAAACTATACTACAGAGCCATAGTAATAAAAACAGCATGGTACTGGCACAAAATCAAATATGAAGATGACTGAAAGAGAATAGAAGACCCAGATATGAATCCATGTACCAATGCCCACCTGGTTTTTGACAAAGACACCAAAAACATACTATGGAGAAAATTCAGCCTCTTCAACAAATGTTGCTGGGAAAACTGGATATGTGCACACAGGAAACCAAAACTAGATCCATGTTTGTCAACCTGTACAAGTATCAACTCAAAGTTGATTAAGGACCTTAATATAAGACTCGAATTCTGAAGTTTAGTCCTGGAAAGAGCAGGGAATACACTGGAATTAATAGGAATAAGCTATTACTTCCTAAATAGAACTCAAACAGCTCAGCAACTAAGAGAAAGGATTGACAGATGGGACTACATAAAATTAAAAAGCTTCTGCACAACAAAAGAAATGGGGTCTAAATTGAAGAGGCTTCCCACAGAATGGGAGAAAACTTTGCCAGCTGTACATCTCACAAGGGATTGATAACCAGAATATACAGGGAGCTCAAAAAACTAAACTCCCCCCCAAAATCAATGATCCAATGAAGAAATGGCAACAAACAAACAAACAAAACTGAACAGATTTTTTTCAAAGGAAGAAATCCAAGTGGCTGAAAAAAAATAACAAGAAATACCCAACATCCATGGACATAAAGGAAATGCAAATCAAAACCACATTAAGATTCCCCCTCATTCCTGTTAGGATTGGCTACCATCAAGAAGACAAACAATGATTCCAAGATGTCAGCTAGAGGGAGGAAACAGAAAGCATACCTCCTAAAGTAAAATCTTGGAGAGACACTGGATATACACCTTACACACAAAACCACTGAGAAGAGGCAAAACTTTGACCCCTCCACACCTCCAGCCTGCGCAGAGCATCTCCACTTCATGTTGAATGGACAAACCAAGAGGGCCCCCAGGCCGCCAGACACCAGTGCCCAGACAGCTTGGGAAGATGCAGACCACAAGGTGAGCTAAGCGGTACATGGGTACTCCCTCAGACAACCCTGGGCCAGATCAGCATAGCCCCCTGGACAGACTGACCCCCACCCAGGGAAAAAAAGAGAAACTAAGTAATAATCAATAAGAACAATAAAGACACATAGCAAAGAGGGTGGGGTGCCCTGAACACTGAAGGGCAGGGAGGGGAATCCCTCCCAGAACTGTAAATAAACAAGCCAGGCCAGAGAAGGCAGGAGTGGTGGCACGCCCAGCAACCAGGAGCAGGAAAGCTTGTAAAAGTGGCAGTGGGTGGAAAACCCCACAGGAGAGAAGAAAGACCCACTTCCCATGTGAGCTGTAAATAAACACACGGGCCTGAGAAAGCGGGTGCAGTGTCACCTCCCCCAGTGTGCTTGGAAAGGGGAAAGCTTGTAGCAGTGGCTCATGCACAGAAGAACTCTGAGTAAACAAAGACTGCAGACCAGTTGAGTGCTAAGCTCATCCCTGAGATCTGCATAAATAAAGCCTCCAGCAACAGCAGGCTGACAGCAGAGGGCAGGCAAGCAACAGGCGCAGATAGCCATTCACAGATCTGTCTCCAGACTCTTTTTTTTCTTTTTGCTCTCCCTATCTTTGATGAGACAACAACCGAACTACACCTGCATGCTGAAAAATTTACTGAAACTGTATTGCATTTGAACTTGAGACACTTTGTGGGGTTTTTTTTATTTGGTTTGTGTGGTTTTGGTTTATTTTATTTTTCCCCATTGATGAGACAACTACAGAACAACATCTGAGGCACCATCTCCAGGACTGGAGGCTGAGGGACGAACACCAAAATTGCATTTGAACTTGGAGATTTTTTTTATTTTTTGCTTTTTTTTAATTTTTATTTTATATATATATTTTTCCAATTATTTTTTCTTTTTCTTTTGTATTTTTTATTTTCAATCCTCTCTCTGTCTCTCTAATGCCTTTTTAGCTTACGGTTGAATAGTACACTGTCTCTCCCTGTTTATATCTTTGAAACTTTTTTTGTTTGTTTCTTTGTTTTGTTTTTTTTCTACTTGTATATTTGTTTTTCCCTTTTCCTTTAACTTCTTTGCTTTGCATCTCCTCTCTCCCTTCCATTCTAAATATCAGTGGTGCTATTATTGCAAGCCAGAAAATACTTAATTTCACACAGTACAGGGACAATAACAAAACCAAGGGCAATTATGGGAACACAGAAAAAACAGGGAAAACAGCTTCCCCACAGCAAAAAATTAGTACAGGAACCAGAGGGAAATGAAGAAAACAGATACTTAGATCCAGACTCCAACAAAAGGAAGATAAACTATGCCAAAGAAGCCAATGAAGCCTACAACAATAATCTAAAAGAAGAAATACTACAGGTACTCAATGAGAATTTTATAGAGGTGATATTGGATATGGTCAACCAAAATGTACAGGAGACACTCAGGAAATTCCAAGGCAACAAAAATAGAGAATTTGAAAAAGCAAAAGAAGAAATAAAGGAAACTATAGACGTACTGTATGAACACCAAAGTGAAACAGAGAACACGATTAATAAAGAGATAAATGAACTCAGGACAAAACTAGACAACATTAAAGAGGAAACGACCCAGGATATGGAAAACTGCAGAGAAAAGAACAAAACAGAATTGCAAAACAAAATGGAAGACCAATCCAGCAGAATAGAACAAACAAGATAGAATCTCAGAACTCGAAGATGATGTGGTAATTAAAGGAAAAACCGAAGAACTATTAGTTAAACAACTCAAGACCTGTGAAAAGAAAATGCAAGAACTCACCGACTCCATCAAAAGACCAAACCTGAGAATCATGGGCATCAAAGAAGGAGAAGAAGTGCAAGTAAAGGGAATGCATAATATATTCAACAAAATAATAACAGAAAATTTCCCAAATCTAGAGAAAGATATTCCCATACAAATGCAAGAGGCCTCCAGGACACCAAACAGATGAAATCAAAATAGAACTACCCCACGAGATATCATCATTAAAACAACAAGTTCAGAAACTAGGGAAAGAATATTGAAGGCTGTAAAAGAGAAAAAACAAATAACATACAAAGGCAAACCCATCAAATCACAGCAGAATTCTCAACAGAAACATTAAAAGCAAGAAGACCTTGGGGTGAGACTCTCCGGGCACTGAATGAAAATAACTTCAACACCAGGATACTCTACCGAGCAAAACTATTATTCAAAATAGATGGAGCAATAAAAGTCTTCCATGATAAGCAGAAACTAAAACACTATGTGACCACAAAGCCACCACTAAAAAAGATTCTTCAAGGGATTCTGCACACAGAAAGTAATTCCCAACATAAAACCATGAGAGGACAGGCAACACCAAACTACACTTTGGGTTGATTTTTGTATAGAATGTGAGATAAGGAAATGATTTCCTTCTTTTTATTGGTATCCAGTTTTTTCAATACCATCTGTTGAAGGGGATACTTTGTGGTATTTACAAAAGTTCTTACAATATATCAAATATATCATACTTGAATTCGTCCCTTCCACTATTCTCCTTTATCCTCCTCTCCCCTTATTCCTGGAATAGTTTCAACAGGTCTCATTTCTCCATTTACATACATGTATGCACAGTATTTGCATCATATTCACCTTCCTACACCCTTTCCCCAGCTCCTCCCCACTCCCACCAGTACCAACTCACTCAGGCAGGAGCTTTTCTACCCTCCTGTTCTCTGATTTTATAAGCAAAATGACATTTTTACTTGTTTAAGATAGCTACATAGGGTGTTTCCTTCTGGCACTCCTATGTACATATGCATTATAGCCCAATTTTGTTCATCTCTATTTTTCTTTTTTCAACTTTAGTCCCTTTCTTATGGTGGCTTCAACTAGTTTAGCATAAATTGAACCATCCTTGCCTCACCTGAAGAAAAATCCCTCTTGGTCATGGTGTGTGATCCCTTTAACATGATAGCATTTTCAGTTCTTTTATTTTGTTGTTGGAGATTTTTACATCTATGCATCAGACATACCAAACTGTAATTTTCTTATTGTTTCTTTGACTAGCTTTTGTATCAGGGTAATAATGACCTTTTAAAATGGTCTTGTATTCCCTCCTGTTCAGTTTTTTAGAAGTATTTGAGAAGGTTTTGTGTTTATTTTTTAAACATTTGGTAGAAATCAGTAGTGAAGCCAGCATATACTGAGATTTCTTTGTTGGATTTTTGTTTTGTTTTTAAATCACCAATTCAATATCCTTATTCATCATTAGTATCTGGATTTTCTATTTCTTCATAATTCTGTCTCAGTAGGCTGTCTTTCCAGGATACATCCATTTTTTCTAGGCTATCCAAATTGTTGGCAGATAGTTATTCTTATTAGACTCTTAATAGTCTATGTGTTTCTGTGGTATAAATTATAATATCTTCTCCTTCATTTGTTATTTTATTTAGGAATTTTTTTGTTTTTCCTTAGTTGGACAAGCTAAACATTTATTACTTTTGTTTTTGTAAAAAAATGCTGTTCTTAGTTGATTGATTTTTTTTTCTGTTTTTCTAGTCTACACTACTCACTTTTGCTCTAATACTTATTATTTCTCTCCTTCTGCTGACTTTGTGCTTAGTTTGTTCTTCTTTCTCTCTATTCTTGAAGTATAAACTTAGGTTGCTTGCTTGAGATCTTTCTCCTTTCTTAAACTATGTACTTATTGCTATAAACTTCTGTCTTACAATTGCTTTTGTGGCATCCCATGAATTTTGTTGTGTTGTTTCCATTTTCATTTATCTCAAGGTAGTACTTGATTTTATATTTAGGAGTATACGGTTTTATTTCCATGTTTGTGAATTTTTCCAATTTTCCTTCCATTTTTGATACTTAGTGTCATACTATTGTCATCAGAAAAAAAATACTTCATGAGATTTCAGTCTTGCATTTGTTAAGACCTTCCTCTCAGGACATCAGGATATTATTACATGTGGATAGTTGTTCAACTTGATTTTTCTGTAGACAATGAATTCGGGAAAGCCCTAGGCTGCCATCCTGTAGGTAGGAGCTTTGGATAATGGGACTATTGTCTACACATTTTGCTAAAGATTCAGGAAGATTGATTTGGGTTGGCAATGCCTTGCATACCAGAGACAGTCCATGTGGCATGTAGGCTTGACCACTTCACAGCTCAGACATACCACATGGTTTCCAAATATGTTCTTGCATATCTGTTTTGCAGATAAGCCTTAGTCTTTGCCTGTAAACAGGTCACAGAGGATTTCCTTTTCCATGTCTGTATGAAAGAATCACTGATGCTGCATACATAGTATAGTCTTGAGAGGAGACTCAATGGTTTTCAATTATGAGGACAAAATAGTAAGCCCTCAGGGAAAATGGACCTGACATTTGTGAAGTAATGTGCCTGGAGGGTGAAGTATAAAGTGGTACTGAGAACTTTCCTTTCTGTCCCCAACTAACTTTTTTGTCAGACTAGATTTTGAGTCTAAAACAATTATCCAAAAGTGGTTCACAGGCCAGTTTAAAAATTATGTAAAAAGCCAGCTTCATTGAAGAATAGCCTTGGCAAATAGTAAAAATTAGAAATTTAGTTAAATTTCAGATGTTGAGTATGAATCTTTTTAATGATACTAGGTGCTAAAGTGGGAAGCATGCATAAAAGGCCTGTTGCTGTATAGTGAGAGGCATGGCTATCTCAAGGAAGAGCACTGGTAACAGCAAATTGTGAACATGCTACTGTGTACATAGCATACTACTTTTTACCTGAAAGAACTTTTAACAGTACAATATGGTTGTTAAGACTGAGGTATTTGCAAGATATTTTCAAACAGAGACAAAGTAAGCCTGCCACTTTAAGCAAACCATTGAACATTATGGGCTGTCAATGATAGACTGGAAACGTTCAAGCAAAATTTCAAATTTTGGGAAACTTGCATCTACCACCGTGAGCTTGACAGTTTCCCAATGGTTAAAGACTTTTCTGATGAGATCAATGATGATATTAACAAAAGTAATTCTTTTTTATATCATATAATGAAATGTGTCCGCAATTGAAAGATCTGCATAATTCAATGAGCCAATATTTTCGACCAGAACACTGCATACTGTTACAAAATTTTCCTTGAAGAAAGAATCCATTCAGAGTGGCACATCGACCATGGATTTTCACATAACGGAGTATGAAAAGTTTATTGATACGGTTTCAGATTCTACACTGCAGCTGACAATTAAAGGAAGTACTATTTGTCAAGTTTTGATGCCACAGTATCTGAGAAAATATCCAGAGCTATTTGAAAAGGCTATTAAAATATTCCTCCTGAATTTTCTTTGTATACGTCAACCACAAGTTGTGCATCACAATACAATGCAGAAACAGATGGAAGAATCCATCTGTCTTCTGCTTAGCCAAATACTAAAGTGATTTTCAAACCTATGAGATAATGCCACTCTTCTTCCTAGTTCTCATTTGTGCTTTGGAACTATATTACGTGTTTGTACATGCACTTGGTTGACTGTTGTTATTTATTTATTTATTTTGGTGCTGGAGATCAAACCCAGGAACCTCTGCATTCTAAGCACAGGCTCTACTACTGAGCTGTAGTTCTAGCCCCTATTGTTATTTTTGAAAGAGTTAAAAGTTTTCTGTTTTAATTTCTAATGTGGCTAATATTTGAGCTTTTATAGCCAAAAGCTCCTGCACCATTCAACAATTCTTTTTATTTTTTGAGACAGGGTCTTGCTATGTAGCCCAGGCTGGCTTAGAATACCCAATCCTCCCATCTCTGCCTCCCATCTATATGGATTACAGGTATATACCACCATACTTGTTGGCATTCAACAATTCTTGAAGAGTATAAATGGGTCCTGAGAACAAAATGTTTGAGAATTGCTGGTCTAGAGAAACATTTCCCAAAGCATGTTCTATTGAAGGCTCTCCCTTGAAACACCCTACAGAAACCCAGTAGAGCAGCCAGAAACAAAAGGCAATATATAGCAAGAAGACTTTGGGATTAAATCAATTTAGAAATGTTACTAGCTACTGCCTCTTGTGGAGATTTAGAGTTCATACTAACACATTAAAGATTCAATTTGAACTTTATTCAGCTCTCATTCTTTTAATCCTGAAAATATTTTTCCATCAAATAAGCTTTGGCAAAACTTGTTCCATTGCTAACAATGAATATTAACTCTTTCAAAAATTTTCCAAAATGAAAGGTTAAAAAGTGGTATACCATTATTCATTGGCTTCTAAAATCTGGTTGTTTTTAAATTTTTTATTATCATATTATTGTTATATGCAGGTACATTGTGGCATTTACAAAAGTGATTACAATATAGCTTAATTGAATTCACCCCCTCCATCATTCTCCTTTATATCTCCTTCCCCTTTCTTAGAATAATTTCAACAGGCTTCATTCTTGCGTACATATTTCCACCACATTCATCCGCCTACACCCTTTCACTACCCCCTCCCACTGGTACCAACTCCTAGACAAGACCTGATTTACATTCCTATCCTCCATTTTTGAGAAAAAAATAGACATTTTTTTGTATGTTTAAGATGTTTTAATTTAAAGGCCAGTTGTGGTTTCCTTTAGAATTCCTTTAGATAATAATTTCTGTCCTCAAAACCACTAAAGAAAAATGTCTTGGCAACTACAGAACATGGAATCACTAGTTTCTGGCTTTTCAGTTTTATAAACTTGGATTGTTTATCATTTCTCAGTAGACAGACAGATTCATGCAAGCCAGTGATGGTAAGAATATGTCCCTGGATCTTAGATATCAAGGGAGTTTCACAGGGGATCTTTGCTCTGGGACAGAGGACAATTAACTCAGTAGGCTGATGCCTTTACTTAAATTGAATGTCCTTATGGTAAGACCTGATTTCCTCTTTCTCTGTTAATAGTTACTCAATTGCACTTGTTTCTGATTTGATTTTCCCAGAAGAATAACCCATTAGTAGGGCAGGTCAGTTTATCACCATAGATGCGTATTTCTCCTAGAAAATGATGGTCACTAGAATTTTAATTTAGGAGTTGGTTTACTGATAGTGATGCCTTAATTTCAAGGCCAGTCCAGGCACTAAATTAGCATGATACCATCTCACCAATTAGCTGGGCATGGTGGTACACATCTGAAATTCCAGCTACAAAGAGGTATAGATAGGAAGGATCATGGTCCAAGGCTGACACAGTCAAAAACACGAGACCCTATCTGAAAAAAATAACTAAATTAAAAAGGGATAGAGGTGCGGCTTAAGTGGTTGAGTGCTTGTACAAGTACTTAGCAAGTACAAGGCTCCAAGCTTAAACTCCAGCAGTGTCTCAAAAAATGTTTTTTATGAAGATGTTCTCTAGAGTATTTTTATAATAGCCCAAATTGAAAATAATGTGTTGAAAAATGTGTCAACAATAGGAAAACTATAGTAAACTTGTATTCCATACAGACATTAAAATTTTGGCTTTTGAAGGCTATTTAAAAATATGGGACAATGTCCTCCCCCAAAAAACTGATGGGGTAAAAACATTGTGATTGATATTGTCAGATTGTTTTCCAAGAGATTGTTCCAGTTTATATGTTTGGAGTGTACATATACCAATACTTTTGGGAATATTTTCTCTGCATCCTTGCCAACTGTGAGTGTTATTTTAAATAGTAGTTTCCAGCTGGATCCTGGTAGCTCATGCCTGTAATCATAGCTACTCAGGAGGCAAAGATCAGCCCAGGCAAATAGGTTCAGGAGATCATGTCTTGAATAAAACCCATCACAAAAAAGGGCTGGTGGAATGGCTCAAGGTGTGGCCCTTAGTTCAAATTCCAGTACCATAAATAAATAAATACAACAACAGTAAAAAAATAAAGATATAATAGCTTCTAATGTATTTGGGTAAAAGTGACATGACATTCTGATAATAAGGAGAAGTTCAACAGAGAAGTCAAATAGCAGTAGTTGGCACATCAGAAGAGAGCTGATTCTGATCATTACTTTGCAGGTAGAAATTTTGGCTGCATTAATGGGCTAACTGGCTAGTGATGCCTGACAACCCCTGGATAAAGTTCTGGAGCCCAGGAAGGTGATGAAAACAACCAAGAAAATTTAATCTCTTTGGAATTTGTGATTTATAATCTGTCCTTGGACAGATTATAAATAAATACTGTGTAAAAGTCATGTCTATCCATGTGTAACCCCCCTAAATAACTATGTAAAGAGACCAAGCAACAGAGAGAATGTACCTCCATCAGTCTCTTGTGTGTCAGAGACTTTGCAATTCTAAGGTTATAGTAGGTCATAGAATTGTCTGTTAAGTGATTAAAATCATCATTGCACTTTCTATTCTTCACATCCTTTACTTAGACCATGCATGCAAAAGGTTTACAGAATGCCTATGGTCTTTTTGAAGCCACTAAGGGGACTTGTTGCCTATCTCCATTCCCTGCTGTTCCTGACAGATGTGCCAGTCATGCCTACAGAAGTCTTTTGTCATAGCCATACTGCAACTGGGTAGAAAATTGAGAGAAATGTCAAAAATTTAGCCATGTGAAGAGAATTGGAAGGCAGCATTGTTATTCAAAGTGTTTGCTTCCAGCTTGGGCTCCTGTCTTCATGGAGTAGGCTGCTTATTTAATTTCAGCAGTGTAATTAATTCTCGGACAAGATGAGAAGAGATGTGACTGCCACAACTGTCAAACCGGGATGTTGCTTCACTAATTTCTGTGCCTATTTTCATTGCAGTTTCATCTGAAAGCATCATTCGAGGGCTTTTTGTTGTTGAATTTTTGCCTTTTTAAAAAAAAATTATTTTGAATCATGAAAATGGACAAAACCAGAATTCAGCAAAATGTAAATGAATTTGAGCAAATGGGATGCAAGTATGTATTGTGCAGATTCAGAATAGAAATAGAAACACTTGTTCCTCCTTTTTGAAGAGAATCATAAAACTTTCCATGATGTGTCAGACATCGTGTTTTACATTCTCTATTCCCAGACATTTAAAGGTGACAAAATGCAGTTTTAAAATGTCGAGGTTATTATTGTGCATTCTGACAATAAATTAAGTGTTCATTCTAACACAGAGATTTTTCCTCTAACCTTGATACGATCTTTCAACACTACTGTGAATATCTTTTTAAAATAGTCATTACACTTTTAATGTTTTTACTTTTGCATCTTCCAATAGTGCCATCTCTTCTTAGAATGCAGATGCAGATTTGAAAGAACATTCTAGAATACTTAATGGAAAATAGCTGCTGTCTTTTGAATAAAAGATAGTAGGATAATGGTCTATGTGTTGTGTGAGATACATTTTAGAATAATGTAACAGAAAATATGTAGTCCTAATATATTATCATTTAAAAGAAAGATTATTTGCAAACTATATTGTATCCTAGGTAAATCACAATTTAAGATAATCAACTAGGATTTGCTGGGGTGGCAAGTGGGGGAGAGTTTCTGGATGGGTAATACATGGGTAACTGCTATTTAGTGGGCAATACTAGGTTTGAACTCAGGACCTCACACTTGCTAGGCAGGCCACACTACCTCTTGAGCCACCCCTCAGTCCTTTTTGCTTTAGTTATTTTACAGATAAGGTCTTACACTTTTTGCCAGGGCCTGGCGATCCTTCTACCTACACCTCCCCTGCAGCTAGGATTATAAATGTTTGCCACAACACAAACTTACTTGTTGAGATGAGGGGGCGGAGTTTGCTAACTTTTTGCCTGTACTGGCCTCAATCTCAACCTCCTGAGTAACTGGTATTACAGGGATATACCATTGTACTTGGCTAAGGCTTCTTGATTGAGGTAGACAATGTCTAGACTCCTTTCAGTAATTATATAGTGAATTAAAATGTTATACCATTTACACCTATGTAAATATGTTCTTCAAAGGCTTGCACATACATATTGGAAACTGTGAGTTTCAATATTGTATTTTTCTCTAAGGTAGCTAATGATGGCATGAAACTACCATAGCCAAGTAGTCCTTAGAGACCAACATTTCATTTCAAACTCTAAGTCAATGCAATAGCTTTTTAAAAGTACATTAAGTCAGAATTAGTGTCCTTTGTTACCATCATCTTTCTCTTTCTTGTCTCAGTGCTGTGAATCCTGTGTGTAACTTTTATGAGGACCAGCCTTCACCTGATTAGCCTTGCCTGCCTAGCTCAGAAACAGGTGAAGGTCTACATCTCCCTTTGGTCTCCATTTTCCTATCTGTAAAAAAGGTTATTGATGTCTTTAATGTCACTTTCATCTCTGAAGTTCTATGTTTATGTCTCCTTCCTCTTTTATTCTTCATCCATTATAGATTTTCTGTGAGGATAAAATGCAAAAAGTGTCATGAAAATAGTTTAAAAATTGTGATGCAGTATAAAAATTTAAAGCATGATTGCCACTGTCTTGGGTCATTCTCTGTGGTGGTTCTCATGTCTATAAGAAGATTGCATTTTTCCAATATATTATCTTAGACATTTAAAAAATTCCACAGTGAATACAGTATAGCTAAAGAAATACTTGTGGATTAATTCATTCTTTTTTTTTTTTATGGTACTGGAGTTTGAACTCAGGGCCTCACGCTTGTTAGGCAGGCACTCTACCCTTAAGTCACTCCACCAGCAATTGACTCATTCTTTAGCTTTGGGGCACAGTAGCCATCACTTGAAACTCTCCATGTGAAGAGTTTACTTTTAGGTATTTCATGAAGCTAAAGGGAAGGTTGATACCTGAGAGTCTTCCAAACAACCAAGAAGCTGACAGTAAGTTTATAGATCATTGTTTTTAAGCAGTAGCTATAAGGATTTATCCCTGGACTGACCAGTGAGCAAAGTATGACCCCTGACCGAGTTGGACCACTCTATTCTTCCTTTGATTTGTGTTTAAAATCCAAATGGGATGCTGTTGAAGAAACTAAGAGGCAAAAGCTAAGTGCAAAAAAAAGAAAAATTTCCTTTTTAAAGTTGTTTTTTATGTCTCTTTCTGCCTAGAGCAAGCTCTTGCTCCATGTAACAATAACCCCTTGAAATGCCATTTAGATTGGAAGTGCTGATGCAGCACTAATGATTTTAGAGCAAATATGTTACTCTAATTTCCTCCATCTGCTATGAATAAAAGGATATGAAGTCTGGAAGAGTTGTAGAGAAAATTGTTTCTTAGAAAAGTTGGAGATATTTTAAAATGAGTGCAGGTGTAAAGGCAGAATCATTCTTCTTTATAAATTTATTTTGTCAAATGTCTCAAAAAATTGGAGCTTTATTGTAGCTCAATAAATATGTCAAAAATTCTTTTGTATAGTTTTGCGAAGAATCTGGAAGAGTATCAAATGATTTAAGGACCAAACATCTAGGTTTCATAGTTCTGATGATTCAGATGAAACCTTCTCCAACACCTTTGCTTAGAGATTTTAACCAGTGAGAGGAACCATACTTTCTGACTTCTACTGTTAACTGAAGAGTGGGTCTTTTTATTCCTTGAGTCAATACACATGTGGGAGTGTTTAAAGAAGGATGTGCATGCCTGCCTAGCTTCCTGAACAATTCTGTCAATCAAAACAGGTATAGCTAGATTAAAAGTATTTGTAGCTATTCACTTTAATTTTTTTTAACATGGCATTTTAGCTTGTTTGAGATAAAGGTAGCTACACAGGGAGTTTCTTGTGATATTTCCATGTATATATGTATTATAACTCCAATTGGTTTATTTCCTCTAATTTTCCTCATTCTACTTTAGTCCCTTTCTTATGGTAGTTTCAGTTGGTTTAAGATTTCTATACTCATTCTTGTGTAGAGAGTATAGCAACCCTATTCAAGTTCTTAGTTTCTGTTCCCTTCTGTGCATGAACCCCACTTAGTGTGACCAGTGTTTCATAATATTGCTGCATTTGTGTTAGTTCTGAATTCCACAAATGACAGAGAACATGAAATCTCGAAGAAATGGTGATCTTGAGGGTCTATGTGTGTATATGAAATCAATATTCACATAGCAAAGTAAAAATAGTGCCAATATTCATAAAAGGAAGTAGATTATTATATTAAATATGTACCACTAAAAAAAGGTATGAGGCCAAGTTGCTTTTACAGCCAAATTAAATCCAAGCTTTGGTTAATAACTAATTCAAAACTATGGAGAAATGGGGAATGACCCTAAATTAGCTACACGAATCTAGCATAACTCTATATTATAACCTGACATAGATAGCTCTAAAATATATATTTTAATGCCAATTTCCTGTTTGTATATAGAAGTATATATTTTTAAAATAGCAACCTAGGTCTATCTGCTTATAAAAATATAACAAAATGTTTGAAATAGTTTAAACACTTAAAAGTTAAAAAACCAGCTTAAACTTGGAAACTTATCTATACCATTAATCATGTGAACAGATAAAATCATCAAAATGATATTATGTGAACATATACTATGTTAGTTTCCTAGAGCTACCATAGCAAATTACCAAATTGGGTAACTTGAAACAACAGCAGAGTTTATTCTGTGTTGGTTATGGAAGCTGAGGTCCAAAATGAAAGTGCTGGTAGAGCCATGCTCTGTCTCTGAAGGCTCTCAAGGGTGACCCTTCCTGGCTTTTTCCTACTTTCTCACAGTTGCAGATGTCCATGGCATTCCTCAGCATGTAGGCACATGATGAAGACACTCTAGTCTCAGCCTCCATCATTCTTCCTGTGTGACTGTCCATGTCTCTTTTCTCTTCTGATGAGGACACCAGTCATTGGATTAGGGCCCATGCTAGTCCAGTGTGATCCCTATTAGTTACATAAGTGAAGTAATTGTATCTACAAAGACTTCATTTCAAAATAGTATCACTTGAAATTCCAGCTAGTCATAAATTTTGAGGGTCTCTATTCAATCCAGAATACATGCCAACAACCAATTTGATAAAATTGATGAAAAATTTCTAATAACACCAAATAAAAGGAGAATAGAAGGAAGTTAATTAAGGACAATAAAGAATATTTACAAAAAGCTACCATCAAACATTATCTTACAAAGTGAAATAAAAAACCCATTCATATTAAATCAGGAAAAATACAGAAAGATATTTTCTATAAGTACTGTTACTTAGCACTGTGTTATGGGTTACCTGATGTAGTTAAACAGAAAAAAATTTAAACAGAAAAAAAATAAGAAAAAATGAAAATTATCTTTATTTTATATGATAATATGAGTTCTAGAAAACTCATGATTCTGCTACACTCTTACTAAGAAATATGTAAGCTGGGTTGTCATAGGTAAATATATTTAAAAAATTAAATCTTTTCTTTATACTTTTGATAGTTACACAGAAATTTAAAAATTCACACATGCTAACAAAAAACATAAAATCCTTAGTAATAAATTTAACAAGAAAAGTGAAGACTGTTATGGGAAACAAGTGAAATTTTATCAAAAGATAAAACATCTGTCAAAATAGTCATACCATATTCCCTAATATTTCCTAATGTTATAAAATTTCATTCCTTCTTAAAGTAATATACGTTAATGTAATTTATCAGAATGGTGAGAAGTTTTTATTTTTGCTTTTTCTTCTAGATATTAGATACTAAAATGATATGTTGTTGGTCAAGAGAAAAATCAGTCAAGGAAATAGAAAAGTGAGAAATCCAAATATATAACAATGAGGTAAACATTTAATAAATGGGTCTTTTCAAGTCACTGGGCAAATATATGTTTATATAGTAAATGATGTTGTAAAAGTCAGCCTTTCATCAATAACTTGTAAGTGTTAGACACCCATTTCTTTTTAAAATGATTTTATTAGCATATAATAGTTGTGATACACTGTGATATTTATATATATGTTTAAAATATATCTTAGTTTGATTTACCCACTCTATCATTCTCCCTCTTCCTTCCCCCTTCTTAGAACAATTTCAACAGGTTTCATTCTTCTATTTTCATATATGAATACAATGTACACTCACCATATTCATCATCATTCACCCTTTCCTTATGCCTACCCCCTCCCACTGTTACCCACCTTCTGAAAATATTTATTTTTCCCTCCTGCCCTTCACTTTTTAAATTAAGTATATATTGATAGTTCAAGGGTTTTTCACCTTGGTATTTCAGTTCTGTATATAAAGTAGACACCCATTTCTTATCCTAAAAACTCAGATGAGTCGAAATTATGACAACTAAACAATATAAGTATGAGAAGAAATAGAAATTTGTATATACTGAGTAGAAAAAGTTATACAGCTTGTTGAGAAAAATAATCCATGATATTAATTGGCAATGTGCAGAAGGGAAAATTTAAATGACCAATAGAAATGAAAATGTGATCATCTTCTCCAGGAATCATGAAGTGCAAATTCAAATCACAATAAAACACTCTTTTCCATTCAAGTAATCGACACAATTTAAAAATAACAATATCCATGCTTGGTAAGGATGATGAGAAATGAAAAACTTTCATACATTACTGATTCTAGAAGTATCTTTCAAAATTAATGAAATACCTGCTCTTTGACTCGGCATTCCTATTTAGGAGAAGCATTAATCTATCATAAGAAAATGTTTATTCAAAGATGTTTTCTACATGGCTTGTAGTTGTAAAAGTAAAACAAATCAATCCAAAAAAATTGCAAAAAGACAGCTCATTAGTAGGGAAGATTGTTGAATACTATACTGTTCTATGGAATATTATGACAGATTAAAAATAATTAGATCTATATGTGATTTCCAGCATGTCCACAGTGCAGTTGTATATGATCATTTGGTTAATTGAGACAGTATGAGTCTCTTGAAATTTAAAACAAATGAATGACTCTAAATATGGTATAATCTACATTGTATATGCTTGCTTGAAACTAGAGAAAGATGAGGAAGGATAAATATGTAGTTATTCTGTTTGGATTTTGTTAATTGTCTTGGAAAAATGGAATTAGAACTGGGGTTGAGAAAGAATGCTGACTTATTATATGTATATGTAGTCATATATATTATATATTTCATGTATATATGTATGTTTTTATTTTGTTACATTTATATGTTATTTTAAACATTAAATAACTGTTTATTCTGTTGAATTACTTTTAAAATTTATATATTTTTAAAAATCTTCATCATTAAAAAAAAATCTGAATGGTAATACACAAAGGAAGAACTATAAAATAAAATTTTCAGTCTCATTAGTTATCAAAGCATTTATACTTACAGCAATAATGAAATTTTTGCTGAGACTGGCAAGGGTCCAAAAAATTGATTCCTTATAGTATACAGAGTATAGGAAAATCTGCATATATTGCCTGGTAAACTTTCTGGCACTATTACATGAAAGCTCTAATAAGGAAGTAGCCATGCCACTTCTGGAAAATGATGCTAAGGAAATAATTGCCAAGATGTTAGCATGGATATTTATTTCAGCTTTGTTTATAGTGGTTAAAAAGCTACAAATTGCTGTATTCATGAACAACTGAATATTTAAATTAATCTACTTACAAGTTTTATTATATTATAATTACACACACAGACACACACGACATTTCAAAGTTATAATGAAAATATATATGATAATTCAGGTTCCTACTTATGGCACAGAAAGATGCCATGAATGAATCAGTTGATTAGTATATAAGGTAGATTCTGGTTGTTATACAGTAGGACATAATTTTATGATACATTTGTGATTTAAGATAAAGTATACATACCAGTGTATTAGTAATGGCTTTCTTTGGGTGATGTGGTAATTATCTTTTATCTTTTGATATTTTAAAATCTTTTTCTAATGTGCTTGGTGAAGTTTTATCATGAAAAATACATTGGATATCTTAAAAAGTTCTAATTTTTATAGAAATTGGAAATGTTTCAAAAAGTAAGAAATGTAGGGAGAATAATAAAATAATGAAAAAAATCTAAACTTAGTAAAGAAAGCACCACTTATTACTACTAATAGTCTCACAGCACAATTTGTTAGTTCAGAATCTTGCCCTTAGAGGCCTGGTAGAAAGTTTGTTTGGGGTCTATTGTTGCTTAAATATCTGACCTTTTTTGAATTAACTCTCCTGGCATAGTAGTTTAACAAAGGATTCTTCACTAACATGTTTACTTTATCCCATTTGCTTGAGGATGAGGTTTGCAGTTTTTCCAAGGTAGTAAATTACTTCATGTACCTTGTTCCTAAATACTTATCTCAGAAGCAGCACACCTTTCTGATAGAAGGCAAATGTCATGACTGAAAGCATAGGATAGAGACCTGATTGCTATTCCTAAAATGCCTCTTTTATGTTCTAGAAGCCAAATCTGCATTCTTTTGATGTAGAATGTCAGTACAAAATGCTCTATCTATTCTGAACCTGGTGGAAAGAAAAAAAAAAAAGAAAAACCACACACACACACACACACACACACACACCCCAAACCAAAAAAGCTACTCTCCACTTCTTTATTTAGAGTTTGCATTGAGAACGGCAAGCTCTATTTGAAAGGTCATCCCATTTCAAGTAGCAGATGGATGGGAAAAAAAGACTCTGGCTTTTACAAATAATTTAATTGAATTCTCCTTGCCATTTCTTCAGGCAATTCAGGATATTTTTTTAAAACATTGATCCATAATTATCTTTCAGAGTGGTTAGTGTTGTTAGACAGATGAGTAATTCTTCATGTATATAAGGGAGCCACACAGCATCCGTTTTACCTATTTGATTATCTTTTCCTTCTCTGTGCAAACAAGTGCACATTATAAATGATAAATTATTGCTTTAAGAAAAAAGAGCAAATTAAATTTTTTTTTCAGATTTCTTTTTGACTCATTCTTTCTAGGCATGGCTGTGTTTGTAAAGGTCAGCTTCTTTGCCTTCCTAAAAGCAAATTACTATTTGTGTCTGTGTAGCATATTTATAGTCCCAGGGACACGAGAATCATGGGGGGGGGGTCAGAGTCATAAACCATGAAATGCAGATTTATCATATTAATAGAAAATAAAATAGGAATGGCTAAGAAATTTAAGAATGTATTGTGTCTGTGGTTTATTTTCCTGTCTTTGTTTATCTTGTTTTAAGTATTTGTCATCTAACTGTGCTTTCTGATTGGGTTAAGGTTGACGGGTGAAATTCAGAATGCCCAGTTAAATTTAATTTCAGAGAAACAATGAATTTTTTTTCATGGAAGATGTCCCAGGTAATATATAGAAAATATCCCATTTAAATAAATCTGTGAAATATAATTTATACAGGAAAAGTATATAAGATGAATATGCACAGTTCAACAAATAATTACAAATGAACACTTGTTTACCCAGGTCAAGATACAGAGAATGTGCAGTATGTCCCCAGCAGTCATCTGAAAACCTGGCTGATCTGAACTGGGTCTATTCCATGAAAAGAGTTACTATCCTATCCTTTGAAATAAGTATTTCTTTTCGTTTCTTGATCCTTTATCATTAGTGTAGATACTTGCAATCACTACAAATTTTGAATATTGAATTCTATGCAAATGGAATCATATTGCATGCATTTTCAAGGAAAAATATCCATAGTTTCATCCAGTTTGGGGGCAAATACTAATGATGGTTCTACACCAAATTGTGAAATAGATAACGTTGTTAAGACTGAACATGTTTGAGTTTTTGATGTAGGAAAGGCTAAAGGATAATCACGTAAAAGAAACTTCCTTGATGAGCTCACTCACATTAATGGTGCCGTAAATATTTGCATTTTTAAATACTTTCCCCCTCAAAATGTTTGTTCTCCCAAGCCTCATTGATTTTGCAGAATTTGGGACCAATCCAGTGATATTTTCACTAGGTTTCTGTTGCATCGATATCAGTGGAGTAAATCACATCTCCAACCTAAGGTCATGATGTTCAGCAGTAAATGGATAAAGAGCCTTTTGATTTATTATTCATGTAGATAACAATACTCAGAATGTCTAAGGAACATTCCCTTTTATATCATAAATTTTATCTGGTGACATTTAAAAAATGTCTTCCAGAGCACAGCCCTCTGATCTTTCTCTTTCCTTTTGTTAATAGCACTGTATTTTGCTCTCTTCATCTCTCCTTTACCTCTTAAATGCTGAGGATGGCACATTTGCCAAGTTTCTTTGAAGAGTCACCAGCACAAGAGCACAAATAATAAAGCAGTTTAAAACCAGATTTCTGGATGTTTTAGGAAATTGGCAATTTTGCCTGTAAGCACTTGAACTGGGGTATGATTTATTATTCATTTGACTCTGGTGAATATTCATGGTTTTGCATGTTAAATTAGAATTTATTGAGATTTTTGTTTACCCTAAAGAAATGTGGGAAGTTGTGATCTCAAAACTTGAATTTACTAAATTCCCTTTCCAAGGTCCAGAGACCTTTCTGTCTAGATGGAACCTTAAGAATGATCTGGTTAAATCAGCTAGATAATGTATATAAAATATTTGGTGTTCAGTAAAAGTAAACTGATATATCTTATGTGAGGACACATTGGTATAATTCTAAGGCTTGTCTTCCTTCCTTCCTTCCTTCCTCCCTTCCTCCCTCTCTCTCTCCTTCCTTCCCTCTTTTCCTTCCTTTCTTCTTTTCCTCTCTCCCTCCAAGCAAATTCAAAGCTGGGTGTCTGTGGCTCAGGCCTATAATCCTAGCTACTTGGGAGGCTGAAATTGGGAGGATCGCAGTTCAAGGCCAGCTCAAGCAAATAATTTGCAACACCCCATCTCCAAAATAACCAGAGTCAAATGGACTGGAGATGTGGCTCAAAGAGAGGTCCTGCTTTGCAAGTGCAAGACCCTGAGTTCAAATCCCAGTCCCATCAAAAGAAAAGAAAGAAAATTCAATATGTAAAATAGCTAGTTATTTTAAATGGAGAACAGGGCTGGGTCACATGCTCTTTATCTTCATTCTTCTGTATGGATCTGGAGCGTATCACTACAGATCCCTTGGTTTTCCATGATCATGGCTTTAAAATCATCCATGTAGAGCCAAATAATTTATCAAACATATCATTTGATGAATGCTGTTCTAAAGATTTGACAAATATTAACTTATTTAATTTTCAAAATAGCCCTCATTATGACCATTACTATTATTCCCATTTTACAAATAAGGGAAATGAGGCATAAAGAAGTTAAATGAGTTGCCCAATATCACATAGATTGTCTGGCAGAGTTGTGGAATGATTTGTACCCTCTTCCTAGCAACAGTGACACTGAGCTTTTACTAGAATTAAGTATTGAGCTAGGAGCTTTATATGAATTACTCCAGTTTACACTCCAGCCAATGAGGTAACCCTATTATCCCCAAATTATAAATACAGGAAATGAGGCACAAAGAAGTTACATGATGTTTCTGTGGGGTGAGAGGCTAGCACACAGCTTGCCTGATTTCAGAGCCCATCACTTTATCACTTATCTTACATGTTCCCATAAAAGTGAAACATTTGTATATTGCTAAAGAATTATAATTCTCGTTTTCTTTCGTGTCAGGCTCATGCTGGCTAACCAGTGCCAAGAAAGTGAATGAATTCTGTGAAGCGATAACATAGGTATGCCAGGCAGGATCCTGCCCACAGACACCTGTAAAGTTCAGAATCATAGTGTTCATAACCCATGTCCTTATGGTTTTCAAATTTACTTTCTGATCCTTCTCAAATTAGCTTGCTTAATTTTCTCAGTATTATTTGCAGCTCTACTAAGCAATGTTGTCAAGTAATTATACTTATTTGACAAGAGACTCGTGGTTTTCCTCCTAGGTCAATCAACATTTTGACTTAATCCTGCTGGGGATTAAAAGTTCTTATCCAGTTTGATGATTGAATGGTGGAAATGGTGGATTGTGTTGCAGATTAATAGTACAGGACACTTTCTTCAGTGCTGGGTTAGTGAAACAACTATGCCTCTAGAATAGTTATATGAATGTATAAACATGGGATGGTTTTTATAGTTGGACCAGTGAGAAGTCTGGTGGCTTAAGAGCTAGTTCCTAAGGAAGCATGAGTTTATAGCATTCATTAAATCATATTGTGCTTTGGCCCTCTATCTGCTTTGCAGGACAAGGTCAAGTGAATTGTATTAGTTACCATGTGGCCTTCAGCATTTGTAAGGCAGAAGATACTTCTATATTTGCTCTAATAAATTGTTTCTTTTAGAGAATATAGTCTATTCCTTAGACTTAATATGCCTTTGTTAATTCCTTCTTAATATTTACCCATGACTTTAGCCTCTTAAGTTAACTCTTATGTAAACACTGTGGTTTTCAGAGACCAGTAAACAGAGAAATACTGACTTGATGGTATCAGAATGTGTAGAAACCTTGCTCTTCCTGTCTCTCATCTACTATTCAAAGAAATATTTAAAACTCATCTTTTTCTCCTTTCCCAAGGAAAATTACTACTACACAAAATTAAAACAGGCCATCATTCTTCCTTTTAAGAAAAAAAAAATGTTATTTAGTTTGGAAAATATGCCTACTTTATAAAAGTATGATTACATAAGTTTATATTTCTTATAAGGGAGTGAGTTAGGAGCATCAGCATCTTGCTGAAGAAGGGGTTGAAAGGGGGTGGCGGAGTGACTCAAGTGGTAGAGTGTCTGCCTAGCAAGTGTGAAGCCCTGAATTCAAACCCTAGTACCACCAAAAAAAAAAAGAAAAAAAGAAGAAGTGGTTGAAGAATGCATGAAATTAAGGTGATAACTGGGAAATTAAGGTGATAACCAGATAGTAACTTCTATTAAAACCTCTCCAATTTGCTATAAAAAATACCGAGATAATGTACAAAAAGTCACTGCCCCTAAAATTTATTTCTTACAATCTATCAACTATAGATTCAGGTAGAGAATTCTAGTAATGAGAAGTTTGATAGAACTGGAATGAAAAATTTCAACTGATGGTGCATTTGTGCTGTGACTGAAATGGGAGAAAATTTTAAAAGATTTTTAAAAAATATATATTTTTGGTAAGCCAGGTGCCAGTGGCTCACACCTGCAATCCTAGCTAGTCAGGAGGCAAAGATCAGGAGGATCATAGTTTGAAGCCATCCCTGGCAAATAGTTTGTGAGACCCTAAATAAAATATACTGCTGGCCCCCCTGCTTGCTAGGCAAGTGCTCTACCACTTGAGCCACACCGCTAGCCCTTTTAAGGAGGAAATATCTTTAATCCTTTGGCTGCTATCTTCTTCCTGTTTTGGAAACAGGCAGATACTGATCAGAAAAGTGAACAAGTCCTATATATTCTGAGTGCTTTTCTTTTGAAGCATCACAACTAAGGAAGGCTTTTTTTCCTGCATGTATGGAGAGAATATAAATACTGGTTGGCAAAGATGCAGTCATGTATTAATTTTCTATGGCTACCTTGATAAATTTCCAAAATTGTGTGGCTCAAAACAATAGATTTTTTTATTTTTGCAGTTCTGGAGGTCAGAAATCTGAAACAGATGTCATGGGCTAAATAAGATCAAGGTGTCAGCTGAGATGGATTCCTTTCTGGAGAAGAATATGTTTCCTTGCCTTTTCCACCCCCTGTAAACTAACTGAATTCTTTGGCTTTAGCCCCCTTCAAAGCCAGCTAGTGGCCACTGAAGTCTTCTTTATACTGCATCTTCTACTTTTCTCTTTATTTAACAACCTTTGTGTTGATTTCCTTATTAGGAGACCAGATGTTTAGACACCTTAATTCTATTTGCTACCTTAATTCTCCTTTACCAGATAGCCTAATATATTTACAAATTCTAGGGATTAGGATGTAGACATGTTTTGAAGGCTAGTATTCTGCCTAAGTTGAGATATAATAGTTTTAATATTTGTCAGTATCTGTCATAGTTAAAGCACCATAGCTATTCTGAAAGGAGATTGTGTTTCCTAATCAGATTGGACATATATCTGGGCAGTAGTATTAGAAGATTCTATGCCAGTCCAAGGAGTTCCACATAATGGAAACCTGCTATAAAACTTGTGTATAAATTCTGCAAACCATTCTATCATCCAGCTGTAGGGGATTCAAGTGATGCAAAGACAATCTTGGCAATCTTGCTGGCTCTTTCACAATAGACCAAAAATTTAAAAATCATGATGGACAAAGGACAGGAGATCACATCTCAGAGACCTAGCATTAAAGGCAACTCCCATGGAGAGTTGCCTTTAATTTCCACAAAAATAAGAAGGAATTTTTTGAAGTTTGACATTCTCAGCAGCCTCAGGAAACAGAGAAGTGAGAGAATTTTAGATTATAAAAGAATCAGATTTATTTATTTGGAAAAGGAGATAGGTTAGTTTAGTAAACATGGTAAAGAAGCCAAATGCCATAACAGAAAGAAAATCACTGTTAGTAGCTGAGAAAAAAAATCAGCATTAAAAAAAATTGCTAATGAAGAGGGAGAAATCTATGAGTTCAATACACATGTATGAAAATGGAAAAATGAGACCTGTTGAAACTACTCCAGGAATGGGGGAATGGAGTAAAGGAGAATGATGGAGGTGATGAATTCAACTATGATATATTTGATATATTGTAAGAACTTTTGTAAATGCCACAATGTATCCCCAAGCACAACAATAAAAAATTTAAAAAGTATAATAAAAATAATGAAATGGAAAAGATTAAAACAGAAGATAGAGCAATCTAAAAATAGAACAATCTAAAAATTATAGCTATTCTTGAGGTTAAAAACAATTAGAACACAGATAGTACTCAAAGACCAATAAAATCTCTTCTCAGCTTAAAAAAAAAAATCCAAAAACAAAAATTGAAAGGGCTTTCTAAACTCCAGACAACATAAATGTGAAGAGCTTCATAACATTTCAACTTGACAAATTCACCTTTCGGTTACTAGAATAAAGAAAAAAATCCTTTCATTATATTGGTAAGAAAATAATTTATCTTACAAAGGTTAAAAAATGAGCTGTTTTTTTCCTCTCAGCAGCACTATATGATAAAATAATATATTGCTATAAAAGTTACAAAACTTGTTTGGAACAGTTTGTGAGAGTGTCCTCAAGAAATTTAAATTTAGTCAAATTGTCCTTCATTTGTGAAATTAAGACAAAGAGATACCCACACACGTAAAAGAAAAGAAAATGCCACACTTCTTTCCTTAGGGGAAATAGTGTAAGAATTTAGCACTGGTCCATGCTGCTTAAAGTGACATTTAGGGTCCCTCAAGGTCAGCATTACATGGGAGCTTGGTACATGTGCAGATTGTAGGTCTACCCCAGACTTTCTGAATTAAAAGCTAAGGGGTGAATGTAGCAGTCTGCGGTGTGAGATTCTTTCTAGGAGATTCTCACATATACTTACAGTTAGGAAGTACAGAAGAAAATGATAGTAAGAGATTGACCATTATTAATAAGACCATTTAACATAAAGTGAGATTTAAATGATTAGAAACTTTAATTATAACACTGACTACCCATCTAAAACTATGCCATGTAGTAAAAAACAAAGAAAAAGAAAAAATGCTCCAAGATTATAATTACAGGGTCCAGAAGTAAAACAGTGATGAAGTCTCATTTTTCTAGGGATAGACTCAAAGAATCTAAGTATTTGAAAGTTAAAAAATTATTCATTCACTTAATAAGTGGTAGTATTCCTTTTTGATATGCCAGGTACCACTAATAGAAATAAAAATAGGATATATGACTTCTAAATTAACAAAGAGAGAGAAGAATGTACAACCCAATCTAAACTGATAAATATACACAGCAAAAAAGAACAGTGAAGCATGAACTACATGAAGTGTAAAACAAGATTATAGAGGTAGAGCCAAACATATCATTTATGCCAGTATATAATAAATAGTGTAAACTCCCCTTTTGGAAAGAAAAGCAGATAATTTGACCAAATAGTCTATGTAAATATTGGCAATCAGCAACTACATATAATGCACTTACAGAAAGCTTTTGTTTTAGAATTAGCATCCTTCAACTATGTCTTATACTACCACATATTGCCTAAATGACCTTGGGAAGTATATTTAAACTTCCTAGATTTGAATTTCCTTACAGATAAAGCAGGAATGAAATTTCCCTTGTAACTTGTGAGAAGAACAAATATGAGTGCAAGAGTTTATTGTGAAACTGAATGTCATTATAAGATATTTATTGATCTTGTCCATTTAAATACAATGATGCTCCATTTCACCTAAAAAGCAAAATTACCCATAGGTTACTGAGAAGATGTATACCTGAAACAGTGACTTGTTAGGATTTTTTTTTTTTAAATATCAGTAAGAAGTATAAGGGAAAAGAAAATTAAGCAAAAAGTAATTTTGACAATATTTAGGCAAAGTAGAATCAAAGGCCATGAAAATATTAAATGTGATCAAGAAGTTTACTTAAAAAAAAAAAAAGACTCCACAGTGAAAGTAGGACCATTCTAAAATTTTATTAACATGGCAATAGCCTGAAAATACATGATACAGAGGCTGTTGGAAATCTAAGGAAAAACTGATAAAAGTAGAACTGTTGTGGGAGACTTTAATATACTTCCATCGATCTTTCTTGGGTCAAATATACACAGAATACATAGAGTATTTTAATAATCTAATAAAGGTGGCTTAATATTTATTGAATTTTGTTCTTTAGAAATAATACTTTCTTTTCAAGTAGACATGAAACATTTAGAAAAAAATTTATCATGTATTATACCTCAAAGAAACTATATTAAATAATGAAATATAAAATGTTAACAGGCTACATGCTCTGTCTACAGTGAAATGAAACTATAAATTAATGAAAAAGTTTCCATGGAAATCTCAACAACTTGGAAAACAGTCATAATATCAACAAAAAATAGAACCAAAACTTTTTCTAAAGGACTTTGGATTCAAAGAGGAAAGCTAACAGTATTGCAAATTTGTTAGGAAAGTGAAACACTATGTGTCAATATTTTAAATGGCCAAAGCTGTATTTAACATAAAATTTATGCCAAAAAGTTGTCATTATTAAAAGAGAGTAGCAAAGTCATTCTGTAGGAAATAAAAGTATGAGTTGATTAATATAGACCCTCCTTTTCTGTTAAACAACAGCAACCAACAAACCACACTCATTCAGTGAGCTAGGAACAGGAGGAACTTACTTAGCATGAGGCAAAATACCTGTCAGAAACCTGTAACACTGCATTATTTCATGTTAATATTGGAAATCTTCCCCAGTACAGTTGATATTACTATAACTATATCCTACTGGCCATTGTACAACATTATGCCAACCAATAGAATTAGGTAATAAAATAAAATAAAATATGAAGTAAAACTACTGGAAACGAGAGATAATCTAATACTACTTAAAATATAATTATCTGCCTAACTATCTGAGAAACCAAGTTAATGAGTAAAACTGATAGTTCAGTAGGTTCCATAAAATCATCAATAGACTTCTTGTACAATTATAAGAACCACAAGTCCACAGAACTTACAAATAAACTAAAGTAGGCTGCATAGTAACGATATGCAAAACAGTTCAAACTTTACCAAACACCTTAAAAGAAAACCTAAATAAGTGAGGGGAAAAAAAGCCCCTGTTTCTCAGTGGGAAGATACAATATGTTTAAATATGTACCATCACATTCAATATCCCAACATGATTTCTTAAGGGTCTTATGAGTTTCTTCTAGATTTTCAAGGGGAAAAACTATTTTTGAATTAAGAACATGGAAAGACAAGATACATTTTAAAGAAAAAAAAAAACATAGTAGGGTAAATGACCACTAAAAAGTAAAATATTTGTGCAGTGTTGCTACATATCAAATACATACATCATTGCTTAGAACAAGAGGTACAGAAGCAAATCCATGTATACAGTTGTTGGAAAAGGTGAAATACTAAATTAGTAAAGGAAAACAGGCCGTAAATGTAACAGTTAACCTATCCACTTCAAAAAATACTGTAATATTACCACAAAAAGATTAGTTTCAGTTAAACTAGAGAACAAATTTTTAGCAAAATGTTAAATACATTAGAAGAAAGTCTAAAAGATTATAACCTTGGGATGGGGAAGGTCTTCTTGTATAAGACACAATATTCAGCTATCATAAAGGGAAATGATTGGTAGGTTAGACTTTGTGAAAGTTAAAACAATCCAAGGTTAGCCATTCTGGTAACCATTCAGGTTGTTCAAAAGTATTTTAATTACATTACCTCTGGCATATAGAATGGGTGCACTTCACATGAATTTAGGCAAGGCCATTGTAATTTGTTTTTTAAAGAAGTTCTGAATTTAAGTGATGTATGCTGATACTGGGCAAAGTGTTAAAAGTAAGTATGTAACATTTTCCTGTTCCCTTTTTCCTTAGGCCAGGATGATCAGTAGAGTAGTGAAGGTCACCAGTTTATGTCCTGGATGAGAATGGCATAAAGCCTTTGTTAATGTGGGAAAAGGACATGTGTCTTGAGTCAGGAAATAAACAGTTATGTTTTTTTAAGTCTCTAAGTTCTTGGGAGGTTATTTGTTCATGCAGCATTGCCAAACCCATCATGACTAATGCAAACACTCTAACAAAGTTAAAATACAAGGGACAGTGATTTCTGTTTCCTCTATAGCCAAGTAAATCCCCACACGTAACTATAAACTTAAAACCAAATTAAAAAAGCAAGAAAGAAAGCAAAGTAAAAACCTAGCTCCTTGAAAGATCTAAAGAACGAACAATGATAGGTAGATTCTGGAGGGCACTTGACACCTGGAAGAGGAGCTTGGCATGGGTTATGTTCTCTATTCTTAGGAGTTACAGCTTGAGCTTAAGCTACAGTTGATGCCACACAGGGTGGTTGAAGGTCCATTAGGAATCACATAGTCTTTCAGGCCTGCAGAACCAAAGGACAGCATTTGGGTGCCACAACTGGTGTGAGCAGGGTTGGGGAGTGGGGGAGGATCCCAAAAGAAGACAGCCACATGGGAAACTGTAAATTCTTACTGTAAATTCCGGCAAAATCTCTGGCTGACCCTTGGAATGTATATATATATATATATATATATATATATATATATATATATATATATATGGCAGACTACAATCAGTCAGTGAATTTGAAAGTAGACACATTTTCTCTATGAAGAGCAAAGACTTTTTTTTAAAAAAAAATTACAAAAAACAACTATTGTCTAAGGAGCCTGTGGATTAATGATTTTAATATATAAGTAAGCAGTGATCTAGGAAAAAGAGATAGAGTGATGCATAAAAAATACTTGAACAAGGTTGGGGGTGTAGCTCAGTGATAGAGTACTTCCCTAGCACCCCCACCATAAAATTGAAGAAATAACAGTTAAATTTCCCAAATTTGGTGAAAGAGATAAATTTACATATTCAAGACTATTTACATAATCTGCTACAAATCCAAGGAGCAAGCTTGAAAAGCAGCCAGAGTAAAACACAGCTTATAAGGAAACTACATTTCTAAATGCTGCCAACCTACCTTCAAAAACTCCATGCTAGAAGACAGTAAGATAGTATCTTTAATGTGCTAAAAGGAAAAGAAACTGTTTATCCTGAATTCCATATCCAGTGAAACCATACTTCAAGAATGGAGTCAAACTAAACTCACTTTCAGGTAACCTGAGAACACTTATTGCCATCTGACCAACCTGGACTATAAGAAATTCTACAGGAAGTTCTTGAGGATGAAAGGAAACAATAGGTGAATACTTAA
The DNA here is from genome assembly GCF_047511655.1 of Castor canadensis. Lineage (NCBI taxonomy): Eukaryota > Metazoa > Chordata > Mammalia > Rodentia > Castoridae > Castor > Castor canadensis. The sequence continues at coordinate 118,981,935 of NC_133395.1, read as the reverse complement.
TGCGAGTATGAATAAAGAGCATTGGAAATCATAAACAGAAAGGTTAACGTGCAAGTCTGGTTTTTTTAAAAGAAACATGTTTGCTTAAAAATGATATCATCTTACAGAGTTTGTAAATGCATGTAGATATATTTCAAATGATTATTTGACTGGGACAGAAGTCTATAAATATACCCACACTATTACAGGCTTTTCTATATTTTACATGAAATAGTATAACTATGGTAGACTATAAAAAGAGAATCCAAGGTTGAATCCAAGGCAGTCTGTTTGCAAATAGGAATGAAGAGACTTACATGTGCAGAGTAGAACCTTGAACATTCTTACTGGTCCACATGGCAGGCAGATAGAAACCTGCCATTATTTTCTGTATGGACTCTAGATCAAACAAAGCAACTTGGCTTTGACTAACCTTCCAACTGAGTGCCCTAGGCCAGTCCAGAAGACAGAGCATAGTTTCTTTCTCCTATCCATTTAAATTTCCAAGTAACAGCAGATAGAAAGTGCAGGGGTTGTAGTGGAGAGTGGCAGGAGAGGGGTTAGGTATGGAGGTGAGAGGAGGAGGAAACTATATATGAAGTAAAATTTTATCTCTTAGTGTTTTTGGTGAAGCCTGAAAATTAACTTGACATAAGACCTATCAACAGGAGAAAAGCATAGAAATGTATTTAATGCAAGTTTTACTTACACACAAGCCTTCATAAAGAAATGAAGTGGGCTGGTGGAGTGGCTCAAGTGGTACCTGCCTAGCAAACCAGAGGCCATGAGTTCAAACCCCAGTACCATCAAAAAATAAATAAATAAATAAAAAAGAAAGAAATGAAGTTACAGTTGAATATATACATTCAATTGGACATAAAGTAGTAAATTTTCAAAGTGTGACAAAGCCATGGGCTTTGGGCTAGGATAGTTAGTTGCATAGGGAAGCAATTAGACTGATAAGGGTTATTTTAACAAGGTTTGTACTGGTAGCCCTCAGCTCAACTTCCCTCCTTAATGATAAGTATTTATAGAGAGAACATCTTTCACATGGGAATTTCATTTCCTTCCTTCCTTTAGGAAATGAAGGAAGGTCAGCTACCTTGTAGCCTTGTTGCCTGCAGTGAATGAGCAAATGTATAAAAATAGAAAAAATGAAACAAAAGATAAAGATCATGCTTTATCAAATAGGTATTCCTTATTTGATGTAATTTATTCCTGATGATCAAATATTTTATCCAAAAGTGAGTTTTAGGAGATAATTTCCCATTATTTTAAATGGGAAAAATGATCAGGCCTTGTATGTCAACATAACCCTCCCACTAGTTTCCTGAAAGATAAGTAAAACCTAATAAAATGCCCATAGTTGAGCAATAAACCATCATATTTGGATTTACACTATTTTAAAATGGTATCCTTGATTACCTAGAAATTAATGCATTTGCTAAACATACTTGCTTTGTGCAGCTTTTCTCAGTTACTTTGTTTTCTTTTTTACTATTGAATTTAATGTTTTCTCAGCTCTCTGGGGATTTTAACAATGAACAAAAAGGAAAAGTAAATGTGAGAGGCCCATTGAAAGGTGTTCCCGTGCCCAGTGTAGAGTGGGGTTCACACTGATGCTGCAATGCTGTTAGCACCAGCAACATCTGAAACCCATTTGCCCTGTGCTGACACTCAAAGAGCTTTGGAAAAGACCTACAGATGATTCTGACATTCTACAGGGCTTTTTTGGAAAATAGCATAAAAATATTTTTGTGTGGAAATGTTTGTATTGAGTTTTAGTATAATAAACCTAAATTTTTGCTTCATGAACAATGGTCAAAAATTATGAAAATTGGAGTTTAAAAACCAAGAGGCATTTTACTAGGAAGATGCTAATCAATGTGATAGTCTATAGACTGTGGTGACTTTGCAGAGTGTTTACTAACAGAAGCTTAACATGATAACTACAAAGAAATAAATAATCAAAAATGAATAAAAAAATGAGTAGTATTCTGAACAAACATAGGTTGGAGAAGGAATGAAACAAATGTGCAAACTCAAAAGTAATCAGGACATGAAAATTAAGATCACCATGGTGTAGCTTTTTGCATCCATTCAATTGGCTAAAAAAAAGAGAAACCAAACAATCCCAATTGCTCTGTGGAGCAATGAGGATTTTACATCACAGAGCAAATGAGTCTAGCAAATGTGGAATATAAAGTGGCATTCCCCCAGAAGTTGACGTCTTATACCTCCCTTGGCTTATGGTCCTAAGGACACACATGTAACATGTTTATGACAAAGTAGTTCATAATTCAAGAAAACAGAAATAACTGCCAATAGTTAAAGAATCACTTATGAAATATTCATATAAGAGGTAATTTTTGAAAAGCAAAAGAGAAGCAATGGAAACAACATTTAGTAGGGAGAAATCTCAAAAATGTTATATTGAGTAAAAATATTTTAAGGATGAGTTGTAAAAGAATATAGTATAATGCTATTATGTAAAAATTTTAAATGCTAAAATGTTTTTAATTAATTGGCAAGTGTTAAATATAGTGATACTGTTTTTTAAACCTAGAGTTGAGAATGTAGCTTTCATATTTTTTTGATCTACTAATCTTATTTTTTATAAATCTTCCCTAATGAAATAGAAATGTAGACAAAAATTATTATAATTGGCATTACAGAATTTATATATAATTAAATACTCTAAATAGCCTGATGGTGAATTGAACAATTATTAAATAAATTGTGATCATAAGGTAGCATTAGAAAATCTTTTAGAAATTATATTTAATGACATGAGAAAATATGATATAATTTTCAATGAAAAAGCATTTAAAAATTCCATTGCTATTTGATCTAAATTTGTTTTATATAATTAACAAGCAGCCCAAAATGAAAGGACATGTATAAATAAGACTGAAAGAGATCAAAATATTATCAGTGCTTATCTCTGAATGAAATAATGTGTAATTTCAAAAAAATGTTTTGCTGTCATTCTCAAATTGGATACACTGAGAAGATACTACATTCATAACCATTACTAACAGCTTCATTGGCCTCTTTATGAAATGAGTAGGACTTCGTGAGATAAGGTTGTTTTCCCCAACCTGATAGAGTTTTATTCATTGCTCTTTTTCTGTATTGCTACCTTCTGTGTGCACTTGAACCTACATACATATATCATATGTATGTAGGTTCATATACATACATATATGTATCTATATCTATCTATCTATCTGTCTCTCTCTCTCTATATATATATATACACTTAATGGGACTGCAGAAAGTAATGTAAGTCACATGGGAACTGTGAGGGCTAAACAAATTAATGAATGAAAATATCCTAGAACTAGTATCTATTATCATTGACAGTATTACTGCTCTGTTATGTTATAGATGAAAGTTTGTAAATCACTTCTTTTGTGGGGCCTAAAACAGTCCTCTGTACTACCTATAATACAAAACTCCTAAATATGGAAAATCAGATTTTTTTTTATCATTAATATATCTAAGACAGGAAGAGTTTAGGGGAAAAGCAGGAAAAAAGAGAAATTATTCTTTAAAAGTAAGGACCATTTTTCCCGTTATAGATGGTCACCATGCACAGGCTGGAGTCATTCTTGGAGCAGAATTAGCAACTCTTGGAGCAGAATTAGCAACACTTGGACATGGTAAATCTTTGACACCAAGAGCATGTTTTTCAACTTAGGATTTACCATTTATTTATTTATTTACTTCCCCAGTCTTTCTCTTGGTTAACTGATTCCATGTATGCAACTTACTGCTGAAAGTTCAGAAAAAAGTGCCAGAACTTTGTTAAATCTCTGAATCTTAACAGTATTTTGGAGAATTTTTTATAGGAAAATATGCAAAGTATGTGGCTAATTGAGTTGTTGTGCTGATGCTTGCTAATTTTGCACTCTACTGAATGGTGACATGGGATATAATTAATATACACTGCAGTTCTGCAATAAATATTCCTTTTCTCCAATTTCATTGCCCCATATATTAACATCTATGATAGCATGCAGTTGCTATAAATACAATTGTGTTCTAAAACAGACAAAAGATCTAGCAACTGTGATTTTATATGTCAAACATGTATATTAGAAGCTTTCATGATGAGTGTCCTTGAAGGAAAATATAGTGGGTTTACATCTGATTTAGTTCTTCTATAAAGAACTTTAAAAAAAACAGCAAAAACAGGCATAAGGCTGTTTTGTCTGTATGGTATAAATGGGTTCTTTCTGGGAGATTTAAAATGATGGCATCTTAGTTCTCTCTTGTACTTGGAGGTTATAGATGGAGAATTTGAGCGAATGGTTAGAAAAAAATCCTATTTGTTTTCAAAAGCATGTCTGTTCGAGATTGTAGGCCTTTTTCTCATCTCATCTAATGGGTACATAACTACAGATGATAGCTAAGTTAGTTTTTGGGTAATTCTATTTTGGTTATGTTCTCTATGTGACACATTAGGTTTTTTGCCTACTTTGAGTCCTCCCTTCTCAACCTTGCTAGATCACAACCTCTGTTATGAGAATGATTGCTTCTAACCCGCTCACCTCTGAACACTACCTAGCCTAATAACACTTAATAAAAGTATGTTGAACAAATAAACAACCTAGTGGTTGTCCCATCCATCCATCCATCTGTCCACCCATCCATCTACTCACCCCTACCTCCATCCATCTCTCCTTCCATCCTTCCGTCCAGCCATCCATCCATGTCTTCAGGTTGCTACTTTCTATATCAGTTATATTAGCCTTTGTTTTCTTGCCTATAAAAATATTCATTTAAGTTCTACACCACTAATGGGTTGTCAAATACACATTGTAAAAATGAACTTGAGGTGACATTTTAATCTAATATACAGAAGGATTGATAGAGTAAACAATTTACATTGCCTTGGTCACACGGATACATGAACCACTTGGAAACATCTTAGCAACCTAAAAGGAAACATCTAATATGGCTGATCTCCTCGCTCTTCATCCTCAGGTGCTCTTCACATTGGTTTCTTTTATGTGTATTTAATTTGTGACATGTTGGAAGCCACTTTCTCCTTTCAGAGAGGTGATCTTTCAAGAAGGATGTACGTAAGCTGCATCTGGTTTAGATTACTGATCTATATTGAAGGCTCTAGCCAGGTATTGTATTTTGTCTTTAAGATAACATCAGTAAATAAAGAGTTGAAAAGAAACAGACTAATCCTTTAACATTCCTAAACATATACTCTCTCCCAGTTCTGAAAAGGAACACTGCTTAATCATTACTTCCTTGAGACTTCTTTCTGAGAATTCAATTTACCTCTGGGGAAGGGCTGGTTGTGATAATGATAAAAGCTAGGGAGTCAAACAATTGAAATGTTTTGATAATCTCCAAACCTCATGGTAGAATTATTTCCCTGCCCAAGTGATTTTCATAGCTTTTGCAAAAAGAAAATATTAAAAACCTGAGCTTCCTTTCTCTCCTTATCTGACGTTTTCTGTTCTTGATAGCAGGATTAGTTGTCAGTCAGATATCCAAGAACATGGTAAAAGAGTACTGTGGTTTGAATCTGGAATGTCCTGAAAGGCCCATGTCTTAAAGGTTTGATCACCAACAAAAAGAATAATTTTCAAAATGAAAAAACTCACTGAAAAGATTTTGCAGATTAGAGACTACATAAAGGATCTGTAAACTTTAAGATGGATAACTAGGTATCTAATTTTGATGAACAGAGGGAGAAAAATAGAAAAACCACAAAGACAGCGACCATGGGACAAAGCAAGCACGTCTAATATTGCTTAATTTGAATCACAGAAAATAGGAAGAGAGAATTAGGTGAAAAAAAAATTTTAAATAATGGATCAGCAGTCTTCAAATATGAAAAACACTAAACTACAAGAGGTTAAGATGTTTTAGCAAAGACAGTTTGGTTTACTAAACCAAAGCAGGATATGGACAAAAAAAAAAAAAAAACCACACACAGCATGTCTAGGCATATTTTAGCCAAAGTTGTAAAATCCAAATCTAAAGAGAAAAGCATCTGGGGTGAACAAGGAAGAGACATTCTATATAGGGAAATGACGGTAAGAGTTATTCTGGATTCCTGAATAAAAACTAGTCAATCCCAGAAGACAATGGAATGGTGATTTTTTTGTTTTTTGGGTTTTAATGCAGGAAAAAAACCCACCACAATCTGTCAACCTAGACGTCTATATCCAGTGAATACACACTTCAAAAATGAACATAAAATTAAATTTTTTTCAGATCAAATCTAAGAAAATGCACTGCTAGCTAATCTATAATATAAGAAATGCTAAGGAATTTTTCTAGGGTAAAAGAAAGTGATACCAAATGGAAGTTAGATCCATAGAAAAGAATGAAGAACATTAGAAATGATAAATATATGGATTAATGTATTTTAAAAACCAAGCTCTTTTTATCTTCTCTTAATTCCTTAAAGGACAACTTATTATATAAAGCAAAAACTATAGCATTGTGTTGTGGGATTTATACTGTACCTAGAACTAAAATACATGATAACAATAGTATAACAGACAGAAGAGTAGGAAATACTGTTGCAAGGCTCTTATATTTTACATGAAATGATTTCATATTTATTTTAGGTAGTTTTTTTTTCTTTTTTTTCCTTCATTTTTATTAGAATATGTTTGTTGTTCAGGGAGGATTGAGTGTGACAATTTGAAATAGGATTATATTGTACATTGGTTAGATAGCCCCCACCATCCCTCTTCCACAGCCCCTTCCTACCCCATTTTAAAGCAATTGCAAAAGGTTTCATTGTTCTAGTTCATGTATGTATGTGAAGCCTATCAACCATATTCCTTCACCTTCATCTCCTTCATTCACATTCCTCTCTCCCAAAGTATCCCAAACACACTGTACCTATTTTTATAGTCCTATACTACTACTTTCCTTAATGGTTGTACTAATTTGCATTCCCACAAACAGTGTATAAGGATTCCTATTTCTTTGCATCCTTGCCAGTATTTGTTGGTCATGAAGATGGCCATTCTAACTGGGGTGAGATGAAATCTTAGTGTAGTTTTGATTTGCATTTCTTTTACAACCAGGGAAGTTGAACACTTCTTCATGTATTTATTGACCATTTTTAATTTTAGGTGGATTTTGATAAGGATGCATATTGTTATCCTTGAAGCAAACACACATACACATTGCAAAGAGATAATTTAAATGCCAACTGGCAATAAGATGCCATTTTCACATAAAGAAACCAAGGGAGATGTTAGCAAAAAAATAGGTGGCATAAATATTAAATGACTATCCATATGGTCCATTTAAAAACTGAATCATGTAATCTCATTAAATATAAATTGACCAAATAACCACAGTTAAAACTCAGAGATTGTCAGTATGGATAAAAGAACAAATAAAATCCAACTATATGCTAAGTATAGCATAGACACTTTACATATGAAGACACAAAAAAGTTGAAAGTAAAATGAAGAAAAATATATATCCTGCAAATGCTGATTTTTAGAAATGGCACCAGTGTGACCATAGTTGTTGGATACAGAAGACTTCAAGACAAGGTTTACCAAAGTTAAAGAAGGACATTTCTTCAACACATAAAACTAAATATTTACTCAGCTAATAATAGCTTTAAAATATAGGAACCAAGGGCAGGCTTATTTTTGCTTTTCCAACAATATATCAGGAAAAAAATAAACACATAGAAAATCTGAAAGAATTTTACAACAAATATGCTTGTATGTCTCCCATTTGGTATCTAGCATTCATGTTATACTATGCTTACTGTCCATCTCTCCCCCTTCTATCCATCAATTCATCAAATGTGTTTGATTCTGAAACTCTGCTGTGAGAAGCTCTGAAGAGCAGGAAATGACAGATAGATAGAGAAACAGATAGATAGATAGATAAGGATAGATTATAGAATGTTTTAGAGGGAGAGAAGTACTATGAGAACAATATTCCCCATTTGATCAAAGAATTTATACTTTTGTCTAATGTTCTCTTTCGTGTACAGACTTATGCTTAGATTTCCTAAAGTTATGGTTCTGTGGGTAAAAAAAAATTGAAGTTTTACTTCAAGGGCATTATGAGAGTAACCCATCCTTTCAAATTAGTTTTACATAATCCAGAAACCAGACCATGTGTTCCTTGATGATGCTTGACCGCATGTACCAAATTTGGGTGGCTTTGGTTAGGACAGGAACCACCCTTCACTTTAAATTCCTTTCAGATTCAGGCCCACAGTGAATAATCACTAGTTCTTGCTAGATGAATGAAGGTGGGTAAGGTAGTTGGTCTGCGTGCAATATTGTGTTTTGTGGCTACTCTTGTGGGAATATGGTATAAGTTAGACACTTCTCCCTTGGCTCTTATCTAGGCTAATTACCAACTAAATGGGGCTATTGCACTTCCAGAATCCTTCAAGGCTATTTATTAATTAGAAAAAGACTATAGATTCCTCTGCTTGATCCAACTGTCACTGTCCAACATCCCAGTACTGTTCAACATCCCAGTACTGAAACATTAATTGCTTTTAAATTAAACATACAAGATTTGGAGAATCTGCGAGGTTATATCTGATGTATTCTAACTGCTGGGACTTATTTTTCTTGTGAGACTGTCTTTACAAAATGGGAAATCCTTCATAGTTCATTTCATGTTTTCTGAAGTTCCATTTTCTCTGGTCACATTCCCCAGCAAGGCCCTGTATATGCTGTATAACCAGTAATAGAAAATCCTCTACACAGAACGTGCTCCGAAGACTTGATGGGCTTAAGCAATTACCTTATGCTTGGGGACACAGTGGATGATATTTGTGACCCCAGTGTACAGAAAAGAGCAGACACTGAGAAATAAGGGGTATTGTCTCAAGTTCCCAATAAAACAGGATGAGGTTTTTAGGTTTCTTAGAAAAATGCCCCATTTATTCCATCCCAGCCTTACAACAGTGAGCAGCATGTATCTGGGCTGAGTTTTCTACTCTGGGAAATGTTATTTTTCACTTATCAAACATGTATTACAGTTGGAAGAATTACAGTCTCCCTCACACCATATGCTAAAATTAATTCCAGATGGATTAAAGTAATAAATAAATGTATAAAATCAATCATTAGAAACCCAGAATAGAAATGAGTATTTATCCCAACTGGAATGAAAGAATACTTTGTAAACTTACAGGCAAAGAGGAAAGACCATAAAAGAGTAGTAGATTTGACTCCATTAAAAATTAAAAATTCTTTACATAAAAAATCCTAACATGGAGGTATATGCAGCCAACATGATGGACAAAGTGTATAGATTTTAATTGATAACAAATGTATGATTCCAATAGTTAAATGGTAGTCAAGCACCCCATCTTTTTGAAGCTAAAAACTTACTTCCAAACCTTTTTTGCTCAGTAAGATAACTCTGTTGTTTATGTCTCTTCCTGCTTGATATTCCAGAATGTCTCCTCCTGAGCTCCAGCAGTGGCCTGGTCTCATATTCCATTGCATTCTTTGCCTGGGGCCCTCAAGCTCTTACTTGTAATTTTTGGCGCTGTTTCTGTGACTTTCTAACTTCATTGAAAAATTGAATGCTGCAAATATGCACACACACGTCTGTGTGTGTGTGGGTGGGTGGGTGGGTGGGTGGGTGGGGTTGTGGTGTGTTCAAGGGTACAGGCAAGGGTAATAGCTATAGGTGGGAAAGAATGTTCCAGTGTTATCCACATTTTCTAATCTACTAGAAGCAGTAAAGTGATCATGATGACCTGGGGGAAACAATGACTGAGTGAGCATGTGTTCCAAGTTTTAGTAATCACATTGAGCAAGATTCTCACTGTTCCTCCTATATCCATTTGCAGGGGTGAATATACATAAATCGTGGTTACATTTTTCCAATAATCACTCTCTTTAACAGGTATGTCTTATTCCACTGTTTATGAATGTATAAACATTTATTTACTCAGAAGATCTATTCAGGGAGAATGCACTATTCTATTCAGGGAGAATGCAAGGTGCTGTAAAATATACAGAGGAATTTTCACAAATTTTAGCATTAGTAGATGTACACATAGTGTAATTAGGTAAAATGTTTAAGTGTCATATTGCTCATGACACTTAAAAAAACAACTTAAAAGCAACATGAATGGAAATATGCAAATAAAATTTTCTAAACAGTGACTTCTCCTGCTTCTTCCTGCTAAGCACAGCTAAAAACTCTTGTAATGCTGAAGAGATACACAAATGACACTTCCAAAAGATGCTAAGAAGAAAGTGAACTTGCTTGAGGCTCTAGACCTGGAGAAGTAACACAGGAGCAGAGTGTCCACAGTCCCACACCCAAACAGAAGAAGGCCTCCCAGACACCTGCTTCCTTACCTCCAACCCAGCTACAAAATAAAGTCCAGGGAGGTTGGTTATTTCCCTGTTTGAATGTGTGTCCCTTTGACAAAATCAGACAAGTCCAACACCACAGCAAAGGGATTTGGAGCAAGCTTTCTTGAGCTCCTGATTCTACCAACCTAACTGGGGGTGAATGGAGATGCAGAAAGGGCAAATGATAGAAGACAGACATGCAGAAAGTTGGGGCCAGGTGTGCTGGGTGCTCAGATGCAGACACACAGCAGTCTCATTGCTTCTTTTCTCTATTAACTCTTCTTTTACTTTGCTTCTTTTCTCTCTATTCTTTAAGGACTTACTTCTAAAGTCTTGCTTTAAAACCTTGTTTCTTTTCTATTCTTTAAAGTCTCTTTCCTTAGACTTGCTCTGTCCCATCTTTTCCTTAATTTCTAGCATAACTCAGCAGCAGCAGTGTCATTCTGAGGCAGTCCTTTTGCAGGCTGGAAACCAATCAATCCATCCCCAGTCACAAAAACCCTCGAGTCCTCCTTCAGCAGTCTTTTATATCCAGTGGTAAACAAGAAGGTGGAGCAACAGGTGGAGAAACCTGCATTCCTACTTCTTTGAATGTAAACAACTTAGGAAAAGCAGCTGTGCTGCATTTTGCCTCTGGCTGTCTTCTGTGCCAAACTCAGCCTGTAGATTATTCAACCCAGCTGTGCTTATGTCAGGTTCTCATAGGCTCCTCATAATCTGCTCCCCACAGGGATTAATATGAAGCATTACCAAAAATGATAAAAAGTAAGAGCACACAAGGGAGGTATGAGGATAGGTAAGACACCCAATAACATTTGTTGCCCTCAATGCAGAGAAACCAATGCAGATACTTTAAAGCAACAGAGGCCAATAGGAGAAGGGGACCAGGAATTAGACAAAAGGTTAGTTCGGGAAGAATTAATTTAGAAGGTAACACACATGTATAGGAAAGCAATGCAAGTCAACTCCCTGTATAGCTATCCTTATCTCAACTAGCAAAAACCCTTGGTCCTTCCTATTATTGTTTATACTCTCTCTCAACAAAATCAGGACACGGGCAAAATAGTTTCTGCCTGGTAGCGAGGGGTTGGGGGGAGAGGGAGGGGGCGGGAGGAAGGGGGGAGAAATGACCCAAACATTGTATGCACATATGAATAAAAGAAAAAATTTTAAAAAAACTATTGGCCAGGGGAAATATTGTACTTCCTCATCAAGGCCTGAGACTCTCTTATTCACAAAGACCTACTGAGAAAGGCAGGCAGGTAGAACAGATAAGAGAGATGTAGACATAGAAATTAATGATGTCTGAGAAAGCTCCATGTTTCTTTGGGCCTCAGATGATCCTCTTCTGCCCAGAGACATTGGGGTCTGCAGAAAGATCCAAAAAGGGGGACAAAGTCACAAAAAGTAGCCCATTCCAGGAAATCACTTGTTCCCACAGGCCTGAAACATTCTTCTCCAACATAGAGACACTGAGATGGCTGGAGGGCCCCACTGCACCCCTCTTCCACTAAGAGACACCTGAAACCCAGAGTGGGGTTTCCCACTGAAGTGGGAGCAGGGGCAAGTGGGAACTCTGTGCCAGCAGATAAACGAAGCAGCCGAAATAGTAAAACCTCAGAGACTGAAAATGAGGGCGCCGCTAGAACTACAGCCGATAAAAGTAGTGAAGAGCCACATGGTGATTTCAGAGGGTGACTGATTTCAGCAAAGAAAGGTTTAAATAGGACCCAGAATCTCCTATCACAATAGGCAGAATATCCAGGAGACAATAGAAAATTATCCTTCATAGCAAGAACTAAGAAAATAAAAAATTAAAGGAGAAAGGGCAACTAGTTGACATCAACACCAAGATGAATCAGATGTTGGAATTATGACAAAGATTCCAAGCATCTGTCATATAAATGGCTCACCTCAATTGCGTTTTTTGTAAAAACTTAAAAAATAGAAAACCCTGGATATGCATAGGACTTATGAAAAAATGAATGAAATTTCTGGAGCCGAATAGGGTAACAGAAATAATATTGCCAGATCATCTTAATAGTAGACGTGAAAGACGATATAATCATTAAAGGTAAAATCAGAACAATAGAATCCACTCAATTTAAACAGAAAAAAAAAAAAAAGACTGAAAAAAGGATTAGGGCCTCAGGGATCTGTGGACCAATGGAGTTCCAGAAGAGAGATAATGAGTCTAAAAAAGCACTTGTTGAAATAATGGCTGACAACTTTATAAATTTGCTCAAAAATCACAAACCTACACATCTAAGAAGCTAAATGACCCCCAACCATGATGATGCCAAGCTGCATCTTAAGTAAATTTTAAGAAAATGAAATTGAACAGAAAAATCTTGATAGCACTAAGAGATAAATGATATATTACCTAATACAAATTTAAATGACAGCAGATTTCTTATCTTAAACAATGGAGACCAGAAAAAAGTATCACAATAATTTTCAAGTACTAAAAGTATTGTCAACTGAAAAATCTATGACCAGCGAAACTATCCTTCAGGAATGAAGAGGAAATAACATTCTCAAGTGAGGAAAAAGTAAGTGCATTTATTACTAGCAGAACAACTCATAGAGACCGGCAAAAGGAAGTTTTTCAACTGGAAAGGAATTGATCAAAGAATCTGAGAGGACTGGAAAGGAGGAAAGAACAATGAAAAGTGATTTCTGAGTACACATAATAAATTATTCTTTTCTTGAATTTTCTAAATCATATTGATGATCAAGACAAAAATTATAGCACCATCTCATACTCAAGTCAATAATATTTAAAAATGGGAAAGACAAGGGACTTAAATAAAAGTGAGGCTCTGTACTTCACTTAAAGTAGTAAAATATAGATAATAGTAGACTTCAGTAAGTCATTAGATTGTAAAACTTGGAGCAACCACTATAAAACTATACAAAAAAGCACTTCCCAAAACACCATATACCATGATGGAATTGTAAACAATGTTGAGATAACCCACAAGAAGGGAAGGAAAGAAAAAGAGATGAATGAGAAACAAAGAAATGGAATAGAAATGTATTAAATTGGTGTACTGAAATGCTAACTTATCAATGAGTACTTTAAATGTAAGGCATCTAAATATATCAATCAAAAGACAGATTGGCAGAGTGAATAAAAGAACGCCACCCAACTATATGCTATTATGGTCAACTCACTTCAAACTCAGTGATTGGGGGAGTTGAAAGTAAAAGGCAGAAAAAGAGCATTTATGACATGGGGATAGAAGGTCTTAAAATGTAAGTTAGAATGTTTGAGAGAAAGAGCTGCCCTGATACAAATGTTAGACTGTGTTTGTGGCAATTAACAATTTACTGAAGCATGAAGAACAGTGCTTTGGAACTTTCTCACTTGAAGCTATGTTCAGCCAAAAAGGGGGTTCAGGACTTTCCCTAAACTACAGCATATACACAAGAAGTCTTTGCCCAAAACTAACCTATTCTTCATTATCATAGTAAAACACCCCCTCATATGGAGCCTTAAGATGCTAACAAGACATGCTATGTATGAAATAGCCAGAGAAGCTACTGCCCAGGCATCACTCTCACCCTCCTCTACATGTGATGCAGAGACAGAGGACTGCATCCTTGGCTGAGGAAAGAATAGAAAAGAGGGGTATCACCTATGTTTGAGGAGGCTGCAGGGACCTTCTTTCCAACTCTTGTCCCTTGTGCCAGGACATAAGAATAAAGTTTTTCTTCTGCATTTGAGTGTCTGTAGCTAATTCATCTAGTGGAGGTCACAAGGACCCATAGGTCTGTAACAGTTATATTAATATCTAATAGAAGTAGACTTCAAAGCAAAAAAAATATGTAGAGACAAAGAGGGACATTACATAATGATAGAATAATGAAATATATTCATACCAACAGCAGAGCCTCAAACTATGCACAAAAACTGACCACTGAGGGAGAAATAAATAAATCTAAAATTACAGTTGGGGATGTCCATATATTTCTCAACAAGAAGAATATATTGACATCCACAATCAGCCAATAGACTCTAATTGCCATATTCAGAAATTCAAGATGCTCCATTGAACAATAGCAGAAAACACTCTTATGTGAAGCACTAACACTCTTGAAGCACCCCCTGAACATTCACAGGAAAAGAATATATCCTAGGTCATTAAAAAATCAGCAAATTAAAAGAAATTGAAATCACACAGTATGTGTTCTTAGAACACAATAAAATTTATCTAGAAGTAAATAACAAAATAACACTGCAGGAAAATCTCTAAACACACAAAATTAATCGAGACTCCTAAATTAGCAACAGGTCAAGTATTAAAGGAAGTTTAAAAATGCATAGAACTGAATGCAGATGAGAATACAATATACCAAAATATGTAGGATGCAGATGAAGTAGTGCTGAGAGGAAAAATTTATACCAGTAAATGCTTAATTTAGAAAAGGAGAAAGTCTGAAATTAATAACCTAAGTTGTTTTTTTAAGAAGCTAGAAGAGAAAGAGCAAAAGAAGAAATCAGTAAAATTGAAAACATAAAAAGGTAAAGTCAATCAAACAAAAAGATTCTTATATAAGCAAGTAATGAGTGGGGTGGGTGGAACCAGGGCAGTGCAGCTACTATAGGGTCCTGACTTCTGGGGCGAGGTGGGAAGTGGGCTGGGAGGCGGGCCTGAGGGCAGAGGGGCAGGAGCAGAGTACAACTGACCACCCTTTTCTCTGCTCCCCTCCAGCATCATCTTGGCCTCTTCAACTTTCTGAACCCTGTTCCTGGGCTAGGTAGGAAACATGAGCACCAACAACTTAGGTGCGAATGATGAATTTGATGAGCAGTTGCGAATGCAAGAATTGTACGGGGACACCAAGGATGGTGACGCCCAAAATGATCCCAGCAAAGAAACAGATTCTTTTGGGCAGCAGCCAGCCGATACTCCCTATGAGTGGGACCTGGACAAGAAGGCTTGGTTCCCCAAGATCACTGAAGATTTCATTGCTACATATCAGGCTAATTATGGCTTTCCTGATGATGGTGCATCCAGTTCTACTGCAAATGCCCAGGACACCCATACTAGGCCTGTAGAAGAACTACCACAAAGAAAAACCCCTGAACCCACTGATCTCAGAAAGAGGGGAGAAAAAAGAAAAGCCGAAGCAGGATGGTTCCATGTTGAAGAAGACAGAAATACAAATGTGTCTGTGTCTGGTTTGCCTCCAGACGTTACAGTGGATGAATTTACACAGCTTATGTAATGAGATCCTCAGACAGAAGAATTTAAGGTCAAACTTTACAAAGATAGTCAAGGAACTCTGAAAGGAGATGGGCTTTGCTGTTATTTGAAGAGAGAATCTGTGGAGCTTGCATTGAAATTTTTGGATGAAGATGAAATTAGAGGCTACAAGTTACATGTCGAGGTGGCAAAGTTTCAGCTGAAGGGGGAATATGATGCCTCAAAGAAGAAGAAGAAGTGCAAAGATTATAAGAAGAAGCTGTCTCTGCAGCAAAAGCAGTTGGATTGGAGACCTGAGAGGAGAGCCAGGCCATCTCGGATGCGCCATGAGCAAGTTGTTATCATCAAAAATATGTTTCACCCTGTGGATTTTGAGAAAGATCCATTGGTGCTGAATGAGATCAGAGAAGACCTTCGAGATGAATGTTCAAAGTTTGGACAAATTAGGAAGCTCCTTCTCTTTGACAGGCACCCAGATGGTGTGGCCTCTGTGTCCTTTAGAGATCCAGAGGAAGCTGATTATTGTATTCAAACCCTTGATGGGAGGTGGTTTGGTGGCCGTCAAATTACTGCCCAAGCATGGGACGGGACTACAGATTATCAGGTAGAAGAGACCTCAAGAGAAAGGGAGGAAAGGCTGAGGGGATGGGAGGCATACCTCAATGCTCCCGAGGCAAACAGAGGCCTTCAGCATTCAAATACTGCCTGTGCTTCAGAAAGGGCTGGGCATTTTTCAGCACCCCCAATCACATCTAAAATGAATGCTCAAGAGGCTGCAGCTGGAATGGCATTTGAAGACCCTATCAATAAGAACAAGTTTGAACAGACAGAAGATAGGAGAGAATTTGAAGAATATGCTTCAGGAAAAGTTGCTAAAGAAGGTGAGTCTGAAAAAGAGGTGAAAGAAGGCTGCTCCAAAAAAGAATCTAAAGAGGGTTTCCTTCAGAGAGATTCTGAAGCAGACTGCCCCCAAAAAGAGCTTGAAGAGGGTAATGCTAAAAAGGAGATGAAAGAGAATGGCCTGGAAAGTGGGTTTAAGAAAAGAGTCAGAAATGATTATGAAGCCTTGCAAAAGAGTCTCAAGATGGTGATCCCAACAAGGAGCCTGAAGAGAACAGCCCCAATAAGGAGTTGGAGGAAGACAATTCAGAGAGAGACACTGATGAAGACTGCTCTAAAAAGCAGTCTGAAGAAGGCTCCAAAAAAAGAATCTGAAGAAAACAGTATTGATAAAAATTTTGATGAGACTGGCTTTGACAGGGAGTTTCCTGAAAATCTTCTTGGCAAAGAGTTAGAAGAAAATGACACTGACAAATCTGAACCAGATGAAGACTCTGAAAGGGTATGGAATGAGGAAGGCTTTGAGAAAGAGTGTGATGAAAATTCAGATGAAAAGAAAGAAGAAGGTACATATGAAAAGGTTTTTGATGATGAGTCTGATGAAAAAGAGGACAAAGATGATGCAGATGAGAAAGGGTGTGAAGATGCTGATGAAAAAGAGGAAGAAGATGATACAGATGAAAAGCTGTTTGAAGACTTAAATAAAAGGAAGGATGAAAAGATGCAGATCTAAAGGAAGATAAGGATGAAAAGTGTTCAAGAAAAAACAATTCCAATGAGAAGTCGTTTGATGAGGAGAAGGGTTCCAATGAAAAGTTTGGTGATGAGAAGGGGACTGTGGGGAATGTGAAGGAAGATGGGCCTCAGTAAACAGACAGCAGCTTTATCCTCAGTAGGATGACAATGATATTTAATCCCTTACACTGGCTTTTTAGGGAGAGCCTTCCATCTCCATTTACCTGTGCTTCAGAGTGTTACACGAACATGTTACCTGTATGTTCCTAATGAATTTATATACATGTTAGCTGGCTCCTCAAACTTCATAGTTAAAAAATGCAGATAAACTGGATGCTTGTCCTTTTGCCCAATTTGTTAAATGCATGCAGAAGAATATTTTAAAAAAGTATTCTGATTGAAGTTTGCAATATTAAATAAATATAAATTGATAATATGCAAAAATTGAAAAAACAATGAAATTAATAAACCACTAAAAATCTTAGCAAAAATAAAATTGCCAATGGCAAATATAAAATAGGGGGCATAAATATAGATTCTGTAGTCATTAAAAATAATAAGAGGAATGGTGGTGTAGCTTAGTGGTAGAACACATGCCTAATATATACATAGCACTCAGTTCCATCCCCAGCACAACAAAGACAGTAATAATCTGATAAGAAAATACTAGGAGAACTTTATACTCATATTTAACAAATTATAAGAATGGAAAAATTTACTGAAAATCAAAACTACTTAGACTTAGCCAATGTAAAATGAATAACCCTATATCCCTATAGGCATTGAGTAAATTGAACTAATAATTAAAAATCTCCCTAAGGAACAGGTACTAGAGAAAAGGTTAGATCAAAAAGAATTAACCTAGAAGGTAACACCCACGCACAGGAAATCAATGTGAGTCAATGCCCTGTATAGCTATCCTTATCTCAACCAGCAAAAACCCTTGTTCCTTCCTGTTATTGCTTATACTCTCTCTACAACAAAATTAGAAATAAGGGCAAAATAGTTTCTGCTGGGTATTGAGGGGGTAGGGGGGAGAGGGAGGGGGTGGAGTGGGTGGTAAGGGAGGGGGAGAGGGCAGGGGGGAGAAATGAACCAAGCCTTGTATGCACATATGAATAATAAAAGAAAAAGAAAAAAATAAATAAATAAAAATCTCCCTAAGCTAGATGTGATGATGAGCACTTGTAGTCCCAGCTACTTGGAACGCTGAGACAGGAAAATGACATGGCATGAGTCAGGGGTTTGAGCCAGCCTGGGCACATAGTGAGACTCCATTTCTTACAAAACAAAAAGTTTCCCCTTACTGTGAATATATGCTAATAAAAATGAAAAAGGAAAACAAAAGTTCCTCAGAAGAAATTTCACATAGTTTCCTGTAGAAAACAGAAGATGCAGGAACAATTTCAAACTTATTTTATAAGGGCAGATTTACATTATCTGGATACCAATTCAAATAAAGAGCACAGAAGAAGGAGGAATAGATTGAGGGAGGAAAACAAGAAAGGGAAGGAAGAGGGAGAGTAGAGAGGGAAGAAGAAAGAGACTGCAATATAGTGTCCTTTGGACTTTGACACAGAAATTCTCAACAAAATATTAACAAATTGAATTCAACAAAGTTTAACAAGATTACTTACTATGACCACATGGGATTTATTCCACATATGCAAAGTTGGTTCAGTAATTTAAAATGAATCAATATACTAAACCACACCAACAAACTAAAGAAGAAAAGTCATTTAATTATTTAAAAAAACCTCTTGACATAATTCAATATCCATTCCTAATAAAATCTCTTGGCAATGAAGGAATAGAGGCGAATCACCTCACCTAGATAAAGAACATCCTTAAATTGGGAAAAGACAAACATGTTCACACTCACTGCTTTTATTAAAGATAGTGCTGAAAGTTCTAGCCATAACAATAGGCAAGAAAAAAAAGTAGAAGACATGCAGTTCAGAAAGGAATATGGTTGAAGTATGTCATATGCACATATGAAAATAGAATAATAAAACCCATTAAAAGTATTTTTACAAGGGGGAAAGGAGATAAGAAAGAGTAATGGAGGGGATGAATTTGATCAAAGTACGTTGTATGTATGTATGGAAACATCACAATGAAACCCCTTTTTACAATTAATATATGCTTTAAAAAAAGAGAAAAGAAAAACTGTTTGTAGATGACATGACATTCTATCTAGAAAAATCCCTAGAAATCTACAATAGCAACAACACAAGCTCCTAGAATTTAAGCCAGCCAGAGTGCAGGATATACACAAAAGTCAATTATGTTTTTATATGCTAACAAGATTGCATAGAAACCAAAATTGAAAACACAACATCACTTACAATAGTTCCAAAGAAAATGAAATACTTAGATATACTCTGAACAAAACAGGTATAAAAGTTACATTCTGAAATCACAAAATGCTGATGAAAGAAATTAAAGACCTAAATGAATGAGAGACTTGGAAATATCAATGCAGTAAAGATGTAAGTTCTCCCCAAATTCATTTTTAGGTTTAATTTCGTTCCTAACAGAATTCTCAGCAAGCTTACTCTACATTTATTTGGAAATACACAGTTCCTATAGTACTTAAAGCAATCTTGGCACAGAATAAAGTAAGAAGAATTGCTCCACCCCAGCATTAAGCCTTACTGTATAGCTGTAGTGATCATGACAGTGTGTTTTCGGCAGAAGAAAATACAAAATGGAACAGAATAGAAGTCTCTAAAATAGACCTCCCACAAATATGGTCAAATGATTTTTATAGTTACAAAAGCAATTCAGTGAGTGACAATTTTCAACAAATATGTTAGAACATTAGACCTCCATTCCAAAAAATGGATCATAAAATTATAAAATGTAAAATATAAAATTATAAAAATTCTATACTTAGGATCGAAGTTTAGAAGAAGAGTTCTTAGATTTAACACCAGAAGCACAGTCCATAAAAGGAAAAAAATTAATGGATTAGACTTCATCAAAATTAAGACTTTTACTCTGAATTTCCATGTGAGGAATGAAAGGACAAACTACTTGCTGGGAGGAAATATTTGAAAACCACACACCCAACAAAAGACTACTATCTAGAATATGTAAAGAATTCTTAAAACATGAGTTAAAAAAAATCCAGTTAGAAAATGGGCAAATGACATGAACAGCCATTTTATCAAATGACAATTAAACATACTAACAGATTCCACATATTAGCTCCTAGAGAAATGCAGGTTAAACCACAGTAAGATATCATTACATACCTATTACAATGGCTATAAAAATAATGATAGATGATTCTGGGAAGATCAAGGAGTAGCAATTCCCTGGGGGAAAGTAGAGAATTTGGTTTCCAGGGATACCACCTTGTTAGATTGAAATATCCTGTTTTCAATGGCACAAAAAATCATAAAATATACAAAGAAACAGGAAAATATGACCCATCTATGGGAAAAAATAACCAGCAGAGATTTTCCCTGAGGAAGGCCTGATTGGGTCTACTAGACAAAGACTCTAAAACAAGTGTCTTAAAGATGCTAAAAGTATGAAAAAAAATGGCAATCTCTAAAGAGATCAAAAACCTAAAAGAAACAAAAATGAATTCTACAGATAGCTTGATAAATAAAATGAAAAACTGAATAGGAGGATTTAGAGACAGATTTAAACACAGAGAAGGAAGAACCAGTGACTTGAAGGTAAGGCAAAGGAAGTTGGGGAAGAGAAAGAGACTAAAGAAAAATGAAGCGAGCATAAGGGAATTGTAGTACACTGTCAAGAACAACATGTACTGTGGGAATTCCAGAAGGAGAAGAGAGAGAGAGAAAGGGCAGAGAAAGTAATTGAGGAGATAATGGCCCAAAACATCCCAAATTTGATGAAAGACATGAACATAAAAGCTTAAAAAAGCCAGAAGTGTGGCTCAAGCAGTATAGCACTTGCTTTGCAAACATGAAACCCTGAATTCAAATCCCAGTTCCGTAAAAAACAAACAAACAAAAAACAAAGAAAGTCTAAGAAGCTCAACAAACTCTGAGTAGTATGAATTCAGAGCCCCACTGAGATGCATTATAATCAAACTGTTGAAAGACAAAAACTGAGGTGTTTTTCGTTTTTTTTTTTTTTTTGCAGTACTGAGGTTTGAACTAAGGGCCTTGTGCTTGCTAGACAAGTACTCTTCTGCTTGAACCATGCCTCCAGCTTTTTTTTTGCTTTAGTTATTTTTCAGATAAGGTCTTGCGCTTTTTGCCTGGGCTAGCTTTGGACCATGATCTCTCATCTATGCCTGTCATGTAGCCTCACTTGTTCTCACAGGGTCTCACTAACTTACTGTTTTGTTTTCATTTTTATCTTTTTTTTTTTTTTTTGGCTGGGGCTGGCTTTGAACCACGATCCTTCCATCTCCACTTTGTAAGTAGCTGGGATTATAGATATGAGCCACAGCATCTGGCCAAGAATGAAAATCTTAAAAAAGAGAATCTTGAAAACAACAGGAGAGGTGATTTATCACCTACAAGGGAGTCTCAGTAAGATTATCAGATTTCTCTTCAGAAAGGCAATGAGCTGATATATTCAAAGTGATGGAAGAAAAAGCTGTCAACCAAGAATCCTGTATCTTGCAAAATGATCCTTTAAATGTAAGGCAGATATTAAGGCATTTCTAGATAAGCAAATGCCAAGGGAGTTTATTACCACTAGACCTACTGTATAAGAAATGATAAAGGAAGTTCTTCAGGTTGAGATTAAAGGACCATCTGCAGGAAGTTGAAGCCATTTGAAGAAATAAAGATCTTAGTAAAAGTAAAAGCATGGGTAATTGTCCAAGTTAATATTGTAACAATGATTTATATTCCTATCTTGTTTTCCACATGATGTAAGAGGCTACTTATATTTAGAAAAGCAATTATTGGTCTAAAAGCTAGTATTCTTATAATTAGTTTGTAGCTGCACATTTTGAGTTCTACATGACTAAAAAGATAATGCACTTAAAATATTAGTTTATGTTTTTATAAAGATGTAGTTTTCTGACATCAAAAACTGAAAGGTGTAGGGTGAGAAAAGTAAACGAGCAGTGTTTTTGTACATTTTTTATGTTAAGCTGACATAAATCCAAATTAGAAAATATAACTTTAGGATGTTAAATTTAATCCCTATGGTAACTACAAAAAAAAAGATCTAAAATACACAAAAGGAAATGATAAAGGAATTTAAGGCTTCATTGACACCAACAAAAAATCAACTCAGCATACAAGAGGACCATAGTGCAGGAAATGAGGGACAAAAACCTATAAGACATATAGAAAACCAGTAGCAAAATGGGACAGAAGCAAGTCCCTCCTTGTAAATCAGCCTGAAAAATGAAGATATTCTGACACATGCTACAACATGGATGAACATTGAGGACATGTTAACAGAAATAACCCAGTCACAAAAAAGACAAATATTAGATGATTCTATATTTTTGTGGTACTTTCATAAGACAGAAAGTAGAAAGGTGGCCAAGGGCTGAGGGTAAGGAAATTAGGAGTTTTGTTTCAGAGTTGCAGTTTTGCAAAATGAAAAGAGTTCTGTAGAACTCTTTTTGGAACTCTTTTTTTTTTGATAGATGGTTATGGTTGTTAGCCAATATAAATGTGTTCAATACCACTGAAATGACACTTAAAAATCATGAAGATGGGTAATTTTGTTATATATATTTTATATCACTAAAATAATTGAAAATAATGGCAATGCCAAATATTGGTGTGAACACAGAGAGGAACTGGATACATTGTTGTGAAATATGCCTGGAGGGTAGCCAACGTGTTCAGCCATCACCTGGAGGATGGTGGAGGATGAGGAGCAGAAATAGAGGATTGGGGGTTCTGACTAATACTTCTTAGGAGAATTCTTGCAAAAATTGGTCAAAGAAAGAAAGAAAGAAACCTGAAAGTTAAGACCACAATGGGGCGAGAATTCAGAGGAGCCTGAGTAAAATTTGATCAGGAAGAGACTCTGTCAATAGCATTAATTTCACTATACATAGAAATTACTTAAAGTATCTTTATTGAAGAAATAATTTACCATCTTTTCATCTGCAGATTATTCTTTGCTCATTATCTGGCAATAACTCAGGGTTTTCAAAATGGGAAAACAAGACAATGAGCCTAATTTGCCTTATCCCAACACAACTTTCTCCTAACAAGGTCAGCGTTTCCTGAGTGCCATCTGTTGGTATTCCAGGCAAGACAATTCTTTGTTGTATGGAGATAACACACTGCAGAAGTTTTAGGGACTATTTTGAGTGCTCCTCAGTTGTTAGTATTTCCCTTACGCCCAATTACTGAGATAGTAAAGAACTCCCTTCCCCACTTCCTAGTTCCTCTAGGGGCCTTGGTTGAGAACCAGCACATTTCTCTCTCTGATTATTGCAAATCTAAGGAAATTGGGTGATTGATGTGATTCAAGACCTACATATCACCTTCTCCCATGGTATGACTGTGTTCACATAGTAGAAAGAAATAGGACTCCCTTGCCTTCACAATGGCTCTAAGTTTGGGTTGGAATTGGTCTGAAGTGTTTACTTTATGTATTTATTTATTTATTTTTATGATGGTTGTTCTCTTTGGTAGACATAAAGAAATTTCTCTTTTCACAAAAAATGCTTCTGAGCACATACCATATAGCATATCCCAACCAATCTTTTTCAATCTCAATAGAAGAAAAATATTTGAAAGGGAAAAGAATTAATGGTTTCTTTTTGTAAACGTGAAAAATCTCTTGGAAGGGCAATTTTCTCTTGTTGACTGACAGAAAAACAGCAGCATCAATTATGTTGCCTTGTAAAAATCTGAAAGAATGTAGTTAGTGTTGGAAACCTTTCTAATTGCCTTTGTGAAAAGGCTTCTAAGGGATCAGAAACCATGTCCATCAGAGAAGTGCTGAGACAGCTGTGGCCTTCCAGAGGCACCGGGTCTGGTTGTGCTTAAAGGAAACCATTTTGAGAGCCTGGGCCAATGGGACTTCTGGAAAAATCATCCAGAAGAATTTCCATTTCATGTTTTGAGGACTTCACAAATTTCTTTCCTTTTTCTCCTTTCCTGTTGGAGACATTGAGTTTAAATGGTGAGTTTACAGATATGCCTGTGTTCATTTGGCTTATGGTGGCAGGTAAACCTTCTGGGGGTGGAAACAGGGAGAACAAATCCTGCAAGCAGGCATACAGTTCTTTTGAAAGAGCCCAAACTTTGTGGACTGAATAGGAAAAAAAGTGATGACTTGCATTTAAAACAACAAAAAGCGGAAAATAACGGTGATGTTTTCTGATAAATGTAATTCTACAATAAGAATTTTGGGCAAACAGAGCCCCAAATGTGTAGAAGAATGCCTTTTGAGTGAGTTAAAAACAGAAGTTCACAGGTCCAGCTTTTGAACTCTGCTTGAATTTCAGATGAGATAAAACCAGCAGTTCTGCTAAGTTGCAGTGCAAAAGCCTACATGGCTTCTTGAAAAAAAGCAATTTATTTTAGATTATAGCACAGTGGCTACCGTTTAAACTGCTGGGGATTGTAATTGAACTCAGAACCAACCTTCTCTGCGAACACAAGATGTAGTAATACATTTACTCAGGCTGTTCTAAATAACATGGATGCCAGGCCTGCAAGACAGATGGGTGTAGTGACACAAACATGGAGTCACCAGTGTCCTGCCAACCTTCCAGCAATGCCCATTCAAAAATACATTCTGGGAAATGTACTTACTGACCATTTGGGGGATACTAGTATGAAACAGCCAGGATGCTGAAATGTAGGGGAAATGAGAGAATATGCAATTAACACTAGGGAAAGTTTTGTTCAATTTCCATTTTTATTTTGGGTCACGATAGGGCTAGACAAGGGTGGGGATGGTGGAGAGAATCCAGGATAAGGAAAAAAGTCCCTCTTGATCATGGCTAGTCTCTGATTTGATAATGAAGGGGACGTACTTACCCTCTTGCTTACCCTTAATGACAGAATGTCATCCTGTCATTAAGTCCTAATGAAAGCTTAATTGTTCTGTTGGGGTAAACTGATGTGTCTCATTTCCGTACACTGCATTTGCTCTCTCTTCATTATAAATAAATCCAGTTATACTGCATTCACTGTTTCTCCAGAGCTGTCCAGAGGCTGAGAAGATAGCATTTCATCCAGGCTCAGTTATTTATTATTGTTTTTAGTAAAAGAGCTTGTCACAATGCACCTGCTCTCCTGGTAATTTTGTTTTCTTATGAACGCAAATATCAGTTATCAGTTAAAAATCAAATACTTTTGAAACACTTATACTGAAAAATTCCCAATTCTAGCCCCCTGCCTGTCTTTGTGCTCTAAATGTAACCATTTTTTCCCATTCCTAGTTTAACTTCCACATTGCGAGTTATTTTTTTGTTGATTTTTTTTACATTTGATCCTGATTTTCTTCTGAAAACAAGGTCTTCACTTACAACACATTTTCATATTCTCCTGCAATAGCATGACATTAGTCTCAACTTCTGCTGGTCTTGCCACTCGTGAATCATATTTAAACCTCCCCTTATTGGTTCATCAATCTAGTCATATTGCCTCTCACACGGCGAGATACGACACAAGGATCCAACCTTTGTCTCTCCTGCCCTTCTTCCTCTTCCATTTTCCACTTTCACTCAGCTTTATCATTAATTTTGCACTTCTAAGTTCAGTTTACATTTGCTCTGACATCTGCGTGGTCTTTGTGAGTTTTTTCCTAAGGTGAAAATAATGGCAATATTTGTGTAGCTGGGACTTTACCAAATTATTTAATGAAGTTCCTGGTGTCTCTGGAATCCTATGAATCATGTTACAACTCCTGTGATATTCACATGAGACTGTGTCTAGAGTCAGAATCAAGTGAATTCTCTTTCTTTAAATCATTTTGTCAAACTCCTTCCAACTTTTAGTTTGTGTGGTATATCTTTCAAGTCCTTCTCATGGAGTTTTTTTTTAAGATACTAGGTTTTGAACTTAGGGCTTCATGCTTGGTAGGCAGACACTCTAGAGCTTGAGCCACATCTCCAGCTCTTCTTACTCTGGTTATTTTTATGCTTCCTGCTGTCACTGGGAATGACAGGTGCCTGCCACTGCATCCAGCTCTTTTTTCCTTTAAGGAGGGGAAGGTCTCAAGCATTATTTGCCCCAGCTGGCCTTGAACCATGATCCTCCTGATTTCAGTCTCCCAAGTAGCTAGGATTATAAGTGTGAGCCACCAGTACCTGGCTGATCTACTTTTTAAAGTTGTGTTTTCTCTAAATTGTCTGCTCCGTTTGCTGTCTAGTTTCTATTGTTTTACTTCACATTCTCTTTTCTGTGTTAGGCTTTCTTGGAATACTAGATTTCTGATGACTGCATGTGATGTACATAAAAAAATGAAAACAGTTGAAAGGCTATTTTTCAGCTGTGTTTTAGTGGGTGGGTCTTATCAATAGTAGGCTTGAAGACATTCAGTTTAAGGTGAGTGAATGGGAACTGGGGGATCCTGGCAAGCCAGATCAAAGTTTTAGTAGCCATGGTAACTGTGCAAGTCCCCCTGGACATTTTCTTACTGTCTTAAAGCTAATGTTTGGCTTTAGCAGGCTACATTCTCCATGAAGAATGGGAGAGGGCTGTCAAAGTTCCATATGCTGACTTGTAACTAATTCCTCTTTGGGTTTTTTGCTTTGTTTTTGTTTGTTTTGATGGCCACCATCCTTCTTATCTCTACCTCTTGAGATAGAGCTACCACGCCCAGTCTATTCCTCTTTGTGATTGGAGCTTTATACCTTATAATCCTCCGAAAACAGGTTTGCTCACTCATTCCATCCTTGTGAACAAGAACACACTCTTTTTAGTTCTGCATTTTATTTTCTTTTTTGGCAGTGCTGGGCTTTGAACCTAGGGCCTTGTGTATGCCAGCCAAGCACTCTACCACTGAGCTGCACCCTCCAGTCCCAAAACACAGTCTTTTAAAAAAGAGAGTATGTGCTTTTTATACCATATGCCAAAGAGTATGTGCTTTTTATACCATATGCCAACTGTTAATTTTTATTTTTAACAGTTTTTAATCTGATACTTGGGATCAGCAGACGCAGAAACTTGCTCCATTAGATGGAGCCTATACAAAAAATACTTGGGGAAAAAAGTATTTTCTCTTTTCCCCACATCCCTTAATTAAGATCACATCAGTTCTTACTTTCTTAAACTTTAATGAATTCAACAAGATTATTAATTTGTTAAAAGTTTCACTTTTCTCTGATTGTTGAAGGAAAGATGACTGGATATCTTCAGTCAAATTGCTTCCCTTTTTCCTCAGTATATCAATGGGTAAAGACTTTTCAAGAGTAGAACTGCCAAAGGAGAAACACAATGGCCAATGAGTATACAGAACTGTCCAATGACAGATATACTGACATTTAAATAGGATCTGTGTGTCAAATTAACAAAGATTTGAAAATATTCATTACTGAAAAAAGCAGAAGATGGGTACTTTTATGTACTTTTGTTAGAAATAATACAATTTGTTACAAATGTAAAACTTTAAATATTCATAATATTTAACATGATTCCTATTGTAGGAAAAATCAGAAATTAAAATTAAGGTTTACTTCTTTTTTTTGCATTTTTATTATTTATTTATTTTGGGTGGTACTGGGGTTTCTTTTTTAATTTTTTTATTTTTATTTTATTCATATGTGCATACAATGTTTGGGTCATTTCTACCCCCTTCCCCCCACCTCTTCCCTCTCCCCCCTACCCCCTTGCTTCCAGGCAGAAACTATTTTGCCCTTGTCTCTGATTTTGTTGAAGAGAGTATAAGCAATAATAGGAAGGACCGAGGGTTTTTGCCAGTTGAGATAAGGATACAGGGAGTCGACTCGCATTGATTTCCTGTGCGTGTGTGTTACCTTCTAAGTTAATTCTTCTTGAACTTAAGGTTTACTTCTTAATAGCATTTATAGCTATTGGGTACAGTAGAGAAAACCTAAGTGAAAAAATACATAAAGAAAAAAAAAGTAAATAAAATTTGACATGCCCATACTATGGGATATTGTCCATACTATGGGATATTGTCCATACATTAAAATAATGTCCAAAAATGATTTTTTAAATTCTAATTTCGTGTTTTTACAACTGAGCTATACCTCCAGCTGTACAAATAGTTTTTAATGAACTGATAAAATGCTTAGGTATGATTAGCTTTAAAAAGACATAATTAAAAATATATATATTATATTAAGGTCTCAACCATTCAAGAAGGAAAAAATAACTAAAAGGAACTATACTAAAATTTTAACTGTGGATGTCTATCTCTTATTGGTTAAATTTTGTGAGTTTTTTTTCCTGCTTCTTAACATTCTGTTGTGTTTTCCAGATGTTTTATAATGTATATATTTGGTTTTGTTAGAAAAAAAAGGAAAAGCACTTTAAATTTTGTGCCCTTGAAAGTAAACCTTTTAGAAATGTCACCAAATGACCTATTTGGCTTCCCCACTCTGAACTTTTTACCTTTTCTATTACAGAATCAAAGTGGACTGAATAGTAGTATATGAAGTATTTTCTATTACTGAAAGCATCTCTTTGATGTATCTGGAAAAGGCAAATAGCATATTATGTGAGATTTGCAGCTTTTTTCTCTATCTCACAATGAATGTCTAAAGTCTGATTTATGTTAACAGTAGCTAAAGACATATTCAGATTCTATAGTGAGGGAGAACTACAATTGCATCTTGAATGGAATTAAAGACAAAGTGCAGAACCATGGGCTGAGAGTCAGACCTTCCATTTTAGTCCTGGCCGACTTACTTGTGACAGAATTCTCTTGTGAAAAAATGAGGGCATTGAATTGGTTAATCTCCAGGGTCCTTCCAGATCTCTAACTTGAATG
The DNA here is from genome assembly GCF_047511655.1 of Castor canadensis. Classification (NCBI taxonomy): domain Eukaryota; kingdom Metazoa; phylum Chordata; class Mammalia; order Rodentia; family Castoridae; genus Castor; species Castor canadensis. The sequence goes on along the minus strand of NC_133395.1, from coordinate 118,952,933 downwards.
TTGTAAAATACATTACCCTGGAATAGCCCAGATGAAATTAAGACACAGAGATGACTCAGTGAGAGGCATGTCTTCAAATAGTATGTTTCACTGGCAGTTTCTATGCTTTAAAAAGAGAACATTGATTTTGTGAATTAATAGATTCACATGTCCTTTTGGACCATGGGAAAATGCACCAACCAGCCAAAGGCAGAAAGCACAGTTGCAGGGTTTTCTAGGTGTGTTTGAGGTATAGAAAGGACAGTATTTACTCCCAGAAGCACAGTCAGATCTGGGCTTTTGGCCAGAGAGCATAAAGATAAGAGGACACGTGATTAGTTTGGTGCACCTGTCTCCCCTCAATAAAGTGTGCCAGTTAGTGGAATTCTGGACAAACATGGAAGCTGTTCTAAGACAGGTGCTATCACTTTGGGCAGAGAGAGTGTTGTGGCTGTGGGTTGATGTTGTCCCCCTCTTTAAAAAAAGTACAAAAACATAAATTGCTATATCTTTTTAGATTATTAAAGAAATCCCTGCCTATTTTAGAAAGTTAAAATAAAAAAATCTAGCACATCAGAAAAATAATTTTAAAAGTGTCACTGTCATCCAACTGCAACAACAATAAGCTTGGCTAACAATTAGGGGATATTTTCTCCCAGACTTTCTTCTACCCACCTCTACATGTCCCAAATTGATATTCGCAATATTATTTTGTTGTTTTATCCGTTGCTTGCCATCAATGTAGTGTTTTACATCATTATCTACAACCTCAGTATAGTATTAATTTATGAGTGAAATTACAGGTTGCTCAATCATCCTCTTTGATGGACTTGAAGTTTGATTCCAGCTTTGGAAGCAATGAAGAATGTTGCAATGAAGAATTTTATATGTATGTCTTTGTACCCTTCAGTTATTTCAAAGAGAATTTTATGAAAATGAAATTTGTATAGGGTGTGTGTGTGTGTGTGTGTGTGTGTATGTGTGTGTGTGCATGCCCTAGGCATGGTGGCTTACCCTGTAATTCCAGCTACTTAGGAAGCTGAGGTCAGAGGATGGCAGTTTGAGGCCAGCCCAGGCAAATAGTTAATGAGGTGTTATCTCAAGGAACAGACATGGTGGAATATAGCTGTAATTCCAGCTACTTGGGAGGTGGAGGTAGTAAGATTGTCATCTAAGTTTAGCCCCAGGCAAAAGCACAGACATTACCTGAAAAATAAACAAAAGCAAAAAGGGCTAGGGGCATGTTTCAAGTGGTAGAGCACTTACCTAGCAAGCACAAGGCCCTGAGTTCAAGCTTCAGTACTGCCAAAAAAATTACGTACGTATGTATGCAATCCTGAAGTGTCCTCTAGAAAGGTTTTGCCATTTATTCTTCTGTCATTCCTGCAGCTTTATTACTCTGCATACCCTCTCATCACTGAATGAACCTTCAGATGTTTCTAGTTGAAGTGCAGGTCAGCACACTGCACCTAAGAAGGGAGTATCTGGCTTAATGTAGGTGTGACCTCCTTCAGGAAGGCCTAGTTTTGGAGAGTTCTTAGTGGGGATTCAAACCCTTCCCTCATTTAGCATTTCAGCTCACTTCTTTAGCTTTCAGTAACTTACTGAACAAGAAAAGCCCTGGGAGTGTTTTGCCTTACTCCTCTGATACCAAAGAACAGGTGCCCAGGTTTTGACTGCCTGTTTCACATTAAATGCCCCATTCTGATTTACCTGGCACGTAGCTGCTGTTCTGAGCAGCATTCAACATTCCATGATGTTTGTTTTGCTTTAGGCTTCTTTCCTCCCCAAACACTCTACCGCCCAATCCCAGACTTTCCACCTGGTACACTAGACTAGGGCGATAAAATACCATGCACAATTGTTCTTAAGCCCAGAAAATTGATTTTCCTGAGTTGAAGCTGGCATCATGAGTTGTTAACCCTGTTAGAAAAATACAAGTTGGATTTATGATTCCCTTTCTCAGGTAATTGGGCTCTAATTTGAAATTCTGAGCCAATTGATTTACACTATATTGCATTATAACATAACAAAAGTGCAATTGAGTCCAGGTGATGTATAAATTTGAGCTTCCAATTATGCAATAAATTATTTTCACCTTTTTAATAAATGATGCCTAGGTTGACATCAACCTCTCCTCATTCCCTCTGTTCCATTCCCACACCCATCTGCTCTCATCTCTTCTCTGGTCCTCTCCTCATTTCTTCTCCTTTTCTTTCCTTATCTTGAAATGTTTAGGAATAGCTTGCTTTAGAAATCTAAACCCTTTATGTTGAGATATCATAAAGGAAATTTCATGCCTCATCCCTTCCTGCGAATTCTCGTTAACATTTCTTCTCAACTCAACATGTATTTGTGCCGGGTTGTGTGTAACATTTGCTGGTAAACCACCAGGTATATAAATTGCTTTTTTTCATTGTGACAACTCATTCAGGAGATTGGATTTTTGATGCTTGTTTTCCCTTCTTATGGGATCCTACTATGTGCCTTTTTAGTAGGTTAGATTTTCCTGTCATTTTTTTCTTCCTTTGCAGTAATTTCCCCCACTGCATTTATTTTTAGCTGTCTATATTTTACATATTTCTATAAGACATATTGAATTATTTTGGGAACAAGGGTTGGATATAAATAAATAACATGTACTGCTGGATATGTTTCTGGGAGACTTAAAGAGTTAGCCAGCAATCAAAGATCGTTAATTGGAATCTGTATTTCAGATTGTCTTTCCTCCTTCCCTCCCTCCTTCCCTTCTCTCTCTCTTTCTCTCTCTCTCTCTTTCTCTCTCTCTCTCTCTTCTTTCTCTTTAAAACCCATGTTATTTTGAGCAAGGGATTATCTTAAGTAAGGCTTTGAACGTTTGGTCAAGGGGCAGAAGAGGATGAACATGGGACAGTGGAAAGAGCCTGGATTAAGTTATCTTGAGTACCAGTGTACTCTTACTCCTAGGAGGTGTCAGGCAGGTCTCTGAATCTCACTTTCCATTTTTGCAGCATGATGTCCTCATTTCTGAGGCCCTTCCAAATTTAAGGAGTTTATACTTAAAGGACATAACTTTACAGAAAGTTCTAGCCGTTGACCCCATTATTTCTCCTTGTGTTGCTTTTAACTCCCATCCTTCTGAAAAACTTAATTACCTGCTGCAGAATATTAAAAGCACTGAGGTATCAGATGGCTACCCTGAAAGAAATATTTCTGCCTTGTTCTAAAGAAAGTAAAGACAGTGGACTCTCTTACATGCCTTTTCATAAAGGGTATGTTTTCCTAGTGTTCATTGCTGAAGGGCTATTTCTGTGGCAAAACATGTAGGGTTATGAAAAAAGATATGAGGTGGCAGAGGGAGACTATTAGGAAAAATGTGTTTTATATTAAAGGAAGAGCTCTTGCCATATCTAGGACCACTTCTTAGCATGTGCACTTCTAAGCTATTTTAAAAATAACTAGAACATGATAATTGTTGAATGATAGCATTGCAGTTTTTGCTACATGTACTCTGGGGAACTTGAATACATATTTGTTCCTGATAAATTGTTTGAAGTAGTGCAAGGAGGTAAGTGTTCTGATTTGAACTGAGGCCAGGTAAAGAGAGTGAGATAATCACTGCTATTTTATAGCTTTGCTTTGTTTTCTTTTCCCACCTTCTCCCTTACAACTTTAATAACTGTGAGCAATACCACTGTCTTTCAGAAACATTGGTGAGGTTCTTTCCTTTCAAAAATATTTTTTCCTAACTCCCTTATGTTAAAAAAAAAATGTTCCCACAGAAGGAAATTATAATTCATATTTTTATAAAGTTCTCTCAGAGAATCTTTGAAGTGTCCTTTTTGGCTGATTAGTGTCATTTTATGCCCTTTAGCATAATAGGTAAAAATAAAAGTCTTATATGGAATTGAATCTGAAAGTGTCTAATTTTTTTGTGAATAGATCGAAAATGCTTTATTTTTGACAGTTTTAAACAAAGGATGATGATCAGACTTCTAACTGAACTACTAGAAATTTTTTTATTCAACAAGGCAATTTATAGAATTATTTCTCAGACAGGAGCAGAGGTAACCAGATTTAATACCACTTTCCTCATTTTGTGATTAAATATATATGTGTATAAATATATGTGTTTTGCATGCATACATATATATATAAGTATATTTTGTATTATTGGTCATGTACTACTTCCCAATTGAGGTTATAAGCAGTGGGGATTTGCTAGTTTATTCTTGTAATTATCTTTTCTCTTAGTTGCAAATATGGCCAAGTAGTTTTCTTTAAATGCAACTGTGAGCCAGTTGTTAAAAGAAAATTTAAAATCATTCCATTAAAAGAAGTATCCAAATTTGGTAAAGTTCTTTTTGACCATCTGGGTTCTTGCAAAAGTTGAAAAATCCAGGGCACTATCAGGCATGTCACCAATAGCTAGTAATTTGGGAGTAATTTAATGTGTGAGGAGTGTTGGAAGACTATTTTAAGTCCACACATTTCAAGAATGTTTTATTTATTGTAATCTAGGAGCATATGGATTGGAAAATTCTCAAGGTAAGCTTTTGGTTGTGGATTCGTTTACAGTGATCATCCCACTCAAATCAGCAGGGATCAGTGACAGCTGGAGATTGTTATAGAATTAGGGAGTGCCGTAGCTCTTTTGTTACTCTCACCTATTTGAAGTTGTTATAGAAACTGCATGATAAAATGTCATGTATACACATGCATACCCATGGAATGTAGGTAACAGGATGCAAAATGATTATCTTCTTCTCTCAGTTTTCACTGAAGCATCTATAATGTAACTCTCAAAAAACATCTCCCCCATGTGTAGAAAAGCATTATCCTTGGAGGTGGGCATGGTGGTGTACACTGGGGGTCCCACATACTTGGGAGGCATCAGGTTTGAGGGCAGCCAGGGAAAATTAGCCAAAGACCTATTTGAAAAACAAACTAAACACAGCAAAAGGACTTGGGAGCCTGGCTCAAACGGTAGAGCACTTGCATGGCCCAGAATTAAAAACAACAACAACAAAATGTCATAATCCTGGTCCACAGCATTTGGATATTTGAGTGTTGAAAAGAGATTAGGGAAGATATTTCTTTGGAGAGAGCTGTGGCTGTGCAGTTAGTTCTCACCACTTCCTTGGGAGAGAGAGTGGAGTATGCCACCTCATAACCCCAATCCCCGACAGAGGTCATCAAGAAGACTAATTAGAGAAGTCAAAATTATGTTTCTTGCAGTTGGAAGACCCAGAGGCTTGGTTGGTGTCCGAATCAAACCTGAGTAACTTATAGTGGTCCACACCTTGGGGTCCAATTCACCCAGGAAGAGGAGGAGAGGCTGGCCAACTGCTGGGTGGCAGGGTAGATATGCTGTGGCTTGAGAATTAGCCTGCATTTCCTACTCTTTGTCAGGACATGAAATGTGTGAGTGTTTCCTAGGGATAAGATTTGTACTGTGTTGAGGAGAAGACCAATGTGAGATCCCTTTGGATTTAGTCCAATAGAGTAACTGAAGAAATCTTGGCATTGCAGCACATAAGGTCCAAGGCACATTATTAGATGAGATAGTCCAGAGCTGTTGGAGGTCATGACCAAGCACTTAGGAAAGGATCTGGGGGTCTAGCAAACTGTCTTGGAGAAGGACCCAGCAGGAAATCTCTGTAGAATCAATGAATGTTTCCCAAAGAGAGAAGGTGTCAGTTCTATCTATCTGTCAGACCCAGAGACAGCAAAGCCAGCTTACACAGAACCAGCACTAGGAAGAAGCACTTTTATTCTTTAATTTCTTCAACCTTTGCACAATAAGAATGTTTAGCTAGTAAGGGGTAGGGTGTGGTAGGGAGAGAAGAAAATCGCTCTCGCCCATCCTCCCATGCTAGCTTCCAGTCTGAAATAGGGCTGAACTGGGAAGGGAAAAGATTCAACCCAAAAGCAAGGACACAGGTTTAATTAGTACATGGCTGTGTGGTTTCTGTTTTCAATTCAGAGTGCATTTGAAACTGGAAGTTCTTGTACAATTGTCCCTTACCTATGAACAGCAAACTCATGGGCCTACTAGAGTTTTCGCCCAGGAGCAGGGAAGATTACTTCCACCTAATCAAGTTTAGAGGGACAGTGGGAGAGAAAAATAAAAATGTTTTGTTTTGTGTATGGATCATGTTTTTCAGCATACTTATTATATAAAATTATATTTGAATGTTTCTTTCTCAATAGACATGATAGCTACACAACTTCTACATACATGTACCTTTATATTTTACATATTGATATCTATTCAGATTAATACAGTCTTTTTTAGTAAAATAACTTGCTTTGGGAACTAACATTAATCTCTTTTAAAATGTCAATATTTCAAGATACCATTTAAGTTATTATTAACATGCTTATTTTTCTAATATCACTTTCTCTCATTCTAAGATTTAAGGTAATGAGGAGACTAAACCATTGTGGGGGCAAACACCTATGAAAAAGAGTGATGTATATGATGTGTATACAATGGAGGGCAAGCATGCTAAATTTTCTCTTTTTCAATCTTGTGGTGCATGTCTGTTCTAGGACATCTTTCTTCCAGTGTAGCATTTCCTAAAACATGTTCTTCAGTCTAGTAAGAGGAATTATTGAAATAAAAATGTTCCCTGTTTAAATATGTGTAGGAAGTGTGTTTCCATTTGCCAACTCCTATTTGCCTTGGGATTTTTCTAAACTCTTTATATGCTAGAATATGTTTTATAGATTTCTAGTCAGTTTGTAGTATATGTCATTGTCCAAACATGACCACAAAGCACTGTATTTTTGGTTAGGGCCATGTTTTAGAAACATATCTTTAAGAGCCCTGGTGGCTCTAAGTCTGTTGCCCTCATAAATCCAGACAACCAGATTTAGATTCTAAATCCTAAAGATATCAGATGAGTCTAATGATAATCGAAAAGAGTTGTTTCTAGAGACCCTGTCTCAAAGTAAAGTAAAAAAGGGGGCTAGGAAGTTAACTCAGCTTGCCTAGCATGCAAAGGTCCTGGATTTAATGCTCAGTTCTGCATTTCTAGATGGATGGAAATATATTGCCAGTCAGTTTATTCCTTTCTGGTTTGAAGGAAACTGCTTACTGCAGGATATTACTATCTCTGAGATATACAGTGAGCATAAAGGAATGAGGATGTTGGTGGAATAAGATGGTCATTGTTAACTTTGTGGCTGAGAAAACATGGGCAAATATACAACTGTTTACAAGGCTATATATTCAAAGCAGGTACATAGGCCTAGGAATTCAAATAGCTTGACTTTAATTAAGAAACTTTGTTTGGAATAACCCAGGCTTTAGTTTAGTATGGTTGTAATCACATTGCAACTCAGCATTCATTTAACAAAGAATGTCTTCTGGAGTCTTTTATCTTGGGTAACTTGTAGATGTTGTTATGTAAACTTCTGAGCCTACCCTTTCATGAAACTTGTCCAAATAGAATCAGACCTTTGGTTTAGTTGTAATATACTTTAAAGAGTTACTATTCTGGCAACATCAATGTAGGTCAACATTGAAGTCAGGCTAATCAGGTCTGACTGGTCTATCACCTATTAGGCAATTCAATTCAATTTCCAAATTTATAACTGCATATGCCAAATATTTCTACAGAGAATGCTAATACTTTAGGTGAAACACCAGAATAAAAGAGATAAAAGGGGATTCCAGGGTCTTCATTTCATTTTAAGCTAGCGCAGTTCTACATATTTCTACCTGATATTGGCCTTCTACATAACATTTCATCTATAGGAAGGATTTTAAGTTTAAAAATAAAGTTTTGAACACCATCTTCCTGCTTCTTTGATTGTCATGGTTAAATAAGATCAATCATGAAGAGCAAGGTAGAGAGCCACTGCTAAAAGCTTAGAAATGAATGGTAGTTAGGCTGCATATACTTCAGCAAGGGCATAACATGCCTATGTCTGGGTGTAACTCATCTCTTTGATTGTTGGGAGGATCATGAGATAATTACACAGACTATGCATTAACGCAAAACCCACCAAACTCTTAACTGAATGTTAGCTATTGTAGTTGTTACTGTAAAAAATCTTTGTAAAGCAGTGCCATATTCTAAGTGTGTAACAGTTGTCTTTTCTACCTTCCTACCATTTGCTCACCAAACCCTTCCTCCATATGCAGGCTGCTCTGAGATAGTTTGTGGAGATTCAGAGATAAACAAGTGACCAGATAGAACACATGTTTATGCAGCATCTGTCATATGTGATAAACATTTCTTGAACTCAATATAAAATGAAGTGGAAATTTGACCAATTTTATTAAGCCATAAGAAAAGATGTCAAGTGTTCAGAAGAGAAAATCATAGAAGGCTTTGTTCCTCCCTATACAAATCAAAGCTTATAAAACCTCTTTTTACTGTCTCGAGTTCTGACTAACCTCAATTAATCAGAATGTCTCCAAGCGTTCCAAATCACTGAGACTCCTGAAGTCTTTCGGAATCCAACCCTTGCTGAAAACCCTTAAAGAATCATGAGTGTACTTCCTGCTTAGAAAATGGAACTAAGTATAGGTCTTTCTTGCCTAGAATGCCCGTAAGCCATTTATTAGAATAGCAGTTATACAAACTATGATATCATTTTGGAGCTGGACATATATAAATATTAAGTATAATCTGGATTTTAATTTTTTAAAAGATCCTTCACTAAATATCATAAGCAATGCACCAAAGAAAGGTTTGGGGGAGGATACCAGATTATCAAGAACTCCCAGCAATTTAATTCTAGGGACAAAAAAAAACCTGTCGTATATTAAAAGAAGAAAATGGATTGTCTCTGAAATGGAAGAGTTGTTCTCTCTGTGTCTCTATCTCTTCCCACACCACACACTTAATGAAGACTCATTCATTCAGCAACGATTGGGTACCTATCATGAACCAGGCATTATGTGAGGCTGGGCAAATGCAGGGTTGCACACATACACACACACACACACACACAACACACAAGAAAAGTACACAAGAAATGCATACTTCTTACTATAGAACTAAAAGTGGAGCCCGGTACACAGATACCATAAAGCAGTCATGCCAAAATAGGTGGAAGTGCTTCCATAAAGGAAGGTTCTGTCTGCTATGGAAGTATGTCCTAAGGATTTTGACCTCATTAGGGAAGTTTGGAAAGCTTCCTTTGGGCAGTGATAACTGAGCTTAGAGTGAGGGAGATATCTGTGGGAGGCAAGGAATGGCCAGTCCATGTGATAAGGCTTCTAAGGTTATTCTCACAAAGTGATGTTCCTTCTTATGTGTTCTTGACCTTATAACCGTGTGTCTTCTGTGATGATCTTCTCTGAATCCTCTTTGACAGAGTAATAAGTGAAAGCCATCACAGCAACCTTTCTCTACTTTTCTATGTATTTAATTTGGAAATGTTTAACCTAGAAGGAAAGTTTTTATATTTTATAAGCCTCAGTCTGAATAGGAGTGTCTACTTAACATTACCATAGTGCTGTGTGTGTGTGTGTGTGTGTGTTTTGTGTGAGTTGTAAAATCAACCTTTGATCACTCATTGTTCTTTGTTCTTAGGACTCCTGTAAAATGCTTAGAATTATTCAGTCCCATTTTAACAAAGGATATGAAACCACGGGTCCAATTTTATTAGAGATTTTGCCAATTGTCTATTAGTTCTAACTAGCTGTGACTGTGAAAAAAGATATATTCCATTGTGCATAAATTTTTCTTTGGAGGTGTGTCATGGTTATTGGCCACCTTCCACACTTCTTGTTAGGCAATCTTCTCTGGTTTTGATCTGGAAATTGACCTCTATAGACCTCATCAACTGGGCTCCCATGCCCATGGTTTGTAGGTCCATTTGGTCAATGATAGATCCTAGAAAGAGATCAGGCAATGAGCAGAAAGAGAGGTGGTGGGTATTTATTCCCACTTAAGCTTGCTTTTCTCATGTTTCTTTCAGGATATGAGTTCCTTCAAATTCCAGCTAATGGTGGTACCCTCCTTATCTCACATATATTTTTTCTCTTTGTTCTTTTAGGCTTAGGGTGTTAAAGACACCCTGCTCAATAATCTCAGGTACAATTTTTGCACCTCCAAAAATTGTTCCTTCACTTAATTCTCTTCAAACTCATAAATAAATGTGACTTCTGCTTCCTGCTAAGCTTCAGACTGATTCTATCAGAATTTGTTTTTCTACATCTCATTTTTCCCCCTTCTAATACCTGGGTAAGCATCAGATTAAGATAACTGGGGACCAGAAGAATGACAATGAAATTCTCAGGATTATACAAGTTCACTTTCCTCACTTTGGTCTCAAAATAGATCCATCTCTGAAGGAAAGAAGGGCAGTATTTGTCATCATATATCTGCCTGGCTATCATTCAGGACCTAATTGGACTCTCTTAAATTCTGTTTTACTGCTTGTCATGTTTTCAGGCCCCTGAAAAATTTCTTGCTATGTGTGTTCTGAAACAGGGCATATTGACTCAAACATTTTGATGCTGTGGATATTTTGGTCTTCAGAGTAGAAAGAATAGGATTTAGGTCATAGGCACAATAGGTATCTTCAACACCTTCCTAGACTCTTTTCCACATCCTGATCCTCATCTTCACTTTGACTTTTTTTTAAATTTTCACCCTTTAAAAATGAAAATATTCTTATATTGTGCAAAAGTCAAGGGAATAGTATAATGGATTCTCACAAGTATGTTATCCAGTTTCCATGATAGCCATCCCATCTCCCAGTACACATGCATTTCTTTTCCTTTTTTGCTAAAATATATAAAGCTAACCCTATTCATCTTATTTCATCTCTAAATACTTTAGTACATTTCTGTAACAGTTAAGAACTGTAAAAGTAACCAGAGGACAGATTCAAGAAAAAATGGGCAATGATTCTTTAATATCTAGTAAATAGCCTGTGTTTGATTTTCCTCCATTCCTCAGAAAAATTTTAGTTGGGTTTTTCAAATAATTAATTATACAATACGCACATATTACCTTTGGCTATTACATCTCTTAGCTTTCTTTTCATTTCTAACAATCCTCCACCTTTGAATATTTTTAGTGGAAGGTAACAAAAATATAGCAAATCATATACATTTTAAGCATATAACTCAATGTCCATTTACCAAATGGAATGGCCCATGTAAATACTCTTCAGATAAAGATGTAGAACATCATTGGCACTGAGAATTTTCCCAGTTGTGAAGTGTACACTTTCTCCTAAGCATTCCCACTGTCCTATCATCATTTGCCCATTTGTTGAACTTTTAATACCGATGCTCCTCAACTTACAGTGGGGTTATATACTGGAAATTCCATCATAAGTTGAAACTATTATAAATTGAAACTATATTTAATACACCTGTCAGACATCATACCTTAGCAACATAGTAAACTGTAGTGTATCTGTTGTTAACTTGCATGATCACGTGGTTGTCTGGGAACTGTGGTTCACTGCCATTGCCTAGTATGTTGAGAGAGTATCTAAAAAATATTGCTTTCTCAGGAAAAGAGCAATATTCAAAATTTGAACTATGGTTTCTACTAAATGCATAGGGCTTTCATACCATTTTAGTTAAAAAATCCTAAGTCAAACAATTGTAAGTCAGAGACCATCTGTAAATCGAATTGTACAGCATGTCATTCTTTTGATCTAGCTGTTTCAGTGGAAATGCAACTGTTTTCTTAGAAGTTAACTTATCAAAGTAGAATTTGTATGCAATAAATGATGTCCATAGTAAATGATATCCATAGGAAGCGTAGAGTACAGTGATAATACAGCCATGAATTTACTAACACCACAATCAAGATACAGAAATTTCTGTCACCCTTCCTTGAAAGTAGTCCTTGTGCCATATTGTTGTCATCCCTTCTTCCCACTCCCAGCTCACAGGTAACCATTTATTTGTTTTTAATTATTTTGCATTTTCTAGAATTTTTAACAAATTGAGTCATATTGTATAGATAAATCTTGATGTTAGATCTGACAATGAAAATTAGAAAATGCTTTTAAGATAAAAAGTTGCTGTAAATATAGGGCTCAGCTCAATAGGCCTTCATTCTCTGCTGCATTCCAGGATACTTAAGTCCGGCAGCATTGGTTGTTTTGCAATGTTTTTAAATACCTAGGCTTATTTTTTGTTTCATATATATATATATATGATGTATATTATAGTTGTTTTCTGCAGGAGAATTAGTGTGATAAAATTCCTCCTTCATAGCTAGAAGCATGACACTTCCAGCTATATCTTAAGAAAGGTTCTCCAAACACCCCATTTATAAAAATGCCATTTGCTGGAAAAAAATGGACCATACACAAACTCCATGCTTTGTATTTCTCTGATTGTTTCCTTATAGTTTTATTGTTTAACATATTTCTCTATGCTTTTGGTAAATAGTTAGGTAATAGTGTATCATTGTGAGCATTGTGTGTCTCCTGCTGCTTGATAACATGAGTCACAAACAGAAGTGGTTCCTGAACTTTGTTCCACATTAGAATCACCTAGGAAATCTTTTAAAAAGAAGGAAAAACCAAATTACTGATGCCTGACTTCTACTCCAGACATTGTGATTTAATTGGTTTGGGACGTGATCTGAACATTGGGATTTTTAAATCTCCCTGGGTAATTCTAATGTGCAGCAAAATATGGGAACCACTGATGTAATGTCTGATTTTCCCACTTTCAGTTAGATTAGAATTGATCCATAGATTCAGGTGTTGCCAGTCTGATGCCTTCAATATCAACTTCCCCGTGAAGCTTGAAGGCAAAGTTTTCACAACGATGGATAGTGGTTGCCTGGACACATTACTTCAGTAAGAGTTGTGAAGTGATGATTTTCTAATTTTGTTATTTTTCCTGCTCTTACTAGCTATGATTCCTCTATAATGAAGAACTTTCTCTCAAATGCCAGTTTGATTACCTTGAAATATTGTCCATGTAGAAAACGTAGGTTAAATGCTTGTTTTTATATTTTCTGAATCATGAGTTGGTATCCTATTAACTTCTAAAGATGACCAATGATTTTTATATCATTAAGCTATCATGTTAGCTTTTGTTTCACTATGCCATATCCTTTGTTCTTTTTGATGCTGAAGCTATGTCATCTTTGGCCAATGTGGCCCCTTTCAAGTTGACTCCAAATTCTTTTGAAATGATTCTAGTAGTTTTTGATAGCCATGTATGACAAACTTTGCTAGTTCATTATGTATATTTCCTGGCAAAAATCTGGAAACAGTCATTTCATTAAGGATTCCTGCTTCCTTTAAGTGTAAAGAAATGCTTAAGAGATCAAAATAGAGTTACTAAGTACAATCCTATCTTTAACTCTCAACCCATTTCTCATTTTCCTCAGTTTGTTTGACCAAGAGTAATAAATAGTAACATCATCATTCCACTTATACCACATTCTGTTTGTGTTACAATACTTATGTAACTTTTCTGGAGCCTCACTGTTCTAATTTGTAAAATGGGAATGATATTTTAAATAATCAAACATAATGTCTGCACCATTGTCTTTTTAATAGAGAGCAAACTGGAGAATAATGGTGGTGGTAGTCATGGTGGTAATTATGTAGCAATAATGGTATCAGTGATGATAACAGTTCATTTTTCATGAAATTTATAATACAGTTACTAAGCCCTGGACATAAGCAGTAGTAGTGATGGTCCTAGTATACTGTAGTCATTTAGTTTTTTTCAATAAACGCCATGTGCTTTCTCTGTGTGAGGTTCCATGTAAGAAATTATGGATGCACTGGTGGACAAGACAGGCATAGTCATTGTCTTCAAGGAGAAAGACAAAAAAAAAAAAAAACAACTAAACTGGCAAAGATAAATTATTGTTACTGAAATTATTTAGTCAGTATTTCCCTAGATTCTACTAAAATTCTAAGAAGTGTTCCACTACCCTTCGACCAGAGTGGAAGTCACTACATTTACCTCCCTAGCATCTTTCCCTAGAGGGAAACTAACTTTAATGGCAGGAGTACCTTACACTGACTCCAAGAATAGAAACTGGAGCTTCACTTACTGGGCAGTCTTCCCTGGTGCTGCTGGGATTTCCATGAGTAGCTTGTCTCTTAAAGAATGCACCCCTCCTGGAAGGAGAAAGGTGCCCTCTGTCATGACTTGGCATTAGAGGAGCTGAAAGGTGCCATCAAAGTGGGGGTTTCTACACAACCCAGAGGCAGGAAGCCACTCGGGTCTCTCTGTTACTTTGGAGTGAAAAGCAGGTCACAGGATGTCCCTTTCTATAAATGACTGAATAAAAGACCAAGAGAAAAAAACCTGCTTTGTTTCCTACAGCTTAAAGTATCTTCATGCTGTGAAAGACTCACTTTTTGGCTTTGTGCAGTGGCCAAAAGATAGTCTCAGCAGGGCAGGAGCCCAGGAGGCCAGTGAGGTAAATCGGTTGCTCTCCTCTCTCTCCCTCTGGTGAGTCTTACCTCCCTTCTGGAGAGAGCCTCTTACCTGGTCAGGGAATAGCACAGACTTTTCAGTCTCTTGCTGTTGCCATCTGAATGCCTCCTCTTGGTCACTGTATACAGCTGTAGGATTGATCCATCTCCTTTTGTGTGAAGTACAGAGGTGCCTGCCCGCTCTTTACCTGTGAGCAATGTGCTGACTAGAGTAGAGGACTAAAGTAAAACTCACTCACCCCACAAATCTTCAATGATTCTGCACAGTGTTCTAGGACCTGAAACAAAGTCAAGAGCCCAATAGAAATCGATCCTGTTCTCTTGGGTAGAGATTGGCAACCTATAACCCATGGGCCAAATTCTGCTGTGGCCTATTTGTATGACCTCTTGAGCTAAGAATGGTTTTACATATTTATGGTTTTCATTTTAAAACTGCATGAGACTGGATGTGGCTCGCAAACCTAGAAATATTTGCTATCTTCTCCAACTCTACCCTTGGACATTCCTCCTGTGGCTTCTTTTCTATTGTTGAAAGGCTGTGAGTAGAGGCCAGCATTAGGTGGCCTTGGGTCTCATCCTGGCTATCCCATTTACTGTGTACTCTTAGGCAAGTGACTTCACTCCTTTGAACTTTACTCTTTATCTGTCAAAAGGAAATACTAAGAGTCAGGCAGGCAATAAACAGTTGCAGTGTCTACACTGTCCAGAATCCTTCAGGCATGGGGAATAAACATATGCAAATAAGTAAGATGGCTTGAAATCACCCTAAAACCATGAAGATGAGTGGTACAGCAAAGCAGAGGCGGGATAAAGTAGTGTGGCTGTGGCTTTGTGTATAAGAAAATGGCTTATGAAAGGGGATACTCAACTGTTGTTAAGTAATGAAGTGAAGGAAGGCCAAAAATTGATCACTGCCTTTCGCAAAATGCAGTATACAAATCAACCTTTCTAAGGACATGAGTAAAGTTTGATCTTTATATGTTCCTAATAAAGTTGAAAAAATGTGGTGATTCTGGCCTTTTAGAACTTAGAGTGATCCTTTAAAGAAAATGAATCCTATAGTTAGTCTGAGTCAAAAAAAATCTGTAATTTTATATTTCCTATTCCCATAATTGTACTGTGGAAAATAGGGAAGGGAACTGGCTGCCTGCTGTCATTTTAGATTGTGTTACTAAGATCTGCTGCATCATCCCCAAATTACCCTGTTTTTGGGATGACATTAGAAACCTCTTTCAATTAAAATCTTTTATAGTTGCCTTGTTTTTTTTTTTTGTCTTTTTTGTTTTGCTTTTTTTTTCTATTTTTTCCTTTTTTTTTTTTTTTCGGTGCTGGGGACCGAACTCAGGGCCTTACACTTGCCAGGCAAACGCTCTTCCACTGAGCTAAATCCCCAACCCCTAAAATCTTTTGTATATAGAAGTACAAAAGTGACCAAGTTAAAATGAGTCCCAGTGACTTTTAAATGCACATCAAAGCCA
Organism: Castor canadensis; assembly: GCF_047511655.1. Taxonomy (NCBI): domain Eukaryota; kingdom Metazoa; phylum Chordata; class Mammalia; order Rodentia; family Castoridae; genus Castor; species Castor canadensis. The sequence goes on along the minus strand of NC_133395.1, from coordinate 118,937,091 downwards.
GTGTTTACAAGCAGCATTTAGGCTAATTGGAATGGAACACTCTTTGGACTTCTGACTCTGAACACTGAGAAGTGTTCTCTGAAGTTCTTGTCCTTTTTTCCGTTTGTCACAGAGAATCTTCATCTTCTTGCTCATCCATAGCCCACAGAAGAAACTCTGGCCACATAGCACTGTATCACTGGGGAGAAAAAGCCAATGTCATTACCCCAGGATGAAATAGGTCGACTCTTATTGATTCCCATTTCTCAGACAGAGTGATGCCTTTAACGCTATGTAATGAAAGTTTTTAGATGTGAGAGGGATTACCAACATCGGGCTGTTATTGTCCTTTGATGTGCCCCAGAAATAGTACCGTAGAAGTTATTAAAGAATAAATTGTGAGAAGCCAACTGCTCTATCTGAACAGCCTTTTGCTTTGCCTCTAGCCAATTTGTGTAGCAGTGAATTTGCTTTCTTCTCCTAGTCTTGTTTGTTCATTTTTGGAAACTCTTTTTCTTTTTTTTTTTTTTTAATTAGGGAATGGTATGAGAATAGATTGGCAACCTGTTTCAGTTCAGAACAGCAAATCAGTCGAGTATTAAAAAATGGTAAGAACATTATCTAGGCACTTAGGTCCAACATACACATGACCACAGAACCCACTAAAGTTGGCTTTCCTCCATTTTACAGATCCGGAAGGTGAAGTTAAAAGAGGGCAGGACGTGGTCAAAGTCACAGTGCCAATTGGATGCTCACTTGGGAACGAGAAAGGGCACAAATTACTCAAAAGTCCAATGAATTCCACTTCCAATACAGCAGTTTCTGGGTCCACAGAGAGAGCAGGTTAAAATTGCTTAAAACCTGGAAACTGTTGAAATATGAAGAAATCATATGCTGTGAGCCTGTGTGTTCCCTAGCTTTTCACTGAACTGGAAATTGTTGGGTTACCACTGTGGTCTGAAACCTTTCCCTGGCAGCTGGGCTTGGTGTCCAGAGAGGCGAGCTGTGGCTCCTGGTTAAATCACACAGATGGAAACCAGGCAGCACTTGGGTGTGGTGCTCATGCTTTCTCCTCGATTGCCCAAATTAAGCTGTCTAACTGGGTTCCTGGAGGAGGCTGAGGGCTTGCCAGGGGTCAGCGAGCATTTCCTAACAACTCTCTAGACTCTGGGGAGTGTCCGTTTTCCTTTCTCAAATGACACAGTTAATGCAGAACAGCTCAAAAGAATTTTCTAAATTTAGATTGCTTTATTTGCTTCTTATATTAATTCAGAGACTATCACATAATGCCATATTCCTCACATGTCTGTTTTGACCCTTGATTTTATCCAATCTCAGTTTGGGGATATTCTAAATGTGTGAAATTACATTTTTATGTGTAAATAGAATTATTCTTCATTATTACTCTGATAATAATAACTAATATTTTGTATGTCTACTATGGGGACAAGGCATTGTGCTAACAGCTCTATACATATTATTTTGTTTAACTTATTCAGCAGTCCTGTGATATTGGAGCTATCATTATTGTTATTCTCAGACAAGAAAGCTGAATTTCAGAGAGGTTAAGAAACTTGCTCAAGATCACACAGCTAGCTCATGGTGCCGTGGGATGTGGCATCAGGTGATTTGACTAACACCTCATGTTCCTAACCTCCATACCACACTGCCTCCCTGGTATAGGTTCATTAACTCTATGAGGATAATTTGAGAACATTTGTCTTCCTACAAAATGAATTGCTTTTGAATCCTTATTTATCTCCTCTTTAAAAGTTGACTTTGTTTTCCTGGCTTGTCTGAATCTACATTTACATTTTCCATAGGAGGAAACTGACACACAGAGAAAATAGCATGTCGGCAGTATGGTTCTTCTTACCCTCTTCCATTCTTTCCCTTTTCCCTCCATTCTCCTTCGTTTACAAGGTACCCATCTCCAAGGAGTTCAATGTCAAATTTTAAGGTTCTGTAGTTACCAATAATTTGTCTAGTGCCCAAAGGCTAAAGAAGCTATGTCCTTTGTCCTCTCTGGAATTAAAAGGAAACTTTGTTAAACTGTTTGAAAGGTGATAAAGGAAATTGATTCTTAAAAGAATTGTAGTCTTCAATTCTTTCCTAGATGACAGTGAATTTTAGAAAGAATTTATTTATATTAAGGTTTATTAATTGAGAATAAGATAAAAGATGAAAACAGTGTGTCCTTTTGGCTTCTGGAATTAAAGACAAAATATGGTTGTTCACTTGTTCTGGAAAATATAAACTAAGGAGTTCTTTTGGGCTATCTGAGAAATTCTGCACACAGTTTGATCTATTTGTGAACCAGAACTGGAAATTGGGATGTAAATTATATTCTGTGTCTTTGCTACCTTCTCCATAGACTTGTGGAAACCACATCTTCACCAAACATTTGGAAAACAGGTGCTTTCCTATCTCACCTGTACCATTGCTATAAAAACAAAATGCAGAGCACGCCTTGATAATGGTCCTGGGTCAACATGAACCTTGTAGTTCAGATAGTTGTTATATTTTATTTGTCTGAGGAAAGGTACAGATGTGGAAAAACAGATGTGCTAAAAGTATCCTACAGAAACCCTGGTCCTTCCCTCTCCTATGGTAACTGAAAGGTCAGTCATCCTAGCAGAAATCAGAAAAACCATCCTCACACCTGTGTTGCTCCTTGCCCAGTGAGTACTCTTAAAGAAACCATCAGTGTATGCATTTGGTAGATGTTTGTTACAGTCTTCATGATTTTCCTACAGTTTGGGAAATTAGCTGCTCTCTGATGATAAAAAGCATCCCAATTTTCTCAAATTCTCTCCAGTGAAGAACAACACATCTGGTTGAAACCAGAGACTTTGGTGCAAAAATAATGTCATTTTAAAGATTTCATCCTATGCTGTCCCATTTATCCATTTCTAATTCCTAGTGGATGATGCTGGTAACCTGCCCAGTTTTGGGTAGCTGTTTAGTGCAAATAATTACAAGCAATAACTAATTCTTTTCTATGCTTCATCTCGAGAGAAATCCTGTTTCTGCAGTACCCAGTGATTTATTGTTTGCTGTGCACATGAAGAGAGTCAAATTTTAAAAACAGCATTAAGATTGTTCTGGAAGAAAGGCCCACTCCCCACTTATATCATTATCTTTAAGTCATGTACCTGGTAGCATATGATTGTGGGTGGACTGAGGCCCAGTGAAACTTTGGAGACAATTTGATGGATTTCTTTGAGATTCTGAATTAGACAGTGCCCCCAGGAGATGAAATCAGGGTATTTTCTTTTTTTGAGTTCTTTTTCTTTTCCTATTAACTTCCCTACTTTTCTGAGGGTTAATTAGTTTTTTTCTTTATTCAGGGAATGGGCCGTTGGATTAGGTTGATGACAGGCTAATGAATGGACAAGTCCAGCATTTACCAGCATTTTTGCCATTGCCCTGTTTCTGCTCAGATCCCGTTGGTGTAAATAAGAATTATAGTAAAACAATGTGCAGACATTGGGAAGTCAGGCCCCTATTTTTAGGCTCTCTGGAAGATTTTCTCTTTATTTGATCTTGGTAGTTTCAGTCATATCTTCTAATACAGTTTCATACAGATGTAATCTAGCTTCCCCAGCCTAGTACGACCCAAATCAAAATGATATTATACCTCTTCACAGCTGTAAATCCTTCCTCAAATTAAAGCTCTGAAATCTAATCTGCTAGAGGTCCACAGAGAAGGAGGGGAGCCTCCAGCACCCCACCAAGAATAGCATTAAGCATCTAATGACAACTTGACAGAGACTTTTATCTTTTGTCCCCTGTGAAATAAAATCTTCAAAGTTATCTGCCTTTTCTTTGAAACTTAGCACAGGCTGTACTTGGCCAGGTGTCTCAAAGCTGATGCCAAGAGGGCAAAGATGGAGGGGTGCGTGTGTGTGTGTGTGTGTGTGTTTGTGTGTGTGTGTGTTTAACTCAGCTTGGTTTGTGCTGTCTTATTTATTTATTTAATGACCTAGGAAGAAGTGAGGATAAATCTGACATGTGACTATTTTCCAATAAGGTTAAAGACACAGATTCACAGAATCCCAATGAGGACTCAAAGAGAAGGTTGATGAATTAATTGAACTCATCATTTAGTCAAGGAATTAATTGCTCTGTGTAAAGCAAAGAGAAGTTAAGAAATGACGAGGGGTACATCAATCCTATATGAAAGGAATATCTGAAAGCTGAAGATCTGATAAGCTGGACTTCCTGACAAAGTTCAACTGAAAGGGTGGAGAGAGTGGGCAGGGCACCAGGCAGGAGGCTTGGCAGGGTGTGCAGAGAGGGCTGCCATGAGGCTGGGTATGTAGACAGACATCCATGTTAGGGACCCAGATAAGAGAGACCCTGGACCAAGTGTGTCTTTTGCCCAGAACATAGTTACTTTGCAGAGAGGCTTGTTGTGATGGTCCAGTGGCTACCTTTTTATCTTCATTACATCAGGGATTTTCTGGGGCTTCAAACATGTTCCTTTTAAGTCAGGACTCTGTTTGCATTAGGAAGAGGCCAGGTTCTTCTGGTTCAAATAAGAAGGCATGTATATATCCTCAGTGATGGTTCAGGTTGCCCATATGGGCCAGGTGGGGAATGTTATTCAGACTCACTTGCATTCTGTGCTAGTATCTTCTTTGGCAGTCACTTTCCTCACACACTGCTTTCATTCGTAAAAATGATGGCATCACATTCTCTTCTGGGGTGTCAGTTAATGATCCCGGAGTAAGCCCCCTTGGTTTTTCTGAGATAGCATTAAAAAGTAAGTCCAAACCACCTACCTAGAAAAATCTTGAGATACTTAGTATCCAAACACATAGGAGTCAGATAGGGTCCCAGTTTGAACTAGGTTCTCAGAAGATACTTTCAGAAAGATCCGATAAGACAATGCTCCCAGAGTCCACTTGTATTCCCCAGGGCAGCCATTGTGACAAAAGAACAGAAGTTCCTGATAATTTCATTCAAAAAAAATGTTCTGTGAGTTTCTACTAAGTGTCAGGCAAATTGAGTCCTGTTTTTTTAGGTTCTGGGAATATTGGAGTAAATAAAATGAATTATATACCTGGTCTCATAATAATGGCTGTTTCATCTTTAACAAGTTACTTAAAGATTTTAAGTATCCTAAAGTTACTTGGGACATCCTATTTTCTATAAAAACATTATGGGAGTCAGAAATTTAGAATTACAGATTTAAAAAATTCAGCCTGTATTTTGTTATAACTATTTATGTGTTATAGGATATTTTAAAAGCAAAGCCTGTGTCTTACTTATTGCTATACACATGTTGCCTGGTGCACAAAATTGACTGAAGGGAGTGAGATGTAAGAGAGTATGGAAGCAGACAATGGCTGGGAGGAGAACTTCCATTTTCTCCACCTGGCTTCAGGCAAGTTAAAGACCACACCAGAGGGGATAGATTGCAGGCTAGCAGGATTTTCCTGAAGACCCCTCATATGATGACTTCCTTACTTTTTCTAGAAGCATACTACTATGACAGTTGATTTCTAACTGCTTTTCAATTCATATTTCACCAGTATTACATCCTAATGCTGTTCCTTCTGTCTGCTCAGGATTAACTGAGCCTACAGATCACTAATGTCTTCCACATAATTGTTTTTCATAAGTCATAAAGGTTTCAGATTTAAGCCTTGGTGTCTGTGGTTGAATACTGCAAGTACACAGTATGTCATTTTAGAGCAGAGCACAACTCAGGGCAGAGTACAGCTAAAACAGAGTGGGGTACAAATGCTAGTTTTATCACTTACTAGTTTTGGAACTGTAGCTAGATGACTTGATTTCTACAAAGCCCAAATTTCTCATCTGTAACATGAGAATATAGATTCATGTAAGTATTACACAGAGCTACATGAAATGGCATGTCGAATTTAAAGACTACCACCTAGCACAACTGTTTCTTCAGTCAGAAGATCTTGTGCTTGGCCCTGGGACTCCAATGATGGGGTATTCATCAAGTGAGGTTCAACTTTGATGACAAACAGATCCAGCCATGCAACTGCATAAGAAAATAAAAGATTATTTCTTGCTCATGTAACAGATTAGTGAAGATTTGTTGCATGTCTATATGTGTAGCAGGTACTAGGCACTAGAAGAAAGATCTTAGAAAAGGCAGGCAAAGTCTCATGGTGCACTGAAGAAGGGCTTCATGGGAGAAAAGGCTACTTGTGTTTGTATCCAATGTAATGTAAGTTATACGACTGTTAACAGCAAGATCTCAAAGCTGTGAGAGGGGATAACCTCTGAGGTATATGAATGCAGGAACCCTAAGAGGGAAGCATGTTTCTCTGAAGGACAGAAATCTGAAATGTGGCAAAGGCTGAAACTGCTGATACAGGATAACGTCTTGGAATAATACATTTTTTCAGCACTTGATTCACACAGACTTCTATCCCTCATGAATAATTCTAGTGGAAAGCATGCCTTCCCTAGGATCAAAACAAACAAACAAAAGAAAATCCAAAACAAAGGAAGACAAAAAACCCAAACACTGAGAACATCATGGCCTTAAATCCTCATGAAGTCTGAGTTTCAGTGTGTTTATCCAATCAGTCGAGGCTGAGGTGTTGACATTGGATTTATATGCATGACAATAGCCTAGTTCACAATCTACTCAAAAGCTCTTTTTCCCTTGGTATTGTGATTATTTTTCTATATTCCCTGTGTATGAAATTCATGTAAGTACTAGTTTTACTTTACATTTCCCCTGTCTGTCTCTCACTTAACAGCATGTTTAGTCCTTCCCACCTAATGACAAAAACAATTTTCTAAGCAACTAAGAACAAGTTTATATAAAAATCTATCCAGATTTCTACTTTGAAAAAAAAAATCCATTGATGAAGTGTGCTATGCTTGAAGGACAGGGACAGATGGAGGCACAATATAAAGTGAGCTGTGAATATACTCCTGTCCCTGTTGGTCACGATGGCCTTTTCAGCCAATTTGGAACGGTGAGGAAAGGACCAGTTGGGTACTCGTTACCTGTAGAAAATACTGTGGGGGAGGCACCATGAGATTTGAGGAATTTGATTTGAGTCAAGATTTGAGTCAATCTTGACTTCTCTGCCTGCAAGTTAAGTCATCTTGAGCAAATTATTTAACCCCTCTGAGTGTCATCTTTCCTGCTTCTGAAATGGGGATTACGTTCCCCGGGTTATACATGGTACATAGCCATAAGAGCCAACATCATTAAAAAAAATGCAAAGGTTATTCTGCCTACCTGATGGACATCCCAATCACACACTGACTCTGTAATCAAAGGGTTCATTTTCTCTAGAATTTAACTGTTAAACCACGCATCTGCATTTTAATTAGTGCATAATTCCTTTTCTTCCTTAGTCAATTGCCAATCATTCCTTATACTTCTCCAGTGGCCTGCCTCTTGCCCATCTCTATACAGTGCTCTGGGATGACAAAAGTTTCAGATTATGTAGTGTTTCTGGGCTCTATATTTTGCTTCATTGGTCTGATTGATAATACCACATTGTTTTGATTGTAGTAATTTTTAAAGTGGATAGTTTAGGTCCTTCTTTGCTTTTCTTGTTCAATATTATGTTGGGTATTCTAGGTCTTTTGAATTTCAATATAAGCTTTAGAATCAGTTTGTTAATATCCACAACGTTTATATGTATTTCCCGCATGTTTTTCATGTAATATTTAGCATAGTCTCTAGTGTGTGCCTTAAAGAGCTGTCAGCATTTCAAAATAATTTGTTTAAAATGGTCCCATTTATGCTTAAAAACTTGGTGGGAATAACTGTAATAATATGTAAAACATGAATAATTTTACCTCTGGAATGAGAGAAAGATTGGCATGATGGGATCACTTGCAGTTTAAATGGTTTAGTCTGCTTGCTTCTGAATGGTTTGGGATTTCTGTAGCAACAATGTATTTATGAATTACTTGGATTTAAAAATTAAAACATTTAATTTTTTCCAAACAGTTTTAGGTTAACAAAAAATAGAGTGATAAATACAGAGCATTCCTATATATTCCACCACTCCCCCATCTTACCCTATTATTAATATCTTGCACTAGTGTAGTACAAGTCAATTATGATGTCTTATATTAATCAAAGAGTGTAGTTTGTATTAGGGTTTACCCTATATTGTCCATCCTGTGGGTTTTAACAACCCAACCAGGTTATCCTTTCTTCCTGTACCCTCTGATCTGTCTCCTGTCTCCATTGTTTTGCCTTTTCCAATATGTCATATACTTGGAGCCATACAGTATATAGCCTTTTAGGGTTGGATCCTGTCATTTAGCAATGTGCACATAGGAAGGTTCTTCCTTATCTGTTTATGACTTGAGAGCTCATTTCATGTTATCACCTTGGGATAATATTCCATTGTCTATATATACCACAAGTTGATTATTCATTTATCTGCTAAAGGGTATCTTAGTTGCCTCCAAGTTTTGGAAATTTTGAACAAAGCTGCTATAAGTATCATGTACAGGTTTTGTATAGAGATGTTTTTAACTCCTTTGGGTAAATATTAAGGATAATGATTGTTATATTATATGGTAAGAGTGCATTTCACTTTCTAAGAAGTCACCAGTCTTCCCAAGTGAATGTACTGTTTTCCATTCCCTCCAGCAATGAATGAGAGTTCCTATTGCACCACATTGTTGCCATTATTTGTCATTGTTATGGTTTTAGATTTTGACTGTTCTAATAGATCTGCAATAGCATCTCACTGTTGGTTTAATTTGCAGCCTCCCCCTCCCAATAACATATCATGCTGGGCATCTTTTCATATACTTATTTGTTATCTGTAGATTTTCTTTGGTGATGTGTCCTCAAAAGTCTTTTCCCAATTTTTAAATTGGGTTATTATTTTCTTATTGTTGAGTTTTAAGAATTCTTTGTACATTTTGGGTAGCAGTTCATCAGATATGTCTGTTGCAAATATGTTCTTGTCTTATTATCCCCCTTGATGGTAAAATTAAAAGCAGAAGCTTTTAATTTTGATGAATTCTAACTTATTTCTTTCATGGATTGTGTCTTTTGTGTTGTATCTTTGACATTATTGCTGTTTCCAAGTTCATGTACTCTTTCTCTTCTGTTGTATTCTAGGACTTTTATAGTTTAGTATTTTACATTTCTATATTTAGGTCTATATCCATTTAGTTTTTGTGAATGATAGAAGGTCAGTCTCTAGACTCTTTGTTTTTTGCATAAGGATGTCTAGTTGTTCCACCATCATTTGTTTAAAAAGACTATCTTTTTACCATTCAATTGTCCTTCCTTCTGTGTTGGAGATTACTTGACTATATTTTTGTAGTTCTGTTTCTGAGCTCTATATTTTGCTTCATTGATCTGATTGACAATACCACATTGTCTTAATTACTATGGCTTTGTAATAATTTTTAAAGTGCATAGTTTAGGTTCTTCTTGCTTTTCTTGTTCAATATTATGTTGGGTATCCTAGGTTTTTGAATTTCAATATAAGCTTTAGAATCAGTTTGTTAATATCCACAAAATACTTGGCTGGGATATTTTAAGTTGTAATTGCTTTGAATCTATAGATCAATTTGAGAAGAACTGATATCTTGACTTTGTTCATCAGCATTTTATAGTTTTGCTTGTATAGATTTTATACTTTAAAAAATTTACGCCTGAGTATTTACATTTTTAGTGTTAGTGTAGATAGCATTTTGTTTTTAGTTTCAAATTCCAATTGTTCATTTTGGGTATATAGGAAAATAATTGACTTCTGTATATTAACCTTGTATTCTGCAACCTTGTTATAATTGTTATATAGTAGTTATAGAAGTATATTACTTGTATATGTAAAAATTTAAAAAATCAAAGAGAATGGAAGAGAAAACTGGCCCAGAACAACACCTGGACACATCAAAATCATTAAAATATGATAAAATATTTTGGTACCAGGTGTAGATTTTATGGATTTCCAACAGTGGTTTAGAATCTCTTTCATTTGTAATTGCTAGTATGTAGAGTCATATGATCAATTAAACAGAAAAAGCACCAACATATTGGGTGCATTTTGAAGAGGTATGTTGTAAGTCATATACTTGTCAAAACAAGTGACATTATATAATATATATAAATATTGAATTCAGTCAACATGCAAAGAAAAGAAGCACATGAAACCAAAAAATGTAGACAGTGTTCCAATGATTGTGGCTCAGTGACAAGAGATGTTAGTGGCAAGAGTATTAATGACTCATAGACACAGTTTCAATGTAGAAAGCAGGACCAAACATTCAACCCTCGTTCACACAGTGTACAACAGAGAAGATGTCATTTTAGCATAGTGTATGACTTCTGAAAAATAGCTTCTCCATTTCTTTTCTTCGTACATCTTCTCATTTTTCTCTCTTTTGCAATATTTATTCAGATCCACTTGAGAAGAATATTGTAGGAGATGTAGTTCTTGCTGTTGGTTTTGCAATGCAGAAAGTTTCAGGGTCTTGTGTAAAAAGATCTTATTCATATTATAGTTCTGAAAAATGTCTTTTGCCACTGTAAGTGGGAAAGTCTCTAGAAGGTAGAAATTATTTCTTTTATATCATAATATGTCTTGCAATATCTGGCAGGATGTCATGCACATAGTAGGTACTAATAAAATATTTATTTAATGAATTAATGGATTATGTTACTTAAAATACTGTTATGATCAGTAAAGTTACTGAACAGTGAATTGGACCATCACTTTGCTCTGACTAATGACTATAACTACAATGAATATCCCATTTAAATATCTGATTTATGTCAGTCTTTTAACTGCTGTTCTTTTACTATAGTAGCCTGGTGGTTTGCACTGGTCATTAACTTTCTGTCTAGAGTAATAAAACATTAGTATAGACGTGATACACTTAGCCCTCAGAATTACATTTCCTACATGATCATACCTGGTTTGTCTGAGAACAGGTGAATGACTTCTCTAATGATTCTAGAATACTATGGTGAATGACAAATTACTGGTGTCTAATATTATGTGATTGGTAAATGACTGTTATGTTCTTTATTTTCATCCCTCCAGGAAGGCTAGATTATTCCCAAATAGCAGATTGCCATATGAAAATGCCAATATTTACTCTCTGTCAATCCAAGGTAACAATTCGGGAACAGTCATTTGATACAAGACACTCTTATGAATTTTTACAAATCAATAACTAGTTAGGAAGAATGATTCTCCAAGGCACTCTGTTATGGCATGACTGACCTTGAGATCCAATAGGGTGAGTTTAACAAAGAATTTCTGTGGCTGGCAGTCCACATTGTTGCCTGAATAGAATAGGAATCCCATTGTGTTTGTGCTCCTAAGTTGATTTAAGTTGTTTATAAGTCTCAGAACAATAATTCCATAATCCCACAGTGATATTATGGTAAAAATTTTCAAGGAAAATCAGGAAATGCTCATTTCCTCACATGGTATTATGATTTAATTGACACATCTCATTTCCTTTGTGTCAGGGGTTACAAAGGCACAGTTCATCACTTTTCTTTTTGTTTTACCCTGGATGCGCACCTACTTCCTAACATACATTCCCCAGGTCTGAGCCAATCATGGATGCTTATTAACTATTAATGCTGCTGCTTTGCTTGCTCACCTTGTACCTCTCCCTCCTTTTCTCCCCCTCCCCATCTCTTTCCAAACTGTAATGTGTCCTGCTTTATGCTCTTTCCTGCTCTGTCAGTTTTCTGCTAGCCTTCTTGTGACATTGTCGCTTCACTTCACTGATCTTATTTGTAAAGCTGCACATACTCATTTTACCTCTGATTTTGACTTCACTGCTTCCTTCCCTTAGATGGCCTGTCCTTACCTCTGCTGTGTAGCATGTAGATACCCCTAGCTGCCCTCTGAGTCCTCTCTCTGCTGTGCTGCATGACGAGGTTGCCAGTCCCATGAGTGCTACCATAGTAGCTCTTTAAGGCCAACATGAGGAGAGTCATCTAAAGTGTGGACAAGAGAGTGTAAGAGAAAAGGAAACAGGGAATGATGAGAGAGAGAGCAAAAGAAAGGAATGGATGTTAAAGAGGAAGGAATGGAGGGAGAAGGGAAGAGATGAAGGGAAGTGAGGATGAAGGACATAGAAAGGAAGGATGAATTAGAGGTTGAGGAGAGGAAATGTGATTAAATGCAGAAAAGGTATTCCAGTCTTATATAAAAGATCCTCTTCATTCAAGGGCTAAAGTTTTCCCATTTATTCACTAAATCACAAGCTTCACTTACTTTGTACTGTTGCCCATTCTCTTGGTCCCTCTGTTGCCAACTGAGTTAGTCAGCTTTCTGTCACTGTAATGAAATATCTGACATAATTTATAAAAAGAAAAGGGTTGTTTTGGCTTACAGTTTCGGAGGTTCCAGTCTAAGATCAGGTAGACCTGTGGCATTGGTTCTGATGGATTTGCCAAATGGCACTGGCAGGCATTGCATGGCAGAACAAACTGCCACATCCTGGCCAGAAAGCAAAAGCAGAAGAGGAAGAGGATACAATACTACAATCCACTTCAAGGGCATGACTGTAATGACCTAAGGACCTCTTACTGGGCCTCACTTCCTGAAAGTTTCATCACCTCACAATGATACTACCTTGGGACAAAGCCTTGAACATGTGGACCTTTGGCAGATATTCACTCAAACCACAGCACCCACCTTCTTTCCCAGTTCATCTCCCTCTACAGAGCCACTCCACCCTTCTTGCTTATCACCAGACAAGCTCTCCCAGCATGAGGAGTGGGCTCTCTTGGTTTCTTTCTCACTCTGCATCCCCCAAAAGCTCTCCAGATTACACTCATCCTGTGAAATGTGAAGATGCTACAAACTTTTGCCAGAACTCAAACTGAGGGCCTAAGGGTGACCTTTATATTTTATAAGGGAGCCAGAGACAGTGGAAGCAAAAGTCAGACATTAGCAAGATAAGAAAGAGACTTTGGGAAAGTTTTAGGGTTGAATCCCTTGCTAATATTCAGAGCCATGTGCTGCCTATAGACAAGATCCTTTTCCTATTTTATTTAAGCAATGACATTGGGTTATTCTTGGCTCTTCAGCCTCTAAATGGCAGTGTGGGCAATACAGTCAGCCTCATAAAGTCAGGGATTCCAAATAGCTTCAAAACATGCCAGGTATGAAGTGCTGCCAGCACCTACCCAAGGTGTTACATTGAGAGGCAGTTGAAGGCTGTATATAGACTCAGTGGAAAGGGTTCTGTGATTGATTAACAATGTGTATCATAGCATGAGGAGGTGGAAGTGGTGGTCTCTGTGCCAATCTGGTCTTTTGCTATCTAGTCTTAAACTTCTTATAAGGATATGTTTATTACTTTAGGCAGATATTTCATAGATCTGTCTTGCCAGAGAGAGGAATAGTGTCTCTTTTTAAAGCAAAATTTGAAATTTAATAACCCTACACCACCACTCAAATTCATTTTCTTTGGCCTTGGACTAAGTGACCTGGCTGTAAAAAAGGCATGATGTTAATAAACAACAGATATATGTTTGCCCTTACATTAGAAATTATTCAGTGACTAAATATTTATTCTCTATAGCTAACACTAGGCGCACAGTTCTTGATAATAGTATAAGAAGGTATTTGTTGTTTGTTTCAGTGAAATTAGGTATCTTTTGGTGGAGTACTCCATTTGATACGTGTTGGAGAAGGTGAAAAGATTTGCATGGCTTCTCAATCAGATGTATTTCTACTATGGTAATGCATATATGTATCTCCCTGGAGTCTCAGAGCTGACTGGTAATTTAGATGGCTCTTGACACGTGTGATTTGGAGAAGGAAGGACAGAGAATATGTGACTTATTCAGAGTTTCACAGTTAGTTCATGGCATAGTTCTTCCCAAAAACAATTAAGGTCTTTCTTTAGTCAGTCCTCTCTAAAAGTCATAGAAACTCCAGCCTACTGTCAATCAAAGAGGTTGCCTTGGGATTGGACCAGAAGCCAGGTCAGGCATAATATTTCTGAGCCATTTCAGTGGGTGAGAGTGACTCAGCACAACAGATGGGAGCCAGGTGAATAATGGGACATCTCAACACAAGCTTTGAAGCCAGGCTAAACAGGGACAGTACCAGGACCCTACGTAGAAGCAAACTGTGTGTGTGTGTGTGTGTGTGTGTGTGTGTGTGTGTTGGGGTGAGGGGTGCATGTGACTGCCAAGAACAAAGTCCAAATAACCCCACACCACTACCAATGGATAGAACTAGCTCAAATGTTTAGAAGAATAAAACCCAACTATTGAATTATTCATTCTATGGAGACATCTTTTGTTAGTCATCTTACCCTGTTATGTGGACTTGGTTGTTTAGTAACAGAGTAATGATATTCCAATAGGTAGGTCCTTAGATCTGGTCTTGCATAGCCCTGAAAGTTAGGGCATCTTAGTCCTGCTGTCTATAACAATTATTTACAAATGGTAAATACTATGGAAATTTAGGTATTACTGTGATGCAGATAAGTAAACAATGGTTTATTTCCTCATCTATATAAGAAGCTGAGACTAAAGGGGCCCTTCCTTCCTTGGCATCCTGTCATATATTTTTGAGATGCCTGACTTGATCTTGGTTTTACCAAAAATATCTACCAGGGCATCTTTTGTTTAAAGGCAAATCTCACCATCCTCTTTTTCATTGAAGAAACTGGACTTTGTGTTTAAAACTGGACCTTCACTTCTGGGTTCTAGATGGCTTTTCTATGCTTAATTCACTGTAGGGGCTGAATTATGAATCTCAGTAGGTTGAGAAGACCTTACTATATGAAATAAGCCTCATATCCCAAAGCTGAAGGTGCAGGAGGGTCCCTTGGCTAGGTCCTCATGGCACTATCTCATTTTAATCTTTACATCAATATAAAGTATCTGTTCTGCCTCTTATTTTACAGATGGGAAAACAAGACTTAGGAGTTCATGGCATGAGGTTATTGAGCAAGTATATTTAAGCTGGGATTGGTGCCAAGGTAACTGATGGGTGGTAGCCTTCTTCTCATCATTGTCCTAGGCCTCCTCCTGAGAGAGAGATTCAAGCTCTCCAGAGTGCCACAGAGTGAGGGTATTGTGTTTCCATGTAGTTACAGAAAAAAGCAAAAGAGAGCTCCAGGTAAATTACCTCTTAAAAATTTATAGCAAGCTGGCCTAGTGGCTCATGTCTGTAATCTTAGCTATTTGGGAGGCAGAGATTGGAGACTGGGAGGATCATGGTTCAAGGCCAGCTAAGGGAAAAAGTTCACAAGACCCTGTTTCAACCAATAAAATCTGTATGTGGTAGCATACACCTGTCATCCCAGCTACTTGGGAAGCATAAATAGGAAGATCATGGTCCAGGCTGGCCTGGGCATAAACACAAGACCCTGTTTGAAAACTAACAAAACATAAAGGGATGGTGATATGCCTTGAGTGGTAGAGCATCTGCCTCATAAGCCCGAGGCTCTGAGTTTAAACCTCAGTGCCACAAAAGGGGGAAAGAAAAGATTTGTAGCAATCTAGGACTAAAGATGTAGCTTAGTGGCTCAGTGGTAGAATGATTGCCTAGCATGTGCCAAGTCCTGGGTTTGGTCCCTCGCACCACAAAAAAGAAAAATGAAGTTAAAAAATGTAGCAATCTATATGAGCAGCTTCAAGTTGTTTTAATTATATTATTAATAGTTTTTAATGTTTGGTGTAGCTTTCTGAGCCCTTTCAGGCAAGGGCTGTGTGGCTCTGTAATCATTTCTCATGTTGACTTTGCGACTGTCCCTAATTTTTCTCTCAAAGGACTGAAATAAGGTCAAGTTGTTCAAATACTTGCATATGACTTTGGGACCAATCATACCCATACTCAAAATCTCCTAAAACACTCTAGAGTTCTATTAATGCTGCTATGCATCATTCTCTTTGGAATTGTGTGAAAACTCCAGCATGGAATTGTATTCAGGTGAAAAAGTCAGCCTCTTTTTTTAAATGCATGAATTAGTTTAGTTTTTTCTATTTCTGTATTTATTCCTTGGAATTAAATCCCAAAATCATTAATTAATAGAAACATATCAGTAATTGAAGCACTGTATAAATATTTAAATGAATCCTAAGATTATTTGGCAAGTGAAGGTAAATTTAGAATTTTATTGCGTAACTTGCCCTTGGCAATAAATAGACATGTTTTCACCATGCAAGTGCACAATAATGGTTTAATACAAACAAATTACTAGTCAAGTGGAAGTGAGCATAGTTTTAACATAAGTAGAAAAAAGCTCAAGTGCATAGGTATACTAAAAATAATAATGCATGTTATTTATTTGTGTGGTATATAGCTACAACTGCATTCTACCTGCTTTGAAATAAAATTAAAGCAACCAATTAAATACCGATTTGCCTGTTAGAGACAGATCAGATTATAGCAACAATTAAAATCATTGTAGGACAATGTATTAAATGAATATACTCTTCCTTTTGCAACCCATCTTGTGGGAATAAAGTTCTTTATTTTATACATGTGCTTTGAGTACATGCACTTCACGTATACAGTATATTGTAATAACAAAACTCTGGGCTTCATTCAAAGAGGATTAGGAACTTTACTCTGCCTGGCACCTAAGAAATCAGACCTTTCAAGCACATCCCAGGTCTGTGGACAACATGAAGAAAGGTGACAGGTAGAAATGAATGAGTGTGTTATATGTGTGGCAGGGTGGTACTTGCCTGAGCCAGCTGGAGTCATGATGAATGCTTTTCATAAAAGCAAAAGGTTAAATCCCATGCAGAAGGGAATAGGGAGCCATGGGCAGTACTAGGATAAATCAGCACTGGTGGATATTTTGGATTACCAGTGGTGAATGTATTAATGCCTCTCACACAAGAGAAAGGCTTGAGGTCATGCACCTGACAGGTAGAATCCCAGTTTTTCTGAGGTGATTTGGAAGCAACAGAATCGAGTCACGTATCAGTCCCAAAGTGACAGGAATATCATCCAAGTTCCTTCATAAAATTTTGCTAGATCTGTGTGTGAACAACTGTCAGATTTGTGTTTCTGTAATGAAATAATTAACTTACAAAGTAATTAACTTATAAAGAGAAGAGATTTATTTTGGCTCATGGTTCTGGAGGTTCCAGTGTAAAATTGGGTGACCCCCTCACTTAGGGCCTTTGGCAAGGATGACAGATCATAGTGAGAGAATATGGTGGAGCACAGACTGCTCACTTTATGAGCCAGGAAACAGAAAGAAAGAGACTGACAGGCTAGGATCCCAAGATCCTTTTTAAAGTGTGACCCTAATGGGTAAGGATCTCCCTCTAGGTACTACCTCCCAAAGGTTCTACTACCTTCCAAAAGTGCCACTCTTGGGACCTTAGCTTTAACACATGAGGAACATTTAACATCCAAACCATAGCACTGATATATGGTGTTAATATATTTCTTTGAGTCAACTCTTTTTAATAGGCTGGGCATGATTTCGTGCATGTAATCTCAGCACCCAGAAGGCAGAAGAGGAGGATTATGAGTTTGAGGCCAACCTGGGCTATACAGTGAGATTTTTGTCTCAAAAAATTAATTCTTAAGAAAAACCCCCAAACTAACAACTCTGTCTCCATTTAAAATGAGAAGTCATGTCACCTACCATGAAGAGAAGGGAAACAAACAAACAGTACTCAAAGAAAAGACATCATTACGAATTAATTCAAAATTCCTGTTAATAACTCTGAACCTCGGATCTGTGTTCCCTTTTTAGAAGGGGAGGGACATTCAGAAGTGTTGGCTAATTATAGCATTTGGCACCACGTTGGAACTTTCTCCTGTATATAATGAAAGGGATTGAACAGGAATTTCAACACAAATAACTTCTTACCATGCAGCTCAGTATTAACTTAATGCACTGTGTGGTGCTTACTATCTCTTCTCTATGTCATTAGTGACCTGGGTTCCACCTCTCAGATTGATTTCCTGATGAGATGAGCCCTGGAGCTGGTGAAGGAGTAACAGTCAGCTCATCAGAGTATGATAAAGATGATGTGAGAAAATACTCCATCAGGCCAGAGCTGTTGGGTGGGCAAGTCTACTTATTTCCTAGTGTCATTATTGGGTAGCCTTATCTATGCCATTTTATTTTTCTTCTCTCTCAGAGGCAAGTCTGCCTGCGGGGGACTACAGTTCTGCTCTCTCCTCCAGATATAAGCTGAAACTTGGTAGCAGTGGGTCTGTACTTTTTAAGGAGGGGATGATAGGGCAAAAGACCCCAACATACTTTATCATACAATACTGTTGTCACTCAGGACATTCTTTCCCCTCATAGGGCATAAGGATTACCCTCTGAAAGGAGAAAATTTCAGCAGAAGCAGAAAGAATATTTCAAACCCATGGAAGTTTCCCTAGATGGATTTATGCCATTCCTGTCTCTGATCCAAAGGTCAAAGAATTTAGTTTACCAAGTTTCATTAGCTCCAAGTTAACATGAATTATAAAATATACTAACAATTTAATGAGTTATTAGAAAAAATTTAAAACCTCTCCATTAAGTATGCATACCACTTGAAAAGAACCCTCATTTATAGAACATTAAAATGTGAAGAAAATGGTTATTTTATAATTTAAAATGCACTTACTTTCATGTCATGGTTTTCCTTATTTTAGCATCATCTTGTTCCTTTAGTGTTACCTCTGTTCAAATGTCACCCAGATATTAGGCCTTGGTCTCTCTCTTTGTGTAACTCTGACTGAATTTAAAATCTAAGGACATACATCATTTGGGGTGTATCATTTCTTTTTCCTTAACTTAGAAAAAATTCTGGATTTTGGCCTTTGGATGGAGGGTGAGTCAGTGGTACTGTTATGATGATATGGAGTCCACTTCCTGTTTGACTAAGTTTTTCTTTAAAAAGACCAACAACAACAACAACAAAAACCTGAACAATAACAACAAGGCAACACACACAGGAAGTGAAAGAGAAGCTACATTGCCCTTTGTTGTTTGCTGTGTGTTTAAACCTTCTTTTCCAGTGGAGTCTCCCAGCAAGCTAGACTGTCTTTAGTGAATACTTTTAGGATAAACACTTTTACCTTCATTAATGTAGCTTCAATAGCTTGAATCCAGAGCAATATATTCATTACTCTTCAGCCCAAATTGAATGTCACAGCTCACCTGAGAGGCTGAGAGGAAAGGCTGATCCACCCACTTGAACTTAGAGCCCATGAGAAGGAGCCAGGGAACAGGAGGGTATGCTCACCTCCACTGGTGTGCTAGTTTGGGCTAGTTGGCTCAAGCCAGGCATCATCCACAGAGTATGAGCCACTGGAAATAGACGAGGTGGAGAAGTAGAAGACTGAAGTTGCAGAAGAGATTGAGAAGAAGGTTTGGAGAGAGGTTGATAGAGAAACAGAATAAGAGCAAGAAAGAAGCAAAGATAAGGGAGAGAGATTATGTATTAAAGGAGTGAGACTCATTTTCTGCATATCCAGACAAGAGAGAAGATGGACATTGAACTGTGCACCCCACAAAGTCCATAAAAAAGGAAACAGAGTGCTCTAGATGGAGTTCCTTTTCCTTGTTGTATAAGATATATCTGCCTTCAATATATACTCATTGAGAGAAGGCATGAAGAGGGTGGGAGCAGGAGGAAGAGAAGCCTTGAGTCATGTCAAATAAGCTACTTGGTTATTAGGCGAGAAGTACAAAAGGAAATAGGCAATGTTCTCTATCCATCCTTTCTGTTTCCCCTCTGATTTTCACAGACACTTGGTTTTCTGGTCTACTTCTCATGACATGTGTTTCTTTATCTAGCTAAATAGATAAAGATAGATAGACACACATACGTATATATGTATAGTTTCAGGCGAATGAAACCAATGAAAATAGTACAACATCACCAAATTTATAGACTGAACATGAAAATGAAAACAGGGAATAATTGAAACGTGACTTTGGATTGCTTTGACAATGCTGCAGACATATTTATCAGATGGGTGATTGGGGAAATTGCCATTTTAGCCACATTTACTCAGTGCCCACTCAGTGAATGTTCAACACCTCTGCTCTCAATTAAAAATAATCAATTTCTATCATCCTAATGAGTTACTATGAAATAAACACCAGTGATCCCAACTTCAGAACAGAGGATAATTTGCTTTTCTTTGGAGGCAGACTGGAAAGGAATATGGAAAATCCTAGTAGGTATATGGTAAGAATGCCTTCATTCTAAAAGAATTCTACCATTCACCAGTGCTTGCAGGCAGCGAACATGAAAGTAAACTTCTCTAAAGAGATTCTGAGGACGTGACTTCTTACTTCCCTGGATTACATGAAGATGCCTGTCAACAATCCAAATCCATTTCTGCAGTCTGGAAATTTCTGAACATGTTAGAATATAAAAGTATGGTGGTTTCCACCTTGGAGAAGGGTTGACCTGTCTTTTATGATATGGTTATGTGTGATTATTTACTCTTCTTCAGGTACCATAGTGCCTATCATATAGAAGAAAGACTAAATTTTTATTCTTTCTGGTTTCTGATAACAGACACTAATAAAAGGGAAACTGATTTTCACTTTAGTGAACAACTTGGGATCAAAAATGGAGGTCTACCAATGGGATGAGCTGCTCCACAAAGTCGTGATATTTCCATTGGTAGAAGGATTTCAAGCAGAATTGGGATTATGTAGAATCAAGTAGCAGATGCTAACTTGGGGTAACATGAAGTAAAAGAAAGAATTCATTAGCTGGCAATCAAGGAATTAAAAGAATTAAGGTGGGGCAGGAGGATCAAGCTTAAACCCTGGGATGATCAAGATAGAATCTACTTATCTATGGATGTGTCACTATAGTAATAAATGTCTGGTTGGTATGCCACTTCACTTAGGATGCTGAGCCCTAGGAGAGAAGGTTCAGTTGGCTGAATTTCGATCACATTCTCATCCTTTAGCCATACAGAATGAAGACAGTAGAGAACTGACCACACATTTCTAGGGATCCCTTCAAATTCTGTAGTGTAATGATAGGGTACCCACTTGACTATTTTATTAAGACTGCTTATAATAAAGGAAAATTCCCTAAATGGAAATAAGGATTCTATTACAAAAAGGGAATGGGGCCAAAGGGGAAAGAATTAATAAGCAGTGTTTATCACAGAAATTGGCTGAATGTCTATTAGGAAAATTATTAAGGAGACTTATTCCTTGGGTAGGAAGCTGAAAGTAAAGATGTGGTCCCTCTGGATCCAGTGCATGGTCATGGACAAGAAGAATCATCTTTGAGAAATTAGGGCTTGGGCCTCCTTAAAGGTAGTCAGGTACCCTTGGATGATAATGTCCTCTGATTTTTATGATGATTCTAAAATCATCTTCCCTTTGAAGGGTTTTTATCCATTATGTAGTAACCAAATATTGTAACACAGAAAATTCACATGCTCAAAGTCTGGGGATTCCTCTTCACTTTCTCTCTCATTCTGTCCATTCCTTTGCAACAGTTTTTAAACTTTAGGCAGCCTCAAAACTCACAGTGTCAAAAACAGGCAGGCACATCCTTGCACCCCACATATCCACTGCATTCTAGCACCCCCGTCTATACCTAGAGCAGAACTTAGGTCAAAATACTGTATGTTAGCGATTTCATTGTGGATCAAGCTCCTTGATGCAAGGACCTGGTCTTTCACTGCTGTAGTTTTAACATGTGTCACAGGGACCAAGGAGATGAGCAAATGATTAAAATAATGAACAAATCAAAATCTAAAGACGGAACAGAGCCTGTCAGAATTGAGCTGTATGTCAAAGTCTTTTCAAATATGCTCTTATCTATACACTTCTGGGTCCTAACCAGTGCGAATATTTGATCTTCTGGTATCTGTCAGGTGCAGCCTTTCTCTGGGAAACTGAAAGCATTTTACTCTATTGATTTGTTCTCACTAGAGCTGAGCTGTGAGTGCTAAAGAGGCATTTGTTTCTATTATGACTGTCAATAGTATGATTTCAAATTACTTTTATCGTGATGGTTCCAAGGGATCACACTTTTAATTTACAAAGCCAGCTCCCTAGAGCTGAACCAAAGCAAACCATACTATGCTATGGCTTAAGCTTTTAATTCATAGACATTAGTATTGGGGAAAATGAGCTTCCTTTTTTGTTTAATGTCTGTGGGTATGAGTATAGAATCTTTAATCTAGGTATGAACAAAAGTACAGAAATCTTAAAAAACAATGAGTATTTTAGAAAAGAGAGAAGTCATATGAAAAGAGAGGGGAATCTGAGTGAAGTCAGAATGCTCCTGTTTTATATAAGTCTTGGGTAGGTTACCACTCATCTACTGCTTCCACTCACTGCCTACTTCCCATTCATGGGTCTGGTAAGACCAAATCAATAGAATAAAGGCTTTCAGTTTCCCAGAGGAAAGGTCCCTCTGACAGATACCAGGAGATCAAACATTCACACAGAGAAGTATACATATTAGTATATATTGAAGGCAGTAAGAGAAGATATGAAGTAGAACTCAGCCCTAAGAGGCTTCTGCTCAGTATTTCTTCATTTATATTTTGGTTTGTTCATTCCTTTCCTTCCTTTGTTTGCTCATTTATTTTCATGTCCTTAGTCTCTATGCCACATATTAAAACTATGACAAGATCTCTGCCTCAAGAAGCTAAATCCTCTCAGTGCTGCTCTTCTGTGTACACTGTGAAGCCTGTGAGGTGTGGGTGGCAATAATAGCAGAATGTAACTCAGAGAGTTCTTATGAGGATTGAATGAACATTCTGACTCAGATTGTTCCCCATTCTACATGGATTCAGACCCGCTGGGCAATACAAAGGGGGAGGGAGAGTGAGCAGAGAGCTCTTGAATCCCACGCCTGGTCACAGAGGACACCAAGAACATGAATCTCCCACTTACCATATCATGCTATTTCCTACATAGAGGAGAAGTTGGTGTGGAGCAGGGCTGTGCAACTCTACATAATTCCTATACCAACCTACACTGGCCTAGTCAGAAGGCAGCAGAATCAACATTCAATACAGCACACCCTTGAGTGTGCAATTTCAACCTGACCCTTTCATTCTGCACTTCTTCCCTTTCAGGACTTGATTTGTGGCAAAAACACATTTCAAGCTCTCCCCAGATCTTTTCCCAAGATAGAGTTAGGGTCTGTGTATGACTTCAACTCTAATTACTGTTTTCTTAGTTCACACATAATATCATTTCATTATAATGGTTAGAATCCTGTTTCCAGGGCAACCAGAGGTTGACCTAAGCCTTTATGTCCACTTTTTTTTCTTTATTTTTTTTCTTTATGTCCACTTGATCAGAGTCTTGATTCTTGATTCTCTTCACTTCTGTGGTCAAAAGTACTCAATTAATTCCATAGTTCTGATAGCTCTCTTTCCTTTTACTATTTCTCTTCACAAGGTCAGGCTTATCTGTGCAGTTTCTCTAATTATGCTAATGTAAGGCCATGTATTTCTAAGAGCCAACCTTGTTAGCTCTCTCCTACTACACAGGACTCACTGCTGTAAGTACTTCCCAGTACAAAATGTTATTGGAAGCAAAGCACTTGGAACAGTGTCTGGTACATAGTAGGCACTCACCAAATCTGAGCTGCTACTACTCTCATCATCACCATTTTAACCATTATCATCTTATTATGATGATTAAATAAATACAGGGCTTACAAAGTTGTTTGTATATTGCCTGTCCAGAGTGGGCATTCAATAAATGGTTGGTAGTTCAAGTCTCATTAAAGGAATTGAGACTAGAGAGCTATTTAAGAAAATGAAACACAAAGCCTTCCAGGGTTATTGCCTTGGCTGTGTTCTGTCCATTCTGTGGATCATTCACTTCACCATACTTTACAATGAAGATGGATATTCAGAAGACTGGCACACTCAAAGACACTTTGTGATGTTTGATCCCTGGAACAAATTTACTCATTGTCAGTTACTAAGTCAGAAAAGTAGTGTCATATTTTATGCATTCATTTTAGAGTTATGATTGTGTGTTTTTATGAGTTACATGCTCATTTTAAAATGTAAGCAATGCAGAAGATTATAAAGAAGAAAGCAACACATCACCCTAGAGCCAGAAATACCCACTATGAACAGTTAAATCACTCCATTTAAAATCTCTTAAAGCATATGTATAGGTAGAAGATATAAGAATTGACAAGCAAAATAGTAATACTAGCATTATGAGGATAAGGGTAAATTAGAGGCCATAATGGACCTGCTTTATAAATAAAGGTACGAAGAGTGGAGGCATGGCTCAAGTGGTAGAGAGTGCCTGCCTAACAAGTACAAGTTCCTGAATGCAATCCCTAGTACACAAAAATAAAATAAAAACAAATGAAGGTATTAAATGTAATTGAATTTAACAGAAGAAAGTAAACTTCAGATAGGTATTTTTCACCACAATGACTTTTTGTTCCTAAAATGACCTTCCAAAGGGTTAGGAAAAATATGAATACATTAAAAAGTTGGAGTCCTTATGAATTTGTAGCTGCATGAAATTTAGTTATTATAATTGGCTTAGAAAGATTCCCCTGATTAGTTTAATTTCTTCCACTACTTCTCTCACCACCTTTCGGGTTTGTTGCTCACAATATTTGTACTCTGGTGTGTTGTTGTCTTGGTCTGTTCAGGCTACTATAGTATCACAAACTGGGTAGCTTAGAAATAGAAATTTATTTCCTATAGTCTGGACACTGTGAAGTCTCAGATGAAGGCATTGGCAGATTTTTTTGTCTGGTGAGGGCTCACTTTCTCTCCCATAGATGGTGCCTTCTTGTTGGTTCTCATGGTAGAAGGGACTAGCTAACTAACTCTCTGGGGTCTCTTTTTATATGGGAACTAATCCCACTCAGGAGGACTGAGCTATTCTCTTTTGCAGTGTAATTTTTTGTTTATTCAGTTCTGGTATTATTTTTTCTTTGGATCCATCTCTACTAGTCTCTTTTTTAACCAGGGTTTTGCTTTCCAGTATTTTTTATTTTGACTTCGGTCTTAGTTGGATACCTTTCATCATCAAGCAATTTGTTTTCCCAGAGAGTCTCATGAAGGTTATTGTCTCCAAGATGTTTCATTTTAAAGTATATCTGCCTATTGCCTTTGTACTTGAATAACCAACTTGGCTGTTATGACATTGTTGGGTCACCTTTTCTTTCCCTTTGAAGTTTAGAGACTTTGCTATTTTTCTGAGATTAGATGTTGCTGGGGAAAGAGTGAACCCCGTCTGATTCTTTTCTTCCCTCCTTGCTTTCTTCTTGAATGTCAGAATAACTCTAGTTTTATACTTGATGTGTAATATGTTAATTAGGATCAAAATGCTGATTGTTACATTTTTTCTTAATATATTATTTTCCTCCATCAAATTAGTTCTTTCTTCACCTAAGGGAAACATTCTGTGTGATAACTCAGCAATTTTCTCTTTCTGTCCCCATGTCTCAGGAACACCAATTTTTATTCTGTTGGGTTCCATTATTTGTCTTCCAAATTTATGCTCTGTTTTCTGTTTGGTCTAACAACTATACAAGTTGAACATCCCTAATCCAAAAAAATAAGAAATCTGAAAAGCTTCAATATCTGAAACTTTTTGAGTGACCAACAAGATTTCACCAGTGGAAAATTCCATATTTGCTCTAGTGACCGGTCATGTTCAAAATGCAGACACTAAAAATATTGTCCAAAATTACAACTTTTATAAACGCCACAATGCATCCCCACCTAGCACAATAAAAAAATTAAAAATAAAAAATTACCTTCAGATAGTATTATAAAGGTGCATATGACCTTAAATGAATTTCATGTTTATTTTGAGATCCCATCCCCAAAATATCTCATTATTTGCATGCAAATATTCCAAAATCTGAAAAAATGTCTGAAATCCAAAACACTTCTGGTCCCAAGCATTTTGGATAAAGAATATTCAACCAATATTAAATTGAGCTTCTCCATCATGCTGCTAATTTGGTTTGATGTTTCCTATTTCTGTTTTAATTAATTTATTAAAGTTTTGATGGTATATAATATTTGTCAGAGTATTTCCTTATAGCTCTGGAATGCCCTTTGAAAGTCTTACTTATATTTTATCTTCTCAGCTTTGAGCCCTTGTTGAAGATTCTTAGTAACGTCTTCATAAAACATGCAGGGGAAATCTGTTTCTATTCCTGGGTTGTATTTTCTTCCAATTGAATTCTCCATCTGAATTTTGCATTATGTTACTATCTTTCCCATCTCTTCACTTCAGGTAGTCAGTCTGCTAGGTAGTCATGCCTTCTCTTCTTGTTATTCTCACTATTTAAACTGGTGGTGTGAATGAAACTAATGTGAGTGGATCTTTGTCTTCCATTATCTCTTTTCAAGTTACTTGATATTAGTTTGTCTTCCTTATTCTGAGTCATAGCTTAAGGGTTAGATGCTGCTTTCTATCCACATTTCTAAATATAACTGATTTTTCAGAGTGTGGCCCTCGGACCAGCTATATTACTTAATATGAGAAATTCTTGGGTTTAATCTCACATATATTGAATCAGAAACTCTGGAAATGGGACCCAATACTTTGGTTTTCCTAAGCTTTCTAGACAATTCTGATGTACCCTAAAGTTTAAAAACCACTGCAGTAGACAGAGAGGGAGTGTGGGCAGGGAAAACTATCCCAATGCTGAGTGTAGCCCATGCTGTGGAACCCGATCCCTGCTCCGACTTCTGTGATCTATTAAATATCCTCTACATAGGCCCGTTTCTCAGTCAGGACTGTTCCATAGGAACGGAATACTTCCCCTCCTATGGAATAGTCCTTCAATTGGCTTGTGGCACTAAAAGTACCTCTGGTGACTCTTCCTGCCCCTGTGACCTGGTGTGCAGGCTGAAATAATACCTGTTTGAGGAGACATGAATGGGAACTAAGCTACAGCTCTGTTCTCCAAAGGTGTGCCTGGAGCAGGGCTGCAACAGCCCAAGAGGAGGTATATTGGTTCCAGAACCCCTGAGGGTACCAAAATCTGTGGATGCCCAACTTTCTTACATAAAATGGCAAAATTATAAAATTTACATATAATCTATGCAACCCTCCATATAGTTTATATTATCTCTAGCTTATTTATTATACCTAACACAATGTAAATGCTATATAGATAGTTATTACATTGTCTAGGGAATGATGACAAGAAAAAAGTCTATAGATGCTTGGTACAGATGCAATTTTTGTAGAAAAAAATATATATATATATTTTCAATTGGCAATTGGTTGACTACAAGGATGAGGAACCTGAAGATAGAGAAATAACTAATGTTTCTGAGTGTGTGTAGGGCTGGGGTAAGGTGAGTTAATGGAATTGATCTTACCAGACTCTTCATTTCTTTTCTTGGCATATACTTTAAGAATTTATAGCATAAACTCATGCAACTTTACTGCTTTTATGGGTGCTGGTAAGATGAACCTTTTAAATGTTTATCATTTTCTATTTTTATTAGTTTGTAGCAAGTGGAGGCTTGTGGTTTTGTGATTGTGCCTCACTCTACTCTTAATATATAACAAGTGCACCCCATTTTTTTTTACCAACATTTCTGATTATTATTTTTAATCAGGTTGATTTCGTTGGTCATAAGCAATAGACTCAACTTTGAATAACTTAGGCAAGAAAAGGAGGGAGAGGTTTTAGAGGATGCTGGGTAGTGTATGGAATGAAAGAAACAAGTCCCAAAGAAGAGGTGGCAACTGGCACTCACCCAGGACAGTTATGTAACTTAGGAAAGCCCTGGCAATAAGATATCCAAGCTCAAGTACCTTCTTGGCATATGATGTGAGTGACAACCACCCCAGTACAGTTAGGAACTGTTCTTTTAAAGTAGCACTCTCAACTAGTGAGGATTTTTGTATCACCACTACCATATACCACCACCACCAGGACACATTTGTCAATGTCTGGGACATTTTTGGTTGTCACTACTGGAAATGAGATGCTGTTGGCATCCAGTGGATGGAGTCCATGAGCATCCTACCTACAGAGTGCAGGAAAGCCCTCCACAGCAAAGAATTATCTGGAGCAACTATCCATAGTACTAAGGTCAAAAATACTGCCCTAAAGTAAGGGAGCTTAGATAGATAAGCATGATAACTGTTTATAATTTTCAATGAGTAGAGAATTCTTATTAATCCAAGACTGAGTATGTATACTGATTCTCTTCCAACTTCCAATATTTTAAAACTTTTTCTTTTAAATAGAAGAATTAAACACTTTAGTTCCTTGGGGCGTAGTCATTGTGATATTGCCTTAGCTTTGTACTAATACCCAAAAGTCAATTTTCATTCACTAAAGAAAGCTCTGTTAATCCTCTCTGTAATGGTTAAGTTTGTTTGTAACTCTAATGAGATTTTTGAAATTTGATGCCCACATAATAGTCACCATAGGAACTATAAAAACATTGATTTGGTATTAAGTAAGAATTTTAGATCCAAACTCAAGGGATCTTATCTTGGAACCTCACCTCCTTTGTGCAAAACTAACAGGTAAGAACTTCCTTTCATTTTCTTAATCAGGTTGGTATCTATTGTGACTCCATTGTTTATCATTAGGCAATCGACTATGTGACTGTGGACACATTTTTTAATCTCCTTAGACTGCAGTGTCAACAATAGACATTTTTTAAATGGATGTAGAGGAATAGATGAGCACCTTTCTGTTCTAACACTCTGAAATCATGTAATATAATTTATATGGAGTGAACGAGCTCTCCCTTCTGGAACCTAAGGGTTGGGAAGGCTGCTGGTTGAGACAGATCTGTAAGTTTTGGTAGACACTCCAGTGCCAGTCTTTATGTTACTTGTCTTTTGCCACTATGCCCACAGTGTGATATAATACAACACTGTACATTAATACATTTTAGCAGATTTTAAATGAATTTTCTCTAAACTGATAGAAGAAAATGGGAACCTGTATAGGGAAATCCCTTGGCAGGCAGCACGTCTGCCAGTGATTGGTGGTGCTGGAGCACTTTCATCAGATTGCATCAGTGATTTTGCTCAAAATGTGAACAGTATGTTTGTAAAGGCAAACCAGTCATGTCTGAATTGTACAAACTTCTGTCAGACATGAGGAAATGCCACTGTCGAAACTCTAATGCTTCAAATTATTCCAGTCAAAGTTTAAAAAAAAATCACCAAAGATAGAAGTGGCAACCCAAAAGTCTTTTAATACTATAAAATTTCTTTCTGCAATTGGAAAGCAAAGCAAAAGTTGACAGTGGTTCTCAGTGCTGAGGATGTGCCAAGATGTTTATCTTCATTACTTGCTACCAGTATGGCATATCATTATATAAACTTGATTTTGCTTCTAATGAAACATTTAAAATGCAGTTGCTTTGCTTTGCTCCTGTGACAGGATGGAAGATTAAATGACTTTTGTTGCCCAGTGGAATTATCTATGTTCAAAAACTCTACCCAAATTAATTTCTCATAGGAAAATACATTTTTAAATATTATAACCCTATTCATTTTGTGAAAATTAATATTCCCCATGAATGAATATTTTAACCAAAATGTGGTAAGTTTATTAATAACTCTGAGAGGAGAGAAAACACAACTTGCAAAACCATTTTGCTTGATTGGTTACCTTGCCTGCCAACAATTGTTTTAGAGACTTTAAAGCAAAGAACACATCTAATCAATTGTATTCATTAATCTGGAAAACGTTTCCTAAAATTGTTCAAAAAACCATCTGATTATTTCTGAATTAAGTTCCTGTGTGCTCTGCAATATAAGGGCTGGAATTACATTTCTACCATATAATTTGGGGGGTAAGTAGGTGCCTACAATGGTATAACTTTTCAGACCTTTTTACACTTTTAAAATGACAGGATGTGATTTAATGTCCTTAGTTCTGATGCTAATTCCTGTATGCATAATTCTGACCTTCCTTATGCCAACATATTTTTATTTAGTATCTCTACTATTTCTTTTTCCTTTGCATTTGGCACTCTAGCTTTGTTTATATTCCTTCTACCCCCTTGACTGGAACTCCTGACTCAGTGAGTCTTGGTTGTTTTAGCTTCTTCACATACAGATTGGTCACTTGAATCTTCAAAATGGGGTCCAGATAAAGTGAAAAGAATGCAGCTTAGTTAAGCTAAGATAGATTTTCAAGAGTTTGCAGTAGAAGTAGAGGCAAAGAGTTGCCCTTAAATGACAACATTTAATGGTCCAAATTTCCTGTAATTTCTAAGCATTAGATAATGAGACTTGAGCTTACCATTTGGATTCTCCCAGAACCTAACTCAATGTTTTTCATGAATAGTTGGATAATTTATTTGCATGGTGATTGACTGTTTCCTTGTAGGATTCTTTTGAGAGGACACACAGATGTGATTAAAAGTAGATAAGGACTTCTGAGTGTGCAAGGCCAAAGTTCAAGTTCTGGTTTTGCTCCTGTCTAGGTGCAAGACTTAGAGCAAAGTATTTATAAGCCTACACAAGTCCCAGGCATCTATCTATAAAATAATGATGCTGCTGCTTACTAATCATAAATATATTATGATTAGATATCTAATGCTTATTAGCTTCTATAAGATAATTTTTAATAAAATAATTGTATAGCAACAGTTCACACTTGTTATTAGAAGTAGATGAAATGTCTTAGGGTTCTAGGAATGAAGGCTTATGAAAAAAATCTTTCTATCTTTGCTTTTCCCAATATTGATGTTTTCTGACATTTGCTTTAACTGGCCATTTTCAGCACACTTCTTCCTTTGTTTCCCTCATTACTTTAGTATTTCATTCCCTTTCCTTCCAGAACACACAGACATACTGTGGTTCTCCGGGCCTCTGTTGTCTATGAGCACAGGAAATGAGGTGGGAGTGGTGCTGTGTAAAATAATTGTAGAAACAGTTGTGTTTATACAAAGTAGAAAGCACCAAATATATCCGGTACATTTGAGTTTTGCTATCGCACAGATAGTTCAAAGCACATTTTTCCTCCATGAAATATCTAAAATGAAACAGAGTAGAAACTGCACAGGGGAACAATGCTATACCTGCCTTCACATTGGAATTTAAGTTTCATCTTTCCATAATAATGACAACAGCCCACATGCTGTGCATGATGCTATGAAGTAGAAATAATCATCAAGCTCATTCCAGTTGTCAGACAAGGAGATTTTTTGTTTTCTTGCATGCTGGAATCAAACCTGAGCCTTGTACATGCTAGGCAAGTGTTCTGCCACTGAGCTATAGATCCAGCCCTATCATACCTATTCTATAGGCTTCACACTCCTGACGATTTGTTGAATACAATTCATAGACATGGCCACACAACACTAGATAAGATTAAGCCATGACCTACAGGGAGCCATTACCTTACTGTGAGGCCGCATGGGTGATTTAAACCCCAGCAGCAAAGGTGTGCTCAGTCGTGTCTGTTTTGGAGATCCAAAAGGAAATAGCAATCAACAGATTTTGGAATTCTGCGACAGAAGAGACTGCAGGATGGGAAAAGGGGAACAGGTAGGAGTAAAAGAATAAGGCATAATGGAGGGGGAAGAAGGGTGGTCCTGAAGGTTAGTGTAGTGTAAGAACAGCCAAGCTTGGAGATAACCAAATGGGTCAGGAACTGAAGGAAGACCGGAGTGGGTCTGAGTGACCTTGGAGTGCAAGTCTATTTGAACGGCTGAGGAAGATGCCAACATTGTGTTTGGCTGAGGACATGGTAGAGATTGGGTGTTTAGATGATTCTTTTGACCAATTTTGTGGTTATTTACAACAAAAAGGAAGTTGGTAACTTAAAAGCTCATTGTGGGTGAGTACACTTTTATTTGTGAAAAGGAGGAAATATAAGAATGAATAGAGGTTGGACACGGTGGTGCATGCCTGTGATCCCAGTACTAAGGAGACGGAGGTGGACTGTGAATTCAAGGTTAGCCTGCATAGTGAGACCCCGTTTCTCAAAAACACAATCAAACAAAGAAACAAACAAATGAAAAGAATGAGTAGAGGAATCAGTGGAAGGGGGAAACAGAAGATAAAATGGAGAGAGGAGCGATTTTTCTGAGTCATGGAAGAGGAAGTTTGTGAGAGGTGGTTTATCATACTTTACATGGGGTTTGAATGCTTAATATAGTTTGATTACAAAAGAAGATATATTGTGGACAGAAATGCTTGGTGACCATCCATATTCTTTCCCTGAATACCTGTCTCACTGAGTTTAGTCAAAGCAAGTGTAAAAAAAAATGGCTAATACAATGTGCTCAGGCTTAATCCTGAGCAGTTGAAGTCACCCCACTGACCGGTGGTCCACTTTGCTCTCATCCTTCCTCTCTCGGCTCACCTTTGTCCACTCACTTTCTTGATTCCTCCCTCTTCTGACCCCTGTTTTGGTTGCTTTTGGCTTCTGGCTTTTTTGTTTGTTCTCTTACCTTCCAGATCTTGGCTGCCCAATTTTGTCTCAAAATTGAATGCAAGTGAAAAAATCTGTAATGATCCTTTTTCTTTTTGAGATAGGTCTCACTGTGTAGTCCTATGTCTTGTCTCCCAAGTGAAAGGATTATAGACACCATGCCTGGCTTAGATGATCCCTTTTCTTGGTGAAGACTGGGTACAGCAGCTCCACAGTGCTTGGCCCAGTGGATGCCCTCTGCTGTCCCAGTGACATGTATGGGTGATAGTAAAGGATATGATAGGTTGGAACAAAAGGTCCAAGAAGAGGGAGGAGGAATATTGGAAAAGAACATAGGTGGAATGGCCAGCCTAGAATGCAGAAGGAACACATCATCTTTAGAGAGACAGCCCAAGGAGCGAGGAAGTGCAAAGACAAGATGGAGAAGGAAAAGCAGAGGGAACTTACAGTGTGGGGTCCACAGAGGCTATAGAGTGAACAGGCAGAGTTAGATGTAGAGAAAAATGTAGGCAAGTAAAAACAAGCAAAGGCTATTTATCCTGAGGTTACCAACAAGGGTCACCACCATCACACGTGGCTGTGAAAGACTCAGAGACAGGTAGAGCAGTAAAGAAGCTGTATAGTGAGGAAAAGGACAAAATGGTGTTCCCTGATCAGAGGATGTGGCATAGGGAAGAAGGAGGTGGGCCGATCAGAAGCCGAACACTATATGATTGGCTCAGGGAGCTTGTTTAGTTTTCTCTGTCTGGTTGGTACTAAATGTGAAGTCAGGGGCAAAAAACTGGGGAAGCTGGCAGGTATTGATTATGACTATTTAGGGCCAGTTGGAACAGATGTTGTGATTTGGCTCCCCGTACTGGTTGCTATGGATTGTGAGTGAGTGTTTTTGTTTTTGTTTTTATGTGGTCTGGTCATTGACCATTATATATTCAGTCTACCATGGGGTAGGGCCAGAGGCCATTGCCCTGTGTGAATGTGTGTGCGTACCACATTTTGTAGTACACATTTTACCTTATGGCCTGGCCATATAACAGACTCTGTGGCATTCCAGGTGGTGGGTGCCACCACTGTTTCCACAGGGTTTCACACATCTCCCATTGGTACCGAAGAGGACGACGTCTATACAGAAAACTAGAAACAGTTTTTTTGTAGATGTAAACTTTTATAGAAACATTAAAAATAACACTCAAAATACTTTTCTTTTGTGTTTACTCAAATATAGTTCTCAACACAGCTCTGACTTTCAGAGAAGCCTAATTACTTTCATATACCATGAACAGTCGATAGAGCATGGGGAAAAGTCATACCTATAAATTTATATTACTTGAGGGAGAATAGTTGATCTTAGAAATATTAATGCAGCCTCCTCTCTCATATTATAGGTATTAGTTTTATTTGTGAAGTAGAATTTGATTTAGTTTCTGACCCACCTAAGAATGGGACACAAGAGAGAAGGAGTTTTTGCACCTGGGCTGGCTCTGAGTTTTTAATTTTTGAGATGTCAGCTTAGAGGAAGGGTGATGTATTCCTAAAAGAGCTTTACCTGGATTTGCCTCTGCTTTGTTCATAGGTGAGGTTAATAGGATGGAGTAACACAAAGTCAAACATGGTGCCAGACACTCAGTGGGAGGTGGCAAGCCATTTCCAGTTAATACAGAATAATTATGTACCTGCTAATATTTCTTTAAATTATCATTAAGCTACTTATTATTTTTGTTGAGCAGCAAAACTTTTAGGTTGCCAATGTAGATAGCTTAAGTAGAGAATTCAGAGATGATGAGGAAAAATCCTGGCTCTGAATTTTTTTCAGCACTAAGTTCTGGTCTGTTGTTGTTTTGATAAAAACCCCAAATGCCTTTCTCTAGTAATATATGTGCATGTGTAAATTAATATGGAAGGGAAAGTTTAAATAGAGACTAGGCTAGTACTGTTCTTCATAATACCAAAATGCAATGTCAATCCAAAGCAAGTACTTTCCTTGGAAAAGTTTGTGTCATAGGACAAAAAAAAAATGAATCTCTTATCTCTACTACTTGCCCATGGTCTCCAGGGTGCAAAGGAGAGAGAACATAACTAAGTTTAGCAGACTGAACATGGCTCTCATGCTGGAAGAGAAACTCAAAGTGTGTATCCTGGTGAAGATGGAAGGGTGCAGGTGCCCTCAATGAATGTTCACATTCCCCTCCAGAACATGGAGAAAGACTCTGGTCTCCAAGAAATCCTGGTGACAGGCAAGCTGTTCATTGTCTCAGTTTAAACCATCAGTTCAAGGTCAGGCTTTGCTGTTGTTACAGCTTACTTCTTCTGTGCCCGTCGTTTAGGCAGTTCTGCCTCCTAGGCACAGGGACCCACATTGGGTCCTGCCAATGCTAGGGTGTTTACTTTTTTACAGACTCAGGCCATTCTTCTACATGTGATAATTTCCCTTCTTAAATTCCATTCTTCTATGAGTCTACATTACTGTCTAGAGTGAAGATTCTATTTCTAAGCCTCCTTGCTTTTAGATGTGGCTGTATAACTAAATTCTGGTCAGTCAGAATAAGAAGTGACATGTGCAACTTCTGGAACATGTCATTAAAAGTTGGAGGCCTGCTGTGCCTCCATCCTGCAGCCTAGGCAGTGTCTGGGATGACTGGAATGCCAGCCCAAGGTGGAGAAATGAATCTGGATGCAGCCTGAGGTTTTGATGACCACAGTGCCAGCAGCCAGACCAGTTTTGGTCTGCTGATTCCCACACATATATGGAGAAATAAAACCATGGCTGCTTATTTTACTGTATTGCACATAGTTTCCCTAATTTTCAACTAATAGAATATATTGTTTTCTTTTGAGATTCATCCTGCAAATTATCAAGTCATAAATGAATACATGGCATATATATATATTTTAAATATTATATATTCTACTTAACTTTGATAGCATGCATGGAGTTCAAAATATAAGTATGCATATAGTTTCTACTTAGAAGGTCATTTGGTTAAGGTAAATCATCTTAGCAGCCTTTCATTAAAGGACAGTTTTCTTTCCTTTATTTCCCCCATAAGTTATAAAACTAGCATATTGGAAGGTGTTCCTGTTGGCTCATAGGCAATGGAGCCAGAATGACTACACAAACCCAGAAACCCAAATTATTTTCTCTTAAATCATTGTCATATGGTGGGGGTAAATAGTCAACAACCCCCCACACTGTCTCTCTTTTCTCAATGCCAAACAACTTGCAGGGGTTTTGAAAATGTCCACTGTGAGGTAGAGCCCGACAATTCTCTTCCAAACAGCACAAGTTTAGAGCAAGTCAAAATTGAATAATTCCTTTATGGAAAGCACTCTGTTCTGCAGTGTATTTGAATGAACAAACTGAAGAATGAATCTCAGAAGGCTCATTTCATTTTCCTGTTTGCCATTTTCATCTCACTTCATAGCGGAGCATACTGCAAAGCTCCTAACTTCAGCCCTCCACGACACGGGGAGGGCCCAATGCTATACCCGGACTGTGAATTGTTTTCCTGTAAGGATTAAACTTCATAGGCTGCTTATTATGTGTGTGTAAGAGTTTGGAGCAAGTGCAGCTCAGTGGCTGTTTTTCCTTGTTGATATTCTATGGGGAATTGCCTTGGTGCCAGTTCCTGCTTCGGGGGCTCCTTGCTGTCAAAATAATGTAAATACCAGGGAAGGAAAATATGTCTCAGTCTGTTAAGTCCATCATCTTCCTCTGTGACTATCTCTAATTAGGTTCTGAAAAGTTTACTTAAAGAGAAGGTGAGCCCCCAAAACAGAGGGTTATCACGGTGTAGCTGAATGGGGAGGAAGGTTGAAGAAGGGAGTTAGGGAACAAAGCCTCTGGGAAATAAATGTGCACTTGGGCTTCCAGTGTTGGTAAAAATACATGGTATTTGTAATGAAAAATAGGGTTTTAGTTTGAGTGTGTGTGTGTGGTGTTATGCTTTTCTTTATTCCTATTGGTGGATACAGTTCTTCAGAAAATCATTTCAGGATTTATTTTAGGTGATGAAAGCTGTACATTCCATCCCTGGCTCTACATTTCAGGTAGTTACTGTGCTATTAGGGACCTTCGTGGGATTTAGGTGAACTTC
Organism: Castor canadensis; assembly: GCF_047511655.1. NCBI lineage: Eukaryota > Metazoa > Chordata > Mammalia > Rodentia > Castoridae > Castor > Castor canadensis. The sequence goes on along the minus strand of NC_133395.1, from coordinate 118,900,707 downwards.
TATGATGAAGCAATAGTATTTTCAATATTCTGTTCATTCTTTATCATAGCCGAATCCTACTTAGGAACTGTTTTAGATTGCCTCCACCGGGAAGCCTTCCCTGGAACCGTTTTTTTCTGGGATCTTGTGCTCAGTCCCTCTGGGGTTAAGTTAGCTGTTGAACTCGGCTGTGTCCTCTTTCCTGCTGCTCCTAACTCAAAGATAGGGTCTCTGCTTTCCTCACTTTTGGAGCTATAATGCCACATAGTGAATAGTCAATAAATATGTGTTGAATTAATGCATTTTCCTAGAAGGTCTTATTTATGGAATAAGATTTTTAAGCATGTACATAGAAGTTGCAAAATAAATATTTGTTGATTGGATTTCCAATGCTTAAGTAATTCCCCGTTGCAAGGCGGGCATCTCTGAAAAGACTCATTAATGGTTTGGGATATTATTTACAACATTAAAGCAGCTTTCTGAAAGTGCATATATATTATGCCTTGTTTCCTCCTAGGTCTATGGACTCAGTGAAAAATAAACAATAAATCGATTAACATCCTCAGAATTACTGGAAGAAAGAGCATGTTGTCTGTTTTTCCCTGGATGGGTACAGAGGTGGTGGGTGCGGAGGGGCTCTGATTTTCTGGTGTGACCATCAGTGACAGCACTTGGAACATGACTTTGGATTAACATTTGAATTCATGAAGCAGAGCATGGAACCTCTGGTTGACTCTGAACTATATTCCTCTCATCTGTCTGTTAAGGACGTTTGTTCTGAAGCATCCAGCATGTTCTTTTCGTATTATAGACTTGAATAAGGAAAATTTGATTCTTAATTTCTTTTGCAGCTTTCTGTGTCTAGTTACAGTTTCCTTATTTTATTTTACTTATTTAATTTGTTATTTTTCAGGGCTAGGGATGGAACCCAGGGCCTTGCACATGCTAGGCAAGTGCTCTGTCACTGACCTATACTATCAGCTCTAGTTATAGTTTTAAATAGTTAATTTGATAAGAGAACATATTCTATGTTACAACTTAATTTTAAATTTTCAAAAAGCAACATTAAAAGAAGATTTTTGTCAGTTTTCTTGAAGATTTGTCATCTTCTACAGGCATTGTTTGTTCACCTAATTTCATAAATCCAGAGCCTCAAGTCTGTAAATTTACCCAGAGTGGAGGAAGACCAAGGCAGTGACTATGGATAGCTTATCATAAGAGGGTAGAATGAAGGATGATGCCTCTGAGTCAACAGATACCTTAAACCCAGAGGAAAAGAGCACAGGGGATGGGAGGATCCTTGAAATAGGGTTCCCAATCAATACCTGAGGGAATCAGGGAAGGCGTCCAGGAGGAGACCATCTAATAAGTTGGATTTAGCCAGGAGAAAGAAGGAACAGAATCAAGAAAATGCTACCATTTAATCCTAGAAGTTCTTCTGAACCCCAAGCCACTGTATCCATTCTCCAGGAGAAGTTTAGCTGCAAGTGACATTCATGTTACCTGCTTAGCACTTTGTCCAGTAAGAAGTCATATTGATAAATAAAATTATAATCAGAAATGGTGAAGGTGTGGGAGAAATTAGTAGCATCATATACTCATCATATAGAGGTTTAAATTGTTGAAGTCTCTTTGGACAGAAAATTTGATAGTATTTGAACTAAAAATGCCCTTTTAGTTTACCTTCTACAAATTTATCCTAAAGATATGTTCTTATTTGTGGACAAGGACATATAAATAAATGTTCCTTGTAACATCATTTGTATTAGCAAAGGATTGGAAGAAATCTAAATGTCTGTCAAAAGTGAACTGGTCATGTGATTTATGCTGTATCTGTATGATGTAGGACTGTGGTGCTGTTAAAAAGAATTATGTGGAGTACATTTATAATGTAGAGGGCGTGAAAGAGACAGAACAGTGTGTATTATGGGCTTCTTCCACTACATTAACAAAAAAGAATACGTGCATATATGTGATTCTGCAAAGTGATTTTGGAGTACAGGAAACAAATAGGCTGACCTGGGAGGGCTGGAGTAGGAAGAAAACTAACCTTTGACTCTGAGTGCTTGCTTCTGTTTCAGTGTGTTACTCTGTGCTTGTGTGTACTGTGTGATATGTAGGTTAGGTTGACATGGCAATACAGTAATGCATTGTTTAATGACCATGATACATTCTGAAAAATACATTGATTTCATCATGCAAACATCATAGAGTGGACACACACAAATTAAGATGATACAGTATCACTAGGTTATATAATCTTATAGGACCACCATAGTATACATGGTCCGTCCTTGACTGAAACATCACTAGGAAGCACATGACTGTAGTTTTGGACTGAACTTTAAATGGGCACCAAGGCAGGTGGCTTTGTTGCATAACATTTTTGCTGATGACTTCTTGCTAAGCAGAACCTACGGACCCCTATGATCAGTCTCTCAGGAGACTTTGTCTCCCATGTGTGATAGCATTTTATCTATGACCATTTTTACCTGCAGCTGAACTCCAGGTTCTTCTGGTAAACGTGGGAAGCATTTAAGTCCTGTAAGGAATACATTTACAAGTCAACTGTGATCTAAATTATTATTACCAGAGAAGCTTTCCAAAAGGAGAGTCCAGGATCCCACCCCAGAGATTCAGACTTAGTTGGTCTGGGGTGGAGTCAAGAAGCCCCAGGCTCAGAGGCTTTTGATGGAGATATATTGTATATTGTATCTTGTTGCCTCCCATACTCCTTTCTTACTTCCCTTCCTGTTGAGGATTTTTTTTAGTGTAGTAGTTTCCAGATCCCATCTCTAGATTCTGAAGTCATTATTGTGTGCCTCCTTTATTGATGACATGCATTTTAAAGAAAGAGTAAATTGTTAGTAACTTCATCTGTTACTATAGATCAACACATCTTTAATAACTATGGAGAGAAAGGATGGAAATAGGTTCAAGTTCAGCTTCCATAAGGGCTAAGAGGATGGCTCCTCCAAGCTGTCCAATTTATGATGAGACCCAGATTATTTTATGCATGTTCATCTCAGCCTAAATCCTTCTTGGTCTGCATGGATGATAGAAGATGGTAATTTGTCTCCAAGAATAAGGAAGAAAGATTTGAGTTATGGACAGCTGACCTTTCATTTTTTAAAATAAAATAAAATAAAATAAAATCATGACTGCATTTAAATGGAAATGAGTAGGAAGGAGGAGTGATAGAAGAGGAGTGGAAGTGGGAAAGGAGAGAGTGAAGTGTGAGGGCTTTGGTGTCAGGCAGACTTGCCTTCTGATACAGGGTCTACCCTGCAAGCTGTGTGATCCTGGATGTGAGATTGAATTTCTCTGTGCCATGTCTGTGAAATAAGACTGCCATGGTCAGGGAATAAAATGAAAGAATATATGCAAACAGCCTAGCATAGGAATGCCTGGCATTCAGTAGCAGCTAATAAGTGATAGCTAATTATATTAATAAAGGACCAGGAAACAGAAACAGAGGTAATCAATCACATAGGCTTCTCAGCTGCTTCCTTGAACTCAATGGACCCACTAGTCTAGAGATCTAAGTAGCATCTCGGCTGTGCCACTAACTAACATTTTGCATGACCTTGATCGAATCATTAAATTCCTCCAACCTTAGTTTTCCTATTTGTAAAATGAGAAAGTTCAACTACATAGCTGCTAAGAGCCTGTTCATCTCCACTATTATGTTTTACTTCTAAACTGTGGGAACAAAACAAGGAAAGCATCTCTGAAAATTCTTTTCCTTACACCCGCAAATATCAAGTGATTACTTTTCCTATATACAGTTTAGTAGAAGAAAGTTTTCTCTGTGATACATTTGTAATCCTAGACCTATACCAGGTACTTAGAAATTGTTTTTGCTGGGGAGCACTGACTTCTTACTTGGGCCCAAGAGGTAACCAAAAGAAGGATAAAAGCCTGGCACCCCTGCCTTCATTTTATACCTGTCTCCTTTGTCTTAAAACTTTGGGTCAGATATCTGCTTAGGTCTGCTTGTAGGCATGTTAATTATTCAAAGAATGTGGGTCTTAAAAATGGTGATGCCTGACCTGTCTCATCTCCCTTCAAGGCTAAAGGCTCGCAGATAAGAGTAACTGAGGCATCTTACTGTCAGTATTTACAATGTACTATTCCAGACCCCACAAAGGGCACCTGAGAGTCTCCAGTCATTGTCCTAAACCTGCAGTCACCCTGGAATTTAGAAATAGCAGAGCTTGGCAGATAGATTACCCTATGATAAGATCCCCCTCCTCCCCAAGCAGGAACAGTCATCTCATGGAAACTAGATTGTCCCTTCAAGCGGGAAGTACTTCTAACTACCTTGCAGTATCAGATTAGCCAGAGGGAATGACCAACCAGACTTGGACACTTTGACCAAGTCTGCTAAATTATACCTATCTCTTGCCCTTGCCCCAATTCTTCCTCTATTTAAACCTAAAGCTCATGTCAGTACAGAGAAGATGGGCTGAAATGCTTCCTTGCCCTCTACCTGTGATGTGGTCACATTAAATAAATCTTCGTTTTCAGACTTTCATTACTACTCATCTCTTTAATTGGTATGTTGGGACTAGTGACAGAGCCTAGTCTCTTTGGACTCCCAGAGAAGCCGGGGTTTTTGTCCTGATGTTTCACTTACAGGTAGGATGTTTGAATCCTCTCATCTCCAGTTGACTACTAAACTGAAGATGAAGCTAAGTTTCTTTTTAATTTGTTTTAAAATACTTTGTCGTGGCTGGCTTGGAACACATCTAGATGAGTACATGACTTGATAAGCAAGTCATGGTAGCTTTGAATACACCTGGGGGAGTTTGTTTTACAGGATTGCAGAGTTCCCACCCTGCCCATCCTTATTCATTCATTTCCATAGGATCTGGAGAGGAACTCCGTGGTCCTCCTGACATCATCCTGCTCCTGCCAGTGTGTGCTTGTGAGAGGGATCTCAGATGATTTCCCGTCTCTCACGCTCTCATGTTTAAATCTCAACTGTGTGCTAGAAGCTGACGTTCTTCAAAGTGTGTTTCATGAGACAATAGTCCCTTGAAGTGCTCCATGGGAAGAAAATTCTTGTGGTTTAAGATGTGTCGATAGGTACTGGAGGCGCAGCTCAGTGGTAGAGTGTTTATCTAGCATGCTGAGACCCTAGGTTCAGTCTCAGCACAGCAGTAAATAAATAAATAAAAAGTACTATCTGGGAGCCAGTGACACACACCTACAACTCTAACTCTTAGGAGGCAGAGATCAAGAGGATCGTAGTTCGAAGCCAGCCCAGGCAAATAGCTCATGAGACCCTATCTTGAAAAAAATCCATCACAAAAAGAGGCTGGTGGAGTGGCTTAAGGTGTAGACCCTGAGTTCAAACCCTAGGACCACAAAAATGTACTGATAATTCTGTACAATTTAACATCCTACTTGGAGAATCTCAGTGTACATTAGACTACTAAAGGCTCTGGGGAGTTCCTAAAAAACCCAAGCTAAGTAATGTAGAATTTAAAAAGAAATACTAAAACAACTGTAATAATTCTCATAACAGTGTTTCAAAGAACCTCCTCAAAGATCTACCTTGGGAAATATTTTCATAAACAATGAAAGGTTCTAGGTAATTGAAATTGATTCTGTTCCATTACTTATGAACTGATCAACGAAGAAAAAAACAGGTTCCTGGAAAGTTTGCCATGAAAAGTAAGTGGAGTAAGAATTTATGAACTGAAGTGTTAACTTCATGTTGAGATGTGCATTTGAGTAGCACGCTTGGTTTAATTTATAGTTGCATTCATAGCATGTTGATAGATCATTCTTGCCTTCACTGCAAGCCTTTGTGAGTCTCGGAATTTCATTTAAATATTTTGTTATACAGTGAGTAGCTAGCTTGGATCCAAATAAAAAACAATACCATGAGAGCCTATGAATAAATAATTAAAATTGTGTATGACTAACCCCAGGGTAAATACCACTATGGCCATACAATGTAAAAAGGTTCAATAGAATATCAACGAAATACATCTGTGTCTGGCTCCAAAAATTGCTTTCTGAAGATCAGAGAGGGAGATTTATTTGTGTGTACACATTTCTGATTATGTATGAGTGTGTTGTAAAGTTTCCAGAAATGTTCAAGTCCTGGATATTCTTTCCTAAAGCTGAAAAAGAAATTTGTTTCAGAATTAGGTATAGACCACTCAATTGTAGCCTGCTCTCATAGGAACTGTTATCATATTTACTGACAAATAAGGATATGATTCCCTTTTAGGTATTCTAGCTCACCTACTAGTAAATGTCCTTTTTTATTTTCTAATCTTGCAAAATTAAAGGGAAAGGGTTCTACTAAAATGGTTTTGTTGATGCCTGAAGTGAATGCAAAACTAAGACAGCAGCAACAAATGCAGAAAAAATAAATTCAAAATGATTTGTTTAGATTAGGTTTATGGTTTCATGTAGTTTAGTGGAGTGAGACTAGAAACCAGGAATAATAAGAGAACCTTTTGCCTAAAAACAAACATATTGTCCAGGAACATTAGGGCATTGCTAGATATTACATGGTAAGGATCTTCATTCCTTAGTAGCAAAAATAAAAGAGGCAATGGACTGGAGGTTGTAGGTAATGAGGTAGCTTTGCACAGAAGTGAAATGTATCTTTTAGATCACAGTTGTGCAATGCAGTGCAGGCTTTTGCAATTTCTTTTGCTTTTTTTCCACGTTAGGTGAAGATGTAAAATTAGAGGAGATAATAGGTTCTGATAAATTTTTGATTCTAGGCAAAATGTTTGAATTGCTTAGTCTCCTGCTGACCATATTTAGTATAAAATGGAAAAGCAATTGGAATTCCAAATGGAACAGTGATGTAAGGGTGATCTAAAACAGCCATTGATCCTACTTCTGCTTCTGTATGATTGAGGCAATCCTTCCCTTCTCTGAACCCTCAGTTATTATCTTGCTAGTGTGTGTGTGTGTGTGTGTGTGTGTGTGTGTGTGTGTGTGTGTGTAATAAAGGTCCAAGAGGAGTTTCTCCATGTCAAGGAGGTGATGGGTAGTGCTATGTCAGTAAGGGTTTAACTGGCTCTCCGATAAAAAAAATATTCTTAATTTGTAACACTTGGGTATTTTTGAATGTCCATGGTACTAATGTTCCTACCATGGCCAATCTCATGTCACCAATCCCTGTCAACTGTGTCACAAAATACTGAAAAATTTAACAAATAAGCTATTCTCATGAGCAAGTGTGAGCTGGCTCCAGGAAACTCCTGTATGAGCTTTCTTAGCCCCTGGTCCTTTTGTGTTGGAGGAAATTATACCTGTAACTGTAAGTGGGAGGTACTCAAAGGCTCTGAAGAATACTTTGGGAAAATAACAGCTTCTGTGATCTTTAAGATCCCTTCAGGTCCCAGATTTCATAGTGCTTCTCAAGAGGAAGTACTTATAAGACAGGATACAATAAGACAAATACAATTTTAATTGTATTTGATGAACTGTTGTAGGTTTGATATTAATATTATTTTATTTGTAAGTGTTAATATTTCTTAGAATGATGGCATAATTTAATAAGTGGTTCGCAGAAGACAATTATGACATGCCAGGCAATGGTACAGTGGTACTTGGGGATGCTTTGGCTCTTTGAACATGGAGCCATTGCCAGATGAATATAATAAAAACTGCATTAGGGCAAATGTCTTGAAGACAGGGAACTGTATTATTGAGGACATGGGTTGGCAGATCTGACCCAACAATTTAGCCTATTTTTGTGTGGCTCATGAGCTAAAGATGGATTTTGCATTTTTGAATGTTTGAAAAAAATTGAAAGAGTAATGATAATTTGTGACACATGAAGCTGATGTGGAACTCAAGTTTTAGTGACCATAAATAAAGTTTTATTGGAACACAGCCTTGCCCTTTCATTCCCACTATCTTTCATCTGTGTCATCATGTCATCTCTGACTGCTTTTATACTACACCAGTAGAATTGATTAGTGGCAACAGAGACTGGGGGCCTGAAATGTTAATTATCCAGCCCTTTACAGAAAACGTTTGATGATCTCTGATCTAGGAAATAAGTCTCTGAGGAAATGTGACCAGCTAGTTCAAGGTTCTGTACAGTGATTGAAGAAGCCATAGCAGTAGGGAACTGAAAGAAGAAATGAAGAGGAACCATAAACAGCTTGTGAAAATTCATGAAAAAAAAAGAAAAAGAAAACACTGAAGAGAATGAGGAGTTTCTCACTTGGCCCAAATCACCTCCTTTCATTTTCTTTTGTAACATAATGCAAGGAAAGCTTCTCATATTTTCTTTCTAGTTTAAAACTGTCTCCTGATGCCTAGAGACCATGTTGTTTCTGACTCTCGACGTGAAGCTGTATGGTTGGTGTTTACAAAGGCTGTTTTTGAGTCAGATGGATGGGGTTCAAGTTGAAGCTCAACCACTTATTTGATGTATGGTCATGAATAAATTTCTTTTAATTTGTCATATTCAGTTTTTTTACCTATCAAATATAGAATTTTTCTAGGGATCAAGTAAGTTATTTTAGTTGTTAGCACAGGATCTGACACATATTAGGCACATAATAAATGCTACATTTTAATTATTGTTACTATGTCGGTACACCTCAGGTCCTTCCACATGAGTATATGTTTATCCTTTGAGTTAAGATTTTAGCCTTTTTGCTTTAGCTGACAGAAATAAGCATTCAATTTGGCAGTGTCTTGACATATAATACAAATTCCTCTTACCCCACATACTTTTTCTCTTGGGTATTGTCTTGAGATGAAACTCATGCTACTCTTCCAGTCTTAGTCAATGTTTTAAACTTTTGTCAGGTAAGAAGCCTAATTCATTTCTTCCCAAAAAAAGTCTGTCCTCCTGTGGAAACAATTTTGGTAAAAGTAGAAAACCACTTTAGCAGTTAAGATGATGCAAATATTTATATAATTCTTCACTGTTAAAAGATGCCTGCTAATGACATACAGGCATACCTTCAGAGGAGAAAGACTCTCCTAGTCACCCAATACCTCCATACTCTATTCTGAGGGCATTCACCAGTTAGATATTCATTCCTTTGACAACTATGCCCTACCCCCATGGGACAGTCTCTACTTTAGCCAAGTGATTCTGTACCTTGGTTGCACATTAGAAAACTAGGGAGCTTTAAAATATCCTGATGTCCCTTCTGGGGGTGGGATCTAAGCATCGGTATTTTTATAGTCCCTTCTACACACTTGATTCCAAGGTGCAGCCTGAAGCTAAGGTTCAGAATCACTGTTTAAAACCTTTAGGTTTTCAAACAGACTTTTGTTTATAAGCAAGCTGAAAAAAATCCTGCTGTAATGTTACTATGGTGTTTGCTCTTCTGAAACATGCATAAGCGCAGCATCCATTGTCAGTTGCTTATATTGAAGTCTCATCTCCAGGGAAATTTACTGATGCAATCTTGTTTCATTAGCTTGTTAATAAAGAAGGATCTTTTAGGTACTAAAAGAAGGTGATAAGGAATGAATCTTTGATATGTTCTTACTGTAAATCCCACTGACAGATTCTGTTTATGACCAGTAATCATTTGGGCTTTGATAACCTCATGGCAAAACTCTACAGATGCACTTGGGTTCACTTGTCAAAAATGCACTTACATAGGATGAATTTATAAGGGAATGTTTTCTGTATACTTACTGATTGTCTCATACATGCTGATAAATTGTCTTCTCATTAGTGTACTATTCCTTGTGTTTGCTCATTATAGGTATTTGTTAATCTAATCTTTTCTTTAAGTAGGAATTGCTATAGTTTCAGTGAGTTAGAGACAGTGGAAAGAAGGTTAATTAATTTTATTATCTGTAAAATAAAAATAATGCTATTAACCACTTCCTAGGGTTGTTAAGAAAAGTAGAAGAGATAATACATGTAAAATAGTCTAGTGGTTACACTAGGTATGCAGTCCAGTGTTGTTATGGTATTGAAATATCATATTTTAGAGGTCAGCAGCAAAGGGTCTGAAATTAGTCTTTCTGGGGTCACATCTCATCTAGATTACCTGTCAACTCTGTGATGTTTGGCAAAATTCTTATCCTTTTTAAATGTCCATTTCCTTACCTGGAAATTTTTAGCTATCTTTGCTGGGGGTAGGGTAATTAAGTGAAATCATGTATTTAACGTGCTTATCATTATTCCTGGCATATGCTAAACACCTTTCCCATAATGATATTGGAAGAAAGTATGTGTGTTTGCTTGTGTGTGTGTGTGTGTGTGTGAAGGAGAGAGACAGACAGACAGACAGACAGGCAGGAAGATAGGCAGACAGGCAGGAGACAGACACACACAGAGAGACAGAGATCCTTGTGTGGTCTCTAACCTGGGGTATGCTAGAAGTATGGAATCTCAGCCCCCAGCCCAGAGGCACAGAAACAGAATCTGCATTTTAAGAAGATCCAAGTGGTTTGTGTGCACTTTTGAGCAGGTCTGTTTTAGTCATGAATTGCAAACACAGAGCAAAATTGCCACCACTTCTCTGTTGCATACCTTGGGCAGCATCACTCATCTGTTGTCGTACTCTAACCCACCAGCATCCTACCTGAACAGCTTCAAGTATTTGATGGGAATTGTCATCAGAGATAAAACCTCTAGTAGGAGAAACTTACTGTAGGCAAAGAGGTGACCTGCCTTAGCATTTGAATGAAATGCAGTGAACTGCCAAAACAATACTGGAACTCAGGGCTTTTAGTCCTCAATCCAGTGATATTATACGTTATTCTGTACTGTCTCCGTAATTTCATTCAATAGCACAGTATTGTATAGCTGGCTTTGTGCTACAAAAATAGGTGAAAAAATGAAACGTACTAACCAGAGAGATAAAATAGGATTCAATATTAAGACAGAAGGTGAAAATAAGTAGGTTAAAAGCAGCTTAAAATGTTACTGTGATTAAAACCCAAAGCCCAGTAGTAATCCCTATCATGATAATGTAGACATTATGATTTTAAAAAATCACATTTCTTTATTGGAAAAAGGGATTATTTATTAATTTTACTGCATTCTAATGTTTTTCACTTCAGCAATTTCTTTTTAACAAAGGCTTGTAGTGCTCTGAGGTTACATTGTAATTAAGGTGACCAATGAATCCATTAGATAGCACTTCACAAAAAACTGAGTAAAACACTAATCACAAACATTTATACTCTTACAATGGCCTTCACTTGAATTTTTAAATTTTACAGCTGCAATGAGCCTTGAGATAGCATATGACCCAGCTTCTGTCATCTGGGAATGAGCGAGAGAGAGAGAGAGAGAGAGAGAGAGAGAGAGAGAGAGAGAGAAGAAGAAGAATAAGGAGGAGGAGGAGGAGGGAGGGAGGGAGGGACAAGAGATGACCTCCCTGGAACAGAAATGAAAACACCACTCTAATACGTCTGAAATTTATCTTAAGCATCACGTCTGCTACTGCACTGAGGCTGCTAGACATTTTCTGACTCATTACTCAAATGACTCATGCTCCATTTAGTATGGTGGGAATACATAGAGAAGTGGCCAGATCCAGCCGAGTGAGTAAGCAACTGGCCAGACTTTCCTGCATTTTGTTACCTGGGCTGTTAATTTGCTAGAAATCAGGATGTTAATGTTCCTCTGAAGGGTCTGGCTGACATCGAGAGGCCTCTTTCTCCACTCTGGAGAATATGCCAAGATTTCCCTCTCGAATTGAAATAAAGGACTCCCAATTTTCTCATCTGAAATTATCCCCAGCTGCAATAATAGCTTGCCTAATGAAACAGACTTCATCAATTATGTGTGTGCACGTGTGTGTATACATGCATTTGTGTGTATATGCATTGGTATATATGTCTGTGTATAAATGCATATATGTATGTGTGTGTGTGTATACATAGTTTTAAAAATATCGCAGTACCATTGACGTATAGTAAACTGCAAATACTTAAGGCATAAAGTTTGATAAGTTTTGACACATGAAACCGTCACCACAATCAGATAATAAACATATTTATCATATCTAAATATCCCTCTACCCTTTTGTAATGTATCCTTTCCTGTCTCCCATCCCAATCCAGACAAACACTGATCTGCTTCCTGAAGCTGCAGATTAATCAATTTTCATATTCTAGAATTTCATATAAATGGAATCATAAAGTAGATACTCTTTATATGACTTACTCCACTCAGCATACTGATCTTGACATTTATATATGTTGTTGCATATATCAATAGCTGATTCCTTTTTATTGATAAAAAGTGTTTCATGTATATATTCTAAGTCACCTATCCACTCACCTGCTAGTGAACAGTTGGGTTATTTTCAGTTTGGGGCAATTATAAGTAAAACCATTTTGAACATTTATGTACAAGTCTTATAATATCATGGCATTCATTACTATGTATGTAGTTTTACTTTAACCAAACTGTAAGCATTGGCTTCAAAGTATGAAGGAAAGAACAATTCTTCCCTGTGCATTAGCTCAGTCAGTATAGACATCATTTTTATGATCAGGAAGTATGCTTGACCCTCTACTACAAGTGATAAATGAAAAGGTTACTGCAGATGCATGGAAACCAGAATCAAGGATCTATTGACAGTGTTTCTTAAAACAATATTGAAGGTCAGATCACAAGACTTCCTTCTTTTGGAGTATCTAATTTCTTTACCTGTAATTAATTTCATGTCCAAAGAGATGTTATAAGAAAGATATCTGGGAAATGTTTCCTAAGAATTAGTTCTTCATAATAGTAAAAAAGTGAAATTTGGAAATGTGCTTTTGTAAATATAGACACATAAACATAAACTTCTTACGGCTCTCTTTATCTGTGATGAAGTACAATTTCATTAAATATTTCCTTCATTTTAAAACATTGATATAACAGTCAGCAAGACTCCTTTTCTCTTTGAAATCAGATGCTTGTATTTAAGTTAACTTTTAAACTTGTTTTGTCTTAAATTATTCTTGAAATGTCATTTTCAGGAAAAAATATTTTCCACATACAATATAAACTAAATTGTTTATCAGCAAATGAAAATATGCAGGTAATTTACAAAAAATAAGACTTTTCCCTTGTTAAACTATATGCTGAATATAGGACAGATAATGTAAATAAATATAAATTGGATACACTAAAACAATTGAAGTGCTCTATTTCTTTCTGTATATTTAAGTGTCTGTTCCTTGTGCTGGGTTTCTGAAATAGATTTGGAAGATAGGCTGTCCACTTTCACTGTCTTATCCCCTTCATTCACAATGCTGGGCTGGAGCAGCCACAGTGAGTTATTAAACACACCTACTGTTAGGCCTTTGGGAACTTAAAGTGATCCTTTAACCTGAAGAGATTACTATGAAATTGGAGTCACCTGGAATTATTGAAGCAATCGTGTTATTGTTAGCTAATATTAGAAAGGGAAAGCAGAAGATTGAAGTTTGTTTTCATAGCAGCTAATGAGGCATCTAATGATTCAAATGTCAGTCGAAAGCTAACCTCATTAAGACAGCATCGTGTTTTCAAAAGTGCCCTGGGGAAGCTGGACAATTATATATACTCATTTAATTGAAATAAGTAATGAAGCTTTCCAACCAAATATTCAAATAGTCAAGAAAGTCTTTCAGCATTGATGTCTCCTAAATTAGCAAATAAATTTCTTAAGAGCAACATGAGAGAGGAGGACTCATCATCTTTTTTCTTACAAATCCAATTTTTGGGTAATTTGAAAGCAGACTTGACCATCAAATTAAATGCACCATTGACTACATTTTCAGCAAGAGATTTATTACCAGCTGCCTTATTTGGTGTACTTTTATTAAACATACTGTTGCAGCTTCCATCCGAATATTTGTAATTTAGATGTTTAAGGGGCAGTCAGAGGCATTAAGTTGTCCTGTTATTTCTGACCCACAGAGAGCATGGGGCACAAATTTGTAAGAGTGTAAATAAGGGAAGGTAAGTCTGGGTGACTTCTAGACACCTGGGAAACCTGTGTACTTAGTTTTTCAAATTGCTGCTGAAATTCATCTTTTAAATTTGGCTCCCTGAATTGAGTCAGTGGTCAGAACTGAGTACCAAACTCTATGCTTGAGATAGGGTAATGTCTATTGAATAAATGAATGAATCAATGAGTGGGATGTTATTTCTTTTGGCTAATATTCATTCTTTATTTGAGAAACAGTATACAGATTTTTAAACTGTATTTAGATCTCTATTTTAAGATAGAGATATACAAGTTGAATATGCATGTATCTCCATCACTGGATGAGGTGTGTGTGTGTGTGTGTGTGTTCATGGGTGTGTGTGCCTGCAAATATGTAATTAGACTCAGAAGCTATGGGAAATGAGAACTATGTTGGCTTTCAAACTTTCCAAAATGCTTGGTAAATGTGTATTAATAGAGTTGGCTCCAGAGGGATTGGTTTTCAGCAGCCACCGTCCCTCTTACGTAGAAAGCCCTTTTCCCATTACTTTTCTATTTTAAATCTATTCCCTTGCCCCGTCTGATTGAACCTTTCTGAAATGTGCCAGGCAGAGAATCTCACCTCTCCTCTCAGCTTGGAAATAATAACATCTTCACATTTTCATGGCCTTTTCTGAAATAGGGACCTTTCATTTATGCTTCACTCTCAATTGAAATAAATTGATTAACGTCATGGAATTGTGTTTCACCACAGACCTTTTGAAACAAAAAGTGGCTTTTCTGATGTGGTAAGGGAACAGATTGTCCCAGATTTCTTTATGTTCCAAGGACTCAAGAGTAAAGAAACTGTTTTATCATTACATGTTATTGAATCTTAAAGAATTATCAGGTTTCATTTCTTCCTTTTTGCCTGGGTTTGTTCCTGGAGCATTCCCAGACACCATACCCTTGGCATTTGGTAATCACAGGGGTCTCTCTGGGACCCCTCTTCATTGCTTCCTGACGTTTCTCTCATATTTTCCATCTTCCTATCTTTTTTGCCGTAGGAAATTTTCTGTACCTTGCCTTCCATTTCTTGTTTTTTAACTTTGGTTTTACCCATCATACACTTAATCTCCAATGCCCCACTTGCGTCTTACACTTTTTTATAGCACTTTCTGTTGGTGACCCACTAGCTCTCTCATTTGTTACCTTCATTCAGACCCTTCATGTCACCTATCCAGAAGGAATGCTGTTGTCTGGTGGATCTCAATTTATAGGTGCAGAATGTGTTTGTATCTTTCCAAGAATTGGAATTTACATTTGGAATTTCCCTTCTACCTATAAATTCTGTGTCTCATGCCAAGTGCTTTCTGTAAATGTTAGTTCTCTTTTGTGTTGTATTCTTCCTGCCTTTCATGCTTTTAAATGGAAATTTTGTTTAATTAAATAACTAATAAGGGTTTCCTCTCTATTAGATAAGCCTGTTTATATAGTCTTCCATGGATCTTCTTGCCATCAGTTCTAGGCCACTGCAATCCTCCCAGACAACCAGATGAATATTCATAACCAGGTGAATCTTCCTTGTATACTCCTTTCTAGTTTTTATTGGGAGTTTGGTAGTGAAAGTCTTTAGCATGTGGACCTTAGTTCATGGTTTTTGTGGTATTGGAGACTGAGCTGAGGACCTCATGCTTCCTAGGTAAATGCTCTACCACTTGAGCCATGCCTTCAGTCCTTTTGCTATTAATTTGCTTTTTAAATAGGGTCTCATATTTTTGCTTAACTGGCCTCGAACCTTAGTCATTGTACTCCCACCTCCCCAGTAACAGTGTTGCATGTATATACCACCATGCCTGGCCTTTCAGCCCACATTTCTGATTCCCCCATCTCAGCACATACTAGACACAGACATCATTCTTCACCACACAACATGCATTCCTTATCCCTGTTTCTGTACCTGTGCACATCTGATTCATATTCACATTCCTAGGTAAGCTGCTATCTACTTTCTTAGGCAGTTCTGGAAAATGTTTCCTTCTTCTTATTCTAACCCTTACTACTTACTGCTTGTTGCATGTTTCCTTGTGTATCTTGTTTTATTACTAGATGGTAAACCCTTGGAAAATTAAGATTATTAAAATTTCTCCTTCATGACTTCAAATACGTTTGTCTCTCCTCTATTCTTGGAGCTATCAAGATGAGAAAGGAACAAGCAATGTTTCCAACCTCGAGAAGCTCATTGTCAAGTGGTGAGACAAATACATAAGGAGATCACAGTGTGATGAAGTCCATAATAAAACATGGAGTAGGCAATTGTTCTGGTAGGAGGGAGAAGGGAGATCTGGGAAGGCTGTGAATATCTGCCCTGAACGTCTTACCTTGGCAGGTGGAGGGAATGAAAGGAAATGAGCAAAGGGCACACTCTGTTAATATAGCCCAATGATGGAGCTTTGTTATAAATTCAGGAATGGTAGTCAAGGGTCACATGTAGGTAAGCCCTTTGCTCCACGGTGGTAAATTTAACCATGTCATAGTCAATGTAGAGATTGTTGTCCAAGGATGGACTTTTCCCAATCCCAGTTACCGCCATTCCCAGTCTGTGATTCTTGAGGGGCTGAGAGCAGAGTATAGACCGCCTTCCATCAGTACATTCTTTTCACCTGTGCTGACAGTGTGCCCCAGCTGTACATTACCAGACGGCATTCAGGTGCTACGAGTTTAAGCTGATGAAAAACTCCTGTCCCAAATTCCTGGTTCTTCCTAGCTCCCCTAGCTGCCGCAATCATTTTTAAGTGGGAAGTAGAAGCACATAGTGAAAATTACATGAAACATAAATGAACACACAGTGGATTATCAGAAGTTGGGAGAGTCTTCAGTTTTCCTTCTGGAGGGGAAAGGTCAGAGCCCTTGTGATGAGAGTCCCTCACCACCTCAGCCTTTACTTGGCAGCTGACTTTCCTTCCCATTTCCAGAAATCCGCACACATACAGCTGAGTTCCTGTGGTGTCTTTTCCTGTTTCTTGGGCTTCTCTGGACCCTACAGGTCAGTCCTTGGCTCAGGAAAGAAAGGTACCATTAGTTTCCACGGGAACAAAAGTCCACACTGGAGGCTTCTGGGTAGGACACTGGTCTTTCAGGCAAACTTTTACAGCACCTAGGACTCTGCTTCCTCTGTTTGTTATGGAGCTTCAATTTAGCCTCTGAGACGAGAAAAAGTGCAGGTGGCAGGTGAGACATTTGTGAGCAGAGTATCTGCTTTTTAGCAGAAATTCAAATCCAAAAGATGAGTTCTTCTGCAGAGGAAGGAAAAGCTGTTGCCAAGGGAAATGGCCATAAATGTTCCTGGGACTTCCTCAGAGGAAATGGAAACCCTCACAGTTCTGGGTGGTGAATCATGGCAGCTTCATGACTTGGGTCCTTGTCTCTTATGAGCTCCGTGTGGATGACATGGCCTTTCCAAGCCCAGGTTTTCTAGCCCCAAGTCAGGCAGTGTTGGTGAAAAACTTTGGCCTTGGATAGACCTGGTTGCAGTTCTGGGCCTACCAGTTAGTAACCTTGGGGCTTGGGGAATTTATTTCACTTTTTTGGGGATAGGTAAGAGCTACCTTAGTAGGGATACTAAGAGGATGAAATGACATGGTATACTCAGCATTTAGCAATCATGCTGCTTAAATAAAAGCAAGTCGTTGGTGGTGATTAAAGAACTTCTCTAGTTGCTAACCACTGGTCCTGAGTGTCTACTCAACTATCTCTTTTTCACAAGGTAAGGAGTCAGCCAGCGTTAGACTTTTTTTCCACTAGGTTATGGAAGGGACTTTTCTTTTGATTCTTTCTTGAATCAAAAGAAATGATATGATGAATCTGACTCTCTCTCCCACTTAAAGGCATCTATCCTTTCCATCAGTAGGTCATAAGTTTTCATTTTATATTCTAGAACTTGGGATGGTAGGAGTGAAGCGGAGGTAGGAAGATCAACCACAGGGTGTGGGTTGCACAGACAATACTGATGGAATTCACAGTTGCATATCAGGATAGCATGTATATATATAAATATATATATGTATTTATATATGTGGGTATGTGTATATATTTATATGTGTGTCTGTGTATATTTGACAATATTGGCTGTGAATTTATTATCAACCATCTTTATCCTACCCTATCTTATTTGTAAACATGCCTAGAGGCTAGGGTATGATGGACATATTCAATAAATAGAATAAATATTAATTATGAAATACAGCTGAATCTTGCCCAGTGATTGTCAGCTTGAAGTAACAAAATTCTAGAAGAAAAACATGTGCATCTATGCAGAGGAAAATGCCAGTTACTGATTTGTTGTATTGCTTTAATTTTTGGAGATATTGCATCTACTTTTTGCCCAAGTGCAAGTTATTAGTCAGTTGACTACTGATGTGTTATCTTGGGGTGTTGGTTTTAAGCGAACGTAGTTTTAAATCTGTGTGCTGTAAATTCTGAACAGGACTTGGAAGATCTTTACAACCCAACATTTTCTTATGTGTGTTCAGTAAAACACTAATCACTTTGATATAGCCTCTGCCAAGAGAATTCGGTTTCAGTAAATACTGCAGATTATATTCCCATCTTGGAAACCAACATTAGCACAATTAAACTTCCACAAAATCCTGTAAGAAAGAAAGCTGTTTAGTTAGATTATCTTACCTCTTCCCAAATCTATCTGAACATGGAACGTTTTTTTCCAAGTAAGATCTGTTAAATCTTCCAGAATAGACTGGAACAATCTTGGTTTTCTAAGATGAAGGTCTAAGCCTTCATTTTAGAAATGAAAAGCAAAGACTAAATGAATGATTTGCCCCAGTTTTCTACACACTGAGTCTCTCAGATTACATTTGCATGCTGAAAATCAAACATGATTATCCTGTACTTGAAGGAAGATCCCAAGGAAAAGAAATTCTTCCTCCAATGGACTTTAACTAGTAACTTTTGTTAACTTGCTCTCTGATCTTTCTACATTTTGTTTTTCAAAGAACAGTCTTTCCAGAGAGGGTGCTTAATGGTATTGCTTATTGTGTAACTACATAGCTCTATTGTAATTATAATTTTGTTTCTTTTGAATCCATAAGCTTTCTATACTCTTTAAAACCTGCCTGCCTTTCATTCCCAGCCCCATGAGCCTATGCTAACAGAAACGCCACTGTCCTTTGTTCTCCATCTTGAAAGTACCCCAGGTAACCAGTAAGGGAACTTGCTTTTTGCTTCCAGAGTATATGCAAATTCCTGTGTACCTTAAAATTTTCTCAAATTCTTCTCAGAAGCCCAAAGACTTCAGCATAATCTGCTCCTGTAGAAGAAAATTAATTGATATTAATTAATCTTTCTCCCCTGGATGACATTTTTTCCCTTTGATCTCAGTGTTGGTAATACATCACTCCACATTCTTAATAACAACTTCTGCTTGTGCCACTTAGTCACTGGAGCTATTAAGTGCCCAAAGTGTTGTTCCTCAGGAAGTACCTTGTAGAGCAAAATTGCAGGCATTGCTTGCCAGTCTTCTGCAAGCAACACTGGCCACCAAGTGTTCTGAGATCTATGGAGCAAGTATACTCTTTTCTTCCTTCTTGGTTGGTAGTGTTTGTGAATTCCCTGTGCTTCAATCCAACAAAAATGTGTCTACTTTGTGTCAAAACATGTACTAGGATCTAAGCTCTAGGATCTTGAGATGATTTTCTTTAAGTATAGACTTTGTTTCTGCCCTCAAACAGCCGTTGCTCTGGTGAGGGAGAACAACTTCTACAGGAACATAATATTGGTTAGGAAGTGCTCTGTTATGCTGGGTGCAGTGTCATGGTAGGGTGGACAGTAAAGTCAGTGGGACAACATCTTACAAGGGAGCAGCTCTTCACTAGCATTCTTATAGGGCTTTTTTTTTTTTGGCAGCGCTGGGGTTTGAACTCAGGGCCTCACACTTGCTAGGCTCACTAGCATTCTGAAGGAGCTTTTGAGAAGGCCTGCAAGCTCTGTAACTACCAGAAGTATGGTTGATAGATAAGCTGCAGGTTTCTATTCACTTCCGGTCTCTGTTTACACCAACAGTCTTGTCCCTATTCTAGACACGCTCAAAGTATACTGTTCTCAGAAATGTGTTACCAATGAGTAAAAACTCTTCACTTTAGTGCAGGTTGTAAAAGTTCCAGTGTAATTTTTAAAATAGTGTTTCCCATTATCTTTGTTCTCAATATTACCATCCCCATAGCCCTTTAGTGGTTAGATCATAGGTCCATCTTTTATGTTGGGCCTTTATTTCTGTGTTTGTTTTCCAAGTAATCCCCACATTAAACCCATGTAGCATTGCTTGTACAACTTACCTGCACGTTGTAATCACCTGGGGAGCTTCACAAACTCCTGATACATATGTCTCACCCCAGAGATTGAGTGAGTTTTCAAAATACCACCCCCGCCAGGTGACAGTGAAAATGTCCTAAAATCAATTGTGGTGATGATTGTACAACTGGTTTAATAGATTAAATACCATTCAATTGTATACTCTAAATAAGTAAATTATATAGTGTGTGAATATATCTCAATAAGAATGTTATATTAAAATGTCTGAGCAAGGCAAGGTGGTACATGCCTATAATCCCAGCACACGGGAGGCTGAGGCAGGAGGATCACAAGTTGAGGTACCATGGGTTACATAACAAGACCCTGTCTCAAACAAACATACAAAAAAATCCTAGGTAAAGATTTAGGGAAAATGGAGACACTGAGACCTAGAGAAACCAACTTGCCCCAAATCTTACAGCTAACAGATGGAATAAGAACCCAGGAAGTCTGCCACTAGAGTTTGTGTTCTTGTCATCATCCTGTTATCTCCAAACATGAAGACAGTCCTGCTGCTCCATTACTCCACAGTCAGGTGCTTGGAGTAGTGATGGATTTCCTTCCATCTTTCTCACCGTGGCATGTTATTATTTGAGCCCTAGATCTAATTTGCAAAATAATTGACTTTAAAATAACATATAGCCCTTTGGGGAATAAAATCCCAGTCCTCAGTGGCTTTCTCTCAGTACTGAAATGAAATGAGCTGGCCTCCTTTGGTGGCCAGGAGTTATCCTCAGCAGCACAGAAAGAGGGAAATGCTCTTATCAACGGTAGAAATTCAGAAGCAACCATTCCACATCCTGGAACCTGAAAATAGATTTCTATTTAAAAGGTACTGCCTGGAATGCTACCTTGCTCTTTGTCAACTCTCTGCTAAATTTGGGTATAAAACATGCATAAAAATAGTTCAGCCATAATAGGAGAAATGTTTGGCTTTCAGCCACAGAACAGATAGGGAATAAGAAGATAAGCTGGGGGTGTTTGGAAGATCTGGTTTTACCAGTCCTAGGAAGACAAAAAAGGGAGAAGAGTTGTGAAAGAATGAATTCCTATTATAATGACTTGTCATGAGTGTGTTTTCTAGAATGAATACTGAAGTCCCCTCAGCAGCAGGGTGACTTTTCCCAAAGGAATGCTTTGTCTGTCACATGTAAAGATGGTTGCTGCTGACCTCGGTAAGGCTTCTCCTGCTTTAACTATGTGCTCCTTTTATGAATAAAGAGCAAGTTCAAAAAGATGATCTCACCTTAGAGCTGAAAAACTCCTTAACAATGGCCTCTCTAGAGGCTTAAAGGTTGACTTCTAGGGGCAAATTTAGTTCAGTTTGCCTTAGTAGTTAGGTGCCAACTATTTCCTAAAGTGTTGAGAACTCTAGTGATTTTTCAGTCTGTTTCACATTGTCAAACATCGACTGTATGAGTAAGTCATCTTGGATAATCAGAGTTTTATTTTTTAAACTTGGGCTTTCTGTATTTTCCTGAAGTATTTTTCCGACTTAGTATTTGTTTTGTTTTAAAATTAATATTAATTTTCCTTTTTCTTGGATGAATGAAATCCATTGCTCTGACATTTTTCTCTTTAAGGAAGAACAAGTTAGAATCCTATAGTGAGGAATAGAGAAGTAGGAACAAGATATTTTGGCACTCTCCATCAGTTGACAGAGTTGTGGTGTTTATGAATTCTTTTGTATCTGGGACCAGTCCAGCTGGGGGCAGCATGGTATCACCTGCATACCCAGGTGGTACTCACTTGTTGTTTGACTCCCGCCTTTCCTAACTGCTCCTTCATATTTCCAGCCATCAGTAAGTCTTATTAGCTCTTCTTCTAAAATATGTCTGGGGAGTAACCATTTTTCTCTCTACCCTCTGTCACATCACTAGTTTAAGTCTTCTACGTTTATCTTTGGCTTACCTCCATAAACCTTTTGAACCATGTGGAGTTCTTGCATTCTTACTTAGCTATTATTCATTCTCTATGCAGCACCCAGAGTCATTTATTCAAAATTTCAATTAGATATTTATTACCCCCTTGCCTAAAAACCTCCAAAGGAGGCTACTTAAAAAGCTGAACATCAATCTACCATTTGATCCAGCAATACCATTCTTGGGGATATACCCAAAAGACTGTTACTCCAGAGGCACCTGCACATCCATGTTTATTGCAGCACTATTCACAATAGCCAAGTTATGGAAACAGCCAAGATGCCCCACCACTGACGAATAGATTAAGAAAATGTGGTATCTATACACAATGGAATTTTATGCAGCCATGAAGAAGAACGAAATGTTATCATTCGCTGGTAAATGGATGGAATTGGAGAACATCATTCTGAGTGAGGTTAGCCTGGCCCAAAAGACCAAAAATCGTATGTTCTCCCTCATATGTGGACATTAGATCAAGGGCAAACACAACAAGGGGATTGGACTATGAGCACATGATAAAAGCGAGAGCACACAAGGGAGGGGTGAGGATAGGTAAGACACCTAAAAAGTTAGCTAGCATTTGTTGCCCTTAACGCAGAGAAACTAAAGCAGATACCTTAAAGCAACTGAGGCCAATAGGAAAAGGGGACCAGGAACTAGAGAAAAGGTTAGATCAAAAAGAATTAACCTAGAAGGTAACACCCACGCACAGGAAATCAATGTGAGTCAATGCCCTGTATAGCTATCCTTATCTCAACCAGCAAAAACCCTTGTTCCTTCCTATTATTGCTTATACTCTCTCTACAACAAAATTAGAAATAAGGGCAAAATAGTTTCTGCTGGGTATTGGGGGGGGAGAGGGAGGGGGCGGAGTGGGTGGTAAGGGAGGGGGTGGGGGCAGGGGGGAGAAATGAACCAAGCCTTGTATGCACATACGAATAATAAAAGAAAAAAAAAAAAAAAACCTCCAAAGGATACCATTCAACAAGAATAAAAATCAAACCTCTTATCCTTTTGTTTATTTCATTCAGAATTCATCTTGGTCTACATCAGGGACATTTTACTTGTTTTTCCTTTAGAGGATCTCAGAGTCACCCTGCAAAAATAGCAGCACTCTTCTTTGCTCTGATTCTTACATTTCTCAAATTGTGAAATAAGCATAGGAATGAATGGCTGACAGGACAAGCTTGTGGGACATGGCTTTAGGTCTTAGCCAAGGTGACTAGCTTAGGACTTATCAAAGTCTATGTACATGAATTACCTAGGAATGAAGTTGATCTGGAGTATAGCTGAGGATTTGCATTCCTGTCAAGCTTCTAGGTGTTGCTAATACAGCTGGTCTTCAGACTACTTGGAGTAGTCTGAAGTACTTAATATCAGTAGTCTGATATTAAGCTCTCCATTTAAATCGACTAACTTAATCTATCAGTAATAATTTCTCCTCAAACCTAGGAATGGGAGAAAAGCAGGCCACCCTAACAACTGGCCTGGATAGTCAGCTGCTTAACTCACCAGGGTTTCTAAGGGTTTCTCAGAGGAGTCCCATCTGACCATCTGATCTCAAATAATGACCACACTTTTCCCCTGTCATTCTTAACTCCATTTGTCCCCTTATTCTTTTGCCCAGCTATCCTATCTAAAAATCTTTCTATTTAACTGGTTCATTCTTTTCCCTCTGGATCAGAGATCCCTCTGTCTGTCTTGTTCACTGCTTGCTCCCCATAACCATAAAGTGCAATGCTCAACATACATTGTTACTGAATAAAATATTATAGAGAAGTTAGCATAAGGCAGGTTGACCATGAGTTCCATGGTGATGGGGCCATTTCTTTCTTGCTATTCATTATTTCTCCAGCATCTAACACAGGGGCAGGCACATGGTATAAGTTTAATGAATGGATGGGGACTCCAGCTAAAAACAGGAAGAACAAGTGTTAGAGTAATGATTAGTTCACCAAGTTATTAATGATCAACTGGAAGATGTTGCTTCAAGTATAGGTTTTGGGATCATTTCCTTACTTTCCTAGTCTTTTCTTTTTTTAGTCTGGGCAATAAAAAGTAGAGCGTGTTTTGATATTAAGTAGCAAGTTATGGTTCTTTTATATTCTCTTACTTTTGCAGAGTTTTTTCTATTGGCAAGAGGCTGCTAAGGATTGCAACATTTGGTAGGAAGCACATTTGAGCATAGGCACAGGCATTCTGGAGGGAGAATGAACCGTCAGTCTATCTCTAGCTCTCATTTTTATTTGAATGGTATCAGAACCACAAATCTCAGTCCCTGAGTTGCCTTTTCAAGTCACGTTGGATAATGGCTTGACGTTTTTTTGTTCATTTCTGTGAGAAAAATTGGACCATTCACCTGTCCTCTGCCCAAACAGCTATTGCAGATTTGTTCATTTCAACATCCTTGATAGAGGAGTTTTTTTTCTTCCCATAATCTGAGGCTGGGAAAAAAATGGCTCATACATTCTTTCACAAGCTCTTATTCTATCAATGGCAACTTATGAAGACTGTACTCCTGTGACTTGGTTGTAACTGGCTTAATCAGGGAAGGGAATAAGGGAAGGAATGAAATGAACATTGTTCATAAGAATGTATCTTGTGGTTCAGGTGCTTTGGAAGAATAGCTCCATCAAAGCTTGGTCCTGGCTGTTGGCTTTGTTCTATGTTTCCAAAGAAAAGTAGGATTGGGCTCTTACAGTGGTCCTACCTTAGCATCTGTCTGATTGGTAATTTGATGTTTAATTCCAACCAGGATGTCAGGGCTTTAGGGCATTTTGTTGTATTAGTCTAATTTGGTTTATAACAGTAGGCCCTTATAGGATGCTTTGAGCAGATTTTCAGTACTAGAGATAGAGAAATGGAAAAGTTCAATGAATGAATCCACTATGCATTTAACTGATGTTTATTGGGTACCTACCATTTGCCTGGCACTGTGCTAGCCAGCGTGGATATAAGGAAAATAAATGAAAATCTTATTTCTTTCTTAAAAAGGAACTTTTCTCTCTAGATTCTGACTCTGTATCCCCTCTTCCATTCATTGTTCCATTCCTATCTCCTTATCACACACAATAAGTATCAATTATCATGCCTAGATACCTAGCATCTACTGACCCAAGATTCATGTGATATTGGGGGAAAGTGCACCACTTAAAAGTCACAAAGGGGCTCTACTCTACTTTCTTTCTCTTTGACTTGCCTACCCTGTGAATAGCAATCTCCTCAGTCCCCACATGACAGGCTGGCCAGCCAAGGCCTGCCCAATTCTTCCCAATTATTATTTTCAACCTTGAATTGACAGGGACTAGTGCTGTGGACTTGGGTCTTCACTGCAATGAGGGAGAAGGAACATTCATTTTTGTTTCTGGCCTGAGTCAAGTTATTTAGAGTTTGCTTATAGAATCCCCAGAGATGAGTAAGAACTGCTCAACCATCCACAAAGCTGTTCTTGCCTCCTATGCGATGCTTAGGTTTACTTGGGAAGAAGGCTGACGGGGCTGTGCTGACCTCTGACAGTATTCCCTGCCTTCCAGAAGGTCAGGGTCTCGTGTGTGAGATGGGGAAGCGGATGCATACCTACTTTTCAAGTGAGAGGTATGGATTAAGACTGAATCTAGTGTTCCATAAAGAAGACAGAATCACTCATTCATTAAGACCTCATTTTTATTATCCATAAGGGAAGAAATCTGCAACTGGAAGTTACAATTATTTGTGCATTGTCTTACTTATGTACTTACAAACTGTGCACAGTTTCCACATCTGAGAGATTTATATAAAAATCTCTGCATTTGTAATTCATTTCTAATATTCATAAACTTTACAGGCTCTTTAAAATAGAACAATTTTCTACAAAGGCCATTAAATTATAAACAGAAAGACTAATATTAAGGATAAATAATAATAGTAGCAAATATCATAGCAAAGTTAATTTTTTTTTATTGTACTGGAAGTTGAACTCAGGGCCACGTGCTTCTTCAGCAGGCACTTTACCACTTTAGCCACTCCACCAGTCTAAGAATGTAGATCAAACTTTCTGATAGAGCAACAGGAAAAACAAGTATCACTTGATAGAAAGAAATACAGCAGGTTTTGTTTTTGTTTTTGTTTTTTTGGATATTGTTATTTTTAATAAAAACAAAGCTTTATAGGCAAGCCTGCTTTGGTATTGTGCCCAGAAGGTGAAGTGCAGATGCCAGGTCTCAGTGGGTCAGGGACCCACAGGGATTAGAGCACAACCCTTCCCCTTTCTAAAGTGGTGATGGAGAAATGGACTTTCTCCCCTCCATCCTGCACCTGGTCTCATGCAGAGTGGGGTTTCTCCCAGAGAGACCATGGCCAGAAGACCCAGGAATCTCAGGCAAGAGCTCCTCACTACCCCCAACCGGAGCACATTTTTTTGGCTACCTTCTGTTCTTACTCATGGTAGTGGTACCCCCCAAATTGCATCTTTACCCCCTCCTTATACTGCCCCCCTCCCCAGTGCAGGCTATCATGCCATACTCTAATTTTGGTTTTATTATTGTGATCTGGAACTTTTGGGGGTTGGTCACACTGAAAGAGCTGTACTTGACTTCCTGAAACAAAGAGCTCTGGCCTGTCCTGGCAGCCTGGTATGCCAGGAAAAGTGAAGCAAAGACCTCATGCCATGATAAGAAACTGGTTTCCATGGCCACCAGCACAGGAAGACTCCAACATCTTAGCAATAGGCTTAAGCAACAGAAGGAGAATCTGAGAAGCAATCATATTTGTTTAACAGTGTTTATAGGATGGTTTCATAAAGAGATGGCATAAATGCCCATGACAGGGGCATTCTTTCTCTCATGTTTTAGAGCCAGGAGGTTAAAAAGCCACCCGCAGATACATGTTTTCTGCCCTCTCGGTGGGTGAGTGGGAAAAGCAAGATGGTTATTAGCTAGACCTGGGAAGGTAAGAGATGCTTTGTGGGGTTGCTTTTGAGGATCTGAGCATTATATCATTCATTGTCCTTGCAATGAAAGAGAGTATACCGGCAATTTGAGTGGAAACATTAATAAAGAGATAATACAACCTTATTAAATGAGAAACCACTGGAAAAGTACATTTAACCAAATCCCAAAGACAAGAGGGAAAATCTCAGCAGCTGCAACTGGAGAAAATGTCATGAGGGAATTTAGCTGTAACTGAGAGCACTCCACAGAAAATGTATGCTTCACTTACTCCCTGTGATGGTGACACATCTTTTGTAATCCTTTCGAAATGCACCCTCAAAATGGGTTAATATTTTCTTGCTTTGTGCTGAATTTCATGGAAATAAGTGTCTCTAGGGAAAATTTTAATTGTCTTTCTTTTTTTTCTCATATTAATTCCCTGTACAGTTAAAATCTAATGCTACTGTAGATTTACAGAATTTGCTAATTAGTAAGAAGCTTGACATTTACTAATATGAAACTCTGAATAAACCCACTAATTTAAAAATTATGTCACAATCAGAATGTTCCCATGGAAGCTAGAAGCCCAAAGAAAAATGTGGTCTTTAGATATTTATTAACAAGGTGATTAGTCAGAGGATTACCATAGAATATGTTATTTCAGTGCTAGAAGTTTATTATTCATGTTCCTAATTGAAAGAGTTGAGATTCTGGAAGATACACATGTTACCACATCTGTAGCCTGAAATGGATGGAAACATCTCAGGGCTGCCATGAGCGGTTTCCCTGGATCATTAGTGTAAAATCTAAAACTGAGATAAAAAAAAAAAAATAGGTATTTAGGCCAGGCATGGTGGCTCATGCCTATGATCCCAGGTATTCAGGAGGCAGAGACTGGGAGGATCATGGGCAAAAAGTTTCAAGACCCCATTTCAAGAAAAATGTTGGGTGTGGTGGTGTACTTCTATCATCCTAGCTATGCAGGAAACATAAATAGGAGGATTGTGGACCAAGCTGGCCCAGGCATAAAAGTGAGGCCCTATTTCAAAAACAACCAGAGCAAAAAGGGCTGAGGGCCTGACTCAAGTTTTAGAATGCCTGCTTAGCAAGTGGGAGGCCCTGAATGCAAACCTCAGAGAGTTTTGTTGTTACACAGCAACTCTGATTGGTAATGACTACCTGTAAGGCTCTGTTCAGAAGATCCTGCAGGGGGTGGTGGTTCATGCCTGTAATCCCAGAGTAGGGAGGCTGAGGCAGAAGGACCTTGAGCTTGAGACCAGCCTGGGCTACGTAGGGAGACCCTGTCCCAAAAAAACCACACACACAAACTCATCAACCAACTAACAATCGAAAAAAACCCTATTGATTCTACAGGGTTAGGAATGTAGCTCCAAAGCAGAGCATTTGACTAGCTTGTATAAGGCCCTGGGTTTGATTCTTCTCACTTCAAGAAACCAAAAAAGAAAACAACAAACACACAAAAGAAGGTCTTGCAGGAGAACAAGATGTAGTTGATTAGCAATGTCTGTCCTGGCTGCAGGAGACAGAAACTATGGCATTCGTGCCAAGTTGGGCCTGTCCTGACATAGAAGAAACCAGGCAGGGAGCTTACCAAGCAACTTTGACTTTTTTAATTGGGCTCTGAGCTCATGGAAGTCTTTATCAGAGAAAACGTAGAAGGAGTAAATAATGCCATCCTAGAACTAAGGAGTGTGGTGAGCAAAACTCTGACCTGGACCTCAAAACAGCTTCTTGTGACTGTGTGTGTGTAGCAGACAGGGAAGCAGGTCAGGGAAATGACAGGAGAGTGGTTGAGCAGATGCTTCCCCACTACAGAGCAGCACCCGGCAGGGTCTAGAGTGCACACCTCTGTCTTGTCAGCCGGTGAGTCGCTGTGCTGCTGCTCAGAGCCTGTGCTGTAACACACAAAGGCAAGGACTACAAAGGTAGGAGTTAAGTTGTGCCCACAAAGGCTGTGTCTCAGCAGGACTCTTGGGATAGGGGTCATCCAAACAAGATCACTTGTAACTGGGATGAAACTTTTCAAGAGGAAAAAAAAATTGCAAATTCTGTTTGTTGCTTTTCTTGAAAAGCAATGGCCCTTTCTCACATTTGTCATTAAATCAAAATTCAAATGTATCGGTTACTAGTAGCTAGCATATGAAATACTATTTTAAAAACGAGTGCCTTTAAGACAACAGAGCTCAGAGACTCCATGCTGGGAGAACACGCTTCATCGTTTTGCTTGGACTCAAAACCATTTTTCAGCAACACATATACATTTAATCAGTGATTGCTTGTCAGCCATTTAATTATTATGTTGTATTTCTCAGCCCACTTGGCAATGAGAGTTGCCATAAATTACCCTTAGCAACAGCACACACTCAAAGCAGATTTGCTCCCAACTTACATGTGTCTCTGATGCCACAGGTGAATCAAGAGCAGATGAGACAGAGCCTTGTGGAGAGCTGGGGAGAGCTTGATTGTGCCCGTGGCCTGCCCATTCGACCCTGTAAGAACTGGCATGGCCACCCTGTGGGCTCTAAGTGAGCTCTTTATATCCACAGGAAACCAGACAGACTGAGTTCACTGTTCACAGGAACAGTGGCAATTGCGCACTTGAAAATTAATGCTTTTCTTGATTCTGTCTTGATTTTTTTGTTCTTCCTGTCACTTCCTCTTATTACCCAACTGTATGCAGACATGTGGAGTGATCGTTTACTTTAAAGAAGTACAGCTTGTGATGAATGTGGGTAGAAGATCATTCTTGGCACTTCTGGAGGTGGAGAGGAGACAAGTGTCACATACCCTGGGTACAAATCTCAGCTCCACTGCTTACTTCCCATATGAACTTGGACCAGTGACTTAAGCTATCAGTGTGTTTTTCTTCCGTAAAATCAGGATGATAAAATACCTCACAAGGCTATTATAAGGATTAAGTGAGATATTTGCATAAAGCATTTAGCATAATGTCCTTTCTATAAGAATAGCTATGAGAATATTAGCTCTAATCATCAGTGTAATTAACAAATGCTGGTTTAAAATAAGTCACTGAACAAGTTTTTAGCTGTCTGTACATCATGGGTATCATGGGAGGTATCCTTGCTGGTATCATGTGAAAACGCTGACCCCAGTACTGTTTTCGGAAATGACTTCTCTTAGCTTTATAAAACTGAAAAAAGAGAGTATCTTTAGCCCTCAGCAAATAATTTCTAGACTGTATTGAAAATGGTGATCATTGTGGTTAGAAGGAAGCAGCTACAGAGGACACAGGCAGAGTTGTACACCTAGGTGATGTGAAGCCATTGCTTCTCATCTCTGCCACAAGTCTCTGTCACCTTCAGTGTGTTGTCACTACAAGCCCTCATTTTTTCTTGTCCTTCTCAAAGTAGAGCTTAGTGATCACTTTGGTTTACTAAGAAGAACTTTGAGCTCTTAGCTAATCAAATGTGACCTTGATCAAGTCATTTAACTTTTATGGGTTTTGTTTTTTTCCATATCTACTATACAGACTGTAGGTACTTAAATGAAGTAATGCAGGTCAAGTGCCTAATAGCCCTGGCACATGGACATATTCAATCAATGCTTATTCTTTACCTTTGGTACAAAGTTCTTGCTGCTAAGAAAGGTTATGAAGTCCAGGAGGAGATGGATTTTTAGTCAGTTCCATTTTCCCTCATTAACTATAAAGACATCTTTGTCATCATTTCCTGGGGGGAGAAGGGGAGTAGTTTATCCTTTATCCTTTATCTTTCTGTCTCTTATAGGTCTGGGTCTCTCTCTCCTAGGTACTTGGAAAACTTTAGAGATGTCAGTTAATATTTGTCTAGCATCTTTTGTATTGAGGCAATATGCTGATCACTGTGGGAGTATCAAGAAAGGTTTGTATATGGACAAATCACCCAGGTGGCTGAGAAAGACTCATTTTTCTTTTGAGGTCAGGAGGAGATCAAAAGTAGCAGTAAGAAAATGACCAATTAGTGTTCCTTTTTAAAAGTCTCAGCTCTGGAAAGTCCTTATACAAGTGAAGAGGAGAACAAAGAAGAAGGAAACAGTATGGTATTATTTTGAGGGAGGTAATAGCCAGTATGTAAATGAGTACGACCACACAGGAAAGCTGTTTTCAGTCAGTATGAATCATAAGACCAAAGTGAATGTGTAATAGCCACCCTGCAAACCCCAGCTCTCCCGCAGAAGCTTGCCTGTAGACAGAGGCATCCCACCTGGCTTGAACAATGGAGTCACATGACAGGATTCAGGTGTGGGTCTCAGTCTGCAAGCTTGTTAGCGTTCGATGATGCTCATCGGTAGGCAGCTAAGCCTCATTACTGTTCATAAAAGTAAGCTAATAATTAAAATTTTTGCATTTCCAAATGGCAACAAATAAAATGAAGAGGTAATGATATGGGTAGGGATGGAGATCCCCTGATGAGTGCCTATCATGGTGAGAGGATGAAGAAATGAAAAAACCATGAGGGAAAAAAACCTGCCATTGTCACTTCCAGAGCTGCTGAGCAATACCTATTTGTCTATAATGTAGGGAACTGAGAAGGCATTTGTAAGGCAAAGAAAAAGCAGAATTGCCCAGAAAGGAGCCCTGGCAGAAGAAGGGTCAAGACTTGACTACTTTCAAGTCCATGTTTTATTCAGTGTTTTACTGTAGTCAAAAATGGTGAAGTGGGGGAGCTCAATTTCAAGACTCCCTGAGTCAGAAATTCTCTTGATTATAGCTGGAGGAATTGAATCTGTCCATGTTGGTTTTAGTGAAGATAAAACAGAGGCTATAAATTGACTTTTTATGACTTTATTTAACCAGTGTCTTCTCAGAGTCTTGTAGAAATCAATGGGTGGGTGGTTTGAGTTGGCCTTAGATTCAAGCCATTGTGTAGATCTTGTCTTTAGGTGGTTTTCTATATGTTATTGAGTAGAACTGAAGGGGGATGTTCATTATATAGTTCTTAATTTGTCCTCTTACTAGTTTGTACCACTTATGGTACACTGTTAAGCAATACATTTATCAGTTATGTACTTATCTTGTGAATAACACAAATAGAAATTGCTGAGTATGGCAGAAGACTTAAAATAGAAGTGAGTATAGATTATAAGTGACACATAGCTATAATTGACACCATAATTAGCCTTACTACTGTTTTAGCAAAAACTCATGAGTGCCATTCCTCTGTCACAAAAATGCAGATATTTTACAGAAGTCAAAAAATGGTAAAATAAGTTTTCTTATATGTAGACATAGTAATCACCTTGCATTAATTTTATGTTTGGAACTTTAATTTTTTTCACTGTTAATGTTTAAAATAAGACACAATTTATGCAGTTGTGCCTTGGCATTCATTTTTTTTAACTTGTCAGAGGCTTGAAAAATAAGGCTTAGTATCTTAACCTATAAGAGACCCATACACACAAAAAAATGCTAGTCTGTAGTTCAGTTTCCAGAAGACCCAGATTTGATTTATACTTACCAAACAAGCGTTTAATACCAATTTGGGGTTGCTGTACAACACGCTTACAGTGCTATCATTCAAGTCCATGGAGATGATCCATGTGAATCTTTTTTTTTTTTAACTCTGTAGAGAGTATAATATAAGTGACAATTTGTAGAAAATTTGCTTCAGATGGATACAGAACAGTAAGGTGATTTTCACCATTAAATTCTCTTCCCTAAGTATTGATTTAATGTTATTACCTGTAATTCCCTTCTGCTATAAGTCCACATGAACACCTGGCTTGTGTTGTTTTTACAGTAAAGATGAATCTTGAGAAAAAAAAAGATGAATCTTAGCTTCCACAAGGCTGAGAAGTTATGACATGCTTAATCCTTTAGTTTAGAAATCTTCCTTTCCCTGAAATGGTTACCTATAAACCTAGACTGTGGATTTTCTGAAGGGCTCTAGATTTTAGTGCTGACAATGTAGAGTTTCACTACAAGTGTTTGGTTTGGCAGGAATCATTTCTTAATGTCATAAATACTTTTAAGTTTTATACATTCTGCATGTATGATAGTGTGTTTAATGCTCAAGGTCAAGTTAAAGTGTAAAACATACAAGTCTTCTGTTTACTCCTTTTATCTTTTTTTATTAGATGAAAAGAACCTTTTTTAACTGGTGGTTTTTTTTGGAGAAAGTGTCTGTAGTGGATAACTGGGAGGAGGGGCATGGTGCTTCACATCACCTAAGGATACTTGAAAACAATTCCTTTGGAAAATTCCAGTCCATGGTTATGGTGGAAGCTAAAACCATGCAGAAAAGTGAACAGAACTGACTCCAAATCTGTTTTTGGGAAAAATTATTAATAATTTCTAGATTGTCCCTTGTGCATGTACACCCACATAATGATTTTAATGTGTTTCTGTGTATACTCCCTATTCTTAGAAAATAAAGATAAGATTATTTTAAATACAAGATTATGTCTTCCTTTTTTGAGTTTTATTCACTTAATGAGTTGAGTCAGCTGTAAAGCAGATGTCATTAGTGGGGGTATGCATGGGATGTGGCAAGAATGAAACAGGTCTAAAGAGCCCTGGGGTAATAAAGGAAATAGGCATAAATACTCTACTGTCAGGAGTTGCAGATGAACTGGTGGGAGTAAAGGGTTCTTGGCCATCACTGCACAATAGGATTACCAAGGGAACTATTGAAAACAAGTAACAAAGGGGCCCAATTTCCATCTCTTAGCGAGACCAATCAAAGTAAAATTTCTGGGTATGGGCTGCTGGCAAAGACGTGGAGAAATTAAACCCCTCACTCATAGATGGCGATAATGTAAAATTGTATAGTCACTAAGGAAAACAGTTGGGCAGTTCCTCAAAATGTTAAAAATAGAGTTTTCATGTGATGCAGATTTCCACTCCTAGGTATATACACAAGAGAATTGAAAACATATGTCCACACAAAAACTTGCAACTGAAAGCTCATAGCACTATAGTCACAACAGTCAATAAAGTAAAAACAATGGTGCATCAAGCTGATGAGCAGATTTTTTAAAAGGGGGTGTGTACATTGAATAGGATATTATTCAGCCTTTAAAAGGAATGAAGTGCAGGAACGTGCTACAACATGGATGAAGCTTGAACACATTACGCTGTGTACAATCAGACACGAAAGGCCATGTATTCTGTGGTTCCATTTGTATGGAATGTCCACAGTAGGCAAATCCACGGAGTCAGAAAGTAGATTAATGTTTGCAGAGGGGAAATATGAAGTGACAGCTAAATGTGTACAATTTTTTTTGGGGGGGTGATATTCTGGAATTAGATAATGGTGACAATTGTACATTTTTTGTGAACATACTAAAATCCACTGAGTTATACAAATCAAACAGGTGGGCTTTATGGTATTGTGAAATTGTATCTCAATTTTGGAAAATTTTCTTAGAAAAAAATCTGGGAGTGGGACATGGGCATTTCTTTAAGCCCTGAGATGATTTTTAATACACAGTAATAAAGATCACTTTTTTGAAAGTTAGATTTGAATTCTGAACACTGTAGCTAAAATATTTATCCTTCAAATTCATCACTATTAAGTAAAACACCAAACAGGGCCTGGAATGATCTGTTCCCTACTCATCTTTCAAACCCATCCCTTAACCTCTCTGCCATGTTTCCTGTTCTTTACTGTACTACCATCCTCTTCTTTCTACTCCTCTAAGACTTTGAGCGCATTCTTGCCTGACACTTGCCGTTGCCTCCCCCGACAACCTTTTGTCCCCTAATAATATCATCATTCGGGTCTCAAATCAAATATTAACTCCTTTTTCTGAATCAACACTCCCTCCCTGCTCTAAATCATTGTTCTTCAACTCAAAATCAGAAACATTGTTGCCCATTGATTGGTTTATAATCTGTGCTAATTACAGTTTATCCTCCTTGAGAACAAAGGCTTGGTCTATCATGTTTATCACTAGAATAGTATTTAGAATACATAGAGTTTAATGAGCAACCAACTCAAGGAAAGAGTACGGAAGTGTAGACTATCACTGTTTTTGTAGGAGAATAAGAAGGAATCTGTGAGAATGAGATTAAATATGCAAAACAACCAGTACTGTAAAAAAAAAAGAAAAAGAAAAAGTGACAGGGAAGAGGGAGGAAAGATAATTGAAATGAGATCTTGAAAAAGTGCTTGATGTTTTAAATCCCTGTATGTTTCCTGTTTATAAATAGCTGAAGTTCAAAATTTTCTCTGACTTGTTAACAAGTGAAAATTTTTCTTAATGAACCATAGTTTGATTACTTAATATAATTTACTAAAAATGATTTCTTTGTATAAAGATGTTACAGGCTAACTTTTGTCTGCTTAAAATCAGAAACACTTCAGATTGTCTTCTTTTTCTTTGTCTTGTTATTTTCTTATGTGATCTTCTTACCCTATCCTCTGGAACTTTGACATATATCGAAGGTTACAAATACTTTGTAAGTGATTTATACTTTAATGTTTGTCTCCAACCATTCATTTACGTGCCTCAATTGTTTTTTTAAGTCATCAGTAAAATCTGTATGAGAGCCTGGCCAGCTCACAGTTAGATGACAGGTCACTTTTCCAGGTAAGGTTAATCTTGGGATTCATTAGCCAGCAGCTTTTCAAGATCATTTACATTCTTGGTTAGCAATCGAGCCCTCAGTTTTTAAATGCATTAAAATATACACTTCTTCAGTAGGTAGAAGTATCTGGGATTGCAGCTTCTTTTGATGGCTGTCAAAGAGGGTTCATGGTTTCTAGGGTTGATCTAGATTCTTGCCATTCATTGAGTCATGTCAGGTTATAAAAATAGCAAATTTTCATAGCATACCTTAACATCTTCAACCATAATGGAGTAACATCTTTATTTTTCAAGTTAAAAGGAAACATATTTTTTTCATTTTTCTAAGCAAAAGAGCAGTATTTCTTTTTTCATCATGTCTGACTTCCTGGTTGCCTAGGAGACATTAGTGTTCATGGTAGATTGCTTTAGCTAGGACATTTAGAAAAGTCATTTCGCTCTATACTGTATTCCTAAATAATGACAAAGTTTTATTACAGATTTGAAGATTTAGGGAATGTTCAGTGCTGACAAAGTTTTGTGGAAAAGGAACTTCTCCCTACATGACTATTGATTATAAATTATTATAAACATTTCCTGAGAGGTAGTTAGCAATTCGTATCAATAGCCTTGAAGGTTCAATATCCTTTGAACACAGAATTCTTTTTTTTTTTTTTCATTTTTCTTTTATTATTCATATGTGCATACAAGGCTTGGTTCATTTCTCCCCCCTGCCCCCACCCCCTCCCTTACTGCCCACTCCGCCCCCTACCTCTCCCCCCCCCAATACCCAGCAGAAACTATTTTGCCCTTATTTCTAATTTTGTTGTAGAGAGAGTATAAGCAATAATAGGAAGGAACAAGGGTTTTTGCTGGTTGAGATAAGGATAGCTATACAGGGCATTGACTCACATTGATTTCCTGTACATGGGTGTTACCTTCTAGGTTAATTCTTTTTGATCTAACTTTTTCTCTAGTACCTGTTCCCCTTTTCCTATTGGCCTCAGTTGCTTTAAGGTATCTGCTTTAGTTTCTCTGCGTTAAGGGCAACAAATGCTAGCTAGTTTTTTAGGTGTCTTACCTATCCTCACCCCTCCCTTGTGTGCTCTCACTTTTATCATGTGCTCATAGTCCAATCCCCTTGTTGTGTTTGCCCTTGATCTAATGTCCACATATGAGGGAGAACATACGATTTTTGGTTTTTTGAGCCAGGCTAACCTCACTCAGAATGATGTTCTCCAATTCCATCCATTTACCAGCGAATGATAACATTTCGTTCTTCTTCATGGCTGCATAAAATTCCATTGTGTATAGATACCACATTTTCTTACTCCATTCGTCAGTGGTGGGGCATCTTGGCTGTTTCCATAACTTGGCTATTGTGAATAGTGCTGCAATAAACATGGATGTGCAGGTGCCTCTGGAGTAACAGTCTTTTGGGTATATCCCCAAGAGTGGTATTGCTGGATCAAATGGTAGATCGATGTCCAGCTTTTTAAGCAGCCTCAAATTTTTTTCCAGAGTGGTTGTACTAGTCTACATCCCCACCAACAGTGTAAGAGGGTTCCTTTTTCCCCGCATCGTCGCCAACACCTGTTGTTGGTGGTGTTGCTGATGATGGCTATTCTAACAGGGGTGAGGTGGAATCTTAGCGTGGTTTTAATTTGCATTTCCTTTATTGCTAGAGATGGTGAGCATTTTTTCATGTGTTTTTTGGCCATTTGTATTTCTTCTTTTGAGAAAGTTCTGTTTAGTTCACGTGCCCATTTCTTTATTGGTTCATTAGTTTTGGGAGAATTTAGTTTTTTAAGTTCCCTGTATATTCTGGTTATCAGTCCTTTGTCTGATGTATAGTTGGCACCCACTCTGTGGGTGTTCTCTTCAGTTTAGAGACTGTTTCTTTTGATGAACAGAAGCTTTTTAGCTTTATGAGGTCCCATTTATCTATGCTATCTCTTAGTTGCTGTGCTGTTGGGGTTTCATTGAGAAAGTTCTTACCTATACCTACTAACTCCAGAGTATTTCCTACTCTTTCTTATATCAACTTAAGAGTTTGGGGTCTGATATTAAGATCCTTGATCCATTTTGAGTTAATCTTGATATAGGGTGATATGCATGGATCTAGTTTCAGTTTTTTGCAGACTGCTAACCAGTTTTCCCAGCAGTTTTTGTTGAAGAGGCTGCTATTTCTCCATCGTATATTTTTAGATCCTTTGTCAAAGATAAGTTGCTTATAGTTGTGTGGCTTCATATCTGGGTCCTCTATTCTGTTCCACTGGTCTTCATGTCTGTTTTTGTGCCAGTACCATGCTGTTTTTATTGTTATTGCTTTGTAATATAGTTTGAAGTCAGGTATTGTGATACCTCCTGCCTTGTTCTTTTGACTGAGTATTGCCTCGGCTATTCATGGCCTCTTGTGTTTCCATATAAATTTAACAGTAGATTTTTCAATCTCTTTAATGAATGTCATTGGAATTTTAATGGGAATTGCATTAAACAT
The DNA here is from genome assembly GCF_047511655.1 of Castor canadensis. NCBI lineage: Eukaryota > Metazoa > Chordata > Mammalia > Rodentia > Castoridae > Castor > Castor canadensis. The sequence continues at coordinate 118,862,645 of NC_133395.1, read as the reverse complement.
GTAGATTACTTTTGGGAGTATCGACATTTTTACTATGTTGATTCTACCAATCCATGAGCATGGGAGATCTCTCCACTTTCTATAGTCTTCCTCAATCTCTTTCTTCAGAAGTGTATAGTTTTCCTTGTAGAGGTCTTTCACATCTTTTGTTAGGTTTACACGTAGGTATTTGATTTTGTTTGAGGCTATTGTAAATGGAATTGTTTTCATACATTCTTTTTCCGTTTGCTCATTGTTAGTGTATAGAAATGCTAATGATTTTTCTATGTTGATTTTATATCCTGCTACTTGCTATAGCTATTGATGATGTCTAGAAGCTTCTGAGTAGAGTTTTTTGGGTCTTTAAGGTATAGGATCATGTCGTCTGCAAATAGGGATATTTTGACAGTTTCTTTACCTATTTGTATTCCTTTTATTCCTTCTTCTTGCCTAATTGCTCTGGCTAGGAATTCCAGTACTATGTTGAATAGGAGTGGAGATAGTGGGCATCCTTGTCTGGTTCCTGATTTTAGAGGGAATGGTTTTAGTTTTTCTCTGTTAAGTATAATGCTGGCTGTAGGTTTGTCATATATAGCTTTTATAATGTTGAGGAACTTTCCTTCTATTCCTAGTTTTCTTAGAGCTTTTATCATGAAATGGTGTTGGATCTTATCAAAGGCTTTTTCTGCATCTATTGAGATTATCAAGTGGTTTTTGTCTTTGCTTCTGTTAATGTGGTTTATTACATTGATTGATTTTCGTATGTTGAACCACCCCTGCATCCCTGGGATGAAGCCTACTTGGTCGTGGTGAATAATCTTCTTGATGTGTTGCTGCATTCGGTTTGCCATTGTTTTGTTGAGGATTTTTGCATCAATGTTCATTAAGGAGATTGGTCTATAGTTCTCCTTTTTGGAGGTGTCTTTGCCTGGTTTGGGATAAGTGTAATACTGGCTTAATAAAATGTGTTTGGTAGTTTTCCTTCGCTTTCTATTTCGTGGAACAGTTTAAGGAGGGTTGGTATCAGTTCTTCTTTAAAGGTCTGGTAGAATTCAGAGAATCCATCAGGTCCTGGACTTTTCTTTTTGGGGAGACTCTTGATTGCTGCTTCAATTTCATTTTGTGTTATAGGTCTATTCAGGTGATTAATTTCCTCTTGGTTCAGTTTTGGATGATCATATGTATCTAGAAATCTGTCCATTTCTTTTAGATTTTCAAATTTATTTGAATATAGGTGTATATGATGTGGTGATTCCTGCCATTTAGTTGTCTTAGTTGTTTGAAGGTTTGATTGTGTGTACCTAACTTGATGTTACTCTCTACTGTCTTGCTTTTTCTTATCCTGTGGTTTGGTGCTGCCTGCCTTTTCATGGTTAAGTTGGGTGTCACTTTCTGTGTGCAGGATCCCTTGCAGAATCTTTTGTAATGGTGGCTTTGTGGTCACATATTGTTTTAGTTTCTGCTTATCATGGAAGACTTTTATTGCTCCATCTATTTTGAATGATAGCTTTGCTGGGTAGAGTATCCTGGGGTTGAAGTTATTTTCATTCAGTGCCCGGAAGATCTCACCCCACACTCTTCTTGCTTTTAATGTTTCTGTTGAGAAGTCTGCTGTGATTTTGATGGGTTTACCTTTGTATGTTACTTGTTTTTTCTCTCTTACAGCCTTCAATATTCTTTCCTTAGTTTCTGAACTTGTTGTTTTAATGATGATATGTCGTGGAGTAGTTCTATTTTGATCTGGTCTGTTTGGTGTCCTGGAGGCCTCTTGCAACTGATTGGGAATATCTTTGTCTAGATTTGGGAAATTTTCCGTTATTATTTTGTTGAATATATTACGCATTCCCTTCGCTTGCACCTCTTCTCCTTCTTCGATGCCCATGATTCTCAAGTTTGGTCTTTTGATGGAGTCAGTGAGTTCTTGCATTTTCTTTTCACAGGTCTTGAGTTGTTTAATTAATAGTTCTTCGGTTTTTCCTTTAATTACCATTTCATCTTCAAGTTCTGAGATTCTGTCTTCTGTTTGTTCTATTCTGCTGGATTGGCCTTCCGTTTTGTTTTGCAGTTCTGTTTTGTTCTTTTTTCTGAGATTTTCCATATCCTGGCAGTTTTCTTCTTTATTGTTGTCTATTTTTGTCCTGAGTTCATTTATCCATTTATTCATTGTGTTCTCTCTTTCACTTTGGTGTTTATACAGTGCTTCTATGGTTTCCTTTATTTCTTCTTTTGCTTTTTCAAATTCTCTATTTTTATTGTCTTGGAATTTCTTGAGTGTCTCCTGTACATTTTGGTTGACCCTATCCAGTATTAGCTCTATAAAATTCTCATTGAGTACTTGTAGTATGTCTTCTTTTAAATTATTCTTGTGGGCTTCTTTGGGTCCTTAGCATAGTTTATCTTCATTTTGTTGGAGTCTGGATCTGAGTTTCTGTTCTCTTCATTCCCCTCTGGTTCCTGTACTAATTTTTTGCTGTGGGGAAACTGGTTTCCCTGTTTTTTCTGTCTTCCCGTCATTGTCCTTGGTGTTGTTACTGTCCCTGTACTGTGTGTAATTAAGTATTTTCTAGCTTGTAATAATAACAATGGTAATATTTAGAATGGAAGAGTGAGCTGAGATGGAAAGCAAGAAGTTAAAGAAAAGGGGAAAACAAATATACAGACAAGAGGGAGAAAGCAGAACAAGGTATCAGACAATAGAGTTTCAAAGGTATAAACAGGGAGTGTTAGTGTACTAATCGACAGTAAGCTGAACAGTCATTAGAGAGACAGAGAGAGGATTGAAAATCAAAGATTAAAAAAATAAAAAATAAGTAAATGAAAGTAATATCTATATATAAAAATGAATTAAAATAAAATGGAAAATAGAAAATTAAAAAAAAAAAAACACCAAAAAACTTCCAAGTTTATATGCAATGCAGTTTCAGTCTTAATAATTTGGGTGTCCGTCTCAATCTCCAGTCCTGGAGTTGGTGCCTCAGATGTTGTTCTGTAGTCTCATCAAAGGGGATGCATAAAGTAGAACAAAACTATACACTCACACACACACACACACACACACACACACACACACAAAAGTCCCACCCAGTGTCCCCAGTTCAAATGCAATACAGTTTCAGTAAGTTTTTCGGCTTGCAGGTGTAATTCGGTTGTTCTCTCATCAAAGGTAGGGAGAAAAAGAAAAAAAAGCATCTGGAGACAGTTCTGAGAGTGGTATCTGCAACTGTGGCTTGCCTGCCTGCTGCTCTTGGACTGTAGCTGGTGGCGTTATTTATGCAGCTCTCTGGGGTGAACTTAGCACTCACCTGGTCCCACAGGCTTTGTTTGCTCAGAGTTCTCCTGTGCGGGAGCCTTTGCTACAGGCTTTCCCCTTTCCAAGCACTGGGAAAGGTGACACTGCCCCCCACGTTGTCAGGCCTGCGTGTTTATTTACAGTTCATGTGGGAGGTGGGTCTTCCCCCCTCTCCTCTGAAGTTTTCCTCCCACTGCCACTTTCAGAAGCTTTCCTGCTCCTGCTTACTGGGCGGTGCTGCTGCTCCTGCCGGCCGCCATGTTTGTTTATAGTTCACGTGAGAAGTGGGTCTTCCCTTCTCTCACAAGCTTCCCCGCTCCTGGTTGCTGGGCGTGTGCCCCGCTCCTGCCAGAGGCTCTCCGGCCTGCCTGGCTTGTTTATTTACAGTCCCGGGAAGGATTCCCTTCCCCCAATCTTCAGCGCTCAGGCCGCCCCACCTTCTTTCCAGCATGTCTTAACTGTTCTTATTGCTTATTACTCAGTTTCTCTTTTTTTTTTTTCCCGGATGGAGGTCAGTCTGTCCAGGGGGCTATGCTGCTCTGGCCCAGGCTTGTCTGTGGGGCTACCGTGGTACCGCAAAGCTCACCTGGTCCACATCTTCCCAAGCCATATGGGTGCCGGCCACTGGCGGCCCCGGGGGCCCTCCTCGTTTCTCCGTTTAACGTGAAGTGGAGATTCTCTGCACTGGCTGGAGATGTGGAGGGGTCAAAGTTATGCCTTTTCTCGGTGATTATGCCTGCAAAGTGTGTCTCCAGCATCTCTCCAAGATTTCACTATAGGAGGCTAGCTTTCTGCTTCCTACCTCTAGCCGCCATCTTGGAATTTTCCAGAATTCTTAAATTTAGGAATTGATGCAAGAGAAGCAATTCGAGAAAGGCATAAATGTTGATGTGTGAAATACCTTCCTCATAGAGTTGTCAGGAGTACTAAGTATATATCACATATAAATAACTTAGTAAAAAAATAAATAAATAACTTAGATGGATGAAAGAAATAAGCCAGCATTAGCTGTCATGTCCATCAGTTAAACCAGATGCTACTTTTTAACTCATACTGCTCTACCTCAAATATGGAGAGGTAGTAGTCACCTATTGGTAGTATAATGCCAAATATATGATTTTGTTTATTTATTACATACCATTTTTGTGATTAGCATGTTACCAAGTAATTTTTCAAGTTAACTTTCATGTCAGTTGACAGCTAACAATTGTTAAAATATGAATAATAATTGAATAAAATTTGGTGCTGTTTTTGCCAGGGTAAACATATACTAAGATGATGACTAGCACTTGACCAGGTTATTAGGTGCTTAATATGTGTTCTTGAGATCATTATTCCATATCAAAGATGGAAAGAAGTAAGAAACTTGCTCAAGTTGATACAAGTAACTGGGAAAGAAGATAGAATTGGCACCCAAGTCTTTCTAGCCACAGAGTGTGTTAACTTCCTCATTGTAGATGTTCTGCTGGAAACTTAGAACCTAAAATTTAGGTTGTGATGGAGCCTAAGAATAGTTATTCTTTTTTTAGGGGGAAGAGGGGAGGGCAGAATATCACTGTATAATTCAGGCTGGCGTTGAACTCCTTGGGTAGCTCAGATTGGCCTCAAATTTATGATTCGCCTGCCTCAGTTTCCTGAGTGTTGCAATTACAGGTGTGTGCCATCATGCTTAGCTTTAATGTGGACTTATTTTTTGGTGGTGGTTGGGATCAAGCTCAGGGCCTCCCACATGCTAGGCAAGTGTTCTACCACTGAGCTACATTTGCTATCTGAATTTGTTCTTTTACAAAATTCTCAAGATAATTTTAACAAGCCTAGTTAGAATTGGAACTAGTGCTCTGGGAATGCACTTCTCAAACTTTAATATACATTGATGCAGTAAGTCTGGACTGGTACCTTTTAATCTGCATTTCTTACAACTCTCAGGTGGTACCAGTGTGGGTCATCAGCAGATTTTGCATTTTGAGAATTCAGGATGCTATATAGTTTGTGGAAATACATGTTTTTGTTTTTGTCCCAATGAAATGCTTTGCTACCAGGAAAAGGAAGAGATTAATCATTAAAAGGGATGAAAAGGTTTCCTGCTAGTTTGTTAGGATTTCTCATTCTCATGAACTTGGTCATAGAGGTGTATTTTGCTGGAAGTTCCAAATTGCTCAAATTTGGGTCATTGGGTTTTGACGTGTCTTTATAGTCTCAAAAAGTAGTTCATACTTATTCTCTATCTGATAAAAAAAACTATGTGAAAGTAATAGATATATGATTATATTCTGAATCATTTCTTGACCATTTTATCACACAATACTACTTTGTAGTTTTAGCACCAAAGGGTCCCCTTAAGTGTCAGAGTTGCCTTTAAATTAGTTTCTTAACTTGGGTCCCTGGAGCCTTAAGAACTCCTTAAATAGCATTCTCTGTAACCAGTCGGGAGACCCACTAATGTTCAGAGCACATTTGAATAGATTCCATGACCTGCTGGACTTGCTTGGAATTTCTAAAACAGGACTGGATCAAAATGATCTCTTAGGTCCTTTTCTGCCCAGAATTTTTAGAGTTGGCTTTTCTTTGCTGCAACAAGTTTTGAAGCATTTGGCAGTTATTTTAGTTAAACATTAGCATAACATTTGAGAAACTGGGAAGAAAGGTGATCTACGCTGACTTGAACTATTGTCATCTTCTGGTGTTAATGGTTTGGAAATTTCACATTTTGGGGACTACATTTACTGTTCTGATCACTGAACCTTATTCTGCTACAAGGCAGGTGGCCCATTTAGTCCTATCAGAAAATGACTGATCAAATCCATTGAGTCACGAAATTAAATGTGGGCCTTAGAGACCTTTCCATTACCTCCTTTCTGTTTAATAAATTTTGAAGATGAAGTTCAAAAAGTAGTGTGATACTACCAGCTGTTAAAAATGACAGGAGATAGATAAAGGGAGGGAATGGAAGGTGTAGGTAGTTGGAGGAAGGGAGGTAGATAAAAAGAGTACTTTTCATGACTGAAAAGATGGGAGATTCATTAAATACCACAAAGCCTCATATTTATAAGGGGAAAAAACTGGCTAGAAACATAAGAACTTGGTTGTTTTCTCTTTTTAAAAATATACCTACTTCTGTTTGTTTATAAAGAGAGATATACAGGGCTCCATTTTTGGAGTGACCAAGTCCCTTATTTTTGTTTCTTGGCTATAAATCTGTGGGTCTAAACTTCCTACTGATGTCCCTAACCCAGGTGTTGGTGCTCTGGATTCCAGAAGCCATCATCTCCATATTTGTTAAGAAACAGTTTCCTGAAGAGGATCTTCCCCTAAAAATTCAGCAGAATATTGGTACATACAACTTTCTTATTTGGTAGAAAAGATTTAGCAATTTTACTTTGGCCTAAAATAAAATTGCTTTTTGCCATTTTCATATGAGCAGAAAGTATTTAATATTTATCTCAGCCTTGCAGACTGTTTCAGATCCTGGTGAAGCATGTATCTTACCATTACACTATCTTGATTCTTACACTTTTCCATTCTTCTGTCCTTTATATAGTTTCTGGAATAATTTTTCTTCTTCATTGAAATTAAAACTTGAAGGAAGAGTTTGCTAGCTGTGCAGAATATTACCACAATTAAGGAAGAAGTAGAACTCAATTTCTGTAGAGAGAAATTAAAATATTAGTATTTTGGGTGCCTAACCATGTGATGGGCACAGTGATATATGTTTTATGTGCGACATAATCTTGTGTTTTCAGATGAGGTTTCTGAGGATGAGAAGTTCAGTGTGTTACAAAAGATCAGAAAGGGAAGGTCAGGATGCACTGAACTCTGACTCTACCTCTCCTGCTTCCTTCTAACAAAGAATAGTTTGAATTATATGGATAATCAAAGGAGAAGGATTAGAGAAGAGATCAAAGGACAGTCAACATTGTAAACTGTTGGCAGACTAGACTGTGGGAAGAAATATAATGAGTTTATTGGCAATAGTATAGTGATAATGTAAGAAGGATGGAAATGCATGGCAAGGTACCTGAGAATAGAGGGAAAACTGGAAATAAGTAAGCCCAGAATACAACCTTAGTAGCCAACTTAATGGCTGAAACAATAGCAGAATTTGGGGTTGAAGTGATCTCCCAAAAGGCATCAGGAAGAAATGAAGATATGAAAAGACCAAGACAAGAGGTTACAGAGATGGAATAAATAAAAATGTCAGGTAGAATCCTTGACACACTAAACAGTTAACCAATGTCAGAAAATATTTGAAGAAATAATGACCAACCTATAGAGAATGCAATGAAAACTAAAGATCTCATATGGGAATGGTTTATAGACTAAAAAAACCAAGAAGAACCAGAAATATTAGTCAATAGTAGGTTAAATAGAGTTCCCCAAAAGAAACCTCACAACACAACCTTATGTAGAAATAGGATCTTTGTAGATATACTAAGTTAAGTGAGATACTAAATCTGTTGCTTGCATTTTTATAAGAGAAGAACATAGGGAAGGCCTTAGGAAGATGGGGGAGGGGCAAAGATTGAAGTGAGGTATCTATATAACAAGGAACTCAAGGATTGTTGGCAACTATCAGAAACTGGAAGGAAAGAATTTTGCCCTAGAGACTTTAGGGACTCATGGCCCTTGGTTCCTGATAATTTGTTATGATAGTCCCAGGGAATTATTAGATAGTACCATTTTTAGACCCTTATCAAAACTAAGAACTTTGAGATTAGAAACTAGAACATCCTATGGTAAATAGGAATCTAATTGCCATTTGACTTTATCTGCAGCAACAAGATATATGAAAACAGGATTGCTAGAGTAAACAGTGGAATTTAAAAAGCATACAAAGTTATCACTCCATATTGTTTAGAACACGAGGAAGATGGAATGTAATATCTGAAAGAGATCAGAGTTGGTAAGAATATGTTAAGTATATACATGTTGTTGGGGGAGTTTAGTATTAGTAAGGATAAGAATAACCATTATTGAGACAAAGACAGAATATATAATTTTCATATCTATGGAAGAAAACCTGATTTAACTGTGAAACTTAGAAAGGAGGAGAAAAGTGAAATAAAAATGATGGAATAAGATGTTTGGAATACACTTAAAGAAATTGTTACATAAATGTATATTAGCTAAAAATAGATAAATTCTGTAATGGAGAGAAAACAAGATGCTGTGATATATTTATAGAAACATTTCAAAGTACACAGGTTGGAAATGAGGTGGCAAAGAATGTCATATTTGTTGATTACAAATAAAAAAAAGGAATAATAAGATCAAAGAAGTAAACAAGCATACATATGCATATGTAATAATATAGCTTTGATATATAAAAACAGTAATTTATGGTTTTGCCATTGATTTACAGCTGTAGTTAGAAATTTAACACAGTCCTTATAAAAACTGATGAAGCAACTGGTGAGACAAAAAGCCAGATTTAGGTAAAAGTGAATTTTATTTTTGTATATAGAATTGATTCAACAAAAGCACAGAATATTTTATTTTGGAGGGTGTGTGGGTTAAGAACAAGGCTTCATAGGCACCCAATGTCAACGCACCCAATTTCATCAAATATACCCTGAAAGACCTAAAAGCATATATAAACGCCAACACAGTGGTTGTGGGAGACTTTAACACCCCATTATCATCAATAGATAGGTCATCCAAACAAAAAATCAGTAAAGAAATCCAAGATCTAAAAAATGCAATAGATCAAATGGACCTAGTAGATGTCTACAGAACATTTCATCCAACTTCTACACAATATACATTCTTCTCAGCAGCCCATGGAACCTTCTCCAAAATAGATCATATCCTAGGGCACAAACCAAGCCTCAGCAAATATAAGAAAATAGAAATAATACCGTGCATACTATCTGATCACAATGCAGTAAAAGTAGAACTCAACAACAAAAGTAAAAAACATGCAAACAGCTGGAAACTAAATAACTCATTACTTAATGAAGAATGGATCATCGATGCAATAAAAGAGGAAATTAAAAAGTTCCTGGAAGTCAATGAAAATGAAAACAGAACCTACCAGAACCTATGGGACACAGCTAAGGCAGTCCTGAGAGGAAAGTTTATAGCCATGAGTGCATATGTTAAAAAGATTGAAAGATCCCAAATCAATGACCTAATGATACATCTCAAACTCCTAGAAAAACAAGAACAAGCAAATCCCAAAACAAATAGAAGGAGAGAAATAATAAAAATAAGAGCTGAAATCAACAAAATAGAAACCAAAAAAACCATACAAAGAATTAATGAAACAAAAAGTTGGTTCTTTGAAAAAATAAACAAGATCGATAGACCCCTGGCAAACCTGACTAAAATGAGGAGAGAAAAAACCCAAATTAGTAGAATCAGGAATGCAAAAGGGAAGATAACAACAAACACCATGGAAGTCCAGGAAATCATCAGAGACTACTTTGAGAACCTATATTCAAATAAATTTGAAAATCTAAAAGAAATGGACAGGTTTCTAGATACATATGATCATCCAAAACTGAACCAAGAGGAAATTAATCACCTGAATAGACCTATAACACAAAATGAAATTGAAGCAGCAATCAAGAGTCTCCCCAAAAAGAAAAGTCCAGGACCTGATGGATTCTCTGAATTCTATCAGACCTTTAAAGAAGAACTGATACCAACCCTCCTTAAACTGTTCCACAAAATAGAAAGCGAAGGAAAACTACCAAACACATTTTATTAAGCCAGTATTACACTTATCCCAAACCAGGCAAAGACACCTCCAAAAAGGAGAACTATAGGCCAATCTCCTTAATGAACATTGATGCAAAAATCCTCAACAAAATAATGGCAAACCGAATGCAGCAACACATCAAGAAGATTATTCACCACGACCAAGTAGGCTTCATCCCAGGGATGCAGGGGTGGTTCAACATACGAAAATCAATAAACGTAATAAACCACATTAACAGAAGCAAAGACAAAAACCACTTGATAATCTCAATAGATGCAGAAAAAGCCTTTGATGAGATCCAACATCGTTTCATGATAAAAGCTCTAAGAAAACTAGGAATAGAAGGAAAGTTCCTCAACATTATAAAAGCTATATATGACAAACCTACAGCCAGCATTATACTTAACAGAGAAAAACTAAAACCATTCCCTCTAAAATCAGGAACCAGACAAGGATGCCCACTATCTCCACTCCTATTCAACATAGTACTGGAATTCCTAGCCAGAGCAATTAGGCAAGAAGAAGGAATAAAAGGAATACAAATAGGTAAAGAAACTGTCAAAATATCCCTATTTGCAGACGACATGATCCTATACCTTAAAGACCCAAAAAACTCTACTCAGAAGCTTCTAGACATCATCAATAGCTATAGCAAGTAGCAGGATATAAAATCAACATAGAAAAATCATTAGCATTTCTATACACTAACAATGAGCAAACGGAAAAAGAATGTATGAAAACAATTCCATTTACAATAGCCTCAAACAAAATCAAATACCTACGTGTAAACCTAACAAAAGATGTGAAAGACCTCTACAAGGAAAACTATACACTTCTGAAGAAAGAGATTGAGGAAGACTATAGAAAGTGGAGAGATCTCCCATGCTCATGGATTGGTAGAATCAACATAGTAAAAATGTCGATACTCCCAAAAGTAATCTGCATGTTTAATGCAATTCCCATCAAAATTCCAATGACATTCATTAAAGAGATTGAAAAATCTACTGTTAAATTTATATGGAAACACAAGAGGCCACGAATAGCTGAGGCAATACTCAGTCAAAAGAACAAGGCAGGAGGTATCACAATACCTGACTTCAAACTATATTACAAAGCAATAATAATAAAAACAGCATGGTACTGGCACAAAAACAGACATGAAGACCAGTGGAACAGAATAGAGGACCCAGATATGAAGCCACACAACTATAACCAACTTGTCTTTGACAAAGGAGCTAAAAATATACGATGGAGAAAAAGCAGCCTCTTCAACAAAAACTGCTGGGAAAACTGGTTAGCAGTCTGCAAAAAACTGAAACTAGATCCATGCATATCACCCTATACCAAGATTAACTCAAAATGTATCAAGGATCTTAATATCAGACCACAACCTCTAAAGTTGATACAGGAAAGAGTAGGAAATACTCTGGAGTTAGTAGGTATAGGTAAGAACTTTCTCAATGAAACCCCAGCAGCACAGCAACTAAGAGATAGCATAGATAAATGGGACCTCATAAAGCTAAAAAGCTTCTGCTCATCAAAAGAAACAGTCTCTAAACTGAAGAGAACACCCACAGAGTGGGTGCCAACTATACATCAGACAAAGGACTGATAACCAGAATATACAGGGAACTTAAAAAACTAAATTCTCCCAAAACTAATGAACCAATAAAGAAATGGGCACGTGAACTAAACAGAACTTTCTCAAAAGAAGAAATACAAATGGCCAAAAAACACATGAAAAAATGCTCACCATCTCTAGCAATAAAGGAAATGCAAATTAAAACCACGCTAAGATTCCACCTCACCCCTGTTAGAATAGCCATCATCAGCAACACCACCAACAACACCACCAACATCGTTGGCGACGATGCGGGGAAAAAGGAACCCTCTTACACTGTTGGTGGGGATGTAGACTAGTACAACCACTCTGGAAAAAAGTTTGGAGGCTACTTAAAAAGCTAGACATTGATATACCATTTGATCCAGTAATACCACTCTTGGGGATATACCCAAAAGACTGTGACACAGGTTACTCCAGAGGCACCTGCACACCCATGTTTATTGCGGCACTATTCACAATAGCCAAGTTATGGAAACAGCCAAGATGCCCCACCACTGACGAATAGATTAAGAAAATGTGGTATCTATACACAATGGAATTTTATGCAGCCATGAAGAAGAATGAAATGTTATCATTCGCTGGTAAATGGATGGAATTGGAGAACATCATTCTGAGTGAGGTTAGCCTGGCTCAAAAGACCAAAAATCGTATGTTCTCCCTCATATGTGAACATTAGATCAAGGGCAAACACAACAAGGGGATTGGACTCTGAGCACATGATAAAAGCGAGAGCACACAAGGGAGGGGTGAGGATAGGTAAGACATCTAAAAAACTAGCTAGCATTTGTTGCCCTCAACGTAGAGAAACTAAAGCAGATACCTTAAAGCAACTGAGGCCCATAGGAAAAGGGGAACAGGTACTAGAGAAAAGGTTAGATCAAAAAGAATTAACCTAAAAGGTAACACCCACGCACAGGAAATCAATTTGAGTCAATGCCCTGTATAGCTATCCTTATCTCAACCAGCAAAAACCCTTGTTCCTTCCTATTATGGCTTATACTCTCTCTACAACAAAATTAGAAATAAGGTCAAAATAGTTTCTGCTGGGTATTGAGGTTGTGGGGGGGAGAGGTAGGGGGCGGAGTGGGCAGTAAGGGAGGGGGTAGGGGCAGGGGGGAGAAATGAACCAAGCCTTGTATGCACATATGAATAATAAAAGAAAAAGAAAAAAAAAAAAAAAAGAACAAGGCTTCATCTTCGAATGGGTCAGGAAGGAAACCTCAAATTCTAAAAACCCAATAGTATAAAGGTTTCTTTAACTACAGTGGTGTAAAATCATACATTAGCAAAAAGATAGCAAAAACATCACACATGTCTGGAAATGAGAAGGCATACTATGAAATAACCCTTGGGTTAAATAGGAAATGATAACAAGAATAGCAAAACTTTAGAGCTGAGTGATAATAAAAGCACAGTAGGTAGAGCTAATGGAATAATTTGAAGGCAATGTATAGCTTTTGTTACTCAGGAGAAAGAACTCAAAGCCTAAAAGTACATAAGCTCAGTGTTTGACTCAAGTAACTAGAAATACTACAATGTAGTAAATCTGAAGAAATAGAAGGATAAAGAGTCAGAGGAAAGAAAGAAAGTGCAGAAAAATCAATAATGAAGTAAAAGTAATTAATAAAAGTCAAAGAACCAATAGGTTAAATATAAACTGATACTGACTGACACGTGGAAAAAATAACAATATATACATTATGACAAGTGATATACAAAACGGGTAAGAGAATACAGATTATATTTTTAATCTATTCAAAAAATATGTTGAATTTTTACCAGTAAAATTCAAGATTTGTCTGAATAGTACATGTAGATAAGAAATTGATATAAGGAAAAAAGGACTTAAGTAAGGAAGCATTAAATAAATTATGTTTATCAAAGTTTAGTTCTTTCATAGGAAAAGGAGCACAGTTTGACAAGTGAGTTCTACTTAAGTCTCAAGGAACAGAAAGAACTAGCTTATAAAACTTATTTTTGAACAAAGGAAAAACCAATCTATTGTTTGATCTTGATAATAAAAACCAGATAAGTTTACATCAAAAAGTTATTAGCCAACTTCACTTATGACATGGAAGAACAGTAAGAAGTTAAATTAGGCAGTGTTTATCTATACACAATGGAATTTTATGCAGCCATGAAGAAGAACAAAATGTTATCATTCGCTGGTAAATGGGTGGAATTGGAGAACATCATTCTGAGTGAGGTTAGCCTGGCCCAAAAGACCAAAAATCGTATGTTCTCCCTCATATGTGGACATTAGATCAAGGGCAAACACAACAAGGGGATTGGACTTTGAGCACATGATAAAAGCGAGAGCACACAAGGGAGGGGTGAGGATAGGTAAGACACCTAAAAAATTAGCTAGCATTTGTTGCCCTCAACGCAGAGAAACTAAAGCAGATACCTTAAAAGCAACCGAGGCCAATAGGAAAAGGGGACCAGGAACTAGAGAAAAGGTTAGATCAAAAAGAATTAACCTAGAAGGTAATGCACACGCACAGGAAATCAATGTGAGTCAGCTCCATGTATAGCTATCCTTATCTCAACCAGCAAAAACCCTTGTTCCTTCCTATTATTTCTTATACTCTCTTTCAACAAAATTAGAGATAACGGCAAAATAGTTTCTGCTGGGTATTGAGGGGGAGGGAAGAGGGGGCAGAGTGGGTGGTAAGGGAGGGGGTGGGGGCAGGGGGGAGAAATGACCCAAGCCTTGTATGCACATATAAATAATACTACAATAAAAAAAAAATAAATAAATAAATTAGGCAGTGTAGTAAAAGTAATATGTTGTGACTAAATTGAATTAATCATAAAACTAAAATGATAGTTCAATATATTTTTTTAAAAATTTGATAATGAAGTTTACCACATTCATGGCAAGGAACATATATTTAATAAAATTAAGAGTTTTTTTTTAAATGGAATCAATCCTTAGCAAACTCAAAATAGAAGAGTTTTTTTTTTTAAAGCTTGATATAAATGCTTTTTCTAAAAGCTTATGGTGGATGTCATTCTTATTGGAAATAACCAAAAGTTTGAACTCATTTATTTCAAGGTTAGGAACAAGACAAAGATGCCTGCATTTCTACTTCTCAACACATCACCAGAGACTTGACCAATGGAATAAGGTGAAGAATGAAACAAAAAGTAGAATTGAAATGAGAAATATATTGTCATTGTTTCTAAATGAAATCATTTATATGGAAAATCAAAGAGAATCAGCAGAAACTATTAGCAGCAATGCAAGAGTTTGGCTTGGTTGCCAGCTGCAACAGCAACATATAAAAATGAATAGCTTTCCTTTGTTTTGGGAGCAACCAATTATAAACTGACAATAAGGTACCATTTATAATAGTGACATAAACTAAAAGCTATTTGGGATAAATCTAAGATAGGATACATGAAACATTTAAGGGAAATTTAAAACTATTACAAGAGTTTTATTACAGTATTGAAGAACATAAATGGACATATTGAATATTGTGAAGATGTCATATTCCTCCTCCCCCACTAAAATTTAAATCCAGTCCAGTCAACTTCTAGCCAAGAATGGTTTTTGAAGGAGTAGAGCTGAGTCTAAATTTAAATGGGAGAGAAAAGAAAAATAAACCTTATCTTTATAAGTTATTAACAAATATATAACCAGAGTTGGCAAACTACAACCCATAACCTAAATCCAGGCTATACCTATTTTTGTAAATAAAGTTTTATTGGGACATAGCTACATCCATTCCTTTACATATTGTCTCTGGCTGCTTTCATGCTGTGATGACAGAGTTGAAGTTGCAAGATAGACAGTGTGGCCTGCTGCGTTTGACCCTTTACAGAAAAAAAAGAAAAATTACTAACCTCTGTTCTGCAGCATTTGGCATAGCATCAGAGTAGAAGAGAATCCAGACTTGTTCCTACATACATATGGCAACTTGTTGTAATCATTCCCAGGAATTGGTACAAAGATAATTGGCTCATAAGAGAAGAAAATAAAGCTATTTTTATATTTTATATTATGAACAAAGCTCTAAGTAGAACAAATACCTGTTAAAAGAAAATATAGAATTATATTTTTGAACCTTATGGTAGAGAAATATTTGTTACCTAAGAATTACAGAATAAACTTGAAAAAGAAAATTGATGAATTTTAGTGCAAATTCATTCAAGTGAATGCTTTTGCTCAATGGAGGGAAGAGAAAAATTAGCAAAGGGAAAAAAATGTAATTATCATGTTTAATAGACCAGTCAATATTTAGAATATATGAAGGGCTAGAAAATAAGAAAATATAGGGAAGGAAACCAAATAAGAGGATGAAGAGTATAATTTGGCAATTTGTAGAAAGAAATATATATACACATAAACATACACATACATATACATACATCTAAACACATCACTAGTAAAGAAAAGCAAATTAAAAGGAAGAGATGGGGTTGGGGATGCAGCTTAGTGTGACAGAGCACTTGCCTAACAGGTATGAGGCCATAGGTTTTGTCCTCAACAGAATTTAAAAAAACAGAATTCACAAATGAAAGGAAGAGATGTTATTTTATCTATCTATCAATCAGTACAAGCTTGGAAAGCAAATAATATCAGGTGCTGGCAAGAATGCAGGAAAAACCAATTCTTACATATTATTCCTGGGAATGCAAACTGGCACATGCATTGTAGAAAACCTAGGTATGTATATGGCCTGAAATGCCATATGGGGCTGTAGTAAATTTATCCAGGAAAGTATAGGTAAGGATGATAGTCACATGTTATGTGTAGTAAAAGACTGTAGTCAAGCTAGCTTATGAGCATTGGAGGGATAAACAAGAAAAACCCAGTGGAATGCAGTGAGATAACAATAGGAATTACTTATAGCAACAACATCCATGAGATTCTGAAACAATGTTGAGAGAAAGCAGAATGAGATTTAAAACATATAATTTATATAAAAATTTAAGAAACCACATTTTTTGATAAAAGAAATGATATGTATATACAAATATATAAAGATGATTCTAAATACTAAATTAATTATGAAAAAGTGAATCCATGAATTGGAAGGGAGACAGAATGCCTGTGGACAGAGAACAAAAATGAAAGTAGTAATAACAGAAAAATGAAACTAAAAGAAGAGCCTCTCAGGGATTCATGGTAGTAGCTTGTCCACAAGAACCTGTGCTTAAGTCAAGGCTATACAATTACCCTTAAAGGGAAACAAATTCCGGGAACATTATTCATTCCAGCATCATTAGTTGCTGATGTCATCAGGTGTGGGTTTCTGTGACTTGGCTCTGTTTGCCTCAGCATTAGTTCTGATATGTTTTTAGGGAAATCTCTAGCAGTTTCAGTTTTGTACTCTACCAGTTTGGCAACTTAGCTGAAAGAAACGGCCATTTTAGTAGCAGCAGTAATCACCTAGAGAAAATCCTTGCTTTTGATTGGCTCATATTGTGTCCTGTGTTCTCTCACCAGTGTTGTACCAGTGACTGAGGGTACCTGAGTCACTTGCCCAGTTTTAGAACTAGGCAGTAGGACAATCCGTACCTATAGAATATGGTGAAGATTCACTCAAAGGAAAATTAAAGTAATATGGCGAGACATACAGAAGTAGATGCTGGACAGGCAGAGAACCATAGGGAGTTACTGATGACTTGAATTAGTGTTGTTTGTAGAATGGTTGGGGTTTTTTTATGTCTTAGAGAAACTGGAAGAAATAAAGAATGGTTAATTCAAATTTCTGAAGCACTGCCATTTGCATGAAACTTGTTTTATATGCCCCAAGGAATAAATCCATGACAAATGAGTGGTGTTGGCAAGAAGAAGGACTATGCAATTGGTGGAGTTGACTGCCTTAGAAGTGATAGACGCGAGAGCACACAAGGGAGGGGTGAGGATAGGTAAGACACCTAAAAAACTAGCTAGCATTTGTTGCCCTTAATGCAGAGAAACTAAAGCAGATACCTTAAAAGCAACTGAGGCCAATAGGAAAAGGGGAACAGGTACTAGAGAAAAGGTTAGATCAAAAAGAATTAACCTAGAAGGTAACACACACACACAGGAAATCAATGTGAGTCAATGCCCTGTATAGCTATCCTTATCTCAACCAGCAAAACCCCTTGTTCCTTCCTATTAATGCTTATACTGTCTCTACAACAAAATTAGAGATAAGGGGAAAATAGTTTCTGCTGGGTATTGAGGGGGGGAGCGGGAGGGGGTGGAGTGGGTGGTAAGGGAGGGGGTGGGGGCAGGGGGGAGAAATGAACCAAGCCTTGTATGCACATATGAATAATAAAAGAAAAAAAAAAAAAGAAGTGATAGATACAGCACTTCCCATCACTAGACATATCCAAACATATGCCAACCAGCCACTTAGCAAATGTAAGAAAAGATTGGAAGGGTAGTTGGGTCTAATCAGTGATTCTCAAGCACCTGAACGACTTACTAAAGCACCCATTGCTGGGTCCTTCTTTCAGAGTTAATTCCAGAGATACAGGGTGGATTCTGAAAATTCACATTTTTGATAAGTTCTCAGGTGAGGCTGATGCTGCTGGTCAAGGCACCATACCTTGAGAACCATTGGGAGAAATGATTTCTTATATCTTTACCCATCCTTCATTTTGATGAAATAGACGTAAACGTTCTAAAAAACAGTGTCTGCGTCATTGAGACAAACCTTCCACCTTAATTCTTTCACCTGAAATGTATGAAGTTCCCGCTATGTGAGAACATTTATAGTAGATGACATTTGCATAGCTCTCACCGTCTTCTATGTCATTCATAACACTTGACTCATTAAATAATCCTGCATTTATTGGTATACTTTGTACAATAGCTTTCCATTTTCTGATTTTTATCCTCTATAAAAATTTTTTATAATCCTCTAGGTTTTTTTCTTTATAAAGGTTTATCTGTTTATCAGTTCTGCAGTGAACCATTCCTGCTTTATAAAAATGCAGGTGTGGCTCAAGTGGTAGAGTGCCTGTTTTGCAAGTTATAGACTTGATTTCAAACTTCAGTACCACCAAAAAAATGAAGTCATTTCCCAAGAAGGGTGTGTCTTAGTCATTTAGAAAGTAACTGAGTCATATGTAGGCATCACCTAATGGAAAATCATTCCTAGGTGCCAGGTGGATTTGGTTAAACCTAGCTGCCAAGTGCCTAATCTCTCTTTGCGCCACTCTTTTGTGCTATCCCCACCCCACCTCAAAGAAGAATGCAGAACAGTTCGTGAACCTTTGCTGCATCTGCCTCTGTGTGAACCAGGAATTGTTCTCTCCTCAAACTCTTATTTTGTTCCTCCTTTCATTTCCTCTTTTAAATTTGGAAATTATACTAGAATAGTTCTCGGGGAGTGCATGTACGTTTTTGTAATTGTAGGCAAGGTCAGACAGTGTTTGTACTTGTGCTAAATTGCTGTTATATAAACAAAGATAAAACCATTTGCTAGAAGCATTTAAGAATTAGAAGGTTTATAGTCAGTACTTAACAATGAATATTTTCAGCTTGGCAAAGATGACAAAATGTATGGGTAAAAGTAAGGGCTTGACAAATAGGACCTTGTGGATTTGAGGTGACAACCTGAAGTGCCAAAGGATTTAAGAATGAAAGACTGCTTTGTCATCCATTTACAAGTGTCTGCTTGAAAATACTCACTGGAATCAAGGCAATGTTGGAGAGAGAGTATGTTAGGAGGATTTACCTGGAGTTCATCTGGGTGGACATTAAAGGAAAAGAGTTTGAATGGCATCTTCTTTGCAACAAAGAATCTTTAGTAATGGAATTTGCTTTCTTTAAAATGGTACATGAGCTCAGGTTCTTTCTTATTTGGATTTTACTTATGTCCATTTCCTATCTTGTGGTCTCTTTCAGACTCCAACTGAGGAAATGTTCAGATTCGGCCAGCATCTCATCAAGCCCTCCATGGTATTCCTCAAGACAGAACTGTCCTTTGCCTTGGTGAATAGGAAGCCTGTGGTACCAGGACGTATCCTTTTCTTTTAAGAGAGGCATAAAAAAATCGTTGAAGCTAACCAACCAAATAAATTCAGGATTCACCTCCAATGTCTGTACAAAAAGGGTAAATAAGAATCTACCTTCCACTCCCTTGGAGACACCAGGTAAGATGTTATTCACGTTTATTTTGAATCCAGTTGGTGGCACCAGTAATATGCTTGATCAATGTTGCAGAACTTCTGAAAAGTGTTGCTTAGCAACCGTGGCTTTGGAGGTAAATTTTTGCTTGACCTTTTCACTACCAGAGCTGTGTAAATAAATAGGTGTTTATAAAATTGGCCCAATGAATATCATAGGCACTTTGTATTCAGTTAATCCATTGTGGATTTTAATGGTAGGTTAAAAATTGGATGGTGACTTTGTGATGTGAAATTAAGTTATTATGTGAGAATTTGAGATTTTGTTTCATTACCTCTAGGAGACCATTCACGTTAAGAGTTTTAATTAGATTCATACTTGTTAATGAATTTTTTTTTTTTGGTTGGGATTAAAATGGCATTTTCTCTTAGGAAAAACCCTGGTTTCTAGACTATTTCTCAGTGTCATTGGTGGAAGAGTTTTATTCGGTCAGAAAGACATTCCTTTCTTCCCATCAACTTTTGTAGGAGCTTTATTTCTCTTCTGCAGTGGAAGTTGCAAGACACTCTTATTTTTATGTTGTTGAAAGTATCACTTATTATTGTATACATATGCATTTTGTAGATATTGCAAAAATATTTTTTCTCTTCCCTTTTACTTTTATTGTGCATGGGGCAATAAGAATAAAACTTCTATTTTAAGATAATAGGCATTTTTTCCTACAGAGAGATGATTTGGCTTTGATATGAATTTTGTAGTAATTCTGAATGTGCAAAAATGCTAAGATCTTTCTATCAGTAAATTATATTTTTTCAGTGAAAGTGTTCAAGGCATTTCAGATCTTCCTACCTAGCCATGTAACCATTGCATGGTGAAAAAATAAAAGTAAACATGTACAAAAAGATAATTGTGGCTGTTCAACAACTGCCAAATTACTTAAATCTAAATTTTAACTGAATTTTGTAAATTTACAAAAATAATAAGCAATAAACTAGCAAATAATGTTATGTGAAATCTTATTTTAACTTCTTTTGAATTATAATAATACAGTTGAGTCTAAATACCCCATATTAGAAATATACATTCTTCTCTTTATTAAATGAAAAAAACAAGCTAGAATGATTCATAAAACAGAAGAATTTTTAAGTTATATGTCAATTTTATATTGAGTTCTTCTAAAAGATCTTGAAGTTCTTGGAATAAGATAGCATTTTGTATATTCGTTTGGTTTTACTGTACATTTGTGGTGATCTTTTCATTTGGGGAATTTTTAATGCAAAATGTCTATTAGTTCAGATGTCAAAAATATGGCTTCAATGCCATTCTTTCTATGTGCCTGCTTTAATTGACTTGTAATAAAGAATTAAGGGAACCTGGGATGAAAATGTGACTTTAGATGAATAAATGTTAATGCCTTAGACTAAGATTTTGTAAGGATTTAGTGATGCTTTTAGAGACAACCATGGAATAAACTCTGCTTTGTGCTTTTTCATTCATGCCTTGATAATAACTTGGTTTTTCATGGTCTTTTGAACCAATTCTGAAAGTGTCATGCTTCAGACCTGGAGAATGTGAAAAAAGTAGAATCATCTCATTGTAGGGAAATAGCTATGGTGACTAGTGAGCGGTTAGTGAATGATAGCTAGGTTTTTTTTTTTTCCTTGATGGCACTGGAATTGCCATTTTATAAGTGATTCCTTATCAGTTACCATATATTTGAGTAAATGCCAAGGACATGGAGACTATTTATTAAAACGAACAAAATCAGCTTGTTTGGAAGGTAGCTAGAAGGACCAGGCTCTTTCTGAGGATAACAATGAGAGCCAGGCATTTTTGTAATCAATATACTCTGTAAGGCTATTTCACATTTCCAGTGTTGAAAATGGTTACAGGGCCAGTAGATAATGTATTCAGATGATCCTTTTTATGTGATGATTTTGTAACTTTTTATTTTACTTTACCTTTGTAAACTCTGTTAGGTTATAGCTGTGAGAAGCATCTTAATAAGGCACTCATTTGCTTGCAGAGAGCTTTAGTCTTTTGTCCTGAAATTTGGGAATTGAATTCTTGGATAGCTCTGTCCACTAACATTTCATAAAATAAATGGTAATGTGTCTGGAGCAGGTTTTTATCTTCACCCAGATTCTATCCTGCCTGCCCTAGTCTAACCCTTTGGTGTGGGTCTTCTAGCTTTTTGTAGCCTCCCTGCCTCTGGGGTTCTCCAACCCAGCCTATACCTCAGTCTAAACTACAGTTCTGACCATATTACTGTGTCTTTCCTTGTTAGAAAACTATGAATGGATCTATGTTCTTGAAGAAAAAGCCTAAAGTCCTTTGAGTAGATTTCAAAGACTATTATTGTGTTTCCTCAATTTCCCTTCTTTCCGGGTATTTCCCGAGTGTGTGTTATATGTTCACTTTGCCATAGCTTCCCCTGCTACATTCTACCTTTAGGATTCTCCCCATTCTTTTCATTTGAACTAAGGTGTTTTGGTAACTATCCCTCCCTCTTAGGAAAGAACTATTGGCCTGTCTTCTTCGTTTATAGCACTGATTCCTTATTCACTTGTTGATTTATTCAGTGCTCTATGATTGAGTTCATACTGTGTTCCATGCCAAACATGTTTGTGCAGAATCATCTCTTTTCCTTGGGTAGATCTGCTCTTGGGCACCTCTTTTTTCTCAGCATATCAAACAAAGTACCATGGTACCTGAATCTAAACTGAAACTATAAACCTTGGGAACATACGTACTGCTATAATTAAGGGTCTGATGAAATCCTGCCTTTTTGGTATTCTCATGCCCAAACCCAAGTCTTGTGGCTATTTTATTCCAAATTTTGTAGTATTATGTCCAAGCAGTATATCCAACCATTATTTTCTCAACTTTCCATTTGTCAGTTACAACTCTGTTTACATTTGTGTTGTGTATTATGCATTTGGTGAGTTAAGCCTAAAAGGAATGCATGAATTAATGGCTGATGGGTAAAGATGTTTTTTCCATTTCTATGTGCATGTTAAGTCATCAAGGGACAAGTTTGTGTTTAAAGGAAGTATACTGACTTCTTCATCTAAAATGGAGAATTTTTGCTTAATTCTTCTATAAAAATGGCATTCAGATGGCCTTTGGGAAGTGTGCCATTCATGAGAGACTTGTAAATGTTATCTTTGAACTGGTGTCCCCACTAACATTTTGCTGCTCCTTCCAACCCTTTCTTCTTATGACTTTGCTCACCGACTTTTTCATAGCTTTCAGAGTAGGAAAGGAATTGTCAGATCAGGGGCTGAAGATAGGCTTTTGAAGCAAGACTGTTTGCTTCCTTCTCAAAAGAGCCACTTCAGTCCCTCCTTGTCGTCACCTAAAGCAAACACTTCTGTTTCTTGCCAACAGTGTTTAAAGTCAATTGAATAGGCTTTGGCCTCTATGGCGCAAAACTCTAGAAAAATATCAAAATGTCTTTAATCCATTAATTTCTTGTTACAGGAAAATGCTTTTCAGAGGTTCTTGGTAAGAGAACAGGATCATTTTGGAGTGTGTCTTCAGAATTTTGCAGAGAACATTTTATTCATGTGCATCAGTATAACCTAGCCATTGTTCATTATGGTTAATACTTACTCCCCTCCCTTTGCACTGTGCTGCATCTACTTCTCCTCTTGAGGTGAGCATGAAAAATGAATTTGAACATGAGTGGAATCCATTTGGGGACTGAGGCTTTTATTGTAAATAAAATTATTCATTTGTTATGTCCTGTTGTTTTCAGCAGACAGTGTATTGATCTCAGGATTGCTATTCAGAATAGCATAAGAAAGGAGCTCTAACATAAGGGGGGCATGGTAGTGTTTGTACACAACTTGAATGTGGTATGTAATGACAGAGACAAACCTTGCTTTGCTGGCCATACTGTATTACACAAGTCATTTATCAATAGTTTATTTAAAAAGAGAAAAATTTTCCAAATAGGAGCATCATATACAGAATGTTACCAGCCCAAATGATGTTAGAATGATGCATGGAGAATGGCCTTCCAACATGTGTTTGTGAAGAATTAGACTTAGAGGACATTTCTGCTGATGCCTTAGAAAAAGTTTGGTGCAATAGAAACTGTTGTAAGACTTGACTTCAAAAGTAGACAAAGAAAACTCCATCAAGTGTCTTTTAATACAAAATTTTCCCTTTTCAAATGAGCAAATGTTAACCTTTCCATTTTCAGTCTACTGCTATATCCAGTACTCCTGAAATAAATGAAAAACTACTTAACTGTGATTCTTATGGAATAGATGCTATAGATAAAAGTGCCCTTTTAGTCGTTCCGTAAAAAGGCAGAAATATTTGTCATTTCCTGAGTGGGTTGCAATCTTGTGAATTCCTTTAATTGTTCAGGAAACCACAGTTATTAGTGATCTGATGATCTTTCATTTCTCAAAGCTGTTTCTTTTTAAATCTTCCTGTACAAATAAAATGAGCACAAGCACTATTTTAATATCTTTATTGCTAAAGATAGAATTGTGATCTTAAAACTGCCCTCAGCACATCTTTGCTCTGCTCTATATGTGCTTGTTGTGTATTAGTTAGCTTAAAAACTCTTGCAGAGAGATGTTCAGAGACAATCTTGCTGTCCTTTGTCCTGAGCTATAATGGGTTGGTTTTCTTATGGTCATATTTTTTTTCTTTATATAGCAGCTGTTGTGTTCACAGATATGCATATAGCAGCAATTGCTCTGTTGTACCTTTCTTTCTCTTTTTTCTTTGGGAAGGGTTCCCAGATAAATGTGTACTTATCCTTGCTTCCTGCTAGAACCAGTTGGCCATGGCATTGGTCAGTACTTGTATGCTTTCATCATTTTTTAGGTTCACCAACATCTGTTTTCAGTGTGCAGAATCTGCCACAGAGATCCTGTTAACCCCTGGTGGAATACAATACTTGTGTGACCAACATTTTTCTTCACTTGTCATCTAAGAAATTATGCATAGAAAACACATATATTTTGTCTCAAATGCAAGCTTGTTAGGTGGCAGTGAGCTGAGAATGTTGAGGGTGATCCTGAAGTTGCATTCAGAGTCAGGAGGCAATAATTGTTATAGCTGCCAAAGGGAAAGAGAAGCCCTTCTTGCCAAGCTCTTCCTCTCCATGTTTACTTTTGTTCCTGAAATTGTGACTTTCAGTCTTATTTTTATTGTGGAAAGAATGATATATTGGTGGACCTGATACTAAAGGAATTAAATAGGTACTTTGTACATGTACAAAGAAGGTCTGAAATTGGATGGAGAAAAATGCATGGACTTTGTCCTCTTTCCTGTACCGTCAAGTGAAGGCATGCTATAAACAGTGTGCCTGAAGTCTGTACACATTGGACTCTAGACTCCATTGGCTGCTTCCTGTTCTGTACTGTCTTTACCTCTTGACCCTCCTGGTTCCTTGCTGTCTGCTCCCTGGTGAGGATGCACATGCATGTGATGGCCTTGTGATTGACCTAGTCCCTGTTGCTTCTGACTTGGTTTCTGCTATATTTTCTTGACCTGGATCTCTTCTCCATAATAGGATTTATCTCATAGCTTTAGACCCTGTTGCAAGTGGGGTGGGATGGGTTGGCCTGACCTGGTTATGCATTATAGGAGGAAAATTCATCTGGCTTTTCAATCAGAGCTTTTAGCAGGTACATTTCTCAGAATTGCAAGAAGGCTCTAGAATCACTTGCACAAGCAGAAAAGAATACTGTTACAATCTGCCAATCTATACCTAATTCTGTTAATGTGGGTGTGGCAGGGATGGGGGGAGATGATGGGAATGCTCTCTGTCAAGCTGAAGCAAATGGTAGGATGATAATTATATGTGTCTAAATAACACTTTGAATATTTCTCATATTAATTGCGATATGGGTATCCTGTAATGTGAAAAGCTATTCTCCATTTTTCCTGATTTCCACATGTAATTTTCTCAGATAGTTTTACACTGTCATGGTTAAGACCTATTGAACTCTGTTCGTAATATCCGAGGCACATTTTTGACCTGATTTCCATGCAAAGTCATCAGACTGTAAGGAACATGAAAAGGCTGGTCATGGTGTTAGCAGCCTTGCATTTGTAAAGGATTGTAATTAGAAGTAATGAATGGAATAATACATCATTATTCATAAGAAATGTCACATAATTAACTCAAATAATGCAAAATGTATTCTAATTTCTATTTGGAATGAAAATACATTTGCTAGAACATCAGTAGGCAGTTAATGTTTATCCTATATTTTCATACACATATCAAAACTGTTAAAATCTACTGAGTGAATATGCATGGATTTTCTACAACATACTTAGTCAAGATGCCTTTATTATCCTAATAGAGCCTTAGGTATATGCCTTATTGTTATATCTACATAATTTGTATATATGTTCAACTCTTAGAATTAGCAGAATTAATTTATATTTATTGCAAATTTTAATGATGTAATTTATTTACTTAGCTTCCATTTCCTTTCTGAAGTTAATTGACTGCAAAAATAAATATAAATTTGCAAATAGCTCTTACACACAAATCCTAAACTGGCCTTATCCTTACAACTTTCTTTAATCTTAGATATCTGAACTTGTGTGTAGTTCCGGGATTTCTACTACAGGTTGTAAATATATTTCAGGAGTCTTGGTTTGGCTTCTCTGAAGCTGCTGTTTTGGGTCAGGATGTCAGTAGCTGTGTCTTAGGCAGGGAAGTTTTTTTTTATATGTAACAATTCTGTGACACACAGCACTGACCAATGTCAGCAGTAGTTCCTGGAAGTGCTCTGCTGCACCAGACAGCAACCTATTAATTTCTACATGGTGAGGAGATCTGGAGAGTCCCAGGGGGAAGAGGCAAAGAGGTGGGGAGCAGCGCACAAAGGGCAGTAAATATAGAAGTATTTCAATGTTTTAATAACAGGAACGGACATTCCAGTATACACAGTCTCAGTAACAGCACTGGCTTTAAAGAGATGAAGATTGATAGAGGAAGCTGCCATCATATCCCTGGGATCCAGTGTGCTATTTGTTCTTCAGCACCATTGAGTCTAGCACAGTTGGAAATTTGCTGATGAATAAAAACAATAAAACTATTTCCTTGTTTCAAAATGGCCATTTTCATCATAGTTCAGGGACAGTCCAACTGTCACAGGAGGGTACTGAGTACATTGCTCTCTGTCTGCCTTTTGCTTGCATGTATTGGAGTGGCAGTGGAAAGGGTGTGTGTGTGTGTGTGTGTGTGTGTGTGTGTGTGTGTGTGTGTACGACCCATTAATAGCTTATCTTATAATATTTTAAATAAATGTAGACAATATTTTATGACCATCAGTACATTTTCGTTTGTTTAATTTTTATCCTTACTAGTCAGTAAGCAGTTTAAATGGAAAGGCTGAGTCTTCCAATCCATGATGACCCAGTTTATGTGAATGATGACTTGACCCAGGATTCTTGATTGTCATTCCATTATTTTTGCTACCACCTAAAGTTGTGTTCCCAGATCTTATAAATCTTGGGTTAGGTTCCCTGAGCATCTATTCTCCCAAGTCTTAAACTTTTCCCATTAGTCCCTCTTCCTAGTGTTGTGTCTTTCTAAGTCTATAACTGACATTTATATTTTTCCCAGACATTTTGCTTAGCATTATATTGTGTTGTCATAATCATTGTTCTCATCTAGAATGTAACTGACTTTGATTACTTCCAAAATTCTGTAAGGTCTGAGTCTGATTGTCCAGTGTGAGTTAAATGGAGCCAGGTAGTTTAGCCTGGCTGTTAGCACAATTTGCTCTGGGATAAAATGAGTCCCAAAAGGGGCTAAATTCAGATGGCTCTCTAATTTTTCTCTTTTCTAGTAGAAATGACTATTTGAAATGGCTGTACTTATCAAGAGATCATTTCATCTTCAAGATTTATTACCAGTTCAAGAGAGTTGTTGGAACTGAGTTTTATCTGTAGAATGCTAATACTTTAAAAGTCAACCATGATACTCTTCCTTTCACCGAAGATGATTACTTTAATAGTTGCTAAATAAGATGTGTCAGGATAAAAATAAACCCGCAGGAATTACATTAAAATCTTTAGCTAGAGTGCTAAACAGGCAGAAGTTTAGAATGCTAGTTGGTTTTCTTTGTTCTGTTTAGGGTCAAGATGTCCTCTAGAAGCTATTTCTTATGGAACCACATCACAGGAAGCTCTGGAGTACAGCAGACTTTAAGAAAGACCTTACATTGCCCTGGAATAAGCAGCCAGGACTTAAACTGGAAGGCTGACCATAGTTGGGTCTCCTCATCCCTACTTTACTGAGACATAGCAGCAGAACTAGCTGTATCTCATTGAATAATACTCCACGCTCCCAAACTTCATAGGGGAGAATTGGTGAGGGCAAAGAGAATGAGGGGTACTAAGATGTTTTCTTCTTCTTTTGGTACAACTACTCCTCTTGCCCCCAATAGTCATGTGTGGCTGGTGGCTCCTTAACCAAAGGAGGCTGGTATCTTGTTATCTGGCTTAATTTTGCAGAACCTGCGAACCATGAGAAAGGGGTGCAGTTTTAGAAAGCTTCCCATTTGCTTCCAGGAGTTTGGGATGGAAAGGAGCCACTCACAATGCTTACTTTTCTTTTGCATAGTTTTGAACACAGGGCAGGACACAGGAAGACTTCATGGAGAGGTCTGCCATAACAGGATAAGAAGGCACTGAGGAGTCTTGTTTGGAAAAAGAAGGAAACAAGTTTTCTAACCCATACCAGTTTTTTTCTAGCCCTTAGATGAACAACACACATGCCAATGTCAGTAGGTTCCCTGTTGGGTTCCCGTAAAAGGCCATGAAGATCAGATTACAGATGCCACAAGGCCACTCAGGTATTCTTTGGACCAATTAAAGTCTCTCTAGAGAGATAATTGGGTCAAAGACCACTGGCAAAGTTATAAAGTTAGAAATGACTGCCCTTTTCTGAATTGATCCTTGGAAACATGGGAGCGAAGCATGAATACACATCTAGGAAAAACAACCAAAAAAAAAAAAAAAAAAAAACAAAAACATGTCTATCACTTCATCCAGGCAGAGACTATTGTATTTGTAGAGGCTCCCAACAAATGAAATGGGAGCTAAGACAGGGACACCTGCCTTTCGCCTGCCAATTGCATAGAACCACTCCACCTCTAACACTGTCAGAGCTTAGCATCACCGGCAGGGGGACTTGGTATAGAACTCTAGGTGGTCAAATGTGCATCTCAAGTTCGAGTTAGGTTTGACGTGAAACTTTTAACACTAGAATTTTAAACTGGAGAGACTTGGAATTATGGAAAGAACTGCCATGGTATAGATGCTGCTCAAGATATTGTTAAAGAGCCAGAAAAATATTTATCATAGCATGTCTGGAAAAGTGAAGGCAAAGACTATAACTGTAGTACATCTTTGTCCCACTAAATTAAAATTTTTCAATTATTGTTTATGCAGAATAATGACATATATCCTAATGAAGAAAGTGGCTTGTCACTCAATAGCATGTTCAATAGTAGTATGTGATTTGTTGATTGCTTTAATTCTTAGGAATAAGATCTTTTGAATATTATAGATGATTGATAAATATTTATGAGACAAGTTTAATTTTGGTTCAAAGCAAGATGGTTTAGGTAAAGGAACATTCATTTTATTCAACAAATATTCTCTAAAGGTCTTTTATATGCCAGATTCTTCTCATATGTTTTTCCAGTTCTAATCTAGGTTTGGCATGCTCTTAAGCTGATGAAGTATAACCCTGAAAATTGAATGCTATTGGAATTTTTTTGCATGGCAACAGCCATAGTGGTCCTGTTAAAGCATGTAGAATCCATGTCAGTTCTCTGCATATGTTCCTACAGTGCCTCGTACCAACCTCTAACTAAAGACAAAATTACCACACTGACTTACAAAGCTCATACATGAACTCCTCTATCTATCCCCTGCCCCAACCATTACCCCCTTTGTTTTCATCTTCTTCTGTTATCCCTGTAGAGTGTTGAATGTCTGTCCCCAAGAATGTATGTTCATGTCTTAATCCTCAGAACCTGTGAATGTTAACCTTATTTGGGGAAGGGGCTTTGAGGATGTGATTGAGTTAAAGGGTTTCATATTGAGGTTAGGAGATCAAACTGAATTAGCTGGATGAACCATAAATCCAGTGACAAGTATCCTTAAAGAGTGAGACTAGGACAACAAGCAAAAACCCTTGGTCCTTCCTATTATTGCTTATACTCTCTTTAACAAAATTAGAGATAAAGGCAATTTAGTTTCTTCCTGGTAGCAAGAGGGTGGGGGTGGAAAGGAGGGGACGAGGGGAAGGGGGGAGAAATGACCCAAACATTGTATGCACATATGAATAAAATTAAAAAAAAAAGAGTGAGACTAGAAGATTACACAGACATGGGAGGAGGCAACACTGTCATGAAGATAGAGATTGGAGTGGTGTGGCCACACATTAAGGAACACAGGCAGCCTCCAAAAGCTGGAAGAAGCAAAGAGGATGTGGGCTCTGCTGAAACCTTGAGTTCACACTTCTGGCTTCCAGAACTGTGAGACAATCTGTTGTTTTAAACCACCAGTTTGTGGTTTAAACCACCAGTTTATGGTTTAAAACAGTCAATATGGTCCCCCACACCTGCTCTGCTCCAACCATCCTCACTTCCTCATTCATCAAATACTGTAAGCACAGACCTGCCCCACAGCCCTGAAACCAGCCTTTTCTTTTGCTTGGAATGCCATCCCAAAAGGTAAGTATGCCATGATTACTTAGCTCCTTCATACCTTTATGCAAACTACACATAACCATCACCCTCTCAGGATGGGCTTTCCCATCATCTTTTTCCAAATTGCAGCACCCTTTCCACTTTGTCTTTATATTTACATTTATATTTTTAGATTCTTTATTGTCATTATATTACATTTATATTCTAATTTACCATGTAAGTTAGTATTTTGTTTCCTGCATGTCTCATATGGACTAGAATTGAGGGCAGACAGTGCCGTGTGGTTCATTCAAAATGGTATTTCAGCTACCAGGCAGTGCCTGGCACATGGCAGGTGTTCAGTACCTATTTGCTTAGTGAGTATTTGCTAGATAAGTAACCCTGATTGACCATCATAGCTTTTTAGCTTTAAAGTTAAAAAAGGACAAGAGTCCTCTTCCAATAAAAAGAATGATTTAATAAATGCTCACATCAGGCAGTGCTCCATAGTAGTTAAGCTGGTGTCAACTTAGATGTTCATGCATCTACCCATATGTGCGTGCAAACATATGTAAAGGCATGTTAATTTTCATCATTACAAAGTTACCTCCTTGAACGAGACAAGAATGGTGGTTTGAGTGTGAAAAAGACCTTACCCAAACTTCTAAGCACAGTTTACATAGATTTCCATGTGGAGTCCAGCCAGGGTGATAAGATAAAGTCAGTTATTTCTCCATGCAGAGAAATTAACAGAAGGTTTTGATATCTCATCAATAGGTGAGCCTTGACTTCCCACGATTTTATTTGTCATGGTCCTTTCTTCCTCAGGAAATCTAGAGTTATTCTCTAAGCTATTTTTTTTTTTCAGTTTAGTCAAGTTTTTATGTCTACATGTTCTTGGCTTCTCATATGTATAGGTTGTCTTATATAATACACTCACTTATAGATCTCTTTCTGATATAGTTCTTTTTAAAAAAATCTCTGATTATTTGTACAATAACCAAAACAATTACCATTGGACAACTTTAGTTTATTGATGCATTCGTTCCCTGGAAGTGTTTAAAAAGTGACTTAGATTGATTATAATGTCTATATTAAGATAACATAAGAAGTAAGTAACAAAAAGTTAAATAGTAAGGAAAGTCAAGTAGTTAAGTTGCATCTAAAATGGAGGTTAGTACATGAATTAGATAGAAAATGTTTATAAAAGCCAGGCATTGGTGGTACATGACTGTAATTTCAACACTGAGGAGGCTGAGGCAGGAAGATCAAGAGTTTGAGGCCACCTTGAGCTACATACACTGACACACACACAAGAAAAAGAAAGAAAGAAAAAAGTTGGCTTTGCAGTAAAAATAGGCTGATCTGGAAATACAAAAATATGCTCAATGCTAGAGATTAGAGTTATGTTTTTTCTTTCTTTTTTTTTTTTGTGGCTCCTTCCTCATGGGGATGATGCCAGAACATGCAATTGACAGCATTCTCAAAACATCCACATGGTGAACGTGGAGACTTTCCCTCAGAAATATGCTCTGTGTCTGCCACTCACCATCTCCATCATTCCTGCCAAAT
Source organism: Castor canadensis (assembly GCF_047511655.1). Classification (NCBI taxonomy): domain Eukaryota; kingdom Metazoa; phylum Chordata; class Mammalia; order Rodentia; family Castoridae; genus Castor; species Castor canadensis. The sequence continues at coordinate 118,830,713 of NC_133395.1, read as the reverse complement.
CTTGCCTGAATTGGGCACAGAAATCTCTTTGATTTCCTTATTATCACTTCCCCCACTCCTCCTCCACTCTTCAGTCACCACCACATGGTAGCTGGCATACAAACGAGAACAGGTTATTTCCTTGTGTTAAGACTTCTGGCTGCTGATACTTTCATTGCAATTAAATCTAGGGTACTCATGGGATTCTGTAATTCTGCCTCCTGCTTCAGTGAACTTGTGCCTGTTGCTGGGCCTTCTACTCCTGGTCTTTATGCACTTCCTTCTGACTTTCATGTGCCTCTGTAGTCCCTATCTTTTTGGTTCCAGTTCCTGTGTCATCACCACATACAGAGGCCTTTCCTGACCCTACCAAGGGCCTCAAACCATTGAAACCCTGGTTAGCAAGGCTTTCCTACTCCTGTCTTTGGCATCATTGGATATGCACAGGAAAAGAAAGATCTCTGCCTGCCCATGGACCTGCTGCTTCATTTACCCTTTCTGGGTACAGAATCACTTACATTTGTCAAAACTACCAGTGAACTTTAGACAGGGAATGGAGAACTTGATATTAGTACCATTTGGGGAATCAAGTCACTTACTTTGTTTTTTTTTTTTTTTTTTTTTTCCTTATCTGAAAATAAAGATAATACCTTTGCCTACCCTCAGGACAATCATGAGTATTAGTACCAGAAGATGTAGAAGTCAGAATAGTTAAGCATTTGGCTTATTGGGAGCATATATAATAGTGACATATTTTTTCTTTGTCCTCTATCCTTACAGTTTGAAGTTGGTCAGGTACTTGGGTTTGGTAAGGAATACCATTGAGTTTATTGCTCTAAATTTGTAAAACCAAATCTTAAACTCATTTGAAGAAACTTCCTGAATTTCTATAGCAGTAGGAAAAACCCAAACCGAACTTTGAATTGAGTATTTTTTTTAAATGGCATTGAAATAACATCCAGGATTTACTTAATTTAAATTTATTTATTTAATTTACAGTATTGAGGTTTGAACTGAGGGCCTCCCTCATAAACACTACACTGTTTGAGCCACACCTTCTAGTCCAAACACCCCAGATTTAAAATAAACCTATAAATTTTGGGGAATCTTATGTTCTATGTGCCTTTTCCTTTTATGAGGCATGGTTAAAAAATATAAAAGCACACTGATTGTAGTTTGTAGAAGAGTAGGTATATGAACAATCCTGGGATTCATTCAAGACATCGAGTTGGCTTTGCCAAAGTGGTTTGAAATTAAATACTCTGGGGGTTTAGTTTAGTTTAGATGCTCAACTCCCATTAACTATAATGGTGCTTACTGTACCCATCTCTCTCCTCCACATACAACCCTGAAAAATGACCCTCTAACGCCACGTTTGTGTCCTTCTCTTTGAACTAATTTTAATGGATTTTTTTTTTTTAAAGAGAAGCATTTCTGCGGAGTCCTTAGGTACCGTGAGATACTAACATTTCAGTGAGTACCAATTCTTTGCTGCAGGGTGCTCCGGTCTGTGCAGGCTGGTGAGGTGTGAGCTAAGATTGACTTTCTTTCTGGACCATATGCTTCTCTTTGATTTGATTTCAAATCAAAACACTATTCTTTTTTTCATCTCCTTTTCCATAGCTCAGCCTGATAGAATACTCAGTATACAGTAGGTACTTAGCACTAAGACATTTCTAAAACTACTGAAGTTTTAAGGAGAGAAGGCACTATATTTATTGATAACATTTGGTATTCTTAATGTAATCTACTAGTAACCAGCTAAATGAATTGCATGACTAAATAAGTGTATAAATTATATCTATGTAAAAGCAATCTAATTTATATCAAGCATAGCACATTTTAAAATCTTGCATTTGTTTTTCCTAATTATAAGAATATCTACAACTATACAAAATAAAAACCATCTATAATCTCATTAAACAGAAATAACTCTAATAAAATTTCAGTTTATTTTTTTAGTTTGTCTCCTTGCATGTTTCCCTAGAAAAGAAACATTGTATAGCCTGATTTTTAACCTATTTCATTGTTGATATTTTCTGATGTTTTTCAAAATCAGAAAAGATGTATTTAAAAGAGATTCGTAATGATGGTATAATATTGTACCATATGGATCTACTATAATTTATTACTTAGTGACTTTTCAACCTTCATGTGATGAAGTTTTGTCATTGGATCTTTCATCATATTTCTGATAAATTTCTTAAACTGCAATCGCTTGCTAAAATGTTATGTGTTGTTTAAATGGACAAACATTCCTTAATTTGTTTTATACCAGCAATGCATGGGAATAACCTCATAAACTTCTGAGCATTAAATTTTTGGGTTTATCCTAACCTTTGGGTAGTTGATAGATTTTATGTAAAATCATTTTTACATGTTATGTAATTGCTAGTGAACTAAATTTTTAAATGTATTTATGAATTATTTATACTCATATATTACTCTTAATGTTCTTTGCTCCTTTTTCTATCTTTTTTTTTTTTATTTATTTTATTTTATTATTCATATGTGCATACAAGGCTTGGGTCATTTCTCCCCCCTGCCCCCACCGCCCCCTCAATACCCAGCAGAAACTATTTTGCCCTTATTTCTAATTTTGTTGTAGAGAGAGTATAAGCCATAATAGGAAGGAACAAGGGTTTTTGCTGGTCGAGATAAGGATAGCTATACAGGGAGTTGACTCACATTAATTTCCTGTGCGTGTGTGTTACCTTCTAGGTTAATTCTTTTTGATCTCACCTTTTCTCTAGTTCCTGGTCCCCTTTTCCTATTGGCCTCAGTTGCTTTTAAGGTATCTGCTTTAGTTTCTCTGCATTAAGGGCAACAAATGCTAGCTAGTTTTTTAGGTGTCTTACCTATCCTCACCCCTTCCTTGTGTGCTCTCGCTTTTATCATGTGCTCATAGTCTAATCCCATTGTTGTGTTTGCCCTTGATCTAATGTCTCATATATTACTCTTAATGTTCTTTGCTCCTTTTTCTATCTTTTTAAAAACTCATTTTGTAAGTGATCTTATAGGAAATAACCCTATACAAATCATATATTTTGCAACTATTGCTCCTATTTTGGTCTCAACTTATTCAGTTTGCTTATGGTGTTATTGAAAGACAGAAATTTTGTAATTGCTTAACTTACCTGCTTTGTCATTGATGAGTTTTTCCACTTCTTTTATGATTACAGTATTTTTCTATTCCTGAGATCAGTGAAATATTTATGTATATTTTCTTGTGGTTTCTAAATGATTGTTATTTTTCTTTTCTTCTTCTTTTTTTAACTAGTCTACTATTACCAACAAGTTCTTAGCACTTTTTAAGCATGCATTAAAAGTTCATTTTATCTTCCCAGCAACATTTTTAAAGAAATAAAAGGATGCTCTTTCCAAGTGTTTAAATGAAGAGGGAGGGATGGAGCACCAAGCCAGACAGTAGGGTTTTAGAAACATGGTCATGTTTTCTGAAATAATAATGCATGTAAACTTCTTTATTGAACTCCTATATTGGTCTTTAAGTTATCAAGTGCCAATTTTACATATTCTCTGCGTAAAAATAATCTTATAAAAGTAGAGCATGGGGAAATGTACCTTCTGAGTGACCAAAGATACTCTGTTCAGTATGAGGTGACAATATTTTATTAGATAGTGTTCAATATCATTATCATATAAAAGGCATTGTGTAATATTGTAATTCCTTGAAAATGACAATTAATACATGGTAGTCCCCACTTAGCCAGACTTGTAGGCTGAGGACTGTCCTTTGACCATTGATGAAGATCACAAAAGCCACAGCAATATCAGTGGATCATTTTCTATGGCCCGGGGAAGGCAGATCTAGACAGGCAGGAGAAATAACTCATTTTCTGTGGTTCTGTTGCTCCATGGGAAAAAAAAACAAACCTGATATTTGGTGGGGGGCAGAAAGCCTAAGAATATGCAAAAGACATAGTTGAGTTGGATGGAAGAATTATACATTGAGTCATAATTAAAGTTGCATCACATGTGGAAATACTAGAACTAGGAAAGATATCTTTAAAATGTTGTGCTCTATGTTCAGTTCTTAGAGTATCTCCTGAATGATCTTTATCATTTATTAGAAATTAATAAAAATTTGCCCAAGGAAAAATATATTTAACCTAACCTTGAAGTAGTATTGACACTTGATTCTTTGTAACTGTTCACTCACTTTGGTCATTAAAAATGCTTAACTTCCTGACATGTTTTTTATCCAAAACTCAACAGAAATTGCATTAAAGAAATTTCCCTGTCTGACATGACTTTGAACATTAAAGCCTTTACGAAGTCAGATGCTGTTTCTCATCCTCTGTGGGGTAGAGATTCTGGTGATTTTTTTAAAATCAAAGGCAATTGAAGTATGCATCTCTATTGAATTTTCAGTTTACTAAGGCCCCTATTATAACTATTCCTATTATACTATAGATGGAATGGTTCACTCCTACTCAAGTGATCCCTGTCATTGTCCCAGCTATGAGAACAAAATTCAGGATAAAGAGATTCTGCCTGAAAAATCAAGCCATCGTTTCCTCTACGTATTTAACATTACTCATATAATATATCATAACATTTTTAAGCATTTGACAAATGTTATTTTAAGACTTGAGCAAACATATGAGGCAGGTACCATAGGTACCTCCATTGTGTAGGTAGATGAGGGAATGAGAGCAGCTAGATCAGAGTAGCAGTGACAGGTTTCAAGCCCAAGTGGCCAAACTCTGGAGTCTGTGCTCTAAACCAGTGGTCCTGGGGTCTCTGAGGATCCTTGAGAAACTTGTCAGGGATCCATGTGGTCTTTCCTTTTCCAGTCACCTAACTGTACAAGACTAGCTCTTCTTCCTTCACTTTGGACACAAGGCATACCATGTTAGATTGGATGAAAAAACAGAAATGAGAATGCAGTTGTCTTCTACAAAGCCATTCATTAGATTTGCAAAACTATATAACAATGCTACTCTTTGCATGATTTTTTTGTTATTCATGTTAATAGGCTGCAGGCTTATTATTTTAGGTAAATGAATAGACATTTTAGAATTTGGAGTTCTCATTTCTTGTTATCAGTAGATATACTACATGAGTACAAGCTCTTGGGCATCATTAATAATTTTCCATACTGTAAAGGGGTACAGAGACTAACAGGTTTATTGACCACCTACTTTCTGAGACTATTGTGCCTCCCTAATCCTTTGTCTCTGCTGTAGTTTCTCCCTCTTTCCTCACTATTTCTGCTTTAATTTTCACTTAAAGATGTGAGCAAAACAAAAATAGTAAGTCTCCATGTGCGGGAGGCCTTCCATTCAATCCCCAGTAACACACACACACACACACACACACACACACACACACACACACACACGTGTAAGGGCGAAGGTGATTTTGATGTATAAGTGGCAGTGTCCAAGGGTTGAGGCTTTGCAGCCCCACTCAGCTCATTGTTAAGATCAAGCCCCAGAGAGTAAGAAAACTTGGTTTTCCTTCAATTACCTTATGCTTAAAATGAGGGGTAATAGCATTCCAAACAACCTGACAGGGTTGTTTGGAACACCATGTGAATTAATACGTGCAAAATGTGTAAACTGTTCCGGGCACATGCAGGAGTTCAAATATTAGCTCTGTTGTTGAGTTTCTATTCAGTTATGAGAGTTACAGAGGAGTCAAATGTGATTTTGTGTTCCACTTCTTTTCTTGAAGTTTTTCTCCTCCTCTTTATAAATATTTGATTACTTAAAGCCTAAACTTCCCTACCCAGTTGGTTTTTCTTTGCAGGGCCAGGTCTATGTCTTTGCTGTGTGGTTCTCTTTGGGGTAGGATAGCTATTAGAATGCATTTCTCTTCTGATAAATCCCTGACGTTAATGCTGTCATCCCTCATCCTACCCTCACTGAATTCCCTCAAATGTTGGCAGTTCACATAGTCTGTAAATGTATAGATTTCCTTTCTCACCACGTCAAGGGTTGCTGTTTGAGTCCTGAGCAGGGGTGAGGCAGGATCTCCTGTCTGTGCATGGGGCTCTGTAGCACTTGTGCCAGCAATAGTCCCGTTACCTCTCTTTCTAGGGTCCTCATTAGGTTTTCTTCACAGCTCAGCTCACAGTGGGATCCTATTATCTTTGCTTAATAGCTTGTTTCTTAAATGGTCCCCTCATGCTATAGGTCAGAAGTGTTCCACCAGGAGCCACTCAATGTCTGCCTGATGTTTTGTAGCACCCACTCTCTTGTCTGCCTTGCTTCTTGTTGTCTGTGTCAGTTTGCTGTCCCTCTGGGGACTTGGTAACCAGGAACATATTATCCAACAAGGTGCCCTCTGCTCACATGTTCTTCTGACAAATTAAGATCTGCTGTCCCACGGGGGACTCCTCAAAGTGAGACGCCAAAGAAAAGTAGTGTCCAAATGTGTAGCAGAGGGAGAGTTCTCTTAGAACTCTCAAAAGATACTCTCTTGCTAAGAGCCCAAAGATACTCTTAGCACCATTGTGCGTCTGTCTGAGTGCTTTGATATAAATTTCATTTCTCCCGAAGGATCTGGAAAGGTGGTTCTTTTCTCAACAGATTTCTAGTTGTCTTATTGACATTGGAGATAAATGCCTTGTGACAAACACTGGAAATTTTAAACTCTAAAGGGAATCTTACCTTGGTTATTCTTAACTGAAAAACATTTGCCTTAAATATACCTATATACATATATGTTTATATACATACATATATCATATGTATATATATATACAAAATGGAAAATCATTTTGAGAATTGAATGCTTTGAACTTTGTTTATTTGGATCACTCCTGCTGCCAATAAAAATATAAGCTGATTTACAAAAATACTTACAGTGTAAAAGATTTATTTTGATCCTAAGTGAGAAATTGGGACAGAGGAAAAATATCTGGGGTATTCCAAATGTAGTTTGTGAACATAATTTTCAAAATAAAAATAAAGAGGAATAAAAATTTTCAAATTCACAGGAAAGTTGGAAGACCAGTTAGGTCATTACCTATTTATCTTTCATCAAGATTCATTAACTTCAATACCTTGATATGTCTATGCTGTTTTCTCTGTTCACAGACAGACACTTCCCATTTGCCCCACCATTCAGTGTAGTCAGCTGCAGACATCATGACAGTTGAGTGTCATGCATAAGTCTGTGTCACTTGGAGCTGCCAGGAGTCAAATTCACAGGGCAGACCAACTGTCTGGCCTTTCCTGGGTCTTTTTCCTGGGATAGGAGAGGTGTTTTGTTTGAGAGTATTCCAGGACTGCTTGCTATAGGGGAGGAGCAGGTATCTCAAAAGATTTTGAACAGGATAGGATAATTGGTGGATACCAAAGATGTCCACTCTGTGAGTCTAGTGAGAGAACTTAAGCTTGACATTGTGTGTGTGTATGTATGTATGTATACTCATACTATTATAATATCTGTGTGTACTGTGGGAACCAGGTATGAAATTAGAATTACACATACACACTCTTTCTCAAATCATTCATATATATATATATATACATATATTAGTTAAAAATCATATTTGTATATATACCCATTATTCCAAAGTTCCCTCCTAAGATACCCAAGTTTCACAAACATCATTGAATGTATATATGCACCATTAACCAATAATACATTTCCATCTGTAACTGTGGTGGCAGGGAATTTAAGTTATCTATCATGAATTATTTCAAAGTAGTCAAGACTAGTTGTTAAACTAAGTCAAATTCATAATCCAGACCCATTATTTCTTGTATTTCTTCAGTATAAAATAATCTCTTCATGAATGATAGTGTTATAGAATGTCCTTACTTCTTTCACATGCAATAATGTATTTCACAGGGCTAATCTTGCTGTGTTTACTTCTCAAATTTCACAATTTATATATTTCTGTAATTTCTAATGTGAACACTTTAACCCAAGCTGTCAGCATTGCTCATGATTTACAGTATTCACTCTACCTATTCTTCAGTCCATTCTCCATGTAGTAGTCAGAGAGTTCTATAAAACACAGATCAGACCACAGAATCCCCTGCTTCCCTATTAAAAATCCTTTTATGGTTGTCTTTTGAACACAGGATAAAGACGCACTTGCTTTTTTTTTTTTTTAATCAAGGCCTTCAAAGTCCTCTAGGTTCTTATTCCAGTCATTTTCTGTAATCCACCTTGTGATTACAAGGAGGGAGGCCTTCTTCCACCCTCCATGTCTAACCACACCAGCCTCTTCCATTCCTCCACCAAATCATGATTTCTTCAGTCTTAGGGAATTTGCACATTTTGTCTCCCTTGAGTGGAATATTCTTCAATTGACTATTTACCTTGTTAATACCTGTTTGCTCCACCAGCGTAGGTTCAGGTGTCTCTTCTAGAAAGATATTGCTGACACTCCAGTCTCATCCTCCTTCATTTAGTGTACACTGTGATGGAACCATGTTCCTCTTCTTCCTTAGCATTTACCTCTTTGTGACTGGACATATACTACTACTATGATCATGAAATTTCCATACGCATACTTGAGGCTGAGACCAAGAGGCGGAATACTCTTTTTTCTCATTATGGTAAACTCAGAAATGTTCTATATATGTAGTAGCCACTCAATAATTATTTTTCAAATAAAGTAATTAAGTCTTAGGGATAACTTATCAATATCTTTCATTTCTTGATTATAAGTCTGCAGGTCAGCTGTTATTATCCTGGGCTTGGCTGGGCTCTGCTGGGTTTGGGTCAGCTCTATACTTCTTATTCCCTTTTCCCAGGTGGAAGAAGCAGTCACTATTAGGAACATGCTGATCTCATTGTAGAGGACAGGAACCTAAGAGGCCAGGCCAGATCAAATCACACATTTAAGGCCATTGCTTACAAGGATCAGGTGTTACATACCCTCAAGTTCCATTGGCCAAAGTAAGTCACATGGGCATCCTAATATCATTGCAGCACTGCAGACTCTGGGTGGGAGGAGAAGAGAATGACTCCTTGTGAAGGAAATGCTACTTTCTCTGTAGACAATAAACTTGTCCAAGATTTTCAGACAAAGGAATACTTGCCTCTGAGACTGATTCTAAAACCACGGGTTTGGCAAATACAGAGTCTATATAATACACATAATAGAAATAATGTCTCCAAGGTGGCTAGTTTTGAAGAGTTAGTTTCCAAAATGAAATGAACTTCATACTTGCTACTACAGATCCTATGGGATGCATCCATCCCTTTCCTTCTTCAAACCACCCCAAAGTGTATTTCTGGACTACTTCATTAGTACTTAATATATAAAAGAAGCTATAAAATTGCAGCTATAAAATCAGAAGAGCACTACTGTCAGAAAATACTATCATACTTTAACATTTTACTCTTGGCTTTGTTTTTGAATTGTAAGAAAATAAAACTAACAATAAATTTGGTTATATTTGTGGAATTGCCTAAAAATGAAAAGTAATCAAACCTGATTTTTGCAAATGAGCCAATGGTCTTTTCTATAAAAAGCAGAGATCAATTGGCATAAGGAGGTCACATTTGGTAACTCTCGAGTTAATGTCACCAAATTAAAGCTTAATGGAAGTTTTCATAATTTGGAGAGAGCCCTTTGTCCATTGGACTGCAGACAGCTACTGGAATGCTAATGGTTGCCCCTTGGATGATAGAATCTTAAGAATTTATCAACATCTTGCCCAGGACAATCAGCCAGGGATTCTGGCCACTATCTTGAGATTTATAACAGGAATAAAATAGCAATCAAAAACAGAGCTGAATAATATGTCTTCCTAATCCACAGTCTGGTTATTGTAAAGTAATAGAGCTGGAAGAAACATTGAGAGATGAGCTCCTCCAAGCAGGAAGGGAAGGTGAAAAGGATAAATGGAAGAGAGAAGGTGGACCTGTATTAATTACAATCAGCTAAAAACATTGTTTTTGAAACTCTATCAGAAGTTTCTATCATTGTTAATAACTAACATTTTTTAAAGCGGTATCTTTTGTTTAAACCTTTTATATTTAGTAATAATAGCTTCCATTTACTGAATGCTTGCTTATTTAGTTAACTTCACTTTATATATATACTGAAAGAAACCTAGAGTTGCACTGGAAGTGATCTGTCCAAATTTACCCATCTAGTAAGCAGTGGAGTCTCCATATGAATGAACCCATTCTAACTGCAAAAAATAATTTCCTTAGCCATATTACAGGCCTTAAACTAACATCATTTAAGTGGCCTGGCTTAGTACTTTATTTGTGGAAAGAAAGAAAAAAGAAGGAAAGTGTGTTTCAGAAGGATTTCTATTTTTTATATTTTGTTGGATTTTTTTTCTGATTTTATAATTCATAGTCTAAACAAATAGGAGAAAATGGTTTTAATAAATTCCCAAGGACTCATAGAGGTACAAACCTTTTGGGGTAGGTGAGGAAACAGACTTCCCCTGCCCCCTGTTCCCAGGGCCCTTGGTTCATCCAGATATCACCCTGGCACACAGCCTTTGACTTCCACCCTGAGCTCAAATATCAGAATTTGTGTTTTCAGGAACAAAATTTAGTAGTTCCTATTCATTAAACTTAGAAAAATAATTATAAATTAAATCACTACTGAATTTGATTTCCATAATTGAGCTTACTACAGGACAGAAAGGCTACCTAGTCATAAAGCTAACAGGGAACTGTTTCATCCTTTTCACAGATTACTTTTTAAATTTTTCTAAAGGATATTTTCTTTTGAATGAATTTTCTTCATTATTTTGTTAGTCACTTGTTTATTGGATGTTGTGGCTGAGCACAGCGATTATGCACTATCACTGAAGCTCTGAAAACTGCAGACACTCATCACATCAATATATTGTATTTGGTGGTTCTTTTATTAAATATGTTATACAATTATATTATAATTAACAAATGATTGATGTGGAACATTTGGGGAAGGATAAGAAAGAACTTCAAGCCACTTACTCAGCAGCTTTGTTGAACTAAAACAAATTATATTACTATAATTTGTATTATAATTATATAATTATATTATAATATAAATTATATATTTATATTATAAATAATATAGGAGAAAATGGTTTCAATAAATTCCCAATTATATTAAAATATAATTGATGTGACTGACTGTGAATATGTTTGAATAGAGGTATGCTTATATTTTGAGGCTATACTTCATAATTGTTTTATGCCATGAAGCTGTTTATCTGTATAGTAAAACTAACCTTACTTTATCAAGTAATCTGGTAATAACACATAAAATGGAGCTTATTTTCCTTTGCCTTCAAGTGAATACTGCATGTATTCTTTATGAAAAAAAATCAGCAAAACTTTAATGCTATTTTTTTCATTCAGCAAAAAATGAAGAAAATAAAAAAAAAGACTCATAATCTTACTGCTGATAAAAAGTTGTTAATCTTTTGAAATACTTTGTTTTCTTGTCATCTGCTAAATGCTTTTAAGTAAAAGTAGGATAGTATTTCACATATGATACTGTTCTTTTCATTTCTAATATTATAAGAATTTTTACTTATCATTAAAATAGTATTAGTTGACTTTTTTTTCAGTGAGTCCATAATATTCCACCTATGTTATTTTCTATAATTTGCTTGCTTTACCTGGTTTTGAAGGTTTGGTTTTAGATTTTTCACTACTTCATTTCATGCTGCAAACATTGTAAGTATGTATGTTCTCATAAGCAAAGTAGAAAAGCATCTCACTACTATGCATGCCGAAGAATAATTATCTTCCTAATGTATGTGAATTTCGTAAGTAGAAATGGTGTCATGTTAATTTATATTAATTTGATTACTAGCAAGGTATTGTTGAACATTTAAAAAATAAGTTTATTACTTCATTTTCACATGAGAAGAAACTGAGGATCAAAGAGGTAAGTAATTTAATCAAGGTCATGCAACTAAAGTGGAGAACCAAGAGCTGGCCACAAAGTTTTCTGATTCTAATGCTTCTATACTTAACCAATGTAGTATAAATTTAGTTTTTGTTTTGCTATTTCTTAGGATCATTCCATTTTTCTTAGTATTTAGCTACCATACCATTAAATATTACGTGTTATATCATAATCACAATCTGAACAGGAATTACTAAAGTAGATGTGGTTTTTTTCCTAAACTTTCACCTTCATCGTCTTCTAAAGTGTGGCTATCTTCTTTGTTTCTCATTATTTATTTTTTATATCAGCTTTATTGATATTTAATTCACATAACATACCATTCACCAACTTGAAATATACAACTCATTGGCTTTTACTATGATCATAGGACTATTCTCAGCTATCGTGACTATAAGATCAGGATTCAGCAGTCTTTTTGTGGAGTGCCTAACACAATATCGGGTACACAGTAGCCACTGAAGAAGGAATTCTTAATGGTTGAACAAGACCTTTTCTAATGTGTGACATTATTGGACTGAGTATTGGGGAGTAGCTGAGAAATAAGATGTACCCTCTGCTTCCAGAACTTTCCAGGATTCTTGGAAGGTCAAGACCTAAACACATGAGAAAAGTTACTCCAGGATGAAGTTCTTGATCAGATGGCAAGTGCAGAGACTAGCCAATGCTTTCTGTTGCAGATGCCATGGGGAGGTAAAAGATTGCTCTTCTGTGAGAGGACTTCCAGAGCAGCTTCTCAGAGGCAGAGGCTGCATCATGGCTTGGTTTGGGGTAGCCCAGATCTTCCTTCCTCTTGGACCACTGAGATGCCTTGACTTTTGGCCAGTTGACAAAGCCTTCATAATCTCTCCCAGAATGCTTGGATTAATAACTGAGAAAGCTGTAACTGTTGCATTACTTTTCCTGTATTCTAAGATCAAAGATGTTAACTGTGGAAGACCAAGTACTGGGATACCTACAGAGTGTAACTACTACTGTCACTTCTTTTTCCTTCTGGCCTCAGCTACTGGATCCTAAGAAGGCTATTTTTCACATCAGTGACAGTGTAGACCAGCTTGATTACTTCTTTCTTTGAAATCTTATTACATGTCTAGTCATTGAGTTGTAAATCACAAATCATCATAACATTTGTTTACCTCCTTTATATGTATGCATCTCTTCCAAGAAGTTCCTTGTCAAAAATGCTACATCTCAAGATTTCTTTGAACACTTCACTCTTACAAGAACTGAGTGTGTATGCACATAAAATTCATTCACATGAATAACTCTGAGTAAAGCATATATTATCACTTTATTACCTTTTCAAAAGATGAAAGCAGTAATTCTAGAAATATGTAGCTTTTTGGTATTCCTTCTTGTTATGGATACTTGAAATCTTGGTCTAACATAATAAAGATTCCCATAGGACTAAAAAAGTACCTGAGGTGTTGGTTAAAATGCTGATGATGGGCTGTGTTCTGACTCCTCGATGCTGGGGATTTTGAATTTGAAAATTGAGTATAGGAAGTAGGAATTGTAATGTAAAACAAAGCACTCTAGGTACTTGTGATTCATATCCATGAACCAATTTTAAAAGGCAATTTCCTAGACAGTCAAGATTTAGAGAAATAATATATCAGTGAATCATGATTGGGAGAGATGGTAAAATATGGGTTAGTTTGGACCTCTTAATTAAAAAGAAAAGAAATACCTATAGAATTGAGAACAGTACTGCAGTTTCACAAGGCTGTTGCTCGAATTATTTAACTTTGGTGCTTATATATCTTTATAATTCAAGTAAGATAAATAACATTTGCCTACAAGAAGTTATCAATAAACATTAAATGTATATTGAAGTCTGGATCCTTGGATCATATATTTTTAAGTCTTCCCTTGAAAAGGGTGATGAGAAATGATTTCTCAGGGACAAGCCTGTTTTCCAAAATGGCTTGTTCTCAGAGGAATGAGTCAATTTTTGCTAACTAACTTCACAAGAGGGCCTGTTAGCACTTCTGTCTTAAAGAACATAGCTCACTTCAATTTCGTTAAACTGATCTCCAATGACCTTTAAATCTCTGTCCCATACAGGAGTCACATATGGCTAGTAAGCACTTAAAATGTGGTGTGTCTGAGGAACTGAAATTTTAATTTTAATTAATTGAGGTCCAATTTAAATAGCCCAGTATTGTTCAGTATTGAACAGCACGGCTCTAGATCTGTCAAGGACAGAATTTTATTAATTTTACTTATTCAAAACATGTACTATGTAGTAGACTAAGAGTTGGCAACTTTTCTCTGTAAAAGCCCAGTTACTATTTTTCAAACCACGTGTTCTCTGTGGCAAGTACTCAATTATGTCACTGTTGTATGAAAACAGTCATTAACAAGAAGTCAATGAATGAACTGTGTTCCCACAAACTTTATTTACAAAAAGAGATGATAATTAGGAGGTGATGAAGATGGCAGGTTTGAGGCCAGCCTGAACTGTATAGAGAGACCCTGTCTCAAAAATCAATACAAACAACACACACACATGCACACACTCCCAGTTCATTTGGCTCTAGGGTCATAGCTTGCTGACCTAGAATTAGACACATAGTTGTCTGTTATTAATGAATGAATATTTTTGATTTGTCATTTGTGTGCAAAGCCTTGGGTATTTAGTAGTGAACAATTAGACAAGGGTTGTGCTTTTGTTCTTGTGTCCAGAAGTTAATAATAAAAGATTAAATCAATAAATGTGAACCTAGAGATCATGAACATGATTTTAGATTTTGAAAAAAATAAAGAGTATGTATGAGAGTGGGGGACTACTTGAGACCAAGACTAGGGAAGCCTGCTCTTGCTGTTGACATGTGATCTGAGAACTGAATAACATGGAAGGACCAGCCCAAGTGAAGGACAATGAGTAGAGAATTTCAGGTAGAGGGAAACATGAACAAAGGTGCATGGGCAGAAACAAATTTGTAGGTTCAATGTTTAAAAACACACAAAGCATGATGGGAAAATAGGAAGATGACTGGAACCAGATTAATAAAGCCTTCTAGGGACTATTTTAGCACAGTGAGACATCTTTCCTGAGACTGAAGGAAGAGAGTGGAAGGGAGAAAGGAAGGAAAATAGGAAATGATTTTTAATATATAAAAAGTCTTTGTTCTGCAATGTCAGTCAGCTGTCTCCACATCATACCTTCCTGTTTTTACCCCAAAGCCTGAGGTCTTGTGCAAACCTTGAAGAAACAGTTTGTGGCCATTTTAGCTACTTGGCATTGATTTTCAAAGGACCTGCATGGAGTGTCTATACAAGGCACACAGTATGAAGCATTTCTTTATTGGTATTTATAATTTACATCTGTCATATTATTGACTTATTCTTTATTTTTATTATACTTTCTTCTTTTTTTTTGCTGGGACTAGGGTTTGAACTCAAGGCTTCGTACTTGTAAAGCAGGTACTCTATTACTTGAGCCATACCTCTAGTCCATTTTGCTCTGGATATTTTGGTGATGCAATTTTGAAACTATTTGCCTAGGTTGGCCTCAAACCATGATCTTCCTGTTCTCAGCCTCCCAAGTAGCTAGGATTATAGGTATGAACCACTGGTACCCGGCTTATTGCTTTATTCTTACCTTGGAGTGCGAATTTCAAGACATATCACGGATGATTTCAGATCTCTGTGTTATGTGAAATTCCTAGAATTTCGCTATCAATAAATCTCTAAAGTTTCTGGCCTTAGACAATTTGGGAGTTTTTTCTTTGAGTTTAGTCAGTTTTTTAAAGTTTAGTTTAGGGCTGGGTACATGGCTCAAGTGGAAGAGTGCCCACGTAGCAATCTGAAGGCCTTGAGTTCAAACCCCAGTAGAGCCAAAAAATATATGTGTGTGTGCGTCTTTCTCTCTGTTTCTCTCTCTCTCTCTCTCTCTCTCTCTAGTTTAAACTTTATTTAAAAATGTATAGGTATTTTAAGTATCTTTGAAATAATAGATTTGTGTTTTAAAGTTCCTAAAATCTAGTGAAATGGAACTTGCTGGCTTCATTTGGAGGAATAATTAAGGTTCATGATATTGTTTAACTATTTGTTCAACATTGCCTAGTGTAGTGGAATACAAATATTTGACCTTCTTGACAAAGATGGATAGATTGAAGCTACACACCATTATATCATTAGGTTGTCGAATAACATCATTATTCATGATTATAAAGATTATTCAGGTGAAATGGCAAACCTAATAGAAAGCTATTATTTGTATAGAGTATAATTTCACTGTCCTTGTCATTTCAACCCTTTAGTTGAACTGAAGATATGTGTATTTATTTTACTACAGAGATTCTCTAATAGCATAATTTAAACAAATGGAACCAATTATAATTAGTAATTTAGTAAATCAGATGAGAGAACTCTTCCATAAAGAAATTGGTATGCTATAAATCTAAAGAGGAACATTTTCATCATATATTGAGTTATTTCATTATATTAACTCATTTTACATTTTGTAAAATTTCTGTACTGATTAAGACATATGCAAAGCTATATTTCCAGAGAAGATTTGAGGAGATGTCTTAAATTTAAAATAGTATTTACCTGGGCATGGTGGCACATACTGTAATCTTAGAACTTGGGAGGCGGAGGCAGGAGGGTTGCAAATTTGAGGCCAGCCTGGAGTAGATAGCAAGAGCCTGTCTAAAAAAAAAAAGCATTTTAAGTAATATCATTTTATTCAATCCTTTAAGTATTGAAAACTGTGGCTGGAACCAAATTCTTCCCTTTATTTGTTTTTGGAACTAAAGTTTTATTGGAATACAGCCATACTCTTTCCTTTATGTATTGTTGTCTATGGCTGGGTCCCTGTTACAGTGACAGGGTTGAGTAGTTGTGACAGAGACCATATGGCCTGCAAAGCCTGATATTTACTATCTGGTAAATATTCAGAAAAAATGTGTCAACCCTTGTAAGTAAGGAGCTAAATGAAAACATGAAATCATATACTTGTTGATCTCAAAGCTTATGAGCTTCTTCCAGAAAATCCATAAGATTCTTCCTTATGGATTCTTACCTCTAGATTCCATAAGTATGGGACACATTCGGGTCAGAAGCCATTTAAGTAAGGAAGCACAACAGAATTTGACATGCAGTTCCACTGGTCTAACGCCACTTCGTCAGAACACTGGGTGGTTTTATGACACCATGCTGTAAGAACGGGAAAGACTGAAATTCACTGTAGGATGGCTTCCGAACATTCTTGCCTGAAACAGTGATTTCTACCCAGCCTTATTACATATATCTGTAGAGAAAAACACCAAAAAAGTACAAATAAAATTTGATCATGAGTGTGGGAATACTGTTTCTCTAAAAACACATTCCCAGAAATATAGCAAATAAAAGAATTATGTTAGAAATTAACTGTTTCCTTGTGGAATGCTTTAATATTTTAAATATATAGATATTAAATATTGAAAAACATATAGGGAATAACATGGTAGATACCCCAAGAGTTAACATATCTCCATCTATGCTTAAAAATAAAAAGTAGACATATACTTTGTCTTCCCCAACTGACATCTCATTCTCCTTTCTCTTTTTTTTTAGAACTGAATTTCTTAACCTTGACACCATTGACATTTGGGCCAGAAACTAGTTTCTTGCAGGACATGTCCCATATATGTTGGAAGTTCAGCAGCTGTCCTGGTCTCTGTCACTAGATGTAGTAGCAGGCCCTCTACTTCTGCTAATGAAGCTGCTCCCAACTGTTTGGCAGAACTATGAATAAACAGCTCTTAAAAAATACTGCTTCAAGATACCTTAAAGCAACTGAGGCCAACAGGAAAAGGGGAACAGGTACTAGAGAAAAGGTGAGATCAGAAAGAATTAACCTAGAAGGTAACACCCACGCACAGGAAATCAATGTGAGTCAATGCCCTGTATAGCTATCCTTATCTCAACTAGCAAAAACCCTTGTTCCTTCCTATTATTGCTTACACTCTCTCTACAACAAGATTAGAAATAAGGGCAAAATAGTTTCTGCTGGGTATTGAGGCGGGGGGAGATGGAGGGGGTGGAGTGGGTGGTAAGGGAGGGGGTGGGGGCAGGGGGGAGAAATGAACCAAGCCTTGTATGCACATATGAATAATAAAAGAAAAATGAAAAATAAATAAAAAAATAAAATATTAACCATTAAAAAAAAATGCTGCTTCAGAGGTAGTCACTAACTTGAACTTGATATGTCTCCTGTTTGCTCGAGTGGATGTTTCTTACATGTGTTTGCCTCTCTAAAAAGCAAACAGGGTTATTATTTTTAATGTGCATTTCATGTTTTCATGGCCCACCTTCATAACTAGTATCTTTCACTCATATTTGTGTTTGAGAGATAGCTGCATTGAAAACTATAAAGATCCAATTCTTAGATTTTTATCTCTGCATTGTATTCCAGTCTCTGAGCATTTGATAAATTAATATCATCTTGCTGGTTTTAGGTTGCTTCTGATTTTTCTCCATAAAAATAATGTAAAATGAATGTCTTTACATATGTCTTCTGTGGTACTGGTGAGTCCCTTAACAGAACATTTACCTAGCAGTGGCATTTCCACATTGGAAGACCCTTCTTCCCTGCAAAGAGCAGTTTCTTACACAATTAAGTGGTTCTATCAATTAATACTCTATAATCATGAGTGAGAATTTCTGTTTCCTATGACCTCATCAACCCTTGTATCAGTAAATATTTTAAATGTTTGCTATTCTGATAGGTATAAAATGTTACCTCATTAAATGGATGGAATTGGAGAACATCATTCTGAGTGAGGTTAGCCTGGCCCAAAAGACCAAAAATCATATGTTCCCCCTCATATGTGGACATTAGATCAAGGGCAAACACAACAATGGGATTAGACTATGAGCACATGATAAAAGCGAGAGCACACAAGGGAGGGGTGAGGATAGGTAAGACCTAAAAAACTAGCTAGCATTTGTTGCCCTTGATGCAGAGAAACTAAAGCAGATACCTTAAAAGCAACTGAGGCCAATAGGAAAAGGGGAACAGGTACTAGAGAAAAGGTTAGATCAAAAAGAATTAACCTAGAAGGTAACACCCACGTACAGGAAATCAATGTGAGTCAATGCCCTGTATAGCTATCCTTATCTCAACCAGCAAAAACCCTTGTTCCTTCCTGTTATTGCTTATACTCTCTCTACAACAAAATTAGAAATAAGGGCAAAATAGTTTCTGCTGGGTATTGAGGGGGTGGGGGGGAGACGGAGAGGGCGGAGTGGGTGGTAAGGGAGGGAGTGGGGGCAGGGGGGAGAAATGAACCAAGCCTTGTATGCACATATGAATAATAAAAGAAAAAGAAAAAAAAGTTACCTCATTATTGTTCTAATTTTTATTTCTCTAATTATCAGTGGAATAAAGTACATTTGTTCCCTGGATGTTCAGATTTCCTTTATCATTTGTGTATGTGTAATCTTTTTTTTTTATTAGGTCTTTCTAGTCCTAAATCTAATGTAGGTCTCTTTTTATGCTTTTATAGGCTCAAGTTCTGGTGTCTTATGTTTTATATTTTTACAATTTAAATGGATATTTGTCACTGGTTTTCTAGAAAAATTGAAGTATAAATCATATCTGTTTACCTTAAAAACTAGACACAAAGCCCCAAAAACTTTTTGAAATAATTTTTTGGGAAAAGGGAAATGTAGAACTTAACCTTTTTTTCTCTTTAAAGATTTTTTTTTTTGGGTGTTGTTTGTTTGTTTGCAATACTGGGGATTGAACCCAGGGCTTCACGCATACTGGGAAGTACTCTAACACTGAGCTGTTTGCTTCAGCACTATGATTATTCTTAGCATAATATTTCAAAATACTTTTTAATTAAGTACAAGGACCATACACACTAAAGACCACATAGTATATTATCCCATTTATATGAAATTTCTAGAACAGGTAAATTCATAGAGATAGCAGATTACTGGTTCTAGCTGCTGGGTGGTAGGAGAGAATGGAGAGTGGGGGCTTAATGGATACAGGGTTTTCTTTTGGGATGGTGGAAACAGATACTGGTGAAAGTTGTATAGCACTGTGAATATATTAAATGCCACTGAATTTTACACTGTAAAAATGGTAAATAGATGAGTTCTATATTATCTGAGGTTATAACAATTTAAGAAACGTACTTGAGTATATACATTTTAAAATGGGAGGAGTTTTGCAATTTGTCTACCACTCCTTTCCACACCCCATGCTAAAAAGACAATGTCTCAATTTGAATGGAAAATACTAATGAAATGAGAGGTTTTCAATTTTTAAAGACCTCTTTTGGTCACTCACAGAATATTAGGCTTTGTCCAATACCCTATTATGTTCTTTAATAAGAATCTACTATTTACCCTTGGAATATTTTTAAAATTCAATTCTGAGTATTCAGAATTTTAGACACAGTCATTGCTCTGTTTTCTATATTATTCCAAATATTGAACTCTCTATTCAATGTTGTTCCAAACATTGAATTTAGTTTAATATTTGTGAATTGTCAAAATCAGAGATTTTTTTAATGTCCACATCTAGAAATGTCATTTTGGAAATGGCAGTAAAATACAGCATTAAATCAAAATGAAAATGATGATGTTGAAGGTGTGACCTCATTAAAATGCACATGTAAGCACACTTCTTCTTTAAAATTGACATTGCAGCTTAGATACTCCCCAATAGTGGGACTATTGCTTGTTGATAATTTGATTTGACAGATTCTCTTCACAAGTTCATTGCTTTAACTTCACAGTGTTAGCATATGTTGGCTTGCTTGATAAGATGAGAAAATTTAGGCAGATTCGAGAATTTTAAAATGAAATTTAATAAACTCTTATGTTCCTGAATTTATGCACAGCCTACTTATTAGAGAAATTTGAAAAATGCTTGCCATCTTCAGATTTATGCATTGTTAAAGGTATTTTAAATATAAAAGTAACATTTTAGACATATTTTGTTCTTATGTTTATTTTCTTAAGTCATCTTCATGTTGCCCGCTTTGTCCCAAAATACCGTTTCTTTGACTCCTCTGTATTCCAGCTGTCTTTTGTAAGTCTTCACCTGTCCCCTTCTTTATAAGAAACAACCATTTTCTCTAAATTCTCAGTTTGTATTTCTTCTCCATCATACTCTGATATATATATATATGTATGTAATACACATACACACATAGTGTCCTGTGTTAGATAATTAGGTGAAGACTTCTAGAGCAAGCATAGATTAACTGACACATAATAAGACCTCAAAAAGAAGTTATTAAAGGAACAGAAAATTGGGTGAATGAAAAATGTCACATGAATTCACTAAATCTCTTGGGGACATGACTTGCCAAATTTCTCACCATTAATTAATTTTTTCATCAGAATGTATTTACAGATTAACTTGGCAATTATCAAGTTAGTCTGCTGTTTTTTTTTTTTTTAATGAATTAAAAGTGTGGTAGTGTTTTGTGTTTCTTTTGTTTTGTTTTAGTGGCACTGGGTTTTTGTTTTGTTTGGTGGGACAGGGGATTGAATTTAGGACTTCATGTTTGCATAACAGGTACTCTACCACTTGAGGCACACCTCCACTTCATTTTGCTCTGGTTATTTTGAAGATGGGGTCTCAAATTGTTTGCCCCATCTGGCTTTAACTGTGATCCTTCTGCTCTCAACCTCCCAAGTAGCTAGGATTACAAGTGTGAGCCACCAGTACCTGGCCAGTACTGGGGTTTTAATGCAGGGCTTTGTTGATTACTAGAAAAGGGTTTCACCACTTAAGCCACACCTCTAGCCCTCCATTAACTTCTTTTTTTTTGTTTTGTTTTATTGTTCATATGTGCATACAAGGCTTAGGTCATTTCTCCCCCCTGCCCCCACACCCTCCCTTACCACCCACTCCGCCCCCTCCCTCTCCCCCACCCCCTCAACACCCAGCAGAAACTATTTTGCGCTTATCTCTAATTTTGTTGAAGAGAGAGTATAAGCCATAATAGGAAGGAACAAGGGTTTTTGCTAGTTGAGATAAGGATAGCATTAACTTCGTATAAAACTGTAGATAGTCAAACTAAATTTGCTGTCGTCCACTCCTTAATGGCTTGCTGTAGTTTGCATTTGGGATGTCTCCCAAAGTCCCGTGTGATAAAAGCTTAGTGGCCAGCTTGGTGCATTTGGGAGGTGTTTGAAACTTGAAGTGGGCCTAGTGGAAGGTCTTCCAGTTACTGAGACATGTCTTTGAAGGTGATATTGGGCAACTTACTTCTTTTCCTTTCTTTGGATTCTTGGCTATGAGTATCTTTGCTGGGTTACTTACTGTTTCGCTACAGGTTTAAAGCAATAAGACCAGGACATTATGGACTTAAATCTTATTTTTTTTTTCATGCACCAAGATTTTTTTTTATTGTAGCACTGTTTAGAAAAATGAAAAAGAGAAAAAGATGTCATTGTCCCATAGTGAAACTCTGAAGAAAATGAGTTTCCTTATACAATGAATATTGCCCAGAAGTTAAAATGAATTATCTAATCTATCTATCTCTGTATGTCTATCTGTCTGCCTATCTGTCTATTATCATTATCTATCCATCTATACATCTACCTACCTATCTACCTACCTATAAACCTAACAAAGAGATTCTGGACTGAAATCTTTGAAACCATGAGCCAAAATAAACTTTTGTACTTTAATAGTTGATGTATCTCAAGTATCTGCTACCATGATGGAAAGCTGACTGACACAATGGTTATTGTGCATTTGCTAGTTTAGCCAGCCAATGCTTGCACCTTAGAGTACTTATGATTTAGAGTCCTTGGGCTGGCAAAATGGCTCAAGTGGTAGAGCATCTGCCTAGCAAGTGTGGGGCCCTCAGTTCAAACCCCAGTACCATCCCTCCACCCCCAAAAAAGATTCTTTAACTTTTTACTGGAGACCCAAATTTTTATGATGACTCCTAAGGATGAATACAATTTTTATACCAAGTTTCTAATGCTCAATTATGAGAAACACTCAATTATTTAACTTTGAAAGCCATCAATCTTTTAAACACTGGATGATTACTTCCTATAAAACTACTATAGTTTTACAGCTTTCTTGTCTGTTGCTTGTTTCCTACATATTTGCATCATGTGGTAAAATTTAATTTTAGGCATAGATCTAAGGGAAAAGTAGGATTAAACACAATAGGTTTTTTTTTAAAGAATATGTCATCCAGTGAGTAGAAATAAGTAGAATATCTTAGGGAATATGACACATTAATTTCCAGAAATATTTATGTCTGCAGTGTCAACATTTCAGCAGGCTACATTTTGCAGGATAATATCTTTGAGCAAAATTGTCTTGTATAAACGATGTTAGAAAGTTCTTTATTGGAAAGGGAATAGAGGAAGATTTTAGATTAATGGAACATGTAAAGGAACTTTAAGCAACTCTTTTTTGTATTCTCATATAGACATTAAAGCAAATATTATTATAATGGAACATTTAGTTCAGTTTCTATTGTAATAAATTTTACGAAAATCAATAACAGTATTAAGGCAAAATTGGTAACCTATCCCAAATATTTCAATATTTATGTAAAGGCTTTCTTATCTTAAATAGCTGATGGTTATAAAATGAAAAGCGTTTAAATCCATGGCTAAAGATGATTAAAATATCATGCATACCCAAAGCACTCCAGCTGTAGATGTTCATTAAATTGACCATTAATAACTTGTGATAAAAAGGAATATTACTGCATTCATAAATTTTGTATGCAGATTTTATTAAGCTGGCATGTTATATGAATTGATTGTCTGACATCTTCTGGCTGTGGCAGAAGATAATAGTGTTTCATATGCATTTTCTATAATCCAAGAATTCTGATGGACTGTTTCTAGCTAGCTATTATGTTTTTGTTCTGGTCGGCATTTCTTTCTCCTAGTATACAATTAGAAAATATAATTATAGCTTTTTGTATGAAACATTACAAGGTTGGTTGTGTCAGCATTTCTATTAAAACCTTACTTTTTGTAGAGCTTAGAGAGAGGGAGAGGGAGACGGATAAAGAGAGGAAGGAAGAAGCTGTCAGTTTGGGTGACTCTATTTTGCCTTGTTAATGAATTATTTCTCTTTCTTTCTTGACATATAAATAGACTGTAGGTTGCTATTGCTTAATTCTAAGATATTTCACTAGATTATTGTTTGCTTTTCAATTTGAGCTAATTTATCTTTTAACCTGTTCCTAATGAACAACTTGGCTTCATTTGTTTGTAGACTTACTGTGGATTGCCCCTCACTTTATAATCAATAGGGATCCTAAATTTAGAACCACAGGGAACAGATAAGTGCAATGTCTACTTTCCATGGCATATCATACTTCTTTTCCTTTCCTTTGCTATCATGTTATATTTTGTTTTCAGAAGTAGAGAAAATGTGCAGTACAAAGGTCAAAACCTGAGCCAGACCGCATCGGTTAGGGGTGCAGTTTTGCTATCTGTGTGTCTTTTTGTTTTATGTTGATGTAACAGAATACATGAGACTGGGTTATCTATTAAGGAGAGATTTATTTTGGCACACGGTTCAGGAGCCTGGAAAGTCCAAGATCAGGCAGCCACATCTGACAACAGCCTTTGGTGGCTTTAACTCATGACAGAGAAAGGAAAGACAAGCAGGAACATATCGGAGAGAAAATCCAAGGCATGACATCATTTTATAACACCCTGTTCCATCCAGAGTGTACCAGCTTCTGTGAGAAAGGCATTAATCCCTTTTAACAACCTATTCCTCTCTTAAAGTCCCCACCACAGTGATCAAATTTCAACATGAATTTGAGAAGGGAGAACCAGTGACAAGTTTTAGGAGATACCTGGTCTTGAGTCGTTACAATTTTGACCTTGGGAAAATAAATTTAGAAATTTTAGTTCCCACTTTTTTAATAGGAAGATAATTATGCTAAATATGTAGTGAGCTAGGAATATATGTTAAATTTTTAAGAAAATCATAAAATACAAAGTCTGGGACGTACTAGTAGAGTAGTTAATGACTTTTTGTGCTGCCTGTAATGCTTTTTGTCTAAGAGAGTTTATTTGAAATAGTAATGGTGTCTAATATAACATTTTGCTCCATTTCAATGCTATATATTATGAAAATAGAATTGATCACCTTTTTATATCTTTATAAACACACAGCCAAGTCAGATTACATAAAACCAACTCTATGACTGAAAAAGCATAATGAATATTGATCATCTTAGACTGTGATTATCTAATTGCTGATAGAATATTATTCCTTTTTGTTGATTTAATTTTAGAAATTGACCCTGTTTTTAAAATTCATGTCCATTTCAGTCAAAAGTAAACATATTCAATGTTAAAGCCAGAAGGGTTAATTCCTGCTTCTCATTTAATGCATGAGGGACACTGAGTTCCAGGATGTTTATTTCTCAGAATAATAATAACTCCAAGCAGATGACTTTGGTTTGGAGCCTCCTGGTGCCTGGGAAACTTGAAGCAGAAGGAATTCCTCAGACTTTCTGGCCATCTGTGAGTGTGGCCATCTTTTTGGCTAATGAAAATAGGTCTAGGCCCTCATGCCAAAACTGGAAAAAGAAATTAGGGTGAGCCTGATGAAAATTAGGCACAGAGCCTCAAAAATTAGCATATTGACTACTTCTTCTTTTGCAGTAATAGTTTAAAAGCCTGTTATGCTAATTTAGATGTGCACAGAATCTTTATCTAAAGCAGGCAGATGTTCTAGTCTGTATCTTAGTGAGCAGTAGTATGGTAGAAGCAGGTGTGGGTGATTAGTGGAGTGGGCACAGGTGGCTCTAGTTAATGTATGCGAGGTCAGTGCTACATATTATCTGGGCCAAACGGGTGTAAACTGGACTCCAATTTGATCTTTGTCATAGTGTCCTTATTTAATTCAATGTGTTTTTCAAAATACAAACACTGATAAAGGGAGTTTAATGTGTGCTCCATTAAATTGGATAGTGTTAAAAGCCTGTATTGTGATTACTTTCCCAGAAATGAAAAGTATGCTCACATGTTTTCTAATGAGATCATATGCAAGTTTCTGTACCTTCTAAAAGTGATTTGCTTCCCCCATGAGTTGCAACTTGAGTTTGGTTTTTCAGATTTTCTAATCAGTACTGAGACCTTCTAGAGGGGAAAAAAAAAAAGAGTTAGTATTCTTATATTAGAACTCGGTCCCTAGATTTTGCCTGGAAACTGGATTGGGGGTATTGTGGGAGTGGAGGGGGAGGTGGCACAAACAATGTATACACATGTAAGTAATTGTAAAAACGATAAAATAAAAAATGAAAAAAAAAAAGAACTCTGTCCCCGTTATGGAAGGGTAGCAAAATAATTAATAATATTTGCTTAAAAGAAGATAAGGTTGTTTTTTTTTTTCTAAGAAGTGCTATTCTATGACATGACAAAATATTTTTTTCCTTTTATCTTTTTAAAATTTACTCACAGGTGTATACATTGTTTGGGCCACCTCTGCCCCCATCCCCACAGCTTCTGGGCAAAACCTGTTCCTCTCTCTTATTCTGATTTTGTTGAAGAGAAAACATAGGAGATAATAAGAAAGACATAGTGTTTTTGCTAGTTTGAGATAAAGATAGCTATACAGAGAGATTCCTAGTGTTGCTCCTTGCACTTGTGTATTACAACTTACATTGGTTCATCTCTGCAGACCTTTTCACTACTTCTTGGTCCCCTTCCCATAGTGTCCTCATCACTTTAAGATTACTTTATTCATTCCTCTACAGGGAGCACATCAACCACATTCAAGTTTTAGGTTTCCTTTCATTTCCCTATTTTTCCTGGGCGAATTCTCCCCTTAGTGTGTGACCCATGTCCAATAATATTACTGCATTTGTTTCGGGTCTATAATCTGCATATGAGGGAGAACATGAGATTTTTGGCCTTCTGAGCCTGGAAAACTTCACTTAAGATGATGTTCTCTAGTTCCATTTACTTGCAAATGAAAACATTTCATTCTTCTTTGTGGCTGAGTAAAATTACATTGTGTGTAAACACCACATTTTCTTGATCCATTCATCAGTAGTGGGGCATCTTGGCTGTTTCTATAGTTTGGCTATTGTGAATAGTGCTGCAATAAACATGGGGGTGTAGGTGCTTTTGTAATAACGAGTCACATTCCTTTGGGTATATCCCTAGGAGAGCCTCCATATTGTTTTCCTAAGTGGTTGTACTAGGTTACATTCCCACCACCAGTGTATGAGGGATCCTTTTTTTCTGCATCCTCACCAACATTTGTTGGTGGTGGCATTCTTGATGCCATTCTAACAGGGGTGAGGTGGAATCTTAGTGTGGTTTTGATTCACATTTCCTTTATGGCCAGGGATGGTGAGCATTTTTTTATGTTTTTTGACCATATGGATTTCTTCCTTAGAAAAAGTTCTGTTTAGTTCAGTTCCCCACTTCTTTATTGGTTCATTGATTTTTGGGCAGTTTAGTTTTTTGAGCTCCCTGTATATTCTGGTTATCAGTCCTTTGTCTGATATATAGCTAGCAAAGATTTTCTTCCACTCTGTGGGTGGTTTCTTCAATTTACAGACCATTTCTTTTGTTGTTCTGAAGCTTTTTAATTTCATGTAGTCCCATTTGTCCATCCTTTCTCTTAGTTGCTGGGCTGCTAGAGTTCTACTGAGGAAGTCCTTACCTTTACCTGTTGTTTCCAGGGTATTCCCTGCTCTTTCGTGTACTAACTGCAAGGTTTTGGGTCTGGTGTTAAGGTCTTTAATCAACTTTAAGTTGATAGTAGTACAGGATGATAGGCATGGATCTAGTTTCAGTTTTCTGCAGGCAGATGGCCACTTTTCCCAGCAACATTTGTTGAAGAGGCTGTCTTTTCTCCATCATATGTGAAATATTTATTTTTCTAACACCTTTCAGCACTGTTCATGTTTTCTCTTGGAAATTCCAACCCATTAGATAGCATCTAGTTCAATCTTTAACCCACCATGGCAATACTCTCTCTGTTTTACAGAAATTATAAAATATATGGATCAAAACCAAGGAGGGATTGGCAAAGATGGAATAGATTTTGTTTATTTGCAGTCATTCAAATTATTTAGGGAAATCTCTATGCTTCTATGTATTGTATAAAAACTTGACACCAACTTTCTATCTTGATTTAACTTCTAGCTGTTAGACACCTGGTCTTTGCTTAGATCTTTGGGCCTTCTGAGCTTAAAGAGAGGGTAAAATATTATTGGGTGTTTATTATCAGCATAACAATTACCATATATTCACTAGTGAATCTTCTTATACTAGAGAAAGTAAATTGAAAAGGTTCCTTGTTTTGTTTTTAACAAAAACTTTTAACAAATCTGAGATAACCTGTCCTTTCATTTATTTAAAACCTAAATTATATTTACTTGTTATATAGCCTATTGTCTAGCCTAGAGAGTTGCCTAAATACAGGGTTTACACTTGGTTATCTATATGGACAATATAGGGCTTCTGGGATTTTGTCTAGTCATAAATGTTAGTTTAGTTGCACTGGTTATTAAAATACTGAAATAATACTTCTCTTGTACACAGTATTGTTCTGAGTCCCTAGGAATATGCTCAACTCTGCCATTCTAATTGTCCTAACCCTTCCCCAGAATCTCCCCACCCCCAAACCTTCTCATGATAAGCAACCACAAAATTAACGCCTAGACCTCTAGGACCTTGCTGTAGCAACACTGACAGCTTCTAGGTATCTTTATTGAACTCTTCTTCTGAACAGTCCTATGAAAAATGAAAGTCTGTTGAATAAATAGGTAGTTACTGGGAATAAGAGAAGAGGGAAGAATATCTTTAAAGCTTGCTATGAGGTTTCCTAAACTGCAGAATGAAAGGTAAACAAGAAGTCACAGAAAACAAGAGCCAGACCTATAACAGTGCTACAGTACCTAGAACTCTACCAGGAAGATAATAAGGACTCAGTAAATTCATGGATAGACTGAGCATCCAAAATATCTCTTAGCTCAATTATAGGAATAAATGTTTACTCAACTCTGCTATGGTTTCCTGATCATTTCACAAAGGTTCATATTTAAGTCAAAGAAACCTCACACTTGCCTTTATACCTTAAGTAGTTCCAGGTATCTACTCCCTGTTTCCTTCTAGCATTGCCTGCCTTCTCAGAACATTTGCATTGGGATCACAGAATGTTGGTTTCATAGAAAGTCTTGTAAATAGTTGAATAAGGAATCTTTAATACTTGGCATTTTAAACAGGTACTTAGACGGTCCGTCCAAAATCTATTTGCTTTGGCTGGCAAAATAGACTTACTGGGTAATGAATTTGAAGTTCGTCACCTGGTTATATCTTTGAGATAGCAGAAAAGGAGAGATGGAATTAGGAGGAAGATTGCTGTGTAAATAACTTGCCATTAAAGACTTCATCATCTCTGACTTGTGAGGATGAGCTGGATTTGGGACTTACTATTTTGTGCTGTAAAATATGATGAAGTGTTCTGAATTTATGATAGACTTATTTTTCTGCATTTTTAGTTTAAGATAGCCAGCCACCACAGGAAGCCCTAAGCATCAAGTATTTGAGATGCAAGTTCGAGATAGATTACTCTTGGCCTGTAGAAGTATATGTAACTGTACCTTTTAATTGCTGCCCTTAAGATCTGTATTTTCTTCAGATGATCTTGAAGAAAATGTGACATCAGAGATGAGCCTTCCAGGTGTCTTAGAGAAGAAGATAAAATTCTCTCAACTGTCATTTTCAGGAGTGGGTCCCCCACTTGGGAAATATTTCCAGAGTTAATGTTTCTGGCTCTAAGCAGTAATTAAACTTTCTGAAGTTTTTTTTTTTTTCCTTTTGTCCTTCTCTGTTCTTTTTTTTTTTTTTTTTTGACAGTACTGGGGTTTGAACTTAGGGCCTCATGCTTATGAGGCAGGTGCTCTACCACTTGAGCCATTCCTCCAACCCCAGCAGTAATTAAACTTAAACAAAACTATGATTATGAAATTGTCAGGAGACAACTGGAGTCAGTCTCTCATTGTACCTTAAATAGCTCCTGAGACTTGCTCAGTATGTTCTCCCACTTATGTCTCCCTTCATGAAGCTCTTACATTTGTGTCTTCAAATGCTGGGTGCAGAGACTGTTGGGGGAGGCTAGAATGCTGGTTTGACTTAACTGGATGTCTCTTACTCATCCCCTCACTAGCTGGGTGCCCCTGGTCAATTTACCAACACTTTCCAGGGGTTATTAGGAGGATTCAGTGTAAGTGATGAGGAGGATTTCATAAAGTCAAAACAAAGAGATTATTCAAGGGCCTAGCCCATAGAAATTCCTTAGCAAGGAATTTATTTATCATACACTTATTTATCATATGCTTTATGTTCATGGTGAGTTAATTTGTTTGTGGTGGAGTTATTTAGAAATCATTTGGCTATCTAAATCAGTGACTTTCAAAGTTTCTAAGATGATAGTCTATAGTTGAAAGAGCAATAGGGCAGTGGTTTTAAATAAAGTACATTTAAACTAACTTTATATTGAGAAATTTTAATAGTTTACAAAAATTACTGGCAATAGTAATTAATTTTTAAAGAAACTAGCTTTGGACTCATGAGATAAGTGGAAATTTGAACACTTTACAGTTAATATTGATTTTTGTCATTGTTAATTTTTAGGGGTTTTGTATTTAATATTTTAATTTGTTAACTTCTTAGGTTATTCTAGAGGCCTGGATTTTAAAGGCTTTCTTTAAAGGGAGATACACATAGAAATATGTAAGAGAAAATGACGTCTGTGATATGCTTCCAAATAGTGTGAGGCGGTAGAGCGGATGATAGAAGCTGAAACAAGACTGACTATGAATTGCAAGGTGGTGGTACATCAAAGTTGACTCTACTAGTTGGTTATTTCTGTATGTGCTTGAAATTCTTCATGATACAGTTAAAAGACAAATAAGCTAGGTTAGATACTCTTGAAACCCAGTCATTATTATTAGTTTTAGACAACATTTATCATGACCTCTGCATCATCTATAATAAATTAGCTGGTGGATAATGGGGGTGGAAATTATGCTCCAAATTACACAAGGGTTCCCATTTACTCAAGTAAGTTGTTCCTAAGTATATGATTATATATGATATATACTCACTGGAAAATATAACATGCCTGAACCCTTTTGGATAAGAAATGTTTTGGCTTTATTTATCAAAGGCACATTTTTGAAGACTAATAGAGCTTATATCTGAAGTTGTTAGGATTTATTTACTAGCATCCAGAATATTACCTTGAATAATTAATGGAGGAGACATCACAGCCTGCCCTCTCTGACCTATAGATTTTTAGTCATCAGTAGAAGAACTGATGGTACACAATGCTTTCCTTGCCCAACCTGTCAGGCCCCTTTGGAAATATCCTAAATTTGCTGATGGATCCTAAACTGACTGATTAATATTTGATGTTAGGCAGCTTTAGGGGAAATTGTTCAAGGTATTATGGTTGTTTGTATTGCACAGAAATGTGCGCTTTTTAAGATCAGTTCAGATCTAGCTCCTTGTAATCCTCTATTTTATGATTGGATCATGTTTTGTGAAAGATTATACCAGACATGACTTGATCTTTCTCTTCTTCTTTCTAATTAAAAAAAACAAGAACAAAATAAAACTTCCTTCTGGAACACCTAGCTCTGAATCAGCCATTTTTCTTGTTTTTGTGTATGTACTCTCTCATTTTGCATTCTGTAAATATTTGTTGCACCTTCTATTACAGTTCAGAAGCTGTCCCTTTTCCAGTTCCTATTAAGACTTGCCAGTGTGTATTAGTTTATAGAAACAGCCATTGTAAGGAGGCTGCTCTGTAATAGGTACCCAGAAATGCCTACTATCCTCTATTACTTTATGTTGATCAATAAATTCTTAGAGAAATAACTAACCATATGGAAACTGTGAAATAGTCTATCTTCAGTTCAGAAGTAGATTTTTAAATTTATTTTCTCTGTGATTTCACTGCAATTAGTAATCATAGTTTGGAGATTATATGGAAAGGTGAACAATCTGTTGGGTTTTTCAGTTTTCAGAGAATTTTAAGACCTTTGATTCTAAAGACTTGTCAATTTAAAATATTTATTTATTCCCCCTCCCTTTCCTAGCCCACCTTACCCTTGCCAATTGACTGGAGCATGTTGAATCAATTGGCATTGTGGTCTTTTCCTAGGACACTCAAAACTTTATAGAATAAAATCATTTGCAAATACTTTTGAACACTGTTGCATTAGAACTATAACTTTCATGTCAGTTAAGGGACAAAGTCATATTTCTTTTCTTCCTTGGAGAATCGATAATGTGGTCATATTCGCAGAGACAGGCACGTCTGAGCCATGGACAGGCAGTACATTATTTTCAAATCTCTTTTCTCCCAAAGGTCCCTCAAGTCTAGTCCTCTTTGACAGTTTCATCATGAATGTTCTACAGTCTTGCTGTCCTGGGCAACCTTAGAAAAGTTCCATGGAAAACAATATAATTAATACAGTGTCTTTTACTGGATCCCATCTGTAATTCCCAAAGCAATAGTTACATTGCATTTCACTTTAATAGCACACATCATGGTATGTGGCTTGGATTTGATATGTGGTGTGATTATACCCTTTGTGTCATTGGCAATTTTGAGTTTCTTTTATGAATACTTTCTCTACATCTTCAACATACTCTTTTGTTTCCTTTGTTTCTTCATTTATTCATGCAAAAAAATGGAGTGCCTGTTGTACAACATTTTTCAACATAAATGACGAGTCAGACAATATAGTAAGAAAAAGAGGTTGTAGACAATTTCTTTGCTGCAAGAAGCACTAAGAAATTATATAATCAGGACTGGTGTGATGGCTTGTGCCTGTAATCCCAGCTACTCTAGAGGCAAAGATCAGGAGGATTGTGATTGAAGGTCATCCTAACCAAAAATGTAAGTATGCAAGCAAGACCTCATCTCAACAATAACAACAACAAAAATAAACAACTGGGTGTAGTGGCACATACCTGTTATCCCAGCTAAGCAGCAAGCCTAAGTTTAAGGATTGTGCTTCAGGTCAACCTGGACAAAAACATAGACCCTATGTCAAAAAATAAAGCAAAATGGGCTAAGTGCAAGTGATAGAACTCACTTAGCAAATGTGAGGCCCTAAGTTCAAAACTCCAATACCACTCCCTCCCCTCAAAAAAGAAAGAAAGATAAAAAGAAATGAGGTAATTGTGGTTAGGTAATTGGTTTCAAGGTGACAGAGGCACATCAAAGCCTAATATGTTGTCTGTAAATGAAGACTATTTTAAATGGGTGGATTTTCTTACCCTTGGATTTATTGTCTAGGACTATATATATTGGCCAGGACAAGGCCCATGTCCCTTAATCCAATTGTTTTTGAAGGGTCCTGGTTGTGCAGTCAGACTTTCTAGGGTCAGCTCCTAGTTCCCATTCCTGATAACTATGTGACCTTAACTCTGTCTCATTTCTTCATCTGTAAGGAGAGACCATGGGGCTACTGCTTATTGGAAGGATTAAATTTGAAAGTGAAACAAGCAGCTCATCCAGTTTGTAACACTTTATGAGCAGCCAGTATGTCAGTGCTGTAATTTTTTTTATTGCTTAATTGTTGCTATTACTGTTTATTATTTGTCATTATTTTTGTTGCTGTTATTGTTTCTACCATGAACACCAATCTTCTGCCTATTACTTAACAGAGGGTCTCTGTGCTTACATATGCTCTACACTTTCTGATTTCTAGAGTGAGCCAACAGAACTCAAAGTAGAAAAATACAATTCATCTCTTTCAACTACAGCATATGCAGGGTGGAAGTGTTGCTTTGGAACCTTATTAGAAAAGTTTGGGTGAAATCATCATAGATTGTGGGTTGATCATTAAATCAAACTGTGATTCCTGCTGCCCAAGATAAAAAAATGTAACAGCTCTCCTTCATCCCTAAGACATTACAAGCAACTTTACCATACATGTTTATAGCTACATGCCTGTACTGCGTGGCATGAAATCCCTCTACCAGAAGAATAATATAATATTCATAGCAGTTGGTCTAGAGTGCAAACTTTTACGTAAAATTTTAACAAGGAAGCAGAGTGGGGGGGAGGCAAACAATGTATACATATGTGAGTAAATGTAAAAATGTAAAAATGGTAAAACAAAAAAAGTTTTAAAAACCTTAACAATACTGTTACCATCACTGGTCAGTGTAGTTCTATGGTTAGTATGATGCCTGGCAAAAGAGTATGCGCTAGTGTTCGTAAGCTAATAATAATGATAGCACTGAGTATTTAGTAGAAAGTGTGTCACAATTAGAAACTCAGCGGCAAACATAAACACTCAAATTCTTCCCTGCATCTTTCTGCAAAAAAAGAGAGATGATAATGAAAGGAAATGAATGAACTATCTCTTCATTGTTTTACTAGCTTTCATTTTGTGTGACAACCATTTTTATCAGTTTTATTATATTTAAGGCTATGTAGAAAAACATTCTGACCAATGAAATTGCATTCAAAGAACTGAAAAAATATAAAATGCATTCTAAAAATCTCAAAGCAGTTAAGATTGTTTCCCCCCACCCCCGACACCATGGGTTAACAACAGACTTTCTTTTGATTCCCTAAATATTGCTTACTTTTATAGAAAAAAGTGAAAGTGATTTTTTGAATAAATTACAAATTCCTTAAAAATACTGAAATATATATGTATAAAATTCCTGTACTACATATAAAATACGTTGAACATCTGAATGCAGAACAGCCCCTCTTCAAAGTCCCCCTTTGAGAATTGCCTGGGCTCTGGGAAAAACTTTTCCTAATCAATTGCCCTATCAGGCTGCTTGCTCATCCAGCTTCCCTACACCTGTGCTTTCCAGTCTTGTTAGCCCTCCCTAGCAAGAAGATTCCTTTCTGCCTAACCTTTCAGGCAGTTGTGTACCTCAAGGTCAAAGCTGTCTCCTAATGTCAATAATCTCCCTCTCCTTTATTGCAATCATCTTTTCCAATAGTCTCTCTTAAATACAGATTTATATTTATCTGACATTTGCATTTATTCTCTCTGTACCCTGTAACTGTTGCCTGATTATAGTGTTTGAAGCACCTTCATACGAATCATTATCAGCACTTCTGTGTTCCAGGCTCTCGCTACAGTACTATTTTTCTGTCTCCTGCAAGGAGAGTGGAGTATTTTTATTTATATTTACGTCCTGTGAAAATGAGGTTGTGATATGTTAAATAGCTTTGCAAAAGCTGCATCTCTTCTAATTGAGAGACATGAAATTTGAAGATTGCTGTGGCTGATTTCATGGCCTCTAGTTTCCTCTACCCCTACTCCATCAGCTCCTTGATGTCACAGTTAATATTCAAAGTTAATATTCAAAGTGGTCATGAATGGCAACTCTGCCACTGAGTGGATTTTGTACCAATTTCTGTGCTATGTTCTTTATGTGTCCTTCTATATAATACTAGCAGCAAAACTGGAGGCCATTGTCATTAGTATTCTCATTAGTTCCTTAAGTTCCTCACCCGAGGAACATGAAGTTTGAGCAGGTTAAGTCCCAAAGTGACTACTACACTGGTACCCTTTACCTTGTGATTTTCCACAATCTAGGTGCAGCTCCTCTGGTTCCTATGTGGCTTTCTGTAGTGCTGAGTACACAGGCCTTCTCCAATTTGTCAGTCCTTAGTTATATGGCCAGAGTGGGTTTCTGGTGATGAGGAGCTTTAGTTTCTAAGTAATAACCAAGATACTAAGTCCATCTTCTTCTTATATTGAGTTTATTTGTTGTTTCTCTTAAATAAATGATTAACTAGGGAAATAATGCTTTTTAGAGCTGTGACAGATATCATTTTAGCCAAGGAGAAAAATACTTAAGTAACTGAGTTACTTAATTTCCCTGACCTTCATTTAGTTTCCTCATCTATACGATGGACCTGTGAAGGTACTGAATTTATGGCAATGATGTGAAGATTAAAGACAATGAATGAAGAGTCTGGCCTGCTGCCTGGCACGTAGTAAATACTTCACTAGTTGCTGCAGTTATTATTGTTATTATTAGGTTTTCAGTTTTTCCCAAGCTATCTGATTATGTCAAGGCATCTTTTCCTGACATGAACAAAATTCTAGAGGTGAGAAATGGCTCTCAACCCAGTTCATTATAATAGCTGTGTTTGTTATTTAAATATTTAAAATCAGAATTGTATTTTCTTAAGAGTAATGCACATATGCAATCAAGCCTCTTGTGTCTTACTCTCACTGTTTCAAAGATGTACTTAATTATTTTCTTGTCAAGTTATTAATAAATGCAAACTCTGTAATATAAAAATGAATATTATGAAATTTTCAGAATACTCCAAAACCACTCATTACTTTAGCTGTGCAAAATTGAACTATAAACATGGCTGGTGTTGTTATTATATATGAGTGTGACAGAAGCTTGTGGAGGCTTCATCCATTCTCCGTTGCTCTATTCAGTTGATTTAAGATTCTGGGGCTTATTTTTTTTATTAATTCTGAATTTTTCAAATTATTGTAATGTGAATACATGTTCATTTTTCTTTGAATAAAAAATAAGCTTAATGAAGAAAAATATTTAGGCTTGCTACAGGAGAAGAAAATTAAACCTTTGGTGTTGGTTCTGTCAGGGTTGACCCTCCCTGCCCTGTGTCTGCCTTGTCTACTTCATCTTTTTTGTTCGCTGGGTGAGCAGACACAGTCCCTGTCCTGATTCTGTCACTGCCACTGTTAGGAAGAAAAATGCATCAGAATTTACGGAGGTCTCTTTTTCTAGTTCTGAGTGTAAGGTTCTGTAAATGTCTCCCAAAATAACATCTCTACCTCTGGTATGTCTGCTAGCATTATCTACAATTCTCTGTGAAGTTAGTTTTCATGTTTCAGATACCTCAAATTCAGTAGTTCTGAAAGAAAAAAATTTTTTCACCGAATCGCCACCTCTAAAGTTTGTTCTGTTAGTTAATGGCCTTTGTACTGTCACAGTTTTTAAGCCTTGCAGCATTCATCTGCATTCTTCTATGTTATCTCTCCAGATAGGATTAATTTTCTCTGTGTTTCTCACGTTCCTTAGTACTATTCCCACTTCCATATTCCAAGTTCAGTTTCCTGTGTGTGCATGCGAACTCACCCCCCCTTCTGAATATTTTAATGGGTTCCTAATTGATCTCCCCGCCTCCTGTTCCCCTAAGCCCTTTAGTTAATCTTGGAACAGTGCTCATACAAATTAAGTGCTTTAATTACTGTTTGATTCTAATTGAATATTATCAAAAAAAACCAGTTACCTATGTACCAGTGGATTTTTCAGTGTTGGTGCATATCTAAGAGCAACACCTTGGAGCAGAGAAGTACCACTTTGAGGTGTATATACCTATTTGCTCAATCTCCTATGCATCATAGCTCACTTTGGTTTGTAGTCAACATAATAGCATTTGCTTTCGCAATTTTTTTTTAAAAGAAAAGGATCAACTCTGGGACATGCATCTTATTAGTGTTAAAAGTACTCAGTCCCTGTAAAATGAATAGAATAGGAAACATTTCTATAAAGTAGTACTAAAAGAGATAAATGTCAGGTTGTCAGAAAAGTTAACTGAATAATGGTATTTGAGGCATTTATTTTTCTTGCAATTTGAGGTATGATAATTACTGCTATTTAAATTTTCCCCCCAACTTAGCTTACTTAGATATATCTGGAATTGGGGGCTTTTGGACACAAAGGCATTTTCTTATCTTGTCAGAAGTTTAAAAATTATGAATATTTTTACATTCTGTAGGAAAAAACAAAGCTTGTAGAGTTGAAAAGTAGCGAAGACTAGCAATGCTTTAAAGCAAAGCCTTTTACAAAATTTTGCAGAATGAAGAATGGGCATGTAGTTTGAAAAAATAAATGTGCCTAAGAATGTGTTATTCTAAAAGATGAATTCACATGTTATACTCTTGTCATACAATTAGGTTAATAAGTTAGCAAAAATTGGATCACTTATACCAAACAAATCCCTTTATTTGAACTATGACTCTGTCTATCTTATAATTTAACAGTAGAACCTTCAGTGACTGGAGGCTTTTTATTTGTGTCAGGAATGTAAGGAGACCTAGAAAGATCCATTTCTATTCCTTGGGTCATACCTTTTTGAGCAACAGACAGGATCTTTCAGTAAACTCAGTTTGGTCCTAGAATACTAGGGCTTATTAAGTAGGTGGTTTACTTCTATGTACTTCTAGGCTTTCAAAGAATTTGAGGAGCAAATTAAGGTGCTGTGGTGACACTGCCAAATTCTGCAGCTAAAGGACAAATGATAGGTCCTCCCACAAAAGGGTCTTCTGATAACCTTCCCTGCAACAAACTTGCTGGAAGGGTCACGAGTCCAACCCAATGTGGACGTTTTTTTCTTAGGTAAGTTTACAGTGCTTTGAAGATAAAATAACTGTTATCCCTAGACTTTATTGTTGAGGGTCCTTTGCTAATTATTTAGTCTTGTGTCAAGAGTATAGGGTACATATACTCATATTTTATCCATTTTACCTATATGGATGCTGATACCCCAAAGAATTAAGCAAATGGCCCAAAGCCAAGGCCCAGACCACAGTCCGGGCTTTTTGGCTTCAAGGTCATGGGCATGTCCTTAGCAACTACTCAGAACATGCTGTAACTTCTCCCACATGGACAGTTCTGCAAGATCATGATTTTATGCCCCTTCCTCTGATAACTGGTGGATTTCCTGAAGGTTTCATTGCTCTATTGAGGGAGAGAAAAATGGGAAAAAGGAAGGTGAGAGAGCAAAGCAATGTGTATTTAATCAGTATCAAAGAAATGACAGTTTTAAGGCCAGTCCTTCTGACTAAAAGACTATGTCCTGCAGAGTTCTGCCCATCGTTAGTGTTCACTGGTTGCCTTATGTGATTAAAACTTTATAAATGTGATTTAATTCTCATGAACAAAAAGAAGGGAGATAAGTATGTATATATCATTTTGCATCAATTTGAAGAGTCTTAAAAAAAAAAAAAAACCTGAATCCCAAGAGATAAGAAAAGCAATATTTTTTCTTCTCAACATTTATATGAAATAACACCTAAATATTTTTAAGTGTGAACAAATGCCCCATGGTATTCAATAATATAATATATATGCCTCTCTCCTTCTGCCACCTACAAATGAAAAGATTTTGAAGATAGTAGCATTATTTGAAAACATTTTCTATTCTCAAAATTACCCTTCCACACTAAAGCCTAAGGATTAAGATGTTTTGTTAAGATGATGAAACTAGGGTAGAAATTACTTGAGCAGTTGCTATCTTAGGCATAGCACACTGGTGTCAGCCCAGGCATTCTGGGGAGATTTATCCAGGATTACATGGAATAATCCAGAATTGGGCTTTTGTGATGGTCTCCGTTGGGAGTACTGATGTGTACAGAAAGTTCTCATGGTGTGTAAATGTAATCAGAAAGGTATTTGAAAATGCATGTATGGCCAAGTGCTCCTTAGCAGACCCCTCCATGGCTTTCTTTAGTCTTAGGCTCTGTCCAGTCTGACTTCCATTAGTCTCCAATCATGATTCCCCCATGCCTGTCACTCCTGTGCTCTATGTCCTAGGGGCTGAATCTAGTCTTTCTGCTCTGCAAGCCCTTTGTCCCCATGGTCCTTTGTGGCTGTTTTCACCTCTGCTTTGATGGTTTTCTCTCCTCTTCACTACTCTTCCTTTAGCCCTCAGCTCCAATGACATTTCCTCAATGAGATTCTCCCTGCCTGATCCCTGATTAGACTTCATAGCACCCCATGCCTCTTTTTGGAAGACTTAGCTGTATTTTGTTATTTGTGCTCTGATAATGTTTGAAAGAGGAGATGGAATGTGACAGTTGAACTCTTGGCACTGAGACACTCAGCTGGCCTCACACAGTAGCCCTGTGATCTTTGTGTGACTCTGTGGTTCTCCTAGGATATGGTGATGGTCACTGTGCCTCATTCTTAGAAGTGTGGTAGATACTTAATGAGTTGGTATTAGGATGACATCTGATAAATAGAAAGGGCTCACCATGTAGTAGCTCTTTGTATTATTTGATTAATAATCATCTGTTAGGCTATGGACTTCAGGCTGGTGAGAGCTATCAGTTTTTGTTTAGTAGTGTCCCACTTGTTCCTGGTACAATGCCTAGCTCATTGTATGCACCATGCAGTGACTGTTTTTACTGTGTGCTGGCAGACTCTCATGGCTTTGACTTCTGTTTGACTCAATAGAGAGTGTCCTTGGGTATATGTTTGTAAAGAAGCCCCCACTGAAGAAAAGCCATGAATGTGCAGGATGCATAGAGCTTGGTGGTATATGTACATGCTTGATTCATTTCTCCACAATGCCCTCCAACCTCGGATATAGACAGGTACCTTTTAACAAATTGCACATTTTCACTTTAGCACTTAAACTAAGCACATTAACTTTGACCCTCCTTTTTGGGCACCATTTGCTTTTTGGGAGGCAGATTTTTACAAAACTAAAGGCAGGGAAATAATCAGCAGAGCACACAATTTAAACACAACTAACTTAGAACTTCTTCACATCCATTGAGCTGCATAATGCTTGTGTGGGAATTTATAATTTTTGTCTTTGAATTTTTTTCATTTATTTTTTGTTAGCATATTATTGTTATACAGAGGGTATATTGTGACATTTAGAAAAGTGTGTATAATATATCTTAGTTAGATTCACACCCTCCATCATTCTATTTATCTCTCTTCCCCCCATTCTTAGAATAGTTTCAATAGGTCTCTTTTTTCATTTTCATTAAAAACTATATCCTCCCTCTCTCGCTAGTACCAATCCCCAGATAGGACCTGTTTTACCTTCCTTTCCTCTGTTTTTGGAAAAAAGATATTTTTGTTTAAGATATCTATACAGAGAGTTTCATTATGACATTTCCATGTATCCTGAATTGGTTCATCCCCTTCGTTTTTCTCCTTTCTACCTTAGTTCTCTTCTTGTGGTGATTTTAACAGGTTTAAAAATTCTATATTCATTCTTGTATAGAAAGTACATCAACCATTTTCACCTTCTTCCTTCTTTTATGCTCCCTCCCTTCTGTTAGTGTTCTTTCTTTAGTGTTACCTGTTTTTCATTCTTGTTCTTCATTGTTTAGGTCTCTGTTCATTGGTACAGTATTATTCCTGTACATGCATTGTGCTTAAGTCAATAACCCCCTCCACTGCACTTCCTCACCCTTTTACCCCATCCTGTGTTGTTTAACAGTTTTCAACCTGTTTCCTTGTGTCTTGTTCCTGCACAGATGTGATGTATTTTATTATTGTTTGCTGTCTTTCTTTCCTTCTTTTTCTCTTCCCTTGGTCTCCTCTACCAGTCCCACCTTTGGATACATGCTCTCTATAAACTGTGTGCAATAAATCTGTGGATAAGGCAGGCTTACTTACTGGACTCTGTCATAGGGTTCAGAGATGTGCTTCTGGCATAAAACTATTGGTAGTTCTTACCTGACAGCTGGGACACCAAAGGGTCCTTTGTTCTGAACCTTTTGATTAAAGGACATGACATTCCATGCAGGATTCTAATCATTGTGCACATTTGAGCCTTCTTTCGAACGTGTGTCCACTTCTACTAAGTTAGTGATGGTCGCATTTTTTCATCTTTAAGGTGCACATCTCTTTTTATCCATTATAATCTTATTTAGAAGCTCAATGTATCAAATCAATTCAAAGCAGTAGTCTACTTAGGTAAGAGCATGGCTGTGTCTTGCCTCCCAACTTTATCCTTCCTCTAATTGACCCTATAAGTTTTGCCCTAAATAAATGATGAGCTGCTTTTAAGGCTTTTAGGTTAGAGAACAACCTGGAATGCCTAATGAGCACCCATGGAAGTGATGTTTAGAAAGCAATAGCCTCCGACTTTTAAGTCTCAAATAGCCTCAAATCTGAGGTGATGACATGGACATCCGAAGTACTTGTGCCATGGTGGAGAAAGGATTCCATTATGACATGGCATATGATCTTGAAGCCTGCTCTACAGTTGTCACCTTTCATCTTAAAAGGGGATGCTAAATATGATGAAGAAAACAAGGCCACACATCTGTTTTATTCATTGCTTGATGTCATTTAGCTGAATCACTTAGTACTAGCTGCGGGTGAATCTTTTCATCCATAACAGGGGAGTGATCCCTAGAGGCAAGTTTAAGAATTACATAATATATCCCAGGTCTTGGGATTCTGCCATTTTAAGATTAGAAAGGAGAGAACTGAATTTTTGGGGGGTAATTTTTTAATCAAGAGGAAAATCATGAATAAGACAGTATTGAATAATATACTTAATACTAGACAACTTAATAAAATAACCAGATTTTATTTGGCACTTCCAGAATTAGTTCAAATAAAGATTCCATTTTTCACTGAGAAGAAAAAGATTATATTGCTTAGTGGAATTAGGAAGAGTAAGACTTTTTTTTCTTGGTTAGCATTAAGGGAAGTTCCTTCAGAAAGGTTTTCTGTGCCAGAGTTGTTACATATATTCTCTCTTGTCATTTTTTTAAATGTATTTCCTTTAAATAGAGTCCTAAATTTGGGATTAATGAGGATCTCTTAAATTCATACCTTACTTAAGCTGATTCACTACTTTCAGCATGAATTTTCTTCTGAATAAGGAAGGGAAAAAATTATTTAGCTGATATGGGCCATCTGGCTTGAAAATGTGGAAAATTGTCTTCCAGCCTGCATCTATTTTGGAGTGACTATTGGATCAGAATTCCAATGAATCCAAAACAGTCGATTCACAATTTAAACTTTAATGCTTTGGGGATTGTAAATCACAGCACATATGGGATGATACATGTTTTGGGAGAAATGGATCTTCCTGGCTCCCATGTAAAATTAAAGCTGTCTATATGCTGTGTTTATTGAATGTTTTTATTTTACCTAGGTGGGTCTGAATAAAGAGCTCCTAGGTTTTTAATATTATCATTAGGATTTTTAAAAACTTAAAATTCTATTTGCCAAATTATCATGCATTATAAATGCTCAATTATTTCCCCTCATAAAGTTTCTTGAAAAAGTAATGGCTCCCCTTGTTATTTTTGCATGGCTTATTTTTAAAAAACCAATAAACCAGCAAGCAAAAAGTATTTCCTTTGAAAGGAAGCTATGATTCTTTGGGTCATTGTTTAGTCTGGAACTCCTTTCCCTATAGACCTTGAACTCTGACAAGAGAGGATATTCGGACAATGATTTTCATAATTAGGTGAGCCAAGAAACTCTGCCTTATTTTACTTTAAAATAAAAATATGTCCTGATAGTGTTTATTCCCCAAAGCATAAGTGGGAAAGTTCAATGCAAGTTCAATAGATACATCTGTTGAAGGGTCTGTAAGTATGCATGGTGAACCTCCAAAAAACAGGGGTGGGCAGTGTTTCCTCAACTGTTTAAAATATGGAATATTTTGTATGATTCTTTTTCTTCAGATTGCAACATAAAAGGACTCCTTGTCCAGTTGGCACATTAGCGTTTTTACTAGTTGGGACATGAAATTCCTGAACCTACCCACTTCAGTACATTTAGGATGTGGTTTATAATTATCACATATGTTTT
Organism: Castor canadensis; assembly: GCF_047511655.1. Classification (NCBI taxonomy): domain Eukaryota; kingdom Metazoa; phylum Chordata; class Mammalia; order Rodentia; family Castoridae; genus Castor; species Castor canadensis. The sequence continues at coordinate 118,787,332 of NC_133395.1, read as the reverse complement.
TGTTTTTTTTTTTAATTTCAGGAAGGCTATTAGAAAATTGAGACACTATGCTCTTTTGTGTAGCTGTCTTACATTGTCTCCCCTTTTAATGGTGTCCTAATTAATCTAATTAATCTCCTACTCTCCATCTCAGTAAATTCTCTTACCAACTGATGGCTCCCCAAATCTAAGGCATAAAATGGTGGCCTTCACGGAGATTAATACAGAGAGCCCCTATACCCTGTATGGAGAATTTGGAGAATTTTCTTTTCATATCAGGACCTTTGGTAGTACTGCAATGGGACTTGAGGACAGTTATGTGGCCCTGGCCAGGGCAAGTCCCTGGTGAGAGCCAAAGGACTCTACATCCTGTGTGTCTGAAACCCATTGCCCTTAGGGGTAAAGGACCCGAGACTTACACAGACTCTTCAGTGAAATGACCTATTTCCTCGGAAATTTGCGGGTCTGTAGCCAGAACAACTCTCTGGTAAACCCTCTCCACCCCAAATCAGGAAAGTCTACAGTCCAGGAGGATGAGGAACCTGCCTGACTTCCATTTTCAAGATCACAGTGCAATTGGCAGTGGAAGCTCTCCAGGTTACCAGTGTGTGCTGCAGGGAACGCTACTTCTCCCAACTTTTACTTTCAGATCCTCTCATTGCCTCATGGAATGATAGCATTTCTCCCCTGTGGAAGGAAGTTTGGTGGCAGTAACAAATCTCCAATCTCCTTTGTCCTTTGTCCCTGCCCTTCTCTGGTCAGGACTGCACACCCTGACTTCACATTCAGGCGTCCTCTCAACCATGAGAGTGGGGGATCCTTTCATCCTAGAGACTTGCACTCCAACTTTAGGGTACCTCTGACTCCATACCCAGCAGAAGACAGCCTGATTTGTTCTGCATGGGCTTTTTGGGCCCCTTCTGTCTGAGTGAGACACCCCAAAGAGAATTAAGGTGCCAGAAATACTCAGTTTTTGGAGTCACGTCTTTTTTTTTTTTTTTGAGTGTTGTATTCAACCATTGGAAGTCCTTCTGTCTAGACTAAACATTGCTATCAGAAGTCACTTTTTGGTCTTCAGTGGACATCTAGGTTAAGCCCCTTCTCAGTGGGACACCCCAATGAGATTTGAGCTAGGAAACCCCAGACTCATCCCTTGGCTGCATTCTCTAGCACTGGGCTAAATTTGATCCTCAAACACTTAACACGAAATGCGTAATGTTTCTTTGTAAGATGGCATTACCAGATTATAAACTGCCCCATCAACATGACCCCCAGCTCTTTCCTGCTCCACCTGCTGCCCTATACAGTCCCCTGGTCTTTCTTCCCTTCCTAGCATTGTCTGTGTCTCCTGTCTACCTTATAGAACTAGTTTGTCTGTCACTAGTCAAAAAGTGTCATATGACCTGTTTCTATGGAGATTTCCATGTTCAAAACTCCACATTGGTCCAATGGATCTTATCCTGACTCTGATATGTTTCCTGAGGAATTAAATTCCTCTCCTTTGTTTTCTTTCCTCTGGAAACCTCCAGACTGACTTTGCTGTTCCACCCTCTGCCCTGAAGGAAGGCTGTTTACTCCCCTCAGACCGTTCCTTTTTTTGCTTGCTGGTTAAAATCCAGGCAGATTCACAAGTATTCCATTTGTCTTATCTCATTCCCTAGGCTATAAGGAATTAGATCAAGTCTCCCTAGTGTGGGATAAAGCTATCACCTTTAGCCTCTGGGAACCCAAATAAAAGAGAGAAATTTCTTACTTGTTGTCTGTTCTGTGCTTGTATGTTGTATATAACATGGCTTTATATTCCATCTGAAAGTTTTTTGGAAAAACCTGTGGTCACAAACTTGGCAAGAGGGGTAGAGAAATCCTGCTGCCATCCAGGAGCTACTATGCCTCCTCCAGCTGCCCAACTCCCCAGCAGCCATCTCTGTCATGATGACACTAGGAAGGCAGGCAGGAAATCTGTGCCATCTTGTTATCCCTTAGGGAAAATTGTAATTTAAGGTTAAAAGGTCTATCTGAGAGTACTCTTAATTAACATACTTGTTTATATGAGTTATTTTTGTACCTATGTAAAAGCAGTTTTCTCTTAAAAAATGGCTATCTTAATCAGGTCTAACTAAAATGCAGACATTATATTCTGGTTTCTCTTCAGATTGTGTAAATGTTTTGCCTTTTTTTACTAAAATGCAGACATTAAGAAGTTAACTCTCAGACTCTGGCTAAAAAAAAAATTGGCAATATAAAACTCAAGCAGCTGTTTTGGCTGCCTAAACTGGGGCTCATAATCTAGACCTTAAAATCTAGTTATTTATTTTGTTTTACTTAAAGAAAGCAATTTTGCCTATGTTCAAATTTTTATAAAAATTACTTGAAAATGCAAAAATTAAAAAACTGCAAATAGACTTATTGATTGCTAAGCTGTTTTTTTTTTTTAAATATTTTAATCATGGCTAGTCTGTCTTTTGTCGTTAGTTTTGATCCTTCTAGAGCATTCACAATCAAACCCATGAAAAATGACTGTACCAAGTTCTTCTCTGTCAAACCACTTAGCTTTTTAAATACTTCTCTTGCATTTCATTTTGCATTTTCTTTATAAAACTTTATAAATGTCTGCTTACATTCTGCAGAAGTACTACTTCTAACAATAACAACTTGAACAGCATATTTTTTTAAATACTAGAACATCACCTATAAAACAGACAAAATTAAACCTAATGGACTCAAGGTAAGCCCAGCCTAAGAGCCACTTCTAACCAATTTACTACTTAAATTTAGCCATAAAGGGTCCTATTGGCACTGACTCCCACTTGATCTGCCTGTCATTTCCCATCTGATGTGGGATCAGACCAAACCAACCTGAACATCTTATCTCTATTGGGATAAAGTTTTCCCTGGCAACAAAGGACCATTTAGAGACAAATAACTTAGAGAGAACTATTGAGACAATAAAGAGAAGTTCTCAGATTCCAAGTGGAGTTACTTATACCAGGCCTTCCAAAGCAGCAAAAGCTAAGAGGATGGGAAGACATGGTTCATAAGCATGGTTACCTCACTCTAAAACCCGTAACCGTCTAACTTCCAACTGTATAAAAACTATCCTTTCTATCACCTGCTATTCCTATAACTTCAGGAAAAATTCAGATGTTCTTCCCTATGTATGGACATTCAAAACCTCTTAAAAACAGACAGGTCCTGTCTGGGGATTAGTACGAGTGGAGGGGTAAAAAATGTAAGGAAAGGATATAGGAGGGTGAATGTGGTGGGAATATTATGTACTCATGTATAAAAATGAAAAAATGAGACCTTTTGAAAGAATTCCAGGAATAGGGAGGATAAATGAGAATGACGGAGGGGGTAAATTCAACTATGATATATTGTAAGAACTTTGTAAATGGCACAATGTACCCCCAAGTGCAATAATATATGATAATAATAAATGTAAAAAAAAATAAACAGGAGGGCTATCCACCTCGTGCCTTTACTAAAAGGCTTCAAAATTGCATCAGACATAGGACAGGAATGGGAGAAATTACTTCTTCCTCCCTAATCTACAAAATCCTATTACTTGAGGTAGTGTTAGATACACTAGACCAAACACTAACTGATGTATAAAAACAAAACAACTTTTAATGGTGGTAGTCTTATAAATTCAGAGGGCTTTAGATATACTCATTGTAGCCCAAAGGGAAACCTGTGCTATGCTTGGGGAAGACTGCTGCTTTTGTGTTAATAGATCAGGACAAGATCAAACTAACATTCATAAACTAATGCATCAAGCTTCAACTTAGAGAGCAAGCCCCCCAAGCATGGCTCTCATGGAAAAATATCTGATCATGGTTATGGCTTCTCCCCTTCTTGGGACTTCTAGTATCTATTTTAGTTCTTTCACCTTCAATCCTTTCTTTGTTAACATTCTAACCAGATCTGTTTCTTCTCACTTCCAGGCCATAAAGTTATAAATGATGCAGTTCATGTGTTCCCTCCCCTACCATCTGACCATTCAGTGCCTCTTAGCCCCCTGGACCAGGCTTCCATACAGTTTTACTCTGGTATTCAATTAGACACTGCCATGTCCCCACAGACTGCATTCCTCTACCGGAATTACAAATGCCTAGGCAGAAACATCTCTACTACCCTACTCAGCTCAAAGCGTTACAAGAAGATGAGACCTCCCCCACCATTAAAACTAAGAATGCTCTTTGTGTTGTTGTTCTGTGGGGGTATGTGGAGGAAGTCCTCATTTATGGAGGCATGGCAGCAAGGAAATACCAAGAGCCAGCTAGAACAAGACAGGAGGGATGGAGCTTAAGAGATGTTCCCATACATGCAAAATTCAAACCACTGTCTTAGGAAGATGTTTCTTCCAGTCAGCAAGAGCCACAAAAAAGGAGACAGCCAATCAAAAGTGACTAACCCAAAGCAAAACCTATTTTCAACCCTGTCTCGGCAAGCTGCACTCCTCTGCGTAGCTGCTTGTCCTTCTCCCTTTAATGGTGTCCTAATAAATCTTTGCTTTCTCCTTAAAAAAAAGGAAAAAATATGAGGGTGTCTTAGAATTAAGTAAATTATTAAGTAATGCAGCTTTGAATTTTAACTTGCTCATTGTGTTCAACCTAATCCACAGGATGTACAGCACTAAATGAAAAGAATTGAGTGAGAGGAAAAAGGCTGCTTTGTGGGAGTTTTGTTCGATGAGCTTTGCTTTCTAGAATTTTTGGAATCTGGTTAAAAAGTCATAATCACTCATATACTCTATGGAAGCTTACTGTGGTTTCAGCCCAATGCTAAGTGGGGACAATAATATGGTAATGAATATATTTGCGGTGGGTGCTGTACACATTTTAAAGCTGAAGGAACTGAGACAGAGACCGAGTAACTTCTCCACTTCATGATGGAGATTGAGATTTCAATCCCATGCTGCCTGACTGTCACAGCCCACTCTGTTTTAGTTGAGTATTTACTATTTACATTTATTTATTTTACATACACTCATTGCCTTTGCATTCTGACATATGCTAATGACCTCTGAAATGGGTCATTATTAAAATATCCTTGGGTACTTTTGGAAACTTCATGTTCCTGAGCCCAGCCTGCCAGGGACTTATTAACTATAAGGGTGACTCTGTGCAGTTGGATTTTTAAACATTAATATAAAAACTCTTTGCTTCTTGGCCTTTTGGCTAAGGTCAAGTGTAGTATCTGTTCTTATCAGTTTAATATCTGATAGTCCTCTATCTGAGAACAAATGTTAAATGGATTTTTGGAACAAGGAGATGGAATAGGAGCTCTGTCCACTCCACACATCGTCCTGTTATTGCAGTACCTCTAGGAATGGTGTACCCCTCCAGGAGAAATAAATGAATAAACTCCAAGTGATTTTGATAAAGCTAGGTTTGGGTATCACTGCTAAACACATTATAAGAGGTGTTTTTTTCCTCTGAGTTTACAAATGCAGTAAATATACTTAGCCCTCAAACCATGAAGAATATGACTGAATGATGTAAGATTCCTGTCTTGACACCTGGAGGTGGCTGTCAGGGTGTGCTAAGAAAGCAGGTGCGTGTGAGTCTAAATCTGCTGTCTACCTGTGCTTGAAATGTGGAAGGGCACCTATAGCCTCTCCAGCTGTATGGTCTTGCTGTACTGAAAGCTTTCTTTAAGAACAACCTCAATGTAAACTGTCACAGATGGATATGAATACGATGTCAATACACAAGACCTTTCAGTCTCCAGCACTGATGGCAATAAAAAAGCGAGCCCCTCTAATCTGCCTGCAAATAGCTGCCGCTTCTGTGATCTTGTCTAATCAAAGGAACAAGCCCGCAGGGGTTTAGAGGATTCTGTGCTGCTGCTCATGCTTCCATTAATTTAATTGCTGAAATACAGTGAATTATGGGGAAGTCAAGTTAAACGCTGAAATCTTTGGGGCAAGAGACTAAACAGGTTACTTTCATAATTACTGTTGTCTTTAAGAAGGGACAGAATGTTCCCTGAAGTGTGACTTTGCAGAACTGACAATTATGTCTCAAGTCAGCATGGAAGTGAAGTAACAAGTCAGGTGTGGTCTTGGGAAGTAGCAGGAGTGAATGTGACAGAGAAAGTGTGGAATAAATGTGCCTTGACTTCAGTGGAAGCTTGTGGTACACCATCATATTAGGTATCCAGAACTTGTGCATCCTTTTTATTCCCTTTAAGCTGTGGGATAAGTTTTTAAAAAAGCGATGCATACTTTTGACTAGTTATGCCTATAAATATTTAAATGCAAAGCTGCATGTTTTATGTTGTACAAATCCACTTGTGAGCCAACATTATCTAGGGGCATCTGATCAGATGTGAATTGAGTCTGGTAGCTCTTTCTATGCCAACTCCCAACACTGAAGCTCACTGGCAGTGTCTTCACGCACCTGGTAATTAAACATCTTGAATTAATGGACTAGTTAAACTAATCAGTTTATTACATGAGGCCAACCACTTGTTGGAGGCAGTTTACCTAATGGTTAATGGTATTTAATTGGAGCTGCATTTGGTAAGTGTGTTTGCCTAATAATGGATTTTGACCTTTTAAAATAAACTTATTAATCTTATTTTATTGTGAATTTCCTTTCTCTGATACCAGTCTAATTCTAGAGTCCATCTCTCCCTATTGACCAATTTTTATCAAAATAAATTTTGAGCATGTAGCTATTACCATAAGTAAAACAGGGCAGTCATTCTCAGTATTCCTTGTGTGTTTAAGCTAGTCATTTGTTTTAGTTATTTCTTCCTTTCTGATTGTATAACCTTGAGCAAAGGGCAGTTAGTATATGCCATTATTCCCATATTAGTTAATGACTTTTTAGGAATCATAGTTATATCCGTAATAGTTATTAATAATGGAGCACACATGTTATGAACTCACTGTGTGCCTGGTACCATGCCAAACAAAACATTATCTCATTTTCCTCCTTCTAATCACCTGCATTGTGGTGTAATCAGTTCAGTTGGTTGGTTATGAACCCTTGCATATGGGCAAGTTGTTTTCATTCTGTTTTCTGATGAAGGCCAGGCAGTTGTCTTATAAATGGCCAGAAAGTGATTGCTAAGCTGAAGCTGAATGATAACAAAGATCTCAAAGTCTAATAAGGGATGAGAGGCCCTTATTTTCTGAGACCTTGACTGAAAATTGAGTTCAATCTTTGGTTAAATGAGAGCCTTGTTTGATCATCATGAAAGTCCGACTTGACTGTGGTTGCTATTTGAATTCTACCTTAACATTTGATTTTTAGTGGCTAGATAATTTGCCTTCCTTTTCCTTTTCCCACCCATTCTCCCCTAGCACTTCATCACACTTCATCTCACATCTTAATCTGAATTTTTAACTTGAGTGTTATTTTTTTCAAAAAGAAAGAAAGAGAATGATAGAGCATTAACAATATCAAAATACCCAACATCTGTGCAGGTAGAGGATATAACAGTATGTACTGAAAGCTGTTGAATAATGGAGGGGGTGGGAGGGAAGGGGTAAGGGAGAGCAATGGAAGGCATCGAACTGACTAATGTATACTTACAGTAGGGATATATTGAGAAACTCTTTGAACCTTGACTTAGGAATTAATAACAAAAAACCAGGACTGGAAACTAGGTACAGTGTGTGTGTATGGATTCTTATGAGTGGGGAGGGTGAATGGAGGAGGTGAAGGTAAGGAAATATGGTCGATGGGCTTCAGATACATATATGAAATAGAATGATGAAACCTTGTACAATTGCTTTAAGTGGAGTGGAGAGGGGGTGAATGAGGGTGATGGTGCTGGCAACAGAACCAATTTACAATGTAAGCCTATTTGGAATTGTTTGTCACAATGAATCCCCCCTGTGCAACTGATACATCCTAATAAAAAATAAAGATAAGAAGAAGGAAAAGAAGATTCATTAAGGCATGTATAACATACCTGTGGTCTTGAGTTCAAAGTTGGGTTTAAACAGCAGCTTTAATAGGTTGCACTCATGAAACCTGGATAAGTGATTTTTAACCACTCTCAGTGTCAGTTTCCTCATCTTTAAAACTCCGGATGGTAGTAACATGTTTCTAGAAAGATTGTAGGAGGTGAGGTCATGTATGTCACAACCTCTGCACAGTGACAAGTGCCTGAGAAGGTCCCAGGTGTGCTCAAGAAATGGTGACCCTTTTTAGAAGATGGATTTGGGACTTTAAAAAGTTAGGTTAAATAAATAATGACTTTTGGTGCTATGAGATTTGTGACCCTAAGACCTTGTGCTGTGAGAACAACAAACAGGAGCCTGCTTATTTAATAGAACGTGCCTTCGACAAGGGTCTCATCTGCTTTCAGCTTGAGGAACATTTCAGAATTTTAATTATTTGAAGGAGTTTCCCAGGGTAATAGAAGTTGCTTTCTGGTTGCTTTCTCTTCATGTCATACTGAGGGGATAATTGTAACAAATGAGCATCCCTGTGTCAAGACGTGACACAGCAAATGACATTATGGATGAGGAGGACCGTGTTTCTTATCAGCATGGCCAGGGCTCCAGAGTGATCAATCCCTGCAGACTGCTTTCCTAGGATGAAACAGTCACTTAACTGAACATGCCATCTTTTCTTAAAAGTCTTTCTGGAATAATGCTCAGGTTACTTTTATTTTTTCAAAGAGTTCAGAGCCCCATTACTCAGCATTATCTCCCTCTCATCCCTGCATCTTCTGTCCATTCAAATTAAGCTGCTCCAGGGAGATTCATTGCTCCTCCTTGATGGCCCTATTAGCATCGTTTGCATAGCTCATCCCGATGCTCATTGTAACCCATAAAGTAATATAATTATTACCATTCTATTAAAAGCTTTACATCATCATCTCATTTAATCCTCACACTATCCCTGTGAGGTAGGAACTTTGATGGCTCCCATTATCTAGATAAGGAAGAGGTTAAGTTAGACTTTAAGTAGTATACCTAAAGTCACAGCTGGGATAACCTGCCAGGTCTAACCTTGGAACCTGAGGTCATAGACATGCTATGAAGCTGCCTCTCTGTTTCATAATTGCCTGTTTATTTCCATTTACCTCCTCGGTCAGTAAAGTCCCATGACTCCCTGCCTCTCTCTCACTTCCTAACCTGGTACCTTGCTTGTAAGAGGCAGTGAAGAATTGGGAAGAATGAATAAATGGGTTCAGCATCTCTGCAAAGTAGATGCTAAGAAAATGGTAGCTAGACTTTACGAACTTAAAAGTGAAGTGAAAGATCATTAAGAGAACCACATTAAAGCAAAATCCACTCCTCTGTGTCCATAGAAAATTGAATATAGGAAAGGATGGCAAAGCCAGGATATAAGTATTCATATTGGGAAGTTCTATGGGGCAATTGATTTTTTAAAAATCTGTTCAGGCCTAAGACAGTTAGACTGTTCAAAACAGCATATAATTGTATCATTATGTACAAAACTCCCTTACTGCAACTTGGATCATCAGAGAGCCAAGTGTCAAAATCTTTCTAATGGTATTTAATTTTGTTTTAGCTTTTCCTAAAGAAAGTGTTTGATTTATTCTTTGAACTTGTATACTTTTGAAACATCTTTACATTCTTTATTGTTGCAAGTCATTCATGTGAACAATAGAAATGACTCACAGATCATTTTTAATAATTTGGAATCAGGCCCTTATACAAACCTTAGATACTTTGATGTTTAAGGAACCTATACTTATGTACTTCTATTGTACCTTTGTTTTAAAATCTACCTTATTTGGAATTAATATTGTTAGTATAAAACCTGTAAAATTAATAACTCAATTTATCCAAAACCATTTTAATTAGAAATATGTGCTATTTCTTCAGGGACCAGGTGGAGGTGTACACTTCTCTGAACGTAGGGGTTTCTGAGCAAATAAATAATGTAAATAAGATTTTGGAAAGAATATTTAGTCAACTCAGGAGGAGAAACTTTTCAAGCAAGCTCCAGCACTTTAGAACTACTCATCGACATTCAGAAGATTGATATGCTAATTACCAATCATTGTTTTGAATTCATTAAATTGGTCACTTTAAATACCTGTGTTTAGTCACATTCTGTGGTCTCATACAAATTCCAGGATCTTTTTTTGTTATGCTGGGCCTCAAACCCAGGGCCTTGCTATACATGGTAAGCAAAGCATCTACCACTGAACTACATCCCCAGCCCTGTCTTTTTACTGTAACTGTGATGCATGTTAAATTCCTCCTTAACAATCAGCAGTGTTACACTTACTTTCTACCAGTAAGTCATCTTGGCATGCAATAAAGCTTCCCTGAGTCTAGTCTTTCCTGTATAATAAATGGGCCAGTTCTAAACACTTCCTAGGGTTTCTAGTTCTAAACACTTTCTAGACTTTTAAACACTTTTATGTACTCATGTATGAAAATAGAAAAATGTAACCTGTTGAAACTATTCCAGGAATTGGGGGCGGGGGTAGGAAGGATAAAGGAGAATGATAGGTGAATTTAACAAAGATACGTTGTAAGAACTTTGGTAAATGTCACAATGTACCCCCAGTACAACAATATAATAATAAAAAAGTTCTTTTCTAAAAAAAAAACCACTTTCTGAGGTTTAAGTGAGATAATGAATAGAGTCACTGGCACATGGCTCAAGATACAGGTCACTAGTTATTATTACAAATTAGTATGGTTTTATTATCAAGTGTGGCTGTTGCTGCTGCTGTATTTTTCTGCCTTGGATTGCAGTCTGAATTCATTTAGGCTGGGCCTAAACTGAAGGCATGCAGTTAGAACATTTCTTCCCTCAGGTTTGGGCATTTATATGAGAAATCTCACAGAAATACAGAAATAAGGAGTGGTATATTATTGATTTCCCTCTGAGCAAGTAACTGATGAAAAAAAATCACCAGTCTTGAAATACCAGTGGGAGCTACCTTCACTGACTTGTGCCTGGGGTTTGGAATTAAGGAACCTCCTGACATTTGAGACTGGGTGGTCCCAGAATCACATCTTGGTTTGCATACCATATCCTTAATTTATCTTCATGGTTTGAAATTGGTTCTTTTGCCCAAACTAATTTTCTGTTTCCCTACATTGTCAGAAGTGGTGAAACCCTCTAACATTATACTCCAGTATACTTGCTACTGAGGGATGACACTCAGTTTGTAGTGTTACCTATTAGGGAGTCTCCTTGCTCAGTATTTTTCTCTGGTATTTAAATAAAAATATGAACTGGCTTTCAGTTATACTAAACTTTGCACAGTGAGATTCTTCCATTGATATTCATGTTCCTTCTGAAAAAGAGCACCAAAAAATATATATGATAATCTCACTTTTTTTTTCCTTTGCCTTGATTTTCTGGAAAGCTTTTTAATAGTTCAGTAGCTCAAAGACAAGATGTACCAGAAAATTAAGATGATTTTATTCAGTCTACTGAAATAGGTCTATTTAATGCTTTAGAGAAGAGAAAAGCTGGAGTTTTATAACACAAGGAAGTCATTCCAGAAGGGGGGAGGTGGGTACCATAATATGCAATAGCAATGACTTGTGGCATCAGGTGCTTTTCACAACACAAAAGGATAGCAATTTTTAACCTTGACTGGTTACTGGGAGTACAGTACTGACAAATAGATAACTGTGTAAATTTTTTTTTTCAAAACTGCAAAAAAAAAAAAAATCCTACTGGGTTTTCAGTTTTTTTTTTATTTATCCTTCAGTTATTTTCTTATTTATCCTTCTCCAGCAAACCACCTCACCTCTCACTTAATTCCCCTGCATTTCCTTTTATCTTCTTTCTAGTCTCAGATATAAAGCTCACAGACCTCTGTCCAGACCTTTGTCCAGACCTCTGACCTTTCTTTTACCTTTTGCCTCTAGAGTCTCTGGTATTTTTTATTAATTAATTGCTGTTGAGCAATGCTTAATTCAAAGTATTTCAATATTATGATTGCCCTTTTACAGGCCTGAAAATTCCTAGAAACAAGTTTTCATTATACAAGTAAAAAAATGCCTATTCGAACTTCAAACTGTTGAAGTAATTAATTTTGAGATTTTATCTGTTTATCTATCTCATTTAAATAGCCTTTATGGTCTCTTCTCAAGCATAGAAGAGATTATGATATTCTCATATTGGTAAATGAAAACCACTTTCACCAATGATCAGATAAAAATTTGCATATTTTATGAAGTTTCTTATTTATCCTTCTCCAGCAAACCACCTCACCTCTCACTTAATTCCCCTGCATTTCCTTTTATCTTCTTTCTAGTCTCAGATATAAAGCTCACAGACCTCTGTCCAGACCTTTGTCCAGACCTCTGACCTTTCTTTTACCTTTTGCCTCTAGAGTCTCTTGTATTTGCATAGCCTTCTATTGATTGTTTTTTGTTTTGGGGGGTTTTTTGCATATCAGTGATTCTTAGTCTTTTCCCCAAGTTAACAAATTTGAGGTGTGACTGCTTATTTCCACCTGCACAGTGTATTCTGTATGATAGCAGTTCTCACCAGGGCTGCTTCTGAAAGTTCCGTGGTAGGGTCTAGACAGTGTAAAAAGTGCCCTAGAAGTGACACTCCATGCCAGCCCCTGAGAGTACCCTCTTCCTTGCAATTGTGAACCTCGACTCCAACCTCCCACTAAAGTAGGTTGAGTCAAATATTCTCAGCTGTTTTTGATAGTTCATGGTCATATTAAGAAATCAGTTATAATATTTAACCCTAAATGAGTTCTGCTTCTGACTCCCTCGTGCCTATTTTTACACAGATTGAATCATTTTGAAATAGCACAACTGTCCTTATGGGTGCAAAATAAGGATGCATTTTAATGTTTTAATTGTTTTCTCTTTCCGATAAAAGTCAAATGTTAATCAGGGGTCTTGAGAAAATCAGTTGTAATCTCCCTGCATAGAAATAGCTGTTGTTAACATAGCATTTGAATGTATAGCATACCTGGCACTTTTTCCCATGTATTTAAGCACAGTGATGCTCTCTTTACAGAAATATATCACTAGTAGAGATTCTGGTTGTCTTCTGTCATGGCTCAAAGAGAGGCAGGCACCATAGCAGTGTGGCCAAGGGGCACAGTGGTTAGAGTCAGACACCCCCCCCCTTTTTGAACTTGATCTTTACCATTTATGTTCTACCTGGACCAGGCTCTGATACCTAATTAGTAAATTGCTAATCTGCTTGTTAGCAGAAAGGTTCCTGCCTGACAATAGGTATTTTGGGCTTCTAATGCTTGGCACAGAGTTTTTCTGCGTCAAATTAATTTTCGTTAATGAGTGATTGCCTATGGCTATTTCATGCCCAAATTTTGCACTTACTCAGAGTACCTGCCTGTGCACTCCTCTGTCTGTCTGGACTATGCTAGCCTTTTCCCGTCACTATGGAAGTCCAGCATCTCCTCCCAGGCTCACTTCTTCTGGGAAGGCTTATTGGTTGACCACCTGTCTCTTCTTCTTTATCACTTGTATATACCTTGGCATCTGGAGGACATGTGTGACTTAGCTCACGGAGATGTAAGTGTTTGTGTATGTGTATGTCTGTATGTATTTGATCTAATGACTGAGTAGTGTTTGAAGTGCTTCCACATGTGCCACTGAGGAGACCAAGGCTCACAGTTACACAGCTATTAGGCAGAAGAGCTAGGACCAGGATGCTGGTATGCTTGGTAAATGTTCACTGAAATGCAGATCTGCAGCGTGAAGTTTCTGGACAATCAAAGCAACTTTGTGCCTTTTCAGAGGTACTTGGTCTACAGGCTAATACATAGTTAGCAGCAATATTGAGGTAGACTCCAAGAACAAATCTAGAATTTTCCCACCCTTTTTGAATTAATGACTGATCTTTATGCAAGCCTACTAACTTGTGAAAGGGAATAAACCAGGTATTTTCATCATCCAAATGTACTAAATTAGCTGGCAAGAAAGGACTGGTTGGAACAAAGGTTTTTTTAGCCCTATAGCAATTTATATTGCCAGTGTGTAATATTCCTATAAAACGAGCTTCCTGGCAAGACTTAGTAAGCACATTTCAACTGGATATAAAGACTTCATAAGCCAGGTTCTTAGTGAGATGTGTTAGGGAAGAATCCTAGCTCCCAGGATGTCATTAATTTTATATTTTGCTCAGAATTTAAGAACAGCTAGGAAAGGCACATGTCCATAATCCATAGTCATGTTATTAAAGTGTGGAGAATATGTAGCTAGACATTAAAATGACAAATGCAGTCCTAGAGGCCAGTGAAGTAATGTGGTTAAGAGCTTTTGATGCAGCACCCAGAGACTTAGGTTCAGGTTGAACCACTTACTACCCTGAGTAAATTCTTACATTTCCCTCATCCGTAAAAATGAGGATTATGACTTACCTCAGAGAGTTATTGGGAAATGAATAGACATTAGATAATATCCTTGGCGTGGTGCCTGCCACATATGGAAAATACTTTTTTTTTTGCCATTAGTTTATACCATTTGATATGTACACCAAGAAGAAGTCATTTTTTTGTTGTTTTTTAGTGACTCTTAAAACTTGACAATTGTGAAAAATTTAGGAATTGGTTAGGCTGTGTACCATGTTCTTATGTCTCTGCACATTTTAATCATTTGAATACCTAGCATTTTCTCTTAATGGTCATACTCATGGAATACAGCACATTAAGAAAGATTCTAGAATCCTCTCAACAGGGACCTGCTACTGTAGTCAGTTGCAATCCTAGAGAAATTCACATCAGCAGCCACTGTGAATCATCCCATGCCAAGGCCTTTGCTATGTTCTCAGACTACCTATGTGGGGAAGAGCTCCTTACATCAGGTATCCTAACAGGGCAATACTCTGAAAGAACCTTCAACATTGTTGATAATGAGAATTTATTGTCCCTCTTCTATTTTATTCTACAGATGGAGATGACACATGATAATGGAGATAATTTGGTATTTCACCACCCCTCTATGTACATCTTCATCTAGGACACTATTATTACTAAAAGGCTGAAGGCATTATGGTGCCCCCTGTAAGCTTCCATCTCTTTGCTTTAAGTGGGACCTGTTACTGGCAACTGCAGACTGATACTGTGTGACCAGTGTTCTCATCTTGTTCCCTGATAAGCATAAGGGTGGGTGTCTTGTCATTTTTTTTAGTATGTTAGATGAAACCATTTCTCTGCCTAGTGTCCACTTATCATCAAATATTTATCTATAGCATCTCAAGTACTCCAAACTATAACACTGATTTATAGTTATTTGAAATTTCTTTTAGGGCTGTTGACAAACTGCAAAAGTTGTCTGACATACCTATCTTGAAGGAGATCACTGAACCAAAAGAACTAGTTGATATCTTTGTTAGACTAGAACATATGTATATATATATTGTCACATTTATAGTCAATTCTTACCAAAACAATTCCTATGTGGTTTATGTAAATTAAGTATTTAAATTTGAACTTGAACTGTACATTTCAGATTCAAAACATTACACATTGGGGAAGGCATTAAGTTAGCCTGGGGACTTATGCTTTTGGTCAAGTTGGAATGGTTTGTGACAAACCAATACTTTTTTTAAATATTAGAAAAGCTAAATATAAACAAAATGTGAAGCTAACCAAATTTGAAAACTTAAAAGAATTGCCAAGAAAACCAAAACTCCTGGAGAACAGGGAGCTATAGAGTGAGAGTGGTGAACCAGTAGTCATCCTTTGCTTTTCCCTTCAGGGAATGCACAGTTTTGGCTTGGATGAACAGCTGACAAACTGGGCAGAAGATCATACCTAGAAGGCAGAAAAATGTTTGATTTCTTAAAGCTGAAAAGACAATCATTGAAGTATGAAACTGCAAAAGCAGCCAGAATTCAGAGGGACCAACTCAGAAAGAAGATAGACACTAGTGTATTATAGCCTGATCCTGGGCAATTTTTCACCTTGAGGCACTTGCCTAATTTTTGTGCCATGAAGGACAAGGACCAATAGTCAACACTATAGGACTCCAAACTACCCAAATATTGTAGAAAACCAATGGCAGACAAATCTTTCAAAATGCCAACCTGCTTTGAATTGACTCAATCCTGAACTGGATCTCAAGACAGGCACCTCAAGACTGCCTGTCAGAGACTAAGGTGCACCTTCTTTGGTAAAAGATACCCTCATCCATAGTCTCTTTAATTTTTCATATACAGCATCTGTAATTCAACTTAAAATCACTGGACACATTAAGAAATAAAACCAAGATTGAAAATGGTTCAGAAGTTGACCCAACTGTGATCACAACTGGACTCTGATCTAGAGTTAATTACTATTAACTATTTAATTTACTATTTAAATAAGTATAGAAGTCTCAAGTTCCCCACAGTCCTTTCCACTTTCTCCTGCCTCACTCCTGGCTGGATGTACGAATTTACATTACTTTGCTTATGCTGTAAGCATTTTGGTTTGCAACTGCTACTCTTCAGGTTGGTTTGTTTTTGTTTTTGATATTTGATCTCCCAAGTGATACTATATGGGTTTGAAAAGGCTGTTATGTTATCAACAGGGCGACTTCTGGATGATTTTATTTAATCACTTTTGAGAAGTGACTATTATAATCTACATTTTTTCTTTGCATAGGAAGATGAGTAGAGGAGTAATAAGGAATTTTGTTTTAAACAGAAATGCTTGATGTTTTGTGTGTGTGTATGTATGTATGTATGTTTTGAAGTTTGCTGGTTTGGTGAAATCATGTCTGTGTTTTTGTCTCTGGTTTCTTTCCTACAAGAAAAAAGATCATAAGGGCCTACAGGGGCAAAAATAAGAAAAGCAAGTTCAGACAGGCTTAAATAAAATTACTCTTGGCTCTGTGAGTGGCTTCCTGGGAATGTTCAGTGTACATTTTTGACATACACTGTTCACAACTCTCCCAAATGATATGGGATCGGGAATGACACAGACCTTTGCAAACCAGAGTCAGCTTGCTCTCAGTTCCAAGTGAGAAGCCATTTCTTCAAGTTCCTTTTTTTTTTTTTTTTTAAATAAAGAAGCAGTGTCGTTTCTTTGAAGACCTTTGGTAAGAGGTATCTTCTAAGCACTTCTCAAAGTGTCAGACTATGTTAATCCAAGAACAGAATTTTATATACAGTCTGTGAAGCAGTTTACCCTGTGTGCTTTGAAATCTAAATGCTCTGGAGTAATTCTCAAAGTGCAGTCCTCATGCTAGCATGTGGTATCACCTCTGGGCCTGCACCCAGATCTACTGAGTCAGAATCTCAGTAGATGGGGCCTAGGAAACTGTTCTGATGGATTTTTCCAAGTAATACATATATGTGTTCGTGTTTGATAACCACTTGTCTAGAGTATCGATGGTAGTCTACATGGAGTCACAGGTAAGGTGAAGACAACTAAAGCACATATATAGTAAGACTGTTTACAGGAAAACATTGCACTGCTTATTCAACTTTTAATCTCAGCCAGAAAATTGGATGGTTTATCTCCTGAATTAGACAACAGAGTTTTATTTATGACTATGTGGTGTATCTCCCATTCTCTGTGGATCAGAATCTCCCCACGACTGCCATTTTTTTAAAAATCCTGTACAAAATGTCTGTGTTAACTAGGAAAGCAACCTAAGCATTTTAGCTATGTGGTAAAGCACTTAGGGAGGGTTAGGGAATCACACCCTTTTGTAAAATAAAGATAATCACATCCCTGTAAGAGTGACCGGGAAGAAAAATGCCTATCATGATAGTCAAGAATAATGATAGTTGAAGAAAAGGATCCCCAACTTTCAAAAGAATGATGGATAGGTGGGACAGGAAGTAAAGCCTTGAAAGGCATTCCCATGTACATCACGAAATGAATTTCTCAAGAAAAAGAGTACTCTATACGTAACCACATATCAAATACTAATTATTTTTTATGAGACTGGGGTTTGAACTCAGAATTTCACACTTGCCAAGCAGATGCTCTACCACTTGAACCATATCTCCAGTCCATTTTGCTCTGGTTATTTTGGAGATGGGGTCTTGAGAACTATTTGCCTGGCTGCCCTTGAATTACAATCCTCCTGATCTTAGCTTCCCAAGTAGCTAGGATTATAGTTGTGAGCTACAGGCACCTGGCTCAAATATATTAACTATTAAAGAACTTTTTTGCTTTAGATTTATGAGACTTTTCTAAGATAACAAATAACCTAGTTTTTATCCAGTTTATATATGGCTATTTTAAAAAGTATGTGTGTTGTATTCTCTGTGGGTTAAGTGATTTTTTTTCTCCATGCCTATTCTCTTTAGGTCAACAACAATAACAAAAAAGAAACAGACATTTAAGGAAAAGTTTGAGATGATAAATCATTTTAAAGATTTTATTGTTTTTCTCTAGCCCATTTTTTAAATGAATCAGTGAGCTGCTTTATTGTTAAATAAGCAAAAACTGCTTTGCTCTCAAAAAATACTATCAAAAAGAATATCTATATTTATTGCTAAATAATTATAAGCAGTTTTTAGTACTTGTACAAGTAGGCGAGTAAACTCCGCATTCGTATTTTAGGAGTAGGTAAATTACTTGATAAAACTTTCAGTAGCACAGTCAAGGGGGAATCTGAAGAGAAGCTATAGCTCCTCATCAAGTCATCAAATATTGGTGATATAGTCAGAAGTAGATTCTTTCCATATAAAAATTGCCTTTTTATTTTTTGCTTTTCTACCTGCTACATCCAGTAAAGACTTAATTGGTTAAGCTTTGAAAGACATTTAACTGTGAGTTCTTAGAACAGCAGGAGAAAAGGGATGACTTTGCAGATTTCTAAGAAAAGGCAACTCCTTTTAACTGGTAATTCCATTGGAGAAGTTTGTGATACATTGCTCTTGCTGGGTTATAATTTATTAGAGTACCAGAATCATATTCCAGTGTAAAGAACAAAGCATCTTGAATTCTTAATATCACCCAGTGTCCTGTGTTATTTGCACTTAGGTTGTGTCCCATGAAGCTGAGCAGTTGGAGAGGGAGACCAGGATTACATTCTGTGAGAAAACACCTGCTTTAATGAAAATGTCCATCCCCTTGAATATTGTAAAAATAGTGAGAAAGTCAAAAGAAAAACTACTCTCTGGATTTATATAAATTGTGTTTATCTGTTCAGTTATGGATAGAGAATCTTTAGGCTGTATATTTTGGATTGGGAATTTGATAAAAATGAGTTTGTATTCCCTATGACTAAGGGTTGAGCTTCCTCATGATAAGACAGCAGTAGAACTTTCCTTACAGGGTTGCTGAGAGAATCAAATGATACTGTAGGAAGAGTTCCAGGCATCGGACTCAGTACATAGTAAACACTCAATATATGGCTGTTACTGTTTAAAATGCTATCGTTTTTTGATATAGGCTTAACATGACATGTCTGCAATTCCTTTCAATTTAGGATTGTAGTGGTAAATGATGTCATATATATGAGATTTTCCAAGCAGAAACAGACAGTGGGAAATTTGGAGTGACATGAAGTGTAACCAACCACATTTGTCCTTCATGGAGAGAAAATCTATTCTTGGGAAAGGGTGGCTGGTTAGATCTGAATTGCTTGTCTGGAATTTGAATAGGGAGGAGAAGCTGATCCAGGGCAGCAAGTTGTTTTTGACATGTCTCAGAGAGGTTCAGGAGCCTTTGCTTACTTAAGGAGTCTTTGACTCATTAATAGACTATTTCTTAGCTGTGTACAATGAGACTCAAGAGACTCTGCAGGTCAGAACTGGCAGGGCTGTGACTAAGGGTGAAGTGTTGTGGGGCTGTGGACAGGATGCAGGGGGCATGGGAAAGAAAAAAAGACTGGAAACTTGATGGACAGCAACATGTAAATCATATATGATGTCCAATTCTGTGATTTTTTTTTTCTGATACTATGCTGCAGTCACTGCATTGTCCTGGCTTGGAGTTGAGAAAATAGAAAATGAGGATATAATCTGGAACTGGTGTGGGTCAGAGAAGTGTCATAGAAAAACTAAAAGCTCTCTTTTTTTTTTTTTTGCTACCAATAGGCAGAATAATGTAGTAGTTATGAACCAAGGGGTTTGGAGCTGTGCAACTCTGGATTCAAATCCTTGCTCTGCCCCTTATTTGCTGTGAGCCTTTGGCCTGTAATATGAGAATCATAGGACTTATTTCATCCTGTTGTGCAGATTAAGTTTGTACATGTATAGTGCCTCGAATTTTTAAGGATACTTAATGACTCCGTAAGTGTTAGCTACTATTATAATTATAGTTATGGTTTATTCATGATTGTATATGGAATGTAGAATCAACCTTATATTAGAACCTGTTCTGTTCTCATCTCTGCCTCTAACCAGCCCTGTGATCATGGAAAATTGAAATTTCTGAAGTTTATTCTTCCATTACATAATGTTTAGAGACTACCCAGAAATATTAGGCTAATGAGGCAAATAAATCTATGTATTAAGCAACTGATTTGATAACAGTAACATGGAGTAGTTAAGATCAAAACAACAGACCCTCCTCTGGTATTTGATTATTTGATAGCCATGTGACTACAGGCAGACAACTAATCTGTATCATTTACCTCATCTATAAAATGAGGGTAAAGGAAATACCCACCTTACAGCATTTCTTATTGAGTAAATGAGAGGATACATGTAATCCCAGTGCACAGTGTCTGGGAAGTGCATGGTAGTTTTAAGTGCTGGGCATAGAGCAGGAATTTAGTAACTTTTGGCTGAGTGAATTATTAGTGCTTTCCTTTTATACTCTCTAAGGTAACTCAGAAAGCCTCCTAAGAATATATATAGTGACTTTTATAACTTAATGGAGTGTTTATTTATGGTTTGAATGTATTGTATAATCACTTCCCTTATCTTGCAAATTAGCCGCACTTTTCTCTGCCTAAGTGACATCAGTATCCATATTAAAATACAACCATTGCCTGGCTCCAACAATCTTGGCCACATGTCTAAGATTTATTGAAGCCAACTATTGATCAAGAGTATCAGTGATGGGTTTTTAAGGTATATGATCTTTTCATTATGTTTACCACTGTGCAAAATTTCAAGAAATCTGTTTGGAACTTGAGATTTTCATGGGTCTTGTCTGAAAACTTGTGACAGAGATAAAAAAAAATCAAGAAGGAAAATATAAAATAAGAGGTATAAGTTAGATGTCTTACTTTATTTCTACTTGAATTTTTAAGGCCATTTCCCATAGTCTGTGCCATTTCATTCACAGCAGAACATTCTGTGAAGTAGATGGGTAGGTGGGAGAATCTCAGGCCAACAAAACTTTTCTCAGATGTTAGGTAAACATTTTTCTGAAGCTGACTGACTTAAAATTCTGCATTCGCTAGGAAAATGAATAGCATTTGAACTGAGTTAATTTAAATATTAAATCCTTTAGAAATGAAAATATTTATCTTTTGGCTTACATGCATAAAGATGAGTCAAATACACTGATTAGAATATAAACTCCATGAGAGCAGGGTTTCCCAGGCTGATTTGTTCACTGCTATGGCCCAAATGCATAGAATAGTAGATATGTATATGTGTACATGTGTATATATGAATATCATTGAATAAAAGTAACTCAGTGTTCTCCATCTTGAAAAGAATCCAATAGAGAGCCTGGTTTTAGCCTTCTAGCTTCCTCATCTTGTAAATGAAATTTTACTTTAATATTTCACCAGGCATGTACACCATTCTTCATAAACCACGTTGGTGGTAAAAAATCATTTTTTATTATATCATGAAGTATATAATTCCCCAATACTCCATCAACTCCTCGACCACATCAGGAGGGCTATGAAAAATTGCCTTGCTATATAATATCTGAATTTTCATTTAAAAATCAACTGCAGTACAGTCATTTACAAGTTAGACTCCCTGGAAGTGCTGGTGGCTGTATTTGCATACTTTATCCATTGCAAATGTATTTAAAGGACTGAAAGTTTATGGTTTGCAGTTACTTCCCATGGGCTTTGGCTCAAGGCTGGCATAAACTGGACAGCCTATGTTTCAGCAGAAATCGCAGAGGAATGCACGTGCATGCTGATGGCTTGCCGCTGGCCCACACAGTCATCTTTGCTGCCCACTGATTGATACAGGGAGGTCCTGTGATGGATTACTGCTTTCCTTTTCTGTCATTGATTTGGTCCAGTCTGTATAGTTTCATCAAGCACTGTATAAATTAGCTGTTTAGTTACATAGACTATAAAGCAAGGAATATTTTATATTTTAATCTCAGATGTATTTATTTGTAGAAAACTTCTGATACATGTTACAGATAAGATAAACATCTTCGCAAATGATACCCCTTTCCTTTAGCTTAACTATGAAAGTTATAGTTAGGAAAATGTCATTTCAAAAATGATATCCCAAAGTGTAAAATCTATGACAGGAGGGTGGGTAGGAGTGGGTACAGAATTAAAGAGAGTTTTTTTTTTAAATAGGAATGAACAATGTAGTCTAAAATGTTTCAAAATAATGAACAGGTAAACTCAGGAGTAAAATGAAGGGAAATTATTCTTTCTGGTATCTCTCTAGGATGAAGGAAGCATTTATCCAGAGTAATGCTAGTATAAGTCTGTCAAGACATTAAAGAAAATGGTTTAAAAAGACAGTTTAAATTTGTTATTAAAACCTGAAATGGAGACAAGGTAATACACATCAGGTAGCATTCTCATTGACAGGGAAATGTAACTTTATTACTCCAGAGGTCCTCGTGGGAGACTAGGGTAGCACGATCATTCTCACCCTGCCGTGTGAGATTGATGAAAACTTTGATTTTTATCCCATATGCACTTTTGCCACTCCTTGTCCCCCAAGATGAGGGAGGAAAAGGGGAAGAAAATACATCAGAAAAAGGACACGGTTCTGGATGCTTTGGGTTTTATTTTGTTTTGTTATGTTTTAGCATATATTAACAAAGTAATGGATTTTATTATGTCATTTTCATACATGTGTATAATGTCCCTCTCTTGTCCCACCTCCCCCTCCCACTGATCCCCTTCCTCTTCCCAAGTAGTGGTCCTTCTGCCCTCTATTTCCATGTTGTTTTTCTTTCTAAAAACTGAGAATCTGCATATGAGAGAAGTTATGCCATTATTTGTCTCTCCAAGTCTGACTTCTTTCTCTAGCATCATGATCATCAGTGCAAGTCTGAGACATGATTCCTGCTGATCATCTAACTGGCCTATTCTTTCTTATGGTCTTCAACTGTACAAATTTAGATTTGAGATTTTACTGTCAGTAGAAGTTTGAAAGAGAAAATATTTATTCTCCAAATGCTGAGAGGTGGACAATAGCATGCAGGGCAAAAGATTCCCCAAAGGAGGTGGAAATATTGAAAGAATTAGAAGGTACAGATGAGGTGAACATTAACTACTAGCCATCATTAGAACAATTGGTTAAATATGATATAAGTAACCAACTTTGTTAGCGTACTACACACACAACTCAAAATAGACTAAAGATTTAGATGGAAGACTTGAATCTGTAAACTCCTAGAAGAAAGCATATGGGAAAATCTTCATGATATTGAGCTGCACAATGATCTCTTGGATA
The DNA here is from genome assembly GCF_047511655.1 of Castor canadensis. Taxonomy (NCBI): domain Eukaryota; kingdom Metazoa; phylum Chordata; class Mammalia; order Rodentia; family Castoridae; genus Castor; species Castor canadensis. The sequence continues at coordinate 118,763,885 of NC_133395.1, read as the reverse complement.
TGACTTAAGAAATAAAAGCAAAAATAGATAACTGGAACTAACATGCTTCCATACAGCAGAAGGAAACATTTGACAGAGTGAAAGACAATCTATGGAGTAAAAGAAAATATTTATAAAGCACATATCTGATGAGGAGTTGATATCCAAAAAAGACCAGTGACTCCTATAAATCAATAGCAAAAATAAACAAAAGAGTCTCAAAACTTACCCAAATAACCTGATTTTACAAATGAGCAAAAGACTCAAAAAAAGATAATTTTTTCAAAGAATTCATAGAAATGACCAACAGGCACATGAAAAGATGCTTAAGGCTGCTGATCATCAGGAAATGCAGATCAAAAACCACCATGAAGTAACACCTTTACCTCTTGATGACTTATTTTATTTTATTTTTTTAAGATACTAAGTGCTAGTGAAGACATAGAGTAGCTAGAACACTTGTACAGTGTTGAGGGGAAGACAAAATATTGCATCCACTATGGAAAACAGTGTGGAAGCTCTAAAAAAATGAAATTAAAAATAGAATTACTATGTGATTCAGTAATTCCCCTTCTCTGTAGGATTCAAATCAGGATTTGGATGGCTTATTAGCACCACTATGTCCATTGCAATAATTTCTAGTATAGCTAAAATACAGAAGCAACCTAAATGTCTATGCATGGATAATCAGATGACAATATAGTGTATATACACAATGGAATATTATTCAAACTTAATGAAGAAGGGACTTCAGTCATGAAAGATACCATGACTGAAGCTGGTGGGCATTATTTTGACATTATCCAGCCACTAAAGGAGAAATACAGCAGTGATTCCATTTATATAAGGTATGTAAAACAGTCAAACTCATAGAAGTAGAGAGTAGAATTATGGTTTTGCCAGCAGCTGGGAGGAGGAATAAACAGGTAATTGTTATTTGAAAGGTATAAACTCTCAAGCATTTAAGATGAATATGTTGTAGAGATCAACTGTACAACATTGTATGTGACAGTGCTGTGTTGCACACTTAAAATTCTAAAAGGATAGATCTCGTGTTAAGTATTCTTATTATAGTAAAATAAAATAAAGGACAATTAATGAATTGTTTAACAATTCTTCCAGCAAATGTTTTAGACTCTCTTGACCTTATCTTATAAATAGAAAACAAATATGAAAATACATTTTTAAAAACCTAGTATAGGTAAAGTGTTGTGGCAAAATCCAAGAAAGGCACATTTGTATTTCAGCAACACATTAATTCTATTCCTGTTATAAATGCTATCCCCTGTAGAACTATGCAAGCTAGATGGACCAGATGGTATTGATTTTCAAAGGCTACCTTTTAAAAATCCTATGACCTTTCCCAATTGTCAAGCTGTGAAAATTAAAAGTTATATTTATTTTGAAAGTGGCCTGCACTCTACTACTAGTTCTTGCTTATGAAGTACCGATAAACCATCCACACAAACTTGTAAAAGAGTCTGTGTGTTAAGATGAAATATTTTAGAGAAACATTTGAGTACTGTTGGACTTGGTATTCTGTTTTTATCACTATTCCCTCAATATAGTTTATATGACCCACATGGATACACGTACACATACAGAGCTCCTTACTTTTCCTTAATAACAGCTATCTAGAGTTTTCTCTTTTGTCCAGATGACAGTCAATTCATTTTCTGACTATCTTCCATGGGCCAGGAGCTATGATCAGCCCTGTCTTTAAGGAGTTGTGTGTCTGTGGGCAAAGAGGGGAATTAACAGTATGTTTTAGTTCTCCTAATAGAAGTAGGCAAGGGGACATGGGCATGTTAAGTGGGGTGGCAGTTAATTCTGTTTCAGGATGGCTATCAGAGAACATACCTGCTCACCAGAACGGCAAGTCTGAGAAGCATTGTAGGCAGAGGATAATGCAAGGCACAGGGTGTGTAAGCTGAGCACTTAGAAAACAAAGAGTAGTGACTTGGGTATGACAACTCTGTCACTTACTAGATAGGTTGGCTTCAGGCGAGATATTTAACTAGTTGATCTTCTTTCATAAGTAAAATAATGAATAATTATTTTAAATGATATCTAAAACATGAACCAAACTAATACCGAAAACATAAGTATAAGTATGGTCTGGAGGGTGACACTGGTAAAGAAGGAGGTCACTACAGGGAGCGAACAGTCTATATGCACACTGAGTTCAAAACTTAGTCTATGGATCAGAGTGAGCCAGCAGGTGTTTGAGATGAGAGAGCTTCCCCATTCTGTATGATTATTCCTTGTTATTCAATTTGTCAAGAAAGTTTAAATACTAAATTATAAGGTCAACATAATAAAAGGAAGCTATAAAGCAAGAATGTTGGACATAAATGATATAGTGAGGTTAGTGGTAATTTATTTTTTAATCATGATATTACATAAAAAAATTTCAGGAGAACCAGGACTTTCTGAAAAAAGGAGCAGCTTTAGAATAGTTGGGAATTATTGCTGCCCTGAACTCATTGCCCTCAAAACTATTGGCTTCCTCTCCAAAGATGAAATCTTCTGGAATCGATGGAAAGAGATCTTTGATGGGGCAAGTACATCAGAACCTTTTATAGATGTAATCCCATAGTGTTCAGTAACAGTTTAGCATCATTAGAACATTGGTTGACTGCTACCTGTACTTGATGGAGGTAAGTGCAGGAAACAGAAACATAAAAAAATACCAGATGAGATTTACAAAAATGCAGTGGAAATTACACAGTGGCCACTGGGGAGATAATGATGTAAGAGAGTAAAAGGAAGTATGTTTTAACTAATATGATTTGTAAAAATAACAGTGTGAGAAAGCAGCTTATAGTAGAAAAACAATACAGCCCTTAAGTCATAAGAAAGCAGAGGAAAATAGGACAGGTTTTGTAAGTATCAGGTTTACTCAGAAGTAAGACACATCAAATAAAAAATGTACTGTATTTGGAATTTGTGAGGTAGAAGTCAGAATTAGGTTTCTATATTAAACTTCTCTAGTTCTTCTTAGAAATAATAAAGCTAATGTTTGTTCAGAAAATGACCACTAAGTGTCAGCCATGGTACCAGTACTAATAAATGGAAGTTAATGAAAAGAAAATAATTTTTAGCAGTGAACTGGGTACTTTTTTAGTGAATGAGATGAAACCATTTCATTGTATCCTGACAGCTCCGAGGAGCAGCTGGGGGCTTCTTTTTCCCTTCTACAAGTCTCCTGGGCAGGACTGTGGCTCTGCCCTATGTTCCTCATTTTAGTGTGGAAGGTGGTGGCTCCACAGATGCCCTGGTGCATGTTCTTCTCAAGGTCATCAGAACTTCCCAGAGGGCCAAGCAGAAACTTCTTAAGGCACAGGCTTAGACTTAGCTTCTGTTTGTAGTGCATGCAAATCCATATGACCAAGTCCAACATCAAAGTTCCATGGGAACGTGGGAAAGGACAGAAAGGCTTGCTCAGCAATGACCTCATCTAGCTCCACCTGTGCCTCTTGGTCCTCATACTTCCACAACCACGCAGTGGGCCATACTTCCCTTAGAGAGCTGCCTTAGGGATAAAGTTCACTAACATGTATCAAATCACATATAAGTGTTCCCAATAAATGGAAGCCTTTTCATCTTCTTTTTTTTTTTTTCTTTCCATTCTGCCCTCTCCACCACCCCACAAAGACTAGGACCTGAGCATTATCTGTCACCAAGTGAGAGATGTGCTTGATGACCAGGGCAAGGCCTTCTTATAACTGCTGACCTGCTGGGTTTACCTGGCAAAGCCACCTAGAGCCCTTACTTTTCCTCTCCTTGGATCTTGGACATGAAATTTCTCCTGACTTTATACCTCCTTTATGCTTGGGTTTCTTTGGATCCATCTCCATATTCAACTCCTTTTCCTCTATGAGACCCTCTTCTATAACATGTATATTTAGGACCTATATTAACTGATCAAATAATTTGATCATTTTTCTGACAATGATTGGAAGAAAGCTGTGAGTGCTTTTTAATTCACTTAAGAGAAGACATATGTAAGAATTTCAAATGATGCCTTCTGCTTAATTTTTTTCATAAATTAGATCCAAGTTGTTGTAAATATTGTGTACAATGTTTGTCAAGAAATAAAGTTGTGTTATTATCACCTACTCTAAATAACAGCCTTCTAAGTTTCCTAAGAGGCACTGTCACTGGAGCTTAGTCCTGTCATGTCTTTAGCAGCACAGTTTGAAGTATTCCCATTATATAAAGATAGTTTCAGCTGTAATAGGTAGACAGTAGATTCCAAGTACATGCCTTTGGTACTAGTTCCCAAGCACGGCTCACTCTTTTATTCTTTTTCTTTGCTACAAAAAAAATCTGGCTCTCATTGGGTATTTTTTAGGTGCTATATGATAAGACAAACAACACTACAGACTATTCCTCAGTGTCTCATGGGAGAACTGTACCTTTCCTACAAGAAGATTTGATCCTAGTGAAGCCATGGCATCTCAAGGGGACTGGCTCAATAAGACTAACCTCAGCACTTGGGGCATTTTTAATTCATTTTGATTGTAGCTATTACATTTGTCCCTTTTCCCTTCTTCTCTGTACTTCTTTCTTTATGCTCCCAAGTTTCCATTTTAATCTCCTTAACTTCTTAATCTGCATTTATTGCAGTTTGGTAGCAAGTGTTCACAGAGAAAATAAACAGGCAACACTGCTGATCTCCAAGACCTTTCAGTCAGGATAGAGACTCAAAACATGCTCTGGTAAAGTTGCCATGCAGAATATTGGTCAGAGTCTCCCTAATGATTCAATAAAGGACTACAGAGAGAGGAAGTAGAGGCTTCTTACAGTTCCAAGCCTGATTCACAGGGAACCTGGTCCTGTTACCCCTATTACAGGCAATGATTAGAAGAACTACCATTTACTAGATTACCTGTAATATAATCTTCACATCAACTCTATGAGGTAGATGTCACCTTCCCCAATAATCAGCTAAGGAAACTGTAATCTGAAGACATTAACAATATTATTAGGCCATTGTAATTAAATGATGGGGCTGAAATTTCAAACTTACATGTGATGGACTTTGAGATCCTAAGTGAGGTTATAATAGAGATTTTGAAAATTTTTGATAAACTAAGATCAGTGGCTGTATCAGTAATATTAAGCATCAAAATTTCATTGGAAATAGAAAAGATGCCTTGATTATAATCTCTTGTTAAAAGCCAACAGGAGTCACACAATTATTGATTGTAAGGGAAAGAGATTATCCCCTAGTGATACTAGCAGACTAAGTAGAAAACACAGGTGCTCTCAACAGAACTGGTCCAGTTAGGAGATGTATTGAGCAAGGAGTTGATGGGAAATAACCAGGTAGATTTGTGTATGTCAAGCAAGGAGTTTAATAGTCCTTGCATGGAGTTGAGTAACAGGCAATAGGAAAAGTAGAGCATGGACTTAGAACAGTGTAGAAATCTAGACAAAATTCCATATGGATGCTTACTAAAGTGATTCAATTAGATGTAATTACTTTGGAAAGCACTGATACGAAAGAAAGGGGATTCAAGAAGCAAACAACGTGCAATGGTATTGGGTAAAGACAAAGAGAGGAGAAGACTAGAAGACAGAGGGAAATAGGCAAGCGGTACATTAGATTTCTATGCGTGTTTAACAAATCACCACAAACTTAATGGCTTAATACAAGTGTTTTTTATACAGTTTCCATGGGCTGAATGCTGTCATAGTTTACCTTGGTCCTCTGCTAAGGCTCCCTGAAGGCTGCAGTCAAGGTGTCAGCTGGGTGTGTTCTCATCTGGAGGCTCAACAGGGGAATAATCCACTGCCAAGTTCCCTCCTGTTGGCAGAATCTCTTTCCTGTGGTTGTAGGACTGAGGTCCTCATTATTTGACTGACTATAGGTCCTTTGATCACTTTAAGCTCTTAGGAGCTGCTCTCAGGTCCTTGCTACATCTAATGTCCTTGCTACATCTAATGTCCTTGCTATATCTAATCTAATGTCCCTAAGCAGTCCCATGGCATGAGATTTTGCTTTTTTATGGCCAACAGTAGAACTTTTTTTAGGCTTTTACCAGGAATAATAACTGGAGGGGGGAATCTCAGAAGTCTGCCTATGATAAGTAGAACAGATGTTCTAACAAAGCAATTTTGACATATTACTGAATGTTGAAAGATGTACACATGAAGAATGTCTCTTGCTTCTAAAAGCCAACATTCTAATGACAGTGACAGAGCCAGGAAAAGAGAAAAATGTAATCAAATGGTGAGTAGTTTTTAATGTTCTAGAGAGAGCTGACTACTGAAAAATGGAATTTGAATTTAGGTGGGTGTTAACCTATTTTTAGGATTTCTTGCAGAATGGTGGGGATTGGAGTCAGTTTTGAATATGGCAGGGGGAGAATAAATGAAAGGAAACAACTAAGAAATAAATGCCCCAGAGAATTTCTTAAAAGTTTATCCTTGAAGGGAAGAAGAGAGGAATTTTTTACATCATGTTAGAGACCATTTATCATTTTTTATTTTTATAATGGTAAGATTTTAGAATGTTTGTTGTAGCAGGAGAAGTCGGGGGAAAGGAAGAAATGAATATGCCTCTCCTCACTAGTGAAATTCCAACTGGTCTCTGATGAAGTTAAGAGTAACAGCGATCGTTCCCGTCTTTCAATTATATTTTGCTTATTTAACAGATATATGGCATTTACCGTGTGCATTGCCTTTATTTGTAAGCACTTGGGAAGTGCTAACTCATTGAATTTTACAATCGTCCTGTGAGTAGGTCCTATTCCATCCCTGCTCTAAGACACATAACTGGTCCAAGGTCAATGAGCTTATAAGTGGTAGAGTTGGGAAGCAAAGCCAGGAAATTATGCTCTGGAGCCCATGTTTTTTTGGGGGGTACATGCAGGGGCTTTGGAGTTTGAATTTAAGGCCTCATACTTGCTAGGTAGGCACTCTATCACTTGAACCACACCCCAAGCTCTTTTATGCTTTATTATTTGGATAGAGTCTAGTATTTTTGCCCAAGACCAGCCTCAGACTGAGATACTCTTACATATGACTTAAGCATAGCTGAGAATACAGGCATCATCCACCATGCTCAGCTCATTGGTTGGAATGGATTCTCACTGGCCTCAAACCATGATCCTCCCATTCTCTGCCTTCCAAGTAGCTGAGATTATAGGCGTGAGACACTGTGCCTAGTCCTACATGTCTTTACGCACTGCATTAACACACTCTTTTATACACAGTTCCTATTGGCCATTCCTTGTGTGAAGTCTTGGGTTGTATCATACATTATTAGTGCATAAATAAATTTCTATAATCCCCCAGCCAGATAAGCTGGTCAGAGGTAGAACATGGCACCATGCTGTCTTTTCTTCTTCATGGCATCATATATGTAATAGAAGCCAATAAATATACATCGATTTAAGCTTGGATCCCATCATTTACTTTACTTCTTCATTTCCCTTATCTCTATTGATTATGAAATTAATGGGGTGATATGTCATTTTAATTTAACTACTTAGCCTATAAGAATAATTTTTATGATTTTTAACACCACAATAAATCTGTGACCTCTTCTAGTTTTTTGCTTTATAAAATAGATTTCACTTAATTAAAAAAGTAAATGACTACTTCAGAGCTCTCAATAAGGGATGAGAGGCGCTTGCCTGATGGCCTCTCGGATTACATTTTAATCTTTGACTGATGGATGCCTGAAGTGGGTTGACTAACCATTTCTGAACATTGAAGAGGAAAATAATCTTTGGCAATGGTCTTGACATTTTCTTTCTTTCCTTCCCTTTTCCTTTTCTCCTTCCTTTCCTTCCTTTCATCTGTCAGAAGCAAAGTAAAATAGTTCCTTCTCTATCAGAGCCAACCACATTCATAATTGAACTTCCTGGTCATTTCCATTTCAGAGCTCACTCCTGTCTTCACTTGTACTGCAGGATAACGTTCTCCGTCTTGCTAAGGTCCCTGCCAAAACTCTTGTTGAAATCTGACTCCCAACATAATGTGACTGAGGAGGGCTGGGGCCATTGGGAAGGAGCTAGGTCTCAGGGACTGGATTGGTTAACATGATTACAACTGGTCTTAAGCAAGCCTGGTACCTCCATTCACATTCTCCCTTGTCTGCTCTTCTTCCTGCTTCTCCATCATGATAGAATGCAGCATGTGGTCCTCCCCAGACTTTGAACAGATGCTGGCACCTTGCTCTTGAACTTTCTTACCCCCAAAAGTATGAGCCAACAATGAACCTCTTTTCGATGTAAAGTACCCAGCTTCAGGTGTTTTTCTGTAGAAATACAAGCAGACTAAGACACATCCCCTCCTTTACAAAAGTATTCAAGATAGTACAATTGGCCCTGCATTCAATGTGTTGCAACCAACCTACCCAAATCCATCCTATATTGCTACCATACAGCCTGGCAGGTTCTAGGGAGGTTGTCATTACTTGCCAACCTGCATCTGAGAAAATTTTTAATTTGCCCTGAATCTCTTCAAAAGTATTTGCTATGTTAGGAGCTAGAGGGAAGATAGGATTAAAATCACTTTGTGATTTATTTATGAATGCAAAAGGTGAGTACTGATGAAAACTTAAGAGCCTGTGGATCAGTTATTTTGGGTTTGATCATTGAGGTGCACAACAGATAAAAAAAACAAACCTCACTGCTAGACACTCATGTGGAGGGGATCATACAGATTCTTTTTTCCCCATTTGGAATACTATGTAAAAAGTTACTCCTATGTAGTGTTCTTTAAAGCCCTCATACCTGAAGTAAGCATCAAGATATCTATCCCCTGCTGATTCTGTAGTTACGTTTGATTAACAACAAAGGAAAGAGCGTGGTTTTATTTTATTTTTCTTTCATGTGTTTGATGTGTGTATGAGCAAATGCACTAAAGTGAGTGTGTGCATCAGAGCACAGAAGACCATGGGTGAGTGGCAATCGAAGAGTTAGGTTCAAAAGTTTAAAGATGACCAGATTGGACAGTACAGAGGTGCGTTCTAACTTTAGCTTTGCCATCTCCTCAAAAATTTTGTTTTATTTTCATTCTCATTATAAAAAACAATATTTTTCTCCTTACATTTAAAAGCTTAGAAATTTTTGCCATCTCATTCTCTAACAATATAAAAACATGTTTTCAATGTCAGCTGGTATTTTCTCCAGCATGCTCTGAATTGAGAAGCAGTAGTTAAGAGCAATGACTCTCCGTTCAAATCTTGACTAACAGCTGTGTGACTTTCGACAAGTGACAACCGTTCTGAGTCTCAGTGCTCTCCTCAGTAAAATGGTGATAGAAATAGTAATTACCCTAATAGGGTTATTAAAAGGTTAAAGGAGTTAATATTTTCAAAGTGCTCAGGATAGATCCCTGCCCACAAGGGGTTCCATATAAGTGTTTGCTCTGATCACTGTAGTTATTGTGATACAGTCAACAATCTACAATAAAAGACCAGAGAAGCTCAACACAAATTGTTATGCTATCAGTTTTAGTAGCTGTTTTACTTTTTTATAAAAATGAGGGGAGAAAGTGTAGGGAGGAATAATTTTATTATAGCATTAGAAAGATCACACTTTAAAAATGAAAACAAATATTTGCTCATAAGACATTAATGAGGAGTCATTTCTTCACCCTGTAAGGATGCCTTAGATAGGCTGAGAAGAGAGACTTGGAACTGTTCCTTATGTTCTATTTTTGGCTGGGTATATTTGTTTTAATTGTTTTAATGCTTATGTCACAGGCAGAAAACTCAATGTAGGATTTAAGTATAAAAGAAATTTATTGGTTTAGCTCATGGGAAATCTGAGCATAGTATGGGCCTTAGGATTCATCGATTCAACATTGCAATGAAGTCAACAGGAATTTGAGTCCTCTGTGTCCCTCTACTCCACCACCCACAGTGCTGGCTTCATGTTGGGCTGGCCTCTCTCATGGTAATGGATGCCTGCTGTCAGTAATTGAAGTTTTCTGAGTATGTCTGAGGGAGCGAGAGCTTTTATTTTCATATTCTATTCCACTTGAATATTTCTCTATGATGCTATCTTGAGGTATTGTAACAACTTTAAAGTTATGAGCATGGAAGATTGTATTAACAGTAGATTTCATTTCAGGAAGGTAAAGAGGGCAATATAAATGTTTGTAGTAAGAAGGGAGGGGGGAGTCTGCTTCAGTCCAGAACTGTGATGTATAAGGCACTGTAAAACAGGTTGAATTATTTGATTGTCATTCATAGGATGGAAAAACCATGGAAAAGTTTTAGTGTGTGGTGTTACATGATAGGATGTTCATTATAAAAAGATCAGCCATGCTGCTATTTGTAGAAAAGATGAGAGGAAGGGAACAGTGCATTCGAGGCTTAAGACTTTTACTCAGTTATGAAATGAAAGCCATTGTGTTTCACACCTCACCAGGGAGACATGCCAGCTTCAATCTTAGTTACTGCAGTTGTCTTATTAAGTTGCCCTTGAATTTATGCAAATCATAATTGATTGTCCTTCAACAAAAGCAGCAACAAAAAAGCGTGTTGTACAGAACAATCAAATACTGATTCTTTCTAGATATGTAAAATGTGATAAGGTATGAGAAGAGCTTGGAAAAACCTTAGAACAGGTACAGAAAGGAAAAGCAATGGTCAGTTTGGGGACATGCAGATGTTTTGCCTGAATCCTGCTCTGTCCCAAGCAATATAGGGATTCTTTTGCAGAACCTCTCATAGCTAACAAATCTGTTAGCTGTGCTCTCTTCATACCGCATGTACAGCTTTGAGATACTTCAATGCTATTAGCATTTGTACTTTGGGATATATTGTAAGGAATGAGAAGCATTTGAAAACCAGAGCAATATTTATACAGTCAAATCAGATGATCTGCCATATAGAAGCAAAGATTAACAAGTCTGAGTTTTTGATGGGTGAAATTGACAATTGGTCAGGAACCTCTCCAGCCAACCCTGTCCGCTTACCCTCTAAAATGGATCTCTAATCTCTTACCTTTACAACCTTGTTGCAGACATACAGCTCCTTTCTAAGGAATTTTATAACAGCCTATGAGCTAGCCTTTCTGGTTCCATTGGGACTTTCACACCCATATAGAACAAAAGTTGTATCTTCCTAATTCTCAAGGGAAAAATAACTTAACAAAATGTCACATTTTTCACTTTTTCAACCTTAATATTTACTTTTACATTTGGTGCTAGCTCTCACAGAACCAAAACATAGCAAATTGATATTAACAGGGGAAAAATTAGACAAAATTTATTTTATAACCTTCATAGATATTAAGTAGACTACCTAATATAAAATAAGTTCAGCAATATATTATAATTACATTTATTATCATCATGATTTTCTCCCAGTAAAAATGTATGTGATTCATGGGATGAATTTTAATATATGTGACCATTTAACAGTATTTGGAAAAATGATAATTTCTGGTCTCACCATCCAGAATGATTTGAAAACATCTGTGCTACTGGGAATGAACCACGTATGCTAAAATGTTCAATGAACTCAACTTTGTTCAATCAAAAAAATGAGCGTGTCTGTCAGCTAGAAGTAGACTTTTTCAGGGTGGGGTTCAGAATCTAGACAGGGAAGGAAGTTAGATACAGTAAATCAGTGAAACCACCCCAAACTGGCAGCTAAACAGTTGAAGTGGAGCAAAACCAAATGTGGAGTTAAAGCAGCAGAAGTCAAAAGCTATAAAGCAAAGATAGATGGAGGCAGTAGAAACAAATGGGTCCCAAACCACTTAAGCAATATTTCCAAAATGCCAATGCAGAAAAGCAGTTTTTCTAGCCATCTCATCAAAACTGTCTTCTGTCAAAGCTTTAGTCTCTCTTTGGAAAAAAAAAAAGAGGGGTGGGGAGGCTGAAAAGTGGGACACTCTTAGCTTTTTATGGAGGTAATTGTGATAATAGGAGGTTAGGAGTCAGAGAAGAGAAACAACTGCCAACAAGTACAAAAGAAAGAGGGACAAGGAAAAAAAAATGGTGCTAACAAAAGGTGGGGTAGAGAGATTAACCCTTGAGTGTCAAGCAGGGCAAGTTGAAAGTAAAAATGTATCAAGAGCACATATTTTCCTATGCCTCCTGGCAGATCACAAATGCAAACATGAAACCAGGTTGAATAGTTTTTAATAGCATGCATGAGAGACCAATAGTTAAACCACTTAGACACCAAGATCCTCTGTAAAGAAAAAAAGAAATTAAAGACATCCCCATGAAAACTGTCCAATGAATGTGAATGGGCAGTTTACAGAAGAGAAAACTTCAAATAGCCAGTAAGAAGAAAGAATTAATTTCAGAGACTTGCTAAGTAAAGTAAGATGGAATTTCTCACCTGTGATATAGGTACAACTGAAAAAGTGTAACATCCAGTGTTGGTTTGAGGGCAGAGAGATGCTAGGGCTGTATTCATTGATTAAGCAGCTTGGCCATGTTATTGTATATTAAAAATACACATTTTAGAGAGGAATTTCATTTTTGAGAGTCTAAAGATGGAGCTATATAATAATAATAATAATATATGAGACTATTAATTGCAACATTACCTATAGTGCTGAAAATGGAAACAAAGGAATTTTTGTTCCCTAGGGACAAGTCAGAGACATTGAGATGTCTCTACTGTGGATTATTATGAGATTATTAAAAATCATGTGTGTCCAATGTAGATGATTGCACATGATATATTGTTAAATTAGCAAAGCAAATTACAAGGAGATGGGGTTTATTAATAGACTTTCAATTTACTAACTCTAGGAAGAGGTCAATATTATTTACATTCAATATCATGAAGAAAAACAAATAAGGCATGGTAGCTGCTATATCTTTGTAGTATCTATGTATGTATTGAGCATGTTGAATATTTAATATACTATATGTTATAAAATTCTACAACATATTTAATATTTTAAGACATTAAAATATATTAACAGATTTAATGTATATTTAAAATACCCATTAATATATTTGATATATATTTAAAATGAACAATTATCAAAGCAAAAGGGACAAGGAAAAGAAATGGTGCTAACAAAAGGTGGGTGGAGCGATTAACTCTTAAGTGTCAAGCAGGGCAAGTTGAAAGTAAAAATGTATTAGAGCACATATTCTTCTATGTTCCTTGCAGATCACAAATGGAAGCACTACGCCGGGTGAAATAGTTTTTATAGCATGCATGAGAGACCAATAGTTAAACTACTTAGACACCAAGATCCTCTGTGAAGAAAGAAAAAGAGAGCAGAGGACAATTTTGGTACATTATATCATATAAATGCATTTCATCTTTTAGCGATGATCACAAAATGTAACAATTACTTTAACATACATAGGTTAGTAACCTCTTACAATATTCATTGCAACAATTGGCCCCTTTGTGCCTCATAAAATCCAAACCTTACCTGCTTTATTTATGGAACAAATGTGCATCTCAGACACTCATTGTCCTTTGTGAGAAAACAGTGGTGTATTTGAAGCTGTGAGTTGATGACATGGGAGTTCATAAAATGCTCAGTAGATTTTGGCAATGTTCGGCTGAGACCTTGTGAAAGGAGACAAACATGTAAATGAAGTCAACTTCACAGACCTCTGGGATCCATTACAGCCCTAGATGCTCTCAACACATAATTAGCCAGGGCTGTTAATCAAGTTAACAGGTGTTGAGTAATGAATGAAGACAGGGTATTTGCTGTGACCACTTCCTTCTTTGATCTGGTTAGAGAAGGGACTTCACATCCTGTTTTTTTGTTCTGTTATTATTACTATTATTATTTGATGCTGGCATCAGTCTTGTGATCATTGAGAATAGCAAATATCACTGTAAAAACACCGCAGGAATCTGTCCCAAAGTTCCCTGTTGTTCCTGATGACTGTATGTTTTTTGTTTTTTTCTATTCTATTTTATTTGCCTCTTTTCTCATTCAAGTCTATGTTTGATTTGTCAGCTGGTGGTTGAAAGACAAATTCTAGCAGCTGTAAACAGGAGGTACTTCCATCTCAGCAAATGGATGAATCCTGTGTTTTGAGGTCACAGGATGATGAACCATACACCTCATCCTTCTTCAAGTTTTCCTAGTGCTATGGTAGCACAAGGACTAAAGTCTTGATGCTCTGTGTTCCAGCTCATTTTATCCTTTCATTGAATAGTTAAAACTTGCTTCTTTTTCTGAACAGTTTAAGTATCTTTTATATTAGTAGCTGACAAATCACTTTATTATTTTTTACTCACAAAGCATTAAAGATTATAGCTATACTCTTTTTTAGCCATTTGATTGATAAGTTGATGTATGTTTGCAGACATTCATAGCTGTAGGATTATTTTCTTCCCAGTTTCTTGTACTTTTACATGAGTACCACTCTCAGGTAAGAATTGGAAAACTACAACCAACCTGCAAGCCAAATCATAAGCACTGCCATTTTACAAGAGTTCCCAAGCTGAGTATTGCTTTTTCTTTTTTACATTTTTTAATGGTTGAAAAAAATCAAAAGAGTGATATTTCTTGATAGCAAAAAATTATGGGAAATTGAAATTTCAGTGTCTATAAGTGAAATTTTATTAAATCAGAGCCATGTCCATTTTTTATATTGTCTATGGCTGCATTCACACAATAGCACATTCTTGAGTTGTCAGGAGACAGAAAGACTTACAAACCCTGAAATATTTACTGTTTGTCCCTGTACAGAAAGAGTTTACTGCCCCTTAAGAGTTAATAGGAAGAAATAGTATTTCTATATTGGCATTTAAAAACATTTTAATAAGTTGTCAAATAGCCATTCAGTGATTGTGTCAATTTACAGTTTATGAAAGAGAAACCTATTTCTCCATATCTTCACCAATGTTGACTTTTTTTCAGGGGAGTTCAGTGGCATCTTCTTTTAATTTTTTGACTTAAGATTCTAATTAAGTTGGCCATCTTTTCATATGTTTATTGGCTCCTAATATTTCTTTTCCTGTATTTTAACCATCTTACATGCCTATTACAGGTAATAATTTAATAACAAAAGGTAAGGTAACTAACATTTATTGAACATCTGCAAATTGCTATATATTATGCTAAAACGACTAAAAAAGATATTATTTACATGACAGAAAACACTTGAAATGAGACTCAGAGAGGTTTGCCCACATTTATGCAGCTAACACATAAGAGAGACAGGGTTTTTATTATTATTATTATTATTCATTATTTTGCAATGCTGGGGACCAAACCCAGGGCCTTATGCATGCAAGGCAAGTACTTTACCATTAGGCTACCTCCCCAGCCCAGAAATAGGTTCTTTATAATGCAGATCTTTGTCTCTAGTCTCAGCCCTTCTCTGATTAATATTCTGTCTCTGAGATCAGTGTTGAATTAACTATATCAAGCATAATATTAGTGAGAAAAACTTGAAGTCTGGGACTTGAATTGACTCATACCCTTGGTTGTCTAGCACCTGTGAATATTTCCAGGTATCCAAGCATCCTTCATAGTCATAATGTAATTAAATTTTGCTTCACTTTCTTTTAGAAGTTGTGGTGGCCAGGCAATAACTTTATGATTGTTACATTGTCACAAAGGTTGACAGTCATGAGCTCAATATAACTGAAGTAAATCTATTATTGGAGTCAAAACCCAGAGTTTATATTCTGGCTCTGTAACTTCTTTACTATGTAATTGGCTTTGGATGAGTTATTTTATGTCACTGGATCCCATTTTCCTCATCACTTAAATATGAATAAAAATATTGTTAAAGATTAAAGAAATAGGAAGTGCTCAGCACAGTACCTGATGCAGAGTAAACCTTGAAAAACAACTGCATGTCTATCATGATGCATAAAAGATTATCCCTTTGGGTTTTGCCCTTTACAGGGGAACCGAATTTCACCAGGCATTTCTCAAAAGTTGTCCTTAATCCATCAGCATCAGAATGCCTGAGGATACCTATGAAAGTACAAGCTCCTGAGCAGGCCAGGTGGCTCAAGTGGCTCAAGTGGTAGAACACTTGTCTAGCAAGCACAATGCCCTAAGTTCAAACCCAAGTAATAGCCAAAAAAAAGTGCCTGCCTAAAATGCAAGTTTCTGGGCTTCCGCTCAGTCAGAAACACCACCGAACTATCAAAATTCTGGTGGCTTTTTATTAAAGGAAAAAAAAAAACAGTAATAAAGATATCCTCCTCTGTAAGACAGCTTAATCTTTTACGTATGATTTAGGTCACTCTTACAGTAATTGTCCACTAGCATCCACTTCCGTTAGCAGCGATGCCTCCCCTTGCCATGATGTTTACAATGCTATGTGTTTGAAGACAGCTGTCACCCTTTGATCTCTTTTATCTTCTCTATTAACTATGCTCTGATAACATCAAATTCTTTGGATGATAGATACTGAGCTAATGTAGAATGTCTTATAAAAATAGTTTGATTTAGGAGTTGGTTTTTTTGTATTTCTTGATTGAATTTCCTACAGGTTCTTAGATTAGAAAAAAAGTAGAGATCCTCCTTTCAGGAAAGATAAGAACAGCAGTCATAATTGTCTTGATTTTTTAACTCACTTGAAGAGCTGGACAGGTTTTGAGTTTGGAACTGATGTGATTGCCAAGTATAGCTTCCAGCCTAATCTTTCATCCTTGGCTCCTGCCTTTTTCTCCCTCAAGCGCTTATGCTCTAGAAAGCGGTTTCAAAGTGTGCTTTCTAGTCCAGTGGTCATTTGCAGCACCAGGGAACTTAAAACGAGAACTGCAGATTCTCTGCAGGACTCCTTAGCTGCTGAACCAGGAACTTGGGAAGGGAGAGAATGGGCTCTGTTGTCTGTTTGAACATATCTTCCTCCTGATTCTGATGCCTACTCAAGTTTGAGATGCACCTAGTTCATGGCCACCTTATCTAGATGCCTCTCCCCTCACCCACCGACCTATTCAGCCAGTCTTTATCACAACACATAGTTTTTCTCAATTTCTATTACAATTTGTGGCCACATATGTATTTCCATTATAGTTTAAGAGTGTCTGTTTTTCTAGCTAGATTGTAAATTTCATATTTGCTTAAAACATACATATTTTATTCACCAGTGTATCTCTAAAATGTATCACAGTGAGTGACATATGGCAGATATTTAATAGTTGAATGAATGAATGATCAATTAATATGAAGTGACTGAAGTTATATTTCTTCTGACCTGTATTTACTTGCTTTTTTATTGTAGAAAACCACATACTACAAGTGTCACAGCTAATTTGTAAGCAGTTTACAAGAATAACTTGCAAGCTATACACATACCACACACCACACACACACACACACACACACACACACACACACACACACACATTCTTCAGTCAAATTTCTTTGCAGTTTTCAGGTCCAGTGTCAATGTCTTTACCATTATAGACATTTCAACTTCAGCAGAGCCCGTTTGTAATTCACTTAACATGCTCATATTGAGGAACTAACGCAGAATTATCAGGGTCAGACACCAGGAATGGAATTTGCATGGTACTTCTTGACTAAGACCTTTCACTCTGTTGACCAACTAACTTCAATGCTCTGAGCTACTCTTATTACCATTAAAGTCAAGGAAGTCCTTGCACAGTTCTGCCTTTCTTAGCATTTCTCTCGCTCTCCCTCTACCCACTTTGCTCCATGTTTGACCCCTCTATTCAACACTGGGCTCACTTGTGCAGCTTCTGAAATTATTTGCTTGTTGCTGTCTTTCCCTTCTATTTAATATGTTTCCCCTCTGCTCAGTGTTTCAAATCTGACCTTAAGGGCTGGTAAAAATTATCACTGCATGTATCCAAAAGAACTCTCTCTGCTTAGTTAGTATGGACTCTTTTATCCTTCTGTTACTGTCATCATCAATGACAACACAGGCTTGGGAATCAGATCAGGTTTCATTATCAGCCAAGACCCTTCCTGTGAGAAAACTTGAGTCTTATGTTCTCTGAGCCAGAATTTGCCCACCTGTAAAATGGCAATATTAGTGGCTAGCTACCTCTTGCATGACTGTAAGGATGAAATGAGATTTGCAGAATGCCATTGGTTCTCAATAAATGGCACTCCCTCTTGACTAACACTGCAAACAACTCCAGTTTTCTCAGGAGAGACTAGGAAAGCTAAAGGGAGGGAGATTTATACAGAAGCCACATTAAAAATAAAATTTTAGTCTTGGCAGAAAGAATGAGATGAAGATTGTAAATATTTTAGGAACTTAAATGTAGAACTTTTATTATTTTTATTATTATTATTATTATTTGTCCTCATACACTGTTGAGAAAGTACCTGCTAATGGCCTATCAGGAATTCAAGCTACACATGACTCTTCACCCCTCACCCTCCATCTTCAGGATTCTTTTTAAGGAAATGATAATAAACCGCTTTGATTTTATTTTGAAGAACACTCAGGTGAAAACCCTGAAGGTGAAGATAATATAGGTGAAAAGGTTTTTCCCTATGCAAGCAAAAATAACCAGGTGGACAATATATTCAAAGATACTCTTATAAAATATTTTTTAAAACTTTATTCTGAGTCTTCTCAGGAATCATCCAGTAGTTTTCCAGAGGGAAAAGCTAGATTCATACCACTGTGGGAATCATTTCTACTATGGGGTTTCAACATTGTCAGGCATATCAAATATATTAGTGGCAAGATATTTATATCTTTTGTATTTTGCCCCAAATTATACAATGTGTGAGGTTTATTGAAATCATTTTCTTTTTATAGTGCCCATCTGGCACATTTGTTGTAACCTAATCTAAAACATAGTTTTAAGTTTTTACCTTGTCAATCACCAAATAGACCAACATCCTCCCTGTCATTTTATTATATGGGAAGTAAACAACATTCAGATGGAAAGATACATTCCAGAAAGATCGGCCAATACATTGTCAGTAGGTCCAGAAATACAATATACATAGTAATTAGCAATGGCTGTATGACCCCTGCAATGTTTGGCAAATTCCTCGGTGTTTTTGTAAATGGCTCTGTTCCCTAGAAGTCTGGATGCTCCTAATGCAGTAGTAGGGTTTTTATCTTTCTGGGCATATTAAGTGGATTATTTTCCTAGTCAAGGAAGAGGAGGTCATGAAAAGTAATGTGCAATTTTCCCCTGCAGCTAATGCTGATTTCTTTGATAATATCCAAGTTGAAAAAGAAATAAGAATAGCTTTCCTTCTTAATAGGAGTCAAATGTCTTATTGAGTAGACTAGGGAGACCCATTTCATCAGATTTAAGAAATAGCTTAAGAATTTTCCAATTTGTAAAGAATATTGGCATTAATACCATGAAATCCAGAATATTTTGGAACTTAATTTGTTATATGCTGGCACAAATAGATCTCTCTCTCTTTCTTTTTCTTTCTCTATCTCTCTTTCTCTCTCTCTCTCCATACATATATATTTTTATATACATTTTATATTATATATAGTTCTATATTATATAATAGTCTGTATAATATATAAATATATACTGACTAGAAAATATATAAAACACATAATATATAACATATATAAGATATATACTGTATGGGATATATAAAATATAATATATATAAAATAAATTTATATACAAATAAATATATATATGTAAAATAAATAAATATGGGGGGAGTTAATGCTTTCATAAGTTTTCTTGTCTACCTTCTGATTCTAGAATCAGTGGTTGGGAGAAAAGTGAATGCATGTTTTGGTAACTAAAATTTAAATTTGCTGTCTTGTTACTTGGTATAGGAGAAAGATCTTGGACAGATGTGAGCTTTTTGGAGCAAGTCACTAAATGAGCATAGTATATATAAGCAAAGAAGTGAGTTTGTATGTATAAACCACTTATTAATATTTGAAAAATTTTAGGATATTGAATCCTTTGTCTCTTTAATAGTTTTCAGAAAATTATTTAGTTAATTAACTGTGTCATTTAAAAAATACAAATAAAATGAAAGATCTTTATCTACATATGAAAATTTATTTCTACTCTTTTAAAATATAATTTTGTGAATAGTGTGTAGTATATATTTAAAGTTGTCTCCCAAAAAAATGTTACCTGCTTATATTATTTTTAAAAGTAAAATTGTGATTTGAACTCTTTAGAAATATCTTTTGCCAATTAAAGCATTTTAAATTATTTTTTGCAGTTCTTTTATCCTAAGACCTTGAGAATTTTCTGATAATTGCTTGATGGAATTCAAATTAACCTGTGTCAATCTTGTAAATAAAAATGTCCAGTGTAAACCAGCTGGCGTATCTTCTTTTCTCTTCCTTAGATGGAGACTTTCTCTTCTTTAGTACTCTGTTGAAGCCCAGAGAGGCTTATAATTATCCAAAAATTACTCGCCATTACATACCGTCTGAGTAACTATTCATTTATTCTTGTTATTTTTCTCATGGTGAACACCTCACCTAGATTTGGCGGAAATGCCTGATGCTTACTTGGCCATCTCTAGGTGTAGTTAGTAAGCAAAACATGAAACATTAACATCACCATTCCTATTTACCTATGTATTCAGCTAAATAATAGCAGATTCTCAGTGTTCTGAACTATCCTTTATTTTGTGCTTTTATATAATTTTAATTGACAATTACATATGCTAATGAGGTATTTTGATACGTGTCTACAATGTAGAATAATTAAAACAAGCTAATTGCCTTACATACTTATTATGGTGAAAATATTTAAAATTTAGTCTTTCGGCAATTTTGTAATATTCAGTGCATTCCTATTTGTTATAGTCACCGTTCTGTGCCATAGATCACTAAGACTTATTCCTGTCTAACTGGAACTGTACCCATCCACTCCCTCCCTAAGCTCTGGCAACCACCATTCTGTTCTCCACTTCTATGAGTTTGCATTTTTTTGCTTCCATATATGAATTTTGATAGATGCACAAAAAGTAGATTACTGGATCACATGGTAATTCCTTTTTTAGTGTCCTGAGAAAACTCCATGCTGGTTTTCAAAATGAAAGTATTATTTATATTCCCCACCAACAGTCTACAGTTGGCTTTTCTCCTCATCAACACTTGTGCATTTTAGTAGTAGCCATTCTAACAGGCTTGAGGTGATATCTCATTGTGGTCTTAATTTGCATTTCCTTGATGAACAGTGATAATGAGGATTATGTATATATGGATATTAACCCCCTTAACAGATGTACAGTTTGCAAATATTTTCTATCAACCTATGGATTGGTCTCTTTGTTAATTATTTCTTTTTCTGTATAGAAGCTTTTTAGTTTGATACAATCAACTTTTTTAGATGTCACAATTAAGAAAATTCCACCTGGGCCAATGTCATGGAACATATTCCCTATGCTTTTTTCTAATAGTTTTATACTTTCAGGTTGTACATATAAGTCCAAAAACCATTTTTATTTGATTTTTTATATATAGTATAAAGGACTAATTTCATTGTGCTGTGGATATCCAGTTTCCAGAATAGCATTTATTGAAGAACCTTCCCTCTCTCCATTGTTCTTGTAGCTTGCAGAAAAGAATTGACCACAAAAGTGAGTTTACTTTCTCTTGTCCCATTGGCCAATGTGTCTGATTTTATGCCAGTGTCATGCTGTTTTGATTGCTATTATCTTTATTTTTTTTCTTGATGGTACAGGGGTTTGAACTCAGGGCCTCAAGCTTGCTATGCAGGCGCTCTCCCATTTGAGCCTCTCTGCCTGCCTTGATTATTATATCTTTGTAGTAGATTTTTAGATTAGGTAGTTTGATGCATCCAGCTTGTTCTTTTTGGTCAAAGTGGCTTTGACTATCTGTTGTGATTCCACATTTTTTTTTAGGATTTTGTTTCTGTGAAAGAATGACATTGGAATTTTGACAGATATTGCACTGAAACTATAGACTGCTTTGGGTAATCAGGACATTTTACCAGTGTTAATTTTTGTAATCCAGGAACACAGGGTATCTTTTGACTTGTTTGTGTGATCTGTAATACCTTCCCTTTCAGTGTTTTGTAGTTTTTGAAGGACTGACTGTAGGAGGTCCATATGTTCCCCAAAGATGGCGATTAGCCAGGGAGGAAAGCCCCTCCTGTCTCCTTCCCAAGAAATGCCTGTTCACACCAAAATCTTCGTACCAAAACATACTCCTCCAACTGGCAATAAAAAACTATAAAACTTGGCATCTAACCCGACTGGAGGGACTACTGATTTCCAGGCCTGCTGCTTGCCCCCCCACCCCATGCGGCCTTTCCTTTTTCTTCTCTACAAATTGTGTGATTCTTGCTGTTTGAGTTTCTGCCTTTGATTTTAATCTAAGCACAGAAAAAAGGACCCTCAGCAACTGAGAATTCCAGCGTATTATTTTCAATATGTAAATCTTTTTACATTCTTGGTTAAGTTTATTCCTAAGTTCTTGATCTTATTGTTTTGATGCTATTGTGAACAGAAGTGTTTTCCTTGTTTCTTATTCCAGTTCATTGTTAATGTAAAGAAATACTCCAGACTTTTGTGTTGGCTTGTATCCTGCAACATTTTTTTTTTTTTTTTTTTTTTTTTGTGAGACAAGGTCTTCTTGTATTGCACATGCTGGGTTTGAATTCATGCTCTTCAAACCTCTGATTCCCAAGTAGCTGGGATTACAGTTGTGAAGCACTGTGCCCTGCTATAGTTTGAACAGTTTTTTGGTAGTCTTTATGGTTTTCTAAATATAAGATCATGTCAGACTGGGTGCAATGGCTCATACCTGTAATATCAGCTACTCAGGATGCAGATATTAGAGGATCACAGCACAAGGGTAGCCCTGTGCAAAAATCGAGATTCTACCTGAAAAAATACACAAAAGAAAAAAGGAATAAGGGTGTGTGGCTCAAGTGCTAATGGGCCTGGTTAACAAGTTCAAGGCCCTGAGTTCAAACCCCCAGTACTATGAGAAAAAAGACCATGCCATCAGCAAACAGAGATAATTTCACCTTTTCCTTTCCTATTTGGGTAGCTTTTCTTTTTCTCCTCTAATTGCTCTGACCAGAACTTCTAGTGCTATGTTGAATAGAAATGGTAAGAGTGGCAATTTTTGTCATATTCCTGATCTTAGAATATGATGTTGGCTCTTGGCTTTTCATACATGGTTTTTATTGTGTTGAGGGATATGCCATGTATGTCTAATTTTTTGAAAGTTTTTATCATGAAAGGATATTGAATTTTATTCATGCTTTTACTGCATCTGTTGAAATGATTATATATTTTTGTTCTGCTAATAGGAACAATCATATTGATTGATTTATATAAGCTGAATGATCCTTGCATTCTAGGAATAAATTCTCCTTGATCATAGCATATGATCCATTTAATATGCTATTATTTTTAATTCAGTTTGCTAGTACTTGGTAGAGGACTTTTGCTTCTATTTTCATTATAAGTACTGTCCTGTAATTTTTTTCTTGTCATGTCCTTATCAGGCTTTGGTATCAGGATGATGCAGGCTTTGTAAAAATAACTTTAGAATTACTTATAGAACTTCAGTTTTTTGGAGGAATTTGAGACGGAATAATATTCTTTAAGTGTTTTTTAGAATTCTATAGTGAAGCCATCTTGTCTTGGGCTTTTCTCTGATCGGAGATTTCTTTTATTATTAACTCAGCCTCCTTACTTACTATTGGTCTATTCAGATTTTCTCTCCTTGTTTCAGCTTGGCAGGTTGGATATTGAGAGGAATCTATCCTACCAACATTTCTTATAAGTTATCCAGTTTGTTGGCATATGATTGATTTTTCAGTAGTATCTTATGATCCTTTGTACTTTTGTGATATCACTTGTAATATCTTTTCCTTTGTTTTTTATTTTGAGTTTTCTGTCCTCTTTCTTAGACTGGCTAAAGATATATTTTGTTTTTCTTTTCAAAGAACCAGATTCTTGAATCACTATGTCCATATACCTCTAAAGATTTGGGGAAATTTCAGACATTATTTCTTTAAATAGACTTTCTACCCTTTGACTCTTCTCCTTTAGGACTGCCATAATTCATATATTTGTATGTTTAATGGTGTCCCTTGTGCTTTCTGTACTCTTTTTCAGTCTTTCTTTTTTTATACTTCTCACTGACTAATTTCAGATGGTCTATCTTTGAATTTGTTCCTTCTTTTTTCTGCATGATTGAGTCTGCTGTTCAAACTTTCTTCTGAATGTTTTTTCTCTGTCATTGTATTCTTTAGCTCTAGGATTTCTGTTTGTTTTTTTCTTATGGCTTTTATGTCTTTACTAAGCTTCTAATTTTGTTCATGTATTATTTTCCCAACTTTATTTTATTTTTTGTCTATCTGTATTTTCTTGCAATTTCCTATGTCAGCAGGATTTCTGCAGACCATGGCCAAGAGGGGCTGGAGCTGACCATCAGGCCCCTTTCCAAACTGATGTGATATGAAGGCTGTCTATATTTTGCTTCTCTACTCTTAAGTTCCCACTACTTGTCAGAAGTAGCAGGCATCAAAATGCCATTTTTGTTGTTAGGGTATTGTCTTTGTTCAAATTTCTCATTTTTTAAAGTTGAGTTTAGAAGCTCGCTTCATGTATGATGCCCTATGAGCTTTTTGTTTGATATTTATGTTTTATTTCCTCCCTCCCTCCCTTCCTTCTTTCTTTTCTTCTCCCTTCCTTCCTTTTCTTTTGACAGGTTCTCACTAAATAGCCCAGACTGGACTAAAACTCACTGTGTAGCTCAGGTTGGTGTTGAACTAGAGATCCTCCTGCCTCATCCCCCTGAGTGTTGAAATTTTAGGCATATACCACCATGCCTGTCCCCTGTGAGCTTTTAAACAGATGGATGAGTATCTGTTCATGTTTTGAAACATAGCAAATATTTCTCATACTCCTTCCAAGATACATCCAGAAGAAAACCTAAAGAAGTTTAGGGTTGCATAGGAGTACTTAGGATTGTTAAGTGAATTGCATTTTTGTGAAAAATGGAGATTCTGCATTGTGTTTTGATGATAATCTCTTTTTTATTTTAATTGCAAAATAACTTGTTCTCTCAAGGAAGTATGACTTCAGATAAATGACAACAAGAATTAGTCCAAGTTTTAATATGACTATACTGAGATTAGTTAACAAAACCAACTTCCTATAGTGAGGGGAGCAGGAGTGGGGAATACAAACATTCTAACACATGTAGGTTTTCATTATAAACATCTAGTGTCCAAGGTTTCAGAGTCACTATTCTTTACCAGTTCAAGCAAATATTTCAATGTGTATGGTAGATTATTTCCACTTTGGGCAAACCAAATGATGCAAATAGGAACACAAACAGTTTAGATTTGTTATAAATATGACTTCGCCTCTTTAACAATCATTAGAAATTTCTTTCTAAGCAAAGGGTTATAATTAATCTAGGGCTTATATTTTCAATAGCACTTGGGTCAACAGTTTCTTTACTTAGAAGTTTTCTATTACTCCTCTGTAATTAATGACCACTGATTTTTAAATCACAGTTTTAATCAAGGTAGATGAAAAGAACTTTAGGCTTATAACTTATTTTTATAATATTATGCACTGCCATATTTAATCTTTATAAGAAACCAATTAAATACGTACTCTCCTGTTTTGCAGAGAAGGAAATCAAGGCTTAGGTATATACTAAGGAGCTTGCAGAGGTCACCCAACTGCACTCCTGCAGGGCAGGAGTTTGAGCCCCAGAGAATCTGACTCCAGACTAGAGGTCTTTGTCCCTTACTTCTATGCTATGTGGCTTCTTGCTATCATCATTATGCATATGCATTCTAAATTCTTTTAGGAAAACCACATGTGATCATATTTTTTTTTTAAAGTCCATCCTCTGATAATGGGAATTGATCTTTCCTTTGAGGTTCAGGTGCCGGGGTAGAACTGATTCAATATTAAAGTCATATTTTTTCCAGTTTCTATAATATCTACTATACCATTAGATCTTCAGAAAGGCCAAATTGATAAGATGATACACTTGGCCCAAATTACTGACCTTCACTTTCTATTGTCAGTTATTTCTAGTCTAAACCTTGAAGACTCTCTTTTCCTTCCCTGACTTGACTGTCTTCATCTCCTTCATTTTCTGTCATCTTGTGGCTTTTCCAGGAATTTTTCCCTCATTTTATCTCTTTGCTCTTTAAAAATTTTCAAATCTTTTTCTTTTCATGCACTTATTATATTGTCATTCTGTGCCTCACTGGGTATTACATTTAGTGAACTTCTGAGTTATGCATATTCTGTTAACCAATGTGCTATTAGATGTTTGGTAGACATACATGGGTTGAGGGTTGTGGGAAGAGAGAGAATGGAACTTACTTGGAAATAAATGTTCAGGTGTATATCAGGAAGCTAGTTTGCCCTCACTCTTCAGCTCAATTGTCAGTTGAGAAAGTATCTTGAAACTTGGCATGTCTAAGATGTTTAGTCAACTTGACCATGAAAGCCTGGAACATTGCCAAGGTAGCTTACTTGAAGTTTACAGAATAAGTGTAGTGTGCTATGTGTGTAGACATATGCATATGTGACTTTATTGTCTTTGTACAAGTTACTGGTGGGTGCTAGTTAGAGTCTTGAAAGTGTTTCCAGATTTCTTTAAAATCAGGCATGCTGTTATCAGTAGAGCCTTGTTTAGTGTGTCACTGATACTTAAAAATGGAAACAATTAGCTGTACCTATTTTAGCTGGTCCCAGTATAGGTTCTATAAAAGTCTTCATTTCATTGTGGATCAACTATTCACCAATGGGAAGAGAAGTGTAGGGGTGTTACTAAATATAAGTGTGTATGCTTATTTATACATAGCACATATGTTTGTGTATGCATTTTACCCTTGAATATTATCTATACTTGGCTATTTTCCTTAACTTGTAATTTATGTGAGTCCTCTCAGTAGATGATTCTACTTGATCTAGAGGAATTTCAAAGAATTTGCTGGGTGTGGGTGGCTCAGGCCTAAATCCTAGCTATCCAGGAGGCAGAGAACAGGAAGATCAGAGTTGGAAGCCAGACAGGGTAAATAGTTTGGGAGACCCTATCTCGAAAAAAAAAAAAAATCACAAAAAAGGGCTAGTGGAATGGCTTAAGGTGTAGGCCCTGAGTTCAAACCCCAGTTCTATAAAAAACAAAAAAGAATTAAACAAAGATGTAATTACATGCTGACCTTCAGGTAAAGTGACATATAGGGAACAGTGGTAGCAGCCCTCTTTACTTATTATGCATCTCTAATGGGTAGACTTCCTCAACATTTTTTCCTTCATATTAGTAACTGAGGTAGAAGGTGGTAAATTGTGCAATGAAGGAGGAGCAGTAAGATCATATCCTGGCCTCAGATCCATAGATGTCAGTAGTGCATTTTAATATCTGAAATAATCCAGTGTTTTTACCGGTAACAGTAAGCCTTGGCCTGGTTATAAGCAAACAAATAGACTTTTAGCTAGCTTTTTAAGCAACAAGAGATTTGTTAGCAAACTCTTAGGTAATTAACTGTGCAGACTGAAGGAGACAAGAGAGTGATATTTGAGAATGAACGGAAAGCAGGTCAGATCTGGGGTTACAGATAGCAAGTGCTATTCTTACTAGCAAAGCTAGTCTTACGAGGACACCACCATTCAAACGGTAGGTTCCAATTCTTTTCAGTCTTAGTATTACTTTATACAAGATTCAGGTTTTAGGGAGAGAGTATCTAGTTGGCTTAGAATAGGAAACATATGCAATCTTGGCTAAAATGCAGGTTAACTAAACAGTTGCCATCAATGGGAAGAAGACTTTTGGAAACTGTTATCAGAAATTCACAGTGGTTGGGCTGCTGGAAACAATAAACCAAACTCTAGTGTGCGCCTTCCCATCTTGCTCTACAATTTGCCTTCTCCACAAAATCTGACAACTTTCAGATGAAAACGCATATTGAAATTGATCTTTACATGAAAATGATTAACTTGATCCACAAAACATACAATAAAAGCAAACGATAAAGAAAGGAAGCTAATAAAGGAAATTGATTTATTTGAAGTGCTGTGCGTCTCTTTCGCTTTGCTGCATATTGCAGGACAGAATTAGTGGCAGCCTTGGCTCCAGCTGTCTGCCTGGCCTGCAGTAATAGGTTTCAGCCACGCCTCGTTTGATTGTATTTTGTCTGAAGAGAAGGATAAAACAGTTTGGGGTTTGCATGTCACATTGCCTGGTTCTTACAATCAAAACTTTTTAGAGGAAAGCATTCTTAATGGAATCAAAGGAATTTAAGTTGCTGCTTTTTAGCACTGTGTCTTGGTAAATATTTCTCTTATGTATTTAAATATGTGTTTAAATATGCAATTATTTAATAAACAGTGATATGCCAGCATCCATACTTTTATCAAGCATGTTTTGAGCTCTAGGGCATATAGATTAATAATTATTGGAAGTAAGGCAATGTTTTTAACACATTTTGCACTGTACCTACATGCCTATAATATGTGTAGATAAATGTCAGCTTTTGTTAAAATCAGTTCAAATATTTGATAATATTTAAGCACTTGTTATGTGCCAGTCTCTACTCTGTGAATTTTGTGTTTCTTACCTTATTTAAGTCTCACCACTTAACACTTATGATGTGTCTGACTATTTTTGCCATGATTCCTAGGAGAAAATTGAGGTTTAGAATGGTGAAAACAGTCATTGCTAGTTATAGACAGCAAAGACTAGTCAATTTCAAGGTTTCTTAACCTCAGCATTATTGACTTAGGTGGATTTCCTATGTGCTGTAGAATGTTTAGTACCATTCGTGGCTTCTTACCCACCTGCTGCAAGTGGTACCCTCCCAGTTGTGACAGCCCCAAAACTTCTACAAATGTCTCCAGAAATCTCCCAGGTAGGGTGGGGGTGGAGGCAAAATCACTCCTGGCTGAGAAATATTGGCCTAGTTAGTTTGAGAACATACATGCCCACACTCTGTATCACAGGGTCTCTGCTACTGCTTCCTCTGAAACCTGGATGTCCTTCTTTCAATGATTGTTCAGAAACTGGATTCCTGAGGTGCTCTTAAGGCTTCTCATTGCCTTTGAATCTTCCCATGCAAGGCCTGTCATAGGACTATGTGCCCTTGATGGAGAAAAGGGTTTGTTTTGCTTTGATGAATTGAGACCCATCCTATTGAAACTTCTCAACATTGAGCCTTCATTGTGGGGTGTGTAGAGCATGGTCCTGACTTTAAATAACTTACGTTCAGCAAATCCAAGGGCTGTCCCTGAAGTGTTCCTGTAGGTCAAGCCCTTTTCCACATACTGGGAATTCAGGAAAATGGCCTCATCCTAGCTCTTTGGAGCCTACAGTCTCACCAGAGACAAATAACATAACAATGTAGTATTAGTTTTATGATGAAGAGAGCAACAAAGAGCTGTTTGTAAAAGTCCTGTGTAGGAACATGTGACTGGGCTCAAAGAAGGCCACCAGAGGAGATGAGTTTTAAACCTTGCTTTTAAAAATACAGGTTTTTTTCTCCAGGTGAGGAAGAAGGTCTTAGCTACTGCCACATTTTCAGACAACCACTAGGTTATACTTGGTGACCTGAAATGATAGTTTGTCTCCTTCCCTCCCTCCCTCCCTCCCTTCTTTCCTTCCTTCTACCTTTTTTCCTTCCTTCTCCTCTCCCACCCTTCTCTTGTTTTCTAGTTTTTGGTTCATATTAAAATGCACTTAATTGGTTGATTATGTGATGAATAGCCAGTAAATTCTAAGGTTTCAGATTTGAAGTTTTGAATCCTTCTCATTGTTCTGATGGTTTACTATTTGTTGAAAGACTTTTTGCTCCCTGAATTGCCTTAATTTTATTGCCTCTGGTGTTTTGATATTGCCAAGAGAGCTCTGAATTTGGTAATCCTTCTTTTTCCAAAGGGGGATTAACAATTTTGACTATAGTCATGTAGGTGTCAAAGAATAATTAGCCTTTAAGTGAACCCCTCTCTCTTGCTATATCAGAAGAAATCTTTACTAAAGGGCATATTATTTTCTAAAGTGATACATAAGAGTATTGGAAGATATTTTTAATTTACTTTGGTTATATATATGTATCTATAATGTATATATTTATTGAAGAGGATAGATGGCCTATACAATCTTTGAGTATAACTCTTAAAAGGATTCAGTACTACCAAACAGATCTGTTGTCCTCACTTCTGCATCCTTTGTCCCCCATCCCTCCACTTTTCAGCACTGCATTTGTTGTGCTACCATGCCACCAAACACAGCTTAGGAACTCTTCACCACAGTGCTCTAGGCAAGGATACACATGCTTTCCCACTGGTGTCACTGGATGATTTAAGGTAGAGAGGTTAAACACTGCATAGGTCTGTTGAAAGGAAATCCAAGCAGCTCCAGCTGGTGAGATAATGTTTTAAAACCAATGCTCTTGAATCTGCCTGAAGACAAGCCTCCGAATTCATTTTTTTTTTCCCCCTCTGCCCAGCTCTGTCAGTAAAATTCTGCTTTCTCACACTGGTCATTTTAATTCCTCTTTTTGTATCTTTGTCTGGGTTTTGTTTTTAAAGGAAGTAAACTCCGCTTGAGAAAGACTTGGACTGTTGGCTCCCATGATCCTCTCTGCCGACCAGAGTGTATTCTCTGCCGACCAGAGTGTATTCTCTGCGTACTAAAACAAGAGAATGCATCTAAACCTTTGTATGGTACTGTGGGTGTCTCTGGGAAATACTACTTGTGTTCTGGGCACGAGTGTCACTATATGGAGGTAATCCTGGAAAGTAGATGAATGTTCCACGTGTTGGTACCATGGTGGGTGAAGTCTGCCGAGGCCCGAGGCCACTGAGGCATTTTTTGTATTACACCGAGTGAAAATCTACTCATCAGAATTAAACATCTATGTGTAGCAATGAAGATACAGTGAATAATATTCTCAGCCTTCAAGGAATTAAAAACCTATTATTTTAATTTGAACTCTTCTTAGTTGTCAGGGCTAATGCTACCTTTGTTACAGGTAAAATGCTGGTTCTTTTTTGTTTTGTTTTTTTCCTAAATCAGCATTAGGCTTTCTGCCCTGAAACTTACATGATTTAAAGACAACGATCTGTCAGAAAAGTGATGCATATTGTTGCAGTAACAGGTTTTCAGAGAAAAAAAAAAAGAACAAAATTAATTGCTTTTGAAAAGAAAGCTTGTTTTCCCCCATCTCAGCCTAAGGAGACACTAAACAGTTTTTGGAATTCGTGTCCTGTTTAAAGGATGCTATCTGCCAAATCTGATTAGTTTTACCAAAGAGAGTCACTAAACCTAAATTCCATTAGCAATAACTATTATAGCCAAAAAAGTTGGGAAAATTAAATGTAGGTCACCATGGAGTCCACTAGACTCTTGATGTTGGAGTTACTTCACGGTTGACTTCTGCCATACACATAGTCTTTGGAAAACTTCCTCCCTGTTTTGCAACTGATTGCAAGTTATTCTTAGACTTTGATAGGAAAACAAAAAACCATGAGTGACAAGACCAGATGCACTTTACCTCAATTATGAATACAGCCTGATGTGGGTGTCCATGGGCTTTTCTTTTTCTTTTATAAACCCTTCTTTAAGTAGAATGCAAGATGATAAAGATCAGGAGGTGGGAGGAGTTGGCGGTGATATGGGAAACAATGGCCCTTAATAAGACTCTTACTAATCAGGCAGGCATTTGTGTCTGCAGTTAGGGATGTGGAAATGACAGACTGACCATTTTGAAGGTTGCCATCATTACAGACTGACATGTTTCTAATTACACATGAAATGAAAGGCTTCAGAGAAAAAAATGACCAGAACACTCAACTGTTGAGTATCTGATTAAAGTGATCGAGCCTTGTAAAGACCAATCTGCAAGATTGTGCCCGTCCAATTTTTTTTCAGCACTCACTTGAAATCTTTTTTGTTTTTAATGTCCTTTTGTCTTTTCTGCCCAATGACATTTGTACCCAAATTTGGGATTCTTAAGTGTGATATTTCAGTCACCATTCTGGCAGGAAACAGATGGTATAATCAAATGACTTATTGGCAGGTATTTTTACTAAGAAAGAGGCTATTTGTTCATTTTACAATGCTGAGGGTGGAACCCAAGTTCTCATCCATGCTAGCTACATCCTCAGCCCCAAGGAACAATAAGGTATGGGTAAGGTTAAGCTGGAAGGAGTAGGGAAACACTGGGGTGCTTGCAATGTAAGGGAGTCAGAATACTTCTGTACCTGGAGAATGTCTTACCAGAGCCACACAAGAGCTGACCCTCTCCAAGAGGACCCCACAAAGGTTAAAGAACCATGAGGTTCTGTGTGAGGGGGGTAAATCCTCATGTCTCTCCCTTCCTGGCCTTCACTCCCTTGCTGATGATTCTCATTGGCTGAACCTGAACCTAACTAGAAGTCAGAGGATAAATGAGTCTGACAAATACACAGAAAATAAACTTTCCAGAAACTGGGCACAGTTGTACACACCTATAATCCTAGCACTTGGAAGGCTGAGCCAGAAGGATCATGAATTTGAAGCCAGCCTGGGCTCCATAGCAAGACCCCGTCTAAAAAAAAAAAAGAGAGGAGTAAATAACTTTCCAGGTGTCGAAGGACAAAATTAGAACAATTTAGCCTACCTTAGATGTCTTTATTTTTGATCCTAGAATCACTAACCATCCCATAAAATAGAAGCTAAGTAGAAGGCGTTAGTTTTAAAAGCAGGAAAAGGATGAGGAAAGCAGAAACAAAAAGCACCCCTAAAACAAGAAGTGGGTTGGGTTGTATCAGAGTTACTTTCCTACTAAGGTAGGGACAGTGAGACAAAGCAATAGAAAATAACTTATTGGTTAGTGTCAGATGACTTTAGGTTACTTTTTTTTTTGTCAAAGGAATTGGGCAGAATGGATCATTATCATTCCAGTAGAAACTGATCTGTTTAGGAAACTTAACTGTTATCTCTCTTTATTCTAATTTACCCAAAGGTCAGTTGTGCATTTGGTTTCCATTTGGCTACCTGGAACTTGAGCATGAGTAACTCCATTTTATTTATTTTTTTTTCCTGGTCTGTTGGGGCCTAGTGTAAGAGCTTAGTTGCAAATAATGAGCTCCTACAATTTTTATTGAACACAGGATGTAAAGCAGGAAGAGCAGAAAATGGTTGTGATAGCAAATAGAGAATAACTGGCATACCTGCCTTTCATGAGCTTGAAACCAGTATGGAGGTCACATGTATACTTGCAGATTAACTTGCATTTCACCCCAAAGTAAAGAATGAAGGAACTCACTAAAAATCTTCTGAACAGTCATATGGGCAAGACAAAAATAGCCATAACAAATGCATAGAAAGAAAATGTATTTAGTGATGGATAGATTCTTCAAATCACGTACTAGCCAGAGCTGCAGAATCAGGTGCCTCCAGGGCAGGCAAGCAGGCAGGCCATGGAAACGATTGGACTGATCTGAGTGGTAGGCAGTAGAATGTGAGTCTGTTATGAACTGTTTAACCCTGGCCTTCTGTAAAGGCCACAGTTGCTATGCAGCACCAGGAAATTCAAGCCTGATGTTTTTAGGTTTTTTTTTTAACCAGAGAAACCATAGATGTAGATTCTTTGTGTAAAATATGAAATCCTCTCATTGTGTAATGTTGACAGCTAAGTTAATTATGCTTTTTGGAGATTTTTGCCTTTAGACTAACAAACACCTCTCATTGAAGTCTGATGGCCCCTAATTCTTTGATTGTTGAGCTTCTCTTTCTAATGTTCAAAAGCAGTGAAATCCTACTTAACTGTGGCATACTGACTGCCTACCCCCCAATGCTTTCAGGCATTTGTGTGGTTCTGTTGTGTTCTGTCATCTTGTGCTTGGGATTTCTGCTTTTTTGTACATGCCAACTTCTCCACTCAGCCTTTCACCTTGGGTGGCAACCAGATGCCTCTTACCTATCCTTCCAGTCTCCTGATCACTACTAACCAGCCCAAGGTTCTTTTTTTTCTGGAGGTGTGGAAATAACAAAGAGTAATTCTATGACAAAGCAGGAAGCAGTGTCCAAGAGAAAGCCTGAAGC
Organism: Castor canadensis; assembly: GCF_047511655.1. NCBI lineage: Eukaryota > Metazoa > Chordata > Mammalia > Rodentia > Castoridae > Castor > Castor canadensis. The sequence continues at coordinate 118,729,991 of NC_133395.1, read as the reverse complement.
CACGAGCTGAGCCAGTCTCCCATGCCAAGTTTCTCCTGTACCTCTTTCTTGAGTCCAGGCCACTGCTAGGATTCTCCATCCCCTGCTTCCTTTCATAGTGTTTCTTCCTTGGTATGCCGTCCCCTCCCCAGTCCCTACATTGCTATAACATCAAGAAATAGCTCCTGAATTCTTATTGTGTATATTCCAACTAATGTCATCCTCTGTTGCAACTTCCGTCCTAGGCTTGGCTCTTATATAACCAATGACCCAGTAAAACAAGCAATTTCCTTTAAAAGAGCATTCATTTCTCTACCCAGAATACTGCCATCCTCCTAGAGCAATCATCTTCATTACTGCTAACTTATATGATGCACCTCTTTTGTTCTCTTCCTGTAACATAACTGACTGTCTCAGATAAGTTCCCCAAGGCAGGAAGCAAGAGGGTACTTTGAACTAAGAAACAGGGCTTACTTCAAAAGAGATTCCAAACTCTAAAGTTTGGTAGTAGGTGACACTGGAGGTAGCTCACTAAGCTAAATCTTACCAAGCCTTTTCTTTTAGAAGGCATGAAAATACAAAAAAAAAAAAAAAAAAAAAATTATGTACCATAGTTGATGAGGTAGGGACTGGTTTCAAGTCTAAAGGTGATTGCAATCACACACACAGCTGTTGAAAATGGTGTCCTGCTTTGTATTTGTGTTTATTACAGGCTGCAGGGAAGTAAATTATCACCTCATTGTCAGCCAATAATCATTTTCCAGGAAAAGGTAATTTATCCTCTGAAAGGGAATATTCACCTGCTCACCTTTTTGATTGCTTCATTGTGCATGTGATTGTTGAACTGCCCACTGACCATGAAATGGGTAGTTCTATCCTTCAGGTCCAAGACAAAACCTGCCCAAAGTGGGGTATGCGTCAGAAGATGTGTGGTCAGATGACAGTCAGCATCCTCAGCCTTCCCCTGGTGGTCATGATGGGAGAAAGCAAGTGTCACAAGCAGTTTTGACTCTCAGCATCCTTTCCCATGAGCACAACTTTTGGGGAAAGGAATCTTTCACACAAACCATTATGGAATAGTACTTCTTCCATCCTGAGGCTTGAGAAAAGGAGAAAATAAAATGATATTCATTTTAGAACTCAGGGTGGATTCTGGGAGGGAAAAAGGGAGGAAGAGAGGGAGAGGGAGAGAAACTTTTGTATCAAAAACCCTTGGAATTAATAAACCATGCATTCCAATGAAAGAAAAATTTCCCTAGGATATAAATGAGATATTTTAAGATGTTCTTTAACTTTTAGGCCATTCATTTAGTTCCTGCATAGCAAATAATTTTTGTAATAACCAAACAGATGACAGAAAGTATACTTCCAAAAGACCTAGTTATTTGTCCTCAAGTAGATACATTAGCATTTGCTTTAATAAACCTCTCTGCTAAAGATGGTACTTAATTCTTGGGATGTGATTTAAAATTTTATTCTATTTCTCTGCTGTTTGTTTATTTGAGATAGAGTCTCTCTGTAGCTTGGGCTGTCCTGAAACTTGCTGGGTAGTCCACACTGCACTGGAACTCACAATCCTCCTGCCTCAGCCTCCTGAATGCTAGGATTATAGGCATACTCCCTAAGGCCAAGTTTAAAATTTTATCTTATGTATGTAGAATATATTTGCCCCTTTTATTAATCTATAACTTATTTTTAAAATTATACATATGTGTTGTATGTACATATAAAAATGTTTCTTTTATTTTTTGTTATACTAAAGACTTTTTCTTGTGCCACATCTAGACTTTATTTTTCCCAAAACACAGATTTTATTTCCACCAGTCTGGTTTATGAATTTTTTTATATAAATCCAATAAAACCAATTCAATTGAAGGTACCTTATTTCTCCCAAGAAATTTGATTTACTTGGCCATATAATAATGTTAATATTTTCTAATATATCAAGTATGTAATTTACTGAGAATCATCCTAGATTTCAAAAAAATTACAATCGGACAAAACCATTGGATACAAGTTATAAAATGTTCACATTGCTTTAACAGAATAGGCTTGTGACTCATTTGGTGAGGCATGTGGCCCTAATATTTCCGTGAATGAACTTGTTTCCCATGTCGTTAAATAAGCAAAAACCCATGGTTGTTTGCAAAATTTCCAGTCACCATTAATAAATGCTTCCACTCCATGTACAGGATCTGATTTGCTGTCTGTACCCATGGTTTGTACTTTCTCATCTGTTTAGTTTCTTTGCTGGCTGGAATTTTGAGTGTGGACATTGGCAACATCATTTCTGTGTGTTTTACATCCCCTCTCTTCCTAGCAGTATTCCTTCCTAGATTTAGGAGAGGTTGCAGAGACTATTGCTTAAAATAAAATGAGATGATATTTTCACATTTCAATTCGGCACACTTTCCCATTCAGAAAGTTATTGCAGTGCTCAATCTAGAGCAATATATGTTCAGGTGGCACTATGAAAAGATGCCACCGAGGTCTCTTGCTGTAGGAGCATAACTGGCTGAAGAGTCCAGCTGTACCATTCTGGGTCTATCCCTGGTGTCACACTGAGGCTGCACTTTCTGTAGTCAGTGAATTGGCTATTAGTACAGACATATGTGAAATGCCATTGCTGAAATCCCCTCATTGTAGCACCAGCTCAAGGTCACCCTCTTGCCTGGTCAAACCTTTCTTGGAACTATTCTGGAACTCAAGACGTCTGCCTTTTCTTTTGTCTTCCTCTCCACCACAAGGGTGAGACCAAGTCGTGGTCTGTGTGATGCCACTTCTGCTCCCTTCCCTTATTTCACAACTCAGTAAATCTCTTGTGTGTCAAACCTTGACTCCGTGTGTGATGCTCAGAGACCCTGAACTAACACAAATGGCCAACTGAGCTATGCCTCTACTTTAATTGAAAAGTTATCTTTCTTTTCTGCAATTGCGGTTATTGTTTGAATACTTCTTGGTGGAGAGAGTACTGCCTTCTTGGTAAAGAATTTGACTATCTGCATGATTCTTTTCTAGGTGCTTACACTGTAGTGGCTATAACCCAAGGAGAAGTAGTTTATTGTACTTTATAATAAAGTAGTTTATGGTACATTTCTGTATGTGACTTTGTAGAGAACAAAAAGCAAAAAACCAAAGCTTCCCTCAAGAATCAAACTTACACGTGAAAAGGATAAGGTTTTCTTCTTTCATAGTGATTCTTTAAATGTTCTGAGGAAAAAGTGAAAAATCCTTTTGCCTGCATTCTAGTATGTAGTAGGGGTTCTTTTGTTTTGTTTTTTTGTGGGACAGGGTTTTGCTATGTAGCCCAGGCTGGCCTTGAATTGGCCATCCTCCTCCCTTAGCCTTCTAAGTGCTAGGGTTACAGGTGTGCATCACCATACCCACTTGGCTTTTTCTTTTCTTTTTTTTTTTTGACATTTAAAAATAAATTGTTGAGATAAACCTTCATGTAATAGAAGATGAACCATTTGAAAGTGAGCGATTTATTTGCATTTAGAGCATTCATAATGTGCAGTTGCCACCTCTGCATAGTCCCCAAACATTCCCATCACTCCAGAGTAAAATCCCTTAATAGTAAGGCAGCTTCTTCCCAACCCCTGGGAACTACTTGTCCATGCTTGGGCTCTCTCTCTCTCTCTTTGGATATTTCAGGCAAATGGAATTATTCAGCATCCAACCTTTTGTGTTTGGCTTCTTTCACTTAGCACCTATGGTTTAATCTTTTGTTTATTTCCTCATCAAAAATGTCCTTGGTAATAATGATTATTTCACCCTGCATGGCAGTGTATTTCTTTTAGCACCATCTTATTCTGAAGCACAGGAAGAATTGTCATTGTACCTTTTTCTCCATTCTTTTCACTCCCTTATAAACTTGACCAGAAGCACAAGGATTTACCTCTTTCCCGCTTATTGTATCTGCTTTCTCTGGATGCCCACGTGAGAAAGACAGACAGAAGTATGAGCCCCAGCTGTGTGATGCTGCAATGGCTTTCAAAAAAAAAAAGTTCTTTATTTTTTGATGGAATAAATAGATGTTTCATATCCCAAGCTACTTACCTAGATGTGAACAAGGGCCAGTTGATGTATGTCACAGGTGGATGAACTGGCCCATGACAGTGGTTGCCATGTGGGTTCTGAATGGGAGTGGATCCCACTGGGGAGTAGGCAGTGTGGGATCCGGTGATGTGGTCTGTGGAGTGGGGCCCATAGCTGCTGTTGTGGAACTGACATTGTTTATCATAGCAGGATGTGTGTTCTGTCTTTCTAAGGATGAAACCTATCTCTGGTGACCTTCAATTGAAATGTCCAAGATGGAGAAAAAAATAACAGATGGTTCCAAAATTCTGTTGTCTATGAATGGCAAAGCAGAATTCTGTGTCCATTTCTTTGGTGATACTAAGCAAACAAAATCCTGTCACTCGCCCTGCGTTTTGACTGAAGTTGAATCTTGGGAAATACTTCTTGTGTGGTATTCAATAGATAACATGTCTCTCTGCTTTTTAGCCCCCTTTTCCCTTTCATTTAATAATGCTCTTTTTGCATATAGTGCACAAATTAGCCTTGCAAAGACTCTCTACCTACCTCATAAAACCCACTATCTTTCTTAGAGCCATGACTTATCTTTTGTTTTGTTTTTGCTCCTGATCAAGCAATTTTTTATTAGCATATTATTGTTGTATTAGAGGTACATTGTGACATTTACAGAAGTTCTTACAATATATCATAGAATTCACCCCTCCATCATTCTCCTTTATCATATTTGTCTTTTAACTTATTTCTTTCTTTCTTGTTAAAATTTCTGTTCCCTTTTATTATAGGACCAAATATAGCCAACAATTAAGCATGAGGGCTCTGACGCTTAATGACATGGGTTGTGTAATCCTTTTGCCTGGTAGCAATGATTAACTTTAAAAGCATTACCAGTTGTCATCTCCCGCCTCTTGGCCCCCCAGACCTATCTACTCAGTTCTGCTCCATTTCAACTGCTTCTGAATATTCCCACTGCAGTGTTCTGCTGTCACCTTAAATGTGACTCCTCCAAAAGCTAGATTCTTTTTGACCTGTTCCATCCCTATTGTCTCATTGGTATTACCCACTTCATATTCATGTAGTGAATCTTGAACACTTCTAAATAGTTCTTTCCTTGCATTTCTACAGTTACCAGTTCCTATATGTTCTTCCCTCACAACTCTTTGGCATATGTTTGCTTCTTTTTCTATGGCCAGGGCCACTGGTCAAATGTCAGATAAATGTCAGGTACTGAACTTCTATGCTCTATACAGTTTAAAAGATTGTGGTGGTAGTGATGGTAATCATTGTAGCACAAATAATGTTTATTGAGATCTTTCTTACTCTGTACAGGAACTATCCTGAACATGTATCACCTCAATTCTCCCAACAGCCCTCTGACATAGGTACTACTTTCTCTTCCATTGGAGAGGAGGAAACTGAGGCTCAGAGATACTAAGTATTGCACAGAAGGTCATGGTGCCCATATATTTTTGCACTATATGCTTGGTTCACTATTTGAATCCAGCCACTGTGACTTGGGTACATATGTTCTTAACTGTGTCCCGCTACTGCCTCCTTAGCCATTCCCCCTCCTTGCCAAAATGTTCTTCCTGCTTCTAATATCAGTCATCTTCATCTTGGGTGCCATTGTTGCCAGATGAGTTCAGAATTGGTAAGGACTGGCTCTTGGTGTTAAAGGTTAGGAAATATCAAAGTAGGACATGTGACCCAAGTTTTTATTGGGCACTTAACTTTCCCGAAATTGTATGAAGAGAAGGTTGATCTGTTATTCCATTGCACATTAAGAACTATGTTTTAGTGAATGTCCCTGAAACTGCTTGAGTTGGCACCTACAGCTTTCTTTAGTCTCTGTCCAGTTGTTTTTCTGAAGCTTTCCACCCAATATTTCTATTCCCACACTTCTCACCCAGTCAACCCCTACATTTTCTCCTTTACCTTGTCTTACACATCCCTCCCCCTACCCTAACCCATGAAGTTTTGCTCATATCATAACCCTTTCCAGACACCCTTCCTCTCCCACCCATTTTCTTCCTTGTCCTTTAAATTTTATTTTTGGTTCCCACTCCTTTTAGACATCTTCCCATATGACTCCAAACTGGTAACAAGAGAATTCTTTCAACTGTCATAGAACACAGAACAAGTGGCAAACTCAGAGGCCACAGGAGCCAGCCAGACAACCTTCTGGAGTGAAGACAACTGAGTGGGGAACTGGAGAATGAAAACCTGGCTTAAAGTTGCATTGTTCCACAGCTTCAAGTCAATCCTGGCCACGTGAGATTGAGAGACCATTTTTGCTAGATACTTCAAGTTTTCAAAAAGTAATGGAAATCTAGATATTTACATGCACATGCCCAGATTTTTATAATTGACAATTGATATACATGAAAATATGGGACAAATAAAATTGCTTGGAGGGCAGCCATTAGTTTTTTGGTGGATTTTTGCATGTTTGTTTTGTGGTACTAGGGTTTGAACTCAGGGCCTCCTCGTGCTTGCTAGGCAAGGGATCTACCATTTGAACAAAACCCCAGCCCTTTTTCACTTTACTTATTTTTCAGGTAGGGCCTCAAATTTTTGCCTGTGCCTAGCTTTGGTCTACAATCCTCCTACCTACGTAGCTGGAATGATAGACACATACCACCAAGACTGGCTTATTGAGATGGGGGTCTCACTAACTTTTTGCCAGAGTTGGCCTTGAACTAAATCCTCCCAGTCTCTGCCTTGTGAGTAGCTGGAATTACAAGTGTGAACTACTGTGCTCGGTCTCAGCCACTGGTTTTCTTAATCTCTGGTATAGAGTGTGTTGTTTATAGTCTTCAATTTAAAAATTCCATACTGCATATATAAAAGTTCATTTTTATATCTGGCGCACTTTTCTTATGTTGCTTGAAGGAAAGCTGGTCCTTGGTTGTTTCCTTTTTAAAAAATCATATTTAAAAAAACAAAAACAAAACTAGTACAGAAAGTTAGTAGAATCCTAATACATATCAAGCAATCAAAGTATTTTTTTACACTGAGTCAATCATAAATGACACCTTGTTTGTGTGCTACACCCACTCCCAAACAGTAATCAGCAGGGAAAGGCAGAGCCTCTGCTGGACCTTGGCGAGCATTTGGCCTAAAGTACTCATTTCAGTATGTACTATAACAGTTTAATCAGGCGACCCTTCAGTCCCGCATGCTTTGTGAATAGGTAGAGCTCTCTAACTAGAGAAAATTGGGCTGAGTGTTCCTCCTCTTTTTAATATTTGAGATTCAAATTTAAAATTAAGCCTTTACAGAGCAGAATGGCCATCTATTGTTACTCAGGTAAACTAAAGCCGTTTTCATTTTACAGTTTTGAAGCAAGTAAGTCAATGAAATTTGAGGTTGATAACTTGCAATTATATTGATTTTCATTATCCTTCTTGGGTATTCTTCAAAGTGACAATGCTTAGAGCAAATGTCACTTCATCAACCACAGCTTTCGTGTGCTCTTATTGTAGCAGACAGATACACAGTGAGAATGCATTTAAAGTGTTCCCAAAGGAGCAAATGAATGGTTCTGCAAACTGTTAGGAGTGGTCAGCCCTCACACTTGCCTCTAAGCTCCCATGAACTTGATTTTAGTGCAGAGCTTGAATTTAGTGAAGGAAAAAAAATGTGGAGATTAGGAGGGAGGGATAAGGAGGTATATATAGGACCCAGGGAAGATGGAAGAAGATGCTGATCAGTCAAACAAGGGGTATTTCTCCTGACAGGTGTATTGCAGGCAGAGAATATATAATGAAAGAAATGACAGTAATTAAAATGTTTTTACGTAAGTGAACAATTGCTTGAAATATAGTTGCCTGGTAAAGACCTCATTATAGACCCTCCTTGGCACATAGTCTTGAAACTGATGTTAAGAGGTAATTAATTTTCTCTCTTAGGTGAGAGATGGGTCACCAGTGGCATTATTTCTTTGTATGGGAGAAGTCTAATCCTGAAACAGAAATATCCTCCTAGCACTTAAAACTCTTGAAAGCCAGGCACTCAAATGAGAGGTTGTTAGGTAGTTGTAATTTGAAATGTATGGGCAGAAAATGTATGCGTGAGGACAGTCAGCAGTGTGAAGAATTGTCGGCAGAATGTGCCCCTGGGTGTTGCTGAAGCAAGATGCCTTACTGTGCATTTTCTGTCTTTCTTTTCTGATGGTGAGTCTTCAAATGTTCATTACCTAAAACTTACAGTAAAGAGCATGTGGAATAATAATTCTCAAATGTTAGCATACCTCACAGTTGCCTGGGAAGCTTATTAAATCACAGGCACTTGACTTTCAGCCCCAGAGTTTCTGGTTCAACAGGTCCGGGATAGAGCCTGAGAATATCATGCTTCTATGATATTAATGCTGCCAGCCGAGGGACCCCCATGAAAGCCACTAGAGGGGAAAGCAGTTAGAGAATGCATTACTAAGTTGAGTGCTTTCATAGGAAATGTGCTATTTAAGTGCAATACACATTATGTTAATTCTCAGAAACTTACTGCCAAAGAAAGACCACCAGGCCAAGTAGAGCAGACAGGGTGGTACTAGCAGGGAAGTGGGACTTTGTGCTGAGAGAAGGTGGGCTCTCAGAATGCATGTCTGAATGGTATCCTCTCTCTTCCACTTGCTGACCTTGTGACTTGAGGCAAGTTGCTGAGCCCCTCTGTACCTCAGTCTCCCCATCTATCAAATACAGATGACAATAGTTCCTGTGTGTTGGAGTTGTTGGGAGAATTCCATGAGATGATGAATAAAAAACTTTTAGCACAAGAGCTGGCATATAGAAAGAGTTGCATTATTATATGAAGACACTGGTAATTCACAAAAGGGAAGCAATGATACGCAAGCGTGAATATTCGAGGTGTCACCTGGCCTTCTCGGTTCTGTGTGTCAGATTTGGGGCTTATTAATTCAGGAAACTTGTTTTGTGCAAAATATGACCTGAGGTACAGTTAAGGTGAGTTCTTTGTTTATCAGTACCATTTGTTTATTTAGTGGAAGTTTTATCTCCAGTGTGGTCAGGATTATGTCAGATGAGATTGCTGATAGTGTGTATGGTGTGTCAGTGGGGGTAACCAGGGGCTGCTGGTGGTGACCATAGTGGTGTGTGAGAGGGACAGAGACAGAAATGGAAAAAGTGGAGAAGCAGACATTCTGAGAAATAGAGAAGGATGAAAGGGGAGAGACCAGACATAGAGAATGGGGAGAGGGAGAGAATGGAGGATTTGAGGCTATTTTTCAAAGTGCTTTTAAGGGGCTGGGCATGTAGCTTGGTTGTAGAGTGCTTGCCTAGCATGCATGAGCCCTGACACTTTTGACTTCAAGTCAGCCTTTCTCAGGATTCTAATGATCCCAGCCTGTCTGATGATCTCATCCATTTATCCCACAACCAGGGAGGAGATTTTTGGGAGCTGGAGACTCTCCCCTAGTATTTTGATCAGATCGGGAAGTTAAGAGCACTCAGTCTTTTGGAAGGATAAAAGAAACAGAAGTGAACAACATGTGGGAGAGAAACTGAAGAATAAATAGGATTTCCTTAGGCAAAGGAGAAGAAAGGAAAAAGTTACCAAGTAGGGAATTTCCAGGGCAGACCTGGTTAGAATCCTGGTTTGTACACTGACTAGCAACAGGTCTTGGTCAGGTTGTTCAGTCTCCCTGAGCTCTTGGTGTCTACCACTGATGGCCATCATTCTACTTTGGAGGGCTGTTGATGGATGGAAAGTGCTCAGCATAATTGCCTGGAACACACAGTAGGCCCTTGTAAATGAGAATGTGGTTGTTGTTGGTTAGGTGCTGCTCTTTAATGGGCAGAGTACTGGGATTAGGATATTGGTTTTCAGCCAGGGCTACTGTGATTATTGTAGTGAGTAGAGCAGGAGAAATTACTTGGAGCAGAGGCAAGAAGTGGCGTGTGAGGTCACTCCAACATGAAGACAGATTGCTGCTTATCAGAACATGAGCAAACCTTGTCCTCTGGTGTATGGAGAGCGGTCAGGGCAGGTGGCAGTTTCTATTGAAACAGTGACAGAGTGCAGGAAGAGGAGCAGTGAATGGTGTAATAACCCTGGGCGCTTTTATAGACACCATAAGGTGAGGCTGCACTTGAGCACTACTGTCTTGTCATTGCTGTTGAATTGTTTCATGTTGGTCTAAGTCCTTGAATGTCTCAAATGTGCCAGCTGAAAGGTGATTCTTTAAAAATGTTCACCTCACACATGAAAGTCATGGATGTTCAGCTTCAGAGCCTTGCTTTACAGTGATAATCAGGAAATGTGGGGTGAGGGTGGGAGGAAGAGTAAGAAGAAGGAGGGGGAGGACAGAATCTTCCAGAGGCAGAGAGCCCCGTGGGGACGGTCTCTGGAGCATACTGTCTTGATCGTGGCTCTGGACAAGTTATTTACTCGCCCCATACTTCAGTTTCCTCTTAGGTAACGTGTACATGGGATTATCTATCTATCTATCTATCTATCTATCTATCTATCTATAGATAGATGTGTGTTTGTGTATATGTATATCACTCAGAATAGCTACTATTATATAGTCAGCACCAAAGGGTGAGTTATTATTTCTATTATCATACCTTGCAAGGAGATTCCTAACTTTTGACATTGATTCCCCAAGGGCACAGAAGAAGAGCCAGGTTGACCTCTCAGAGCAAAACTGTAATATCAGATGGTAGGGCTATCTACCTCAAGAGATTTCTACTTAGCATGCTTTGGGGATAACTAATTTACGTATTATATATAAAAATTTATATGACATTCTTAGAGGCTGGCTTCTTTTACCTAATTCTTTTTATTCTGCATCTGTATCTGTAATACATAGTAATAAATACTATCAAATTAGATTTTTACCAAGACTGCCTAAAACAAAAACAGCACCTGACTGTATAAGTTCATTACACTTGAGAATTGTGTACAGAAATCCACGTGTGCTGCATTGGGTATGTGATTGAAGGCATTTTGAGGAGCTACTGAGTATGTGGGAACTTAACCAACAGTGGATGTCTCTCTGGTGGTCCCAAAACTTGCTGCTCATAGGTGGTTTTAATCTGTTGGAGATTGTACTTCTTATTTCCATTGCATCCTAAGTTGAACTGAAAACTCAGTGAAGCACCCCAGGGATAGGCAAGGTGTTAGATGAAGACATGTTGTTTTGCATGCATTTCTTTTTTCTTTTCAGGTGCACCAAGGATCTGTTGTGTTAGCAACTTATCTGTTCATTTTTCTTTGCTATAATAATAGGTTTTTGCTAAGAAGGCCATGTCTATTACTGTGCAATTAGAACAAGATGAACATATTTAAAAAACTGTATAGAGTGGAAGGAAGGGAAGGCATTGAACATGAAATTAGACTTTTTCACAATAGGCTTTTATTTAAATGATTTCTGGGATTTTCTTTTTGTTAATGCATAAATACCTCCTCGCTTTATTCATCTTTCCCATAAATTGTTTTTGTTAGAGCTTGGTATGTACTTGAGGAATGAATGACAAGTTTGTCTCATTTTTTACAGTTGTAGGTCTATTGATGGCTCAAAGTGGTATTTTTTTCCCCAAAGATCTTATAATTGTGCTCTATAGTAATTCAAAATGGGACGAGTTCTTGGCAATTTTTATATGAGTCAATGCCTCCTTCATCCTTGCATGTTTTGTCAATTCTCATTACAACATCAGAACCCAGGCATTAAATATTGGTCCTGCTTCCTTTCCAGGTTCCTTCCAAAACATTTGATTCATTTAATTCATTAACTTTTTGTTTGAACTCAGGGTCTTATACTGGCTCAACCAGTGCTCTACTATTTGACCCATGACCCCAATCCTTTTCACCAGCCTCAGACCCATAATCTGCCTATCTCAGTCTCCTGAATAGCTGAGATTGCATGTGCAAACAACTACATCTGACTTGTTTTTTTTGTTGTTGTTGTTTTTTGAGGTAGGGTCTTGCTAACTTTTTGTCCTGAGTTGGCCATGACAAAAATCTCCCTATCTCCACCTCCCAGCAAGTAGCTAGGATTATAGGCACAGACCACCACAGTCAGGCCTACTTCATATTTTTAAGAAAGGAATTATACATAATATACATCTCAACTTCTGAATTAATTAGAGATCTTTTATGCTAATTTAGTAAAGACTAAAGTTGTGTAAAATTTGGAGACCAAAGCATGGTATTAGAAAGAGATGACAACACTTACATTGTACCAGTGTTTTTTTGTTTTTTAAAACATGGTCTCACTATGTAGCCCAGACAGGTCTGAAATTTGCCTGTCTCCCAAGTGTTGGGATTATAGTTGTATTCTACCACACCCAGTTTCTGCTGGTTATTTTAAAAATATTTTGGATGATTGCATTCAAATATTGCTAAGATTTCTGAACTTACCTGCAAACACAGGCATTTTACTATGCAATTTAACCATTGGTATTTTATGTTTTCTTTTGCTAGTAGTGTTAACAACTTCAGCTGAGAAAATTGTAACAGGTAAACACATTTGCTATGCTTTAAAGTATACAGTTAAAGACAGCAAAGCTGAGGAGTATTGACTCTCATCCTACATGCAGGTGTGTAAGTCCATGACTGAGCTATACATGGTAACTGTTACACCACCCTCTTTCACATTATGCCATCATCCTATTATGAACATTTTTCATTAAGATATTAAAGAAGTTAATTTATTAAATCAGTAGTGATGTCTAAGAATTAAATTTTAAAAGCTGTCTCCAAAATAGTGAACCAATTTTTGGTAGAAAGATGTTCCAGAAATGACTTAATGTCTTAAATATGATCACATTCTGCTTCTTTGTAATGAGCATGTTTTTAAAATTCTTTTGACAATGAGAACTTGATCCAACAATATTTAAGTGCTGATGGCAGATTAAAAATTCTTCTGTTAAGACCAGTGGAACAGAATAGAGGACCCAGATATGAAACCACACAACTATAAGCACCTTATCTTTGACAAAGGAGCTAAAAATATATGATGGAGAAATAGCAGCCTCTTCAACAAAAACTGCTGGGAAAACTGGTTAGCAGTCTGCAAAAAACTGAAACTAGATCCATGTACATCACCCTATACCAAGATTAACTCAAAATGGATCAAGGATCTTAATATCAGACCCCAAACTCTTAAGTTGATACAGGAAAGAGTAGGAAATACTCTGGAGTTAGTAGGTATAGGTAAGAACTTTCTCAATGAAACCCCAGCAGCACAGCAACTAAGAGATAGCATAGATAAATGGGACCTCATAAAACTAAAAAGCTTCTGTTCATCAAAAGAAATGGTCTCTAAACTGAAGAGAACATCCACAGAGTGGGAGAAAATATTTGCCAACTATACATCAGACAAAGGACTGATAACCAGAATATATAGGGAACTTAAAAAACTAAATTCTTCCAAAACTAATGAACCAATAAAGAAATGGGCAAGTGAACTAAACAGAACTTTCTCAAAAGAAGAAATTCAAATGTCCAGAAAGCACATGAAAAAATGCTCACCATCTCTAGCAATAAAGGAAATGCAAATTAAAACCACGCTAAGATTCCACCTCACCCCTGTTAGAATAGCCATCATCAGCAACACCACCAACAACAGGTGTTGGTGAGGATGCGGGGAAAAAGGAACCCTCTTACACTGTTGGTGGGAATGTAGACTAGTACAACCACTCTGGAAAAAAATTTGGAGGCTACTTAAAAAGCTAGACATCGATCTACCATTTGATCCAGCAATACCACTCTTGGGGATATACCCAAAAGACTGTTACTCCAGAGGCACCTGCACATCCATGTTTATTGCGGCACTATTCACAATAGCCAAGTTATGGAAACAGCCAAGATGCCCCACCACTGACAAATGGATTAAGAAAATGTGGTATCTATACACAATGGAATTCTATGCAGCCATGAAGAAGAACGAAATGTTATCATTTGCTGGTAAATGGATGGAATTGGAGAACATCATTCTGAGTGAGGTTAGCCTGGCCCAAAAGACCAAAAATCGTATGTTCTCCCTCATATGTGGACATTAGATCAAGGGCAAACACAACAATGGGATTGGATTATGAGCACATGATAAAAGCAAGAGCACACAAGGAAGGGGTGAGGATAGGTAAGACACCTAAAAAACTAGCTAGCATTTGTTGCCCTTAACGCAGAGAAACTAAAGCAGATACCTTAAAGCAACTGAGGCCAATAGGAAAAGGGGAACAGGTACTAGAGAAAAGGTTAGATCAAAAAGAATTAACCTAGAAGGTAACACACACGCACAGGAAATCAATGTGAGTCAATGCCCTGTATAGCTATCCTTATCTCAACCAGCAAAAACCCTTGTTCCTTCCTATTATTGCTTATACTCTCTCTACAACAAAATTAGAAATAAGGGCAAAATAGTTTCTGCTGGGTATTGGGGGGGGAGAGGGAGGGGGCGGAGTGGGTGGTAAGGGAGGGGGTGGGGGCAGGGGGGAGAAATGAACCAAGCCTTGTATGCACATATGAATAATAAAAGAAAAATGAAAAAAAAATTCTTCTGTTAATTGGGGAGACCAGATGAATAAGGACAGAACAAATACCAAGCAGCCTATGTTGAAAATATTATTTTACTAATATGTATGCTTTATTACACTCTAAATGTTAACATGAACTTTAAACTGGAAATCTGTGAAAGGACAAAAGGAATTTTTATACATTCTTTTGGGTTTTTTTAGGCAGCTTAATTCATGCAAAATGTAAGTCCTGAATAATCATATAAACCATAATAATCACATGACTCCAGGGCAGTTTTTCCGACCTTGGCACTGGTGACACTTTGAGTAGAGAGCTGTCTGTTGTGGGGGACTTGCCTGTGGTTTGCAGTGTGTTCAAGAACATCACTGATCTCACGTAGGGGACGCCAGTAGTAACTTCACTCCCAATTTTGAAAATGGACAATGTCATAGACATTGCCACATATTCCTGGTTGGGAATGTGGGGACAAAATTGCCCCTTGATTAAGAACTACTTCAACTTTGTTGAAGTTTCCAGTGATTTTTTTTTTAAACCAATCACAGCCATAACTGACAGAATCATTAAGGCCGTTATAGGATGAGCTCTCAGTCAGTGATCAAAGCTGCAATAAACTGCTTTACTTCTACCTCATGGCATCTCTCTGCATTCACTGCAAAGTAGCACAAAAGTGACCCCTAGTCTCTACCTACTTTTCTTTCGATAAATGTTCCCACTACTCTTGTTTTCAGTGCCAATTCATTTTAGTGATGTAACCCAAATGGTTTAGAGTTACAACAGATAATGGATAGTCTGCCTACCAAGTAAAGTTTATTTCTTCCTAGTGAATGTAAACTCAAAAGGAGAAATGTCGCTATAGATGCTTATATTGTGCTGAATTTAGTTTGACAGGTTAATTGTAACATCAGCAAAAGGTCTCTGGAAGGTAAAGGTGGGGGAGCAGGAAGTGGAGGCAGTGTCTGGGAAAGATGACTGCTAATGATAGCCAGAGGCCTGATTTCTCATTCTGTACCCAATTCTAAATGCATGTTGTGCTTGACGCACTTGTCATTTAGAAATTCAGACTAAACCAGATGCTGCTTGTGATATGGTGTGTGCAGTTCTATTTAGTTTATAAAAGGCCTCCTGGAGTCAGAATATCCAAAAAATGATTTCAAGGGAGGAGGGCTCTGATTGGATTCTTGTGTTGGATCAGGGGCTGAATATGGACTTTATATTGGAGTTGGTAACACTGGCACAGTTGTTTACTTAACAACAAAAGGAAAGAATAATATTCAAAAGGTAAGAGCATTTAAAATTTTTTATTAATGTTCTCCTATTACCAATTTGTAGAGTATTTCTAGGTTTAATTAACAAGGAAACTGATGTCTCTTGGTCTAGAAGTAGGTTGTGATGTTGGTTAAGGGTGATGTTAAGAATTGTAACTCAGAGTGCCTAGGGGAAAATACTTCTCACATTGCTTATTTTAAAATGACATGCGGAAAGGCATGCATCATTTGAGATTTGTGTTTTACATACTTAATTTTTTTCTTTTCTGTCCCTTCCCCTCCCCCCACCACAATTCTGGAGATTAAACAAAGGATTTCTCACATCTCAGACAAGTGGTCTACCACTGAGCCACATCCCCAGTGCCATGTTTGGCAGTTTTCTAGTGACACTAATAAAAGGTCTTATTTATGAGCCTTATTTTGCATATGTGGTCACTGCTCCCCAACTCGATGTCTATGAGAGATATTTCTATTCAATTCCAAGCATTGCAATTTTCTTTTCTGCTCTTGAAAAAAATTCAGATTGACCCATGTTGTTGCCTTGTAAACCAAAATCAACTGGCTGGTTTTGATTTAAACCCTGATCAAGGTAACAAGTTAGGAAATGTTACTCTAAGCCAGCACTATGCAGCAAAACTGTGCTTGTGCTGCCTGAAACAATGGCTCTGAAGTCATATGTAGCTGTTGGACTTTGAAAATTGTGACTAGCATGATGAAGGAATGGAATTTTAATTCAATTATTTTATTTTAATTTAAATGTAAATAGTCACTTGTAGTTACCAGCTACAAGTGTTATCCATATTGGATAGCACAGGTCTAGGCCTTCGCAACACATTTTTGAACCTGGGATTGTGGATAGTATGACCTTCTCAGCAGGTCATACTCAGAGTTACAGAGCAATTATCATAATATCTAAGCACTATCTACCTGAACAAAAAAAGTTGTATGTACTAACTGCTGCTTGTATTTACCAGCTATCCTAGTAAGTAAAGGTGATAAATGTTTGATCAATTTACAGAGGCCTAAAATCAAACACAGGCATGCTAGTATTAAAGGGAGAATGGGAGTCAATGCAGACAAATACTTTTAGATCTGTCCTCTTCCCTATTCTTTGAAAATTTATCTAAACAATGAAATAGCTCTATATGTGTTTTTTGTGTTTTTATGTGCAATGATATTTTTTCTCCTTATGTTTCCCTCTGTGCAATTTAGTGTAATTGTTAAGTTCAGGAGGCATCTTTTGGGGATTTAGAGGAATAGAATATTTGGGTAATGTAGCATCATTTGTATATGGCATGAAGCACCAAGGTCCCTTCCATGAATTGTTTGTGTTATAAATCATGTTGTTTCAAAGAATGCAAGGACATTGGTTATAACAGTAAATACTGGCAGCCATTCAATGTGGGCTATTTTGTGTGTAGTTGCTGTCCTGTTGGCATGATAGAACTAGGAAGTGACTTAAGAAGCTGGGCTTACGTTGAGGTTTATAAATACTTTGTACCAGTGATGATTGAATGAAGGCATTGCCAGACACCTGTTCACTGGTAGAATATACCCTATGACATATGAAATATCCATCCATCTTACTAGGTCAAAAGGCTCAGTGTGGTTGGAAACTGATAGTGATAATGGTTGCTATTTGGTTTGTATTTGTAATATATGTCTGAAAAGATGGAAAATGCTCATGCAATGAGACAACTAAACTTTGACATGTACATAGCATGTAAATAGATAGTCACAGTAGTACTTCTTGTCTGTTTTTTTTTTACTTTCTTCTTCCAATAAGATTGTACAATACTGAGAAGTTACCCCTGAATGTCACTGTCCATGGTAAAATGAAAATGAGAATACCTAAACCACAAGAGAGCTAAGAAACCACAAGTGAGATAAGAAATGTATAGATTCTAGCACAGTGTAGAGCCACAACTTCTTCCATAAGATTTATCTATTGTTACTGATGCTATTGTGAATACCTTAAAGGTTATATATTAAACAAAGTATAACATTCTAAATCCAAATACACAAAGTCCTAGACATGATTGCTGTTGATCAAAGAATATTTGGGTAGGGTGTTTCTGATTTTGTTTTGCTTTCTAAGGTTTTTGTCTTTTCCTGCAACCTAGGTATTCTTTTGCAATGCAAACAAATTTCCCTTAATTTTGTAAATTATGAGTTTCCTATACCAGGTGTTATAAAAGCTGCACATATCCTTACCTCTCAAAAATGGCTCTTTAAAACTTACCAGATGGTTTATTATGACAATAAATAGGAGTACCTTTTAAGATATTGTCTGATTATACAAAATCATGCCCTAATGACTTAAAAATACTTATGATAGTTTTCTTTTGTTACCTGCTCTGAATACTGGCATAAATGGCATACCAAACTAACTCTAATAGACTGAATGGCACTCACTTTACTAGCTGTAGAAAGAGAAAAGTTTTTTCCAACTTCTTAAATAGAAGGGCTAGTGTTATTAAAATATAGTTCCCTAACAAAGATTATATGGTGTATTTTTATATTTAAGTAATGTCCCAAATTGTCTGCTTTCAGTATTTATAACTTTAGGATTAACCAGATGCTATTTTAATAATTCACTGACTTCAAACCGTATTTTGGGGACATTTGGTTAATTTGGCCTATTTCATCTAGGAAGTTGGATTCTGATTGGGGGAATTATCTGGGAAAATAGTTCTCTTTTTGGATGGGAGGATGTATTTAAATTTAGAATGAAATCTATTTCCTATGGCCTCAGGGTGCCTGTGCATTAACGCAGAAATTGATATTAGGATAAAATCTTGAACAATTAGGGATAAGTATCTAAAACCCAATTAACCTTTAGCAGTTCTCCCCACAGCAGTAATGTGCTCTCATTTTTACTGCTATGGGATTAAATGGATTTTTTATCATTGTACTTTCAAAGACAAAAGTCAGACTCTGTAAGACCTATTTTAGACAGGGCATACAAGCAGTTCTTCAAGGACCAAGAATGTATACCCCTTTCTTCATTTATAGTTTTCATGATATGTTGTATTCTTCTTCCTGCTAGAGGGCTATGTTTCTGAGTGCCTGTTGGATCTTCCTTCAAGTTATTTTATGATAATGAAACAAACTTCTGAGCCTAGGCCTCAAGGCCCAGATCCCTGTACTAATCACCATGAACTCTGCATTACTGGTATGGTCAGTGTTTCTGAAGGTAAGACATTGCTAACAATATCCAAAGACATTTTTCATTTTTTTCAAAGACAGAAAAGAAAAATGTCACACCCATCTTGAAATTACCTTAATAGTAAAATAATTTTATCACATTAGTTTGACACATTAAATCTGTGTAGGTTGTTCTGTACTTTTGACAGATACTTCCCTTGTTTAAATTATTGCTGAATGATAATAGACCTTGGCAGAATTTCCTTGGTATTTCAACCTCCAAATAATAAATTTAAATGTCTCTAGACCTATCCTGAGAAGAAAAATGAAAGGTACCATATGTCACCCAATGATCTTGCTTTGTAAGCCTTACCTACTAGGCACAGTGCCTCCTGAAAAGGTGCAAATACACCAGAAGAAAATGTAGGCAAAAGTTAAAATGTTATGCTTTTATTTTCTATCACTTCATAATTGGCTTATTTGGGTTGAAACTATGTGTTTTTATGATAATAGTCCCTCTCCTAGCTTCATTTGTTTCAGAACATTGATATCAGTAAGCAGCTTTTCTCTAATTTTTTTTAAACCTTTTGCTAATTATCTTATTCATTAATCCATGAAATTTTGAAACACATTTGAATTAGGAAATTTCCCTTCTTCCTTCACCCTTGTTGTCTCTTGAACACAGTCTCAATTAGATGAGTTTCAGGATTAAAGGGAAGGGTTCTCAGTAGGGTCTTTTATTAAGAAATCCAAATGAGAAAATTCTTTGGCTTTCTTTGTTGCATGTCTTTGAACTGCTCTCATATAAGTGGACAAATGAGCCATCTACCTTCCTTGAGCTCTAATCTTTGTTGGGACTTATTTGTCAGTTACCTGTGTGCTCTTCTGACTTGCCCAGCAAACTGTGAGTTCTATGTTGAAAGATACTAAACTATAAAGGATGGGCGTTGTATATGGAGAGACAGAAAAATGAACAGGTGAACACACCATCCAAAGAAAGAACAAACCAGCCATATTTCTCACTGAAATTAACTAGCATTCTTCTCTGGAATTCATGCCTTTATACATGTTGTCCACTTCTCTGGAATTCATGCCTTTATACATGTTGTCCACTTCTCTGGGCTACCCTCTCATTAGGGGTATTAAAAATAGCTATGCTGTGTACTCTATTGTGCTAATAGACTTTGTTTCATTTTCAAAGTTCCTAAAAAATAACTTTATGAGCATTTTCCTCTGGAAAATTTAATATAGTTTAAAGGGTTTTAAAAAAATAACAACCGTGATTCACAGAAGAAATATGTCATTTCAACTAGGGAGAGACAGCTTTTTTGTGTCAATTTTCTCATACTATCTTGAGCTAAATTGTGAATTTGTTTTGCACTGAAATTTTTCTTTTATAACGTACTATAGTTATTATAGCAGAACACATTTTACAGCAAAATAAAAGTTTTCTTTTCTGAAGGCAGCTGTGTTTTTACACTTATTTTGATAATTTTGGGTGGCATATTCTGGACTTACTCAGAAAGTTAACACCTTATTAATGGCTTGTATCTTAATTTCTTACCTCAACCTGTGGTGTTCATATAACTAGCAGCTTAACATTTAAATTAAAATAATTAAAATAATTTTATTTAAATGGTAAGTCAGTGAAGAGCTCTCTATGTAAGTACTATGTGTCAGATGTGGACTGTCATAGTGGGAACATGACAGACATGCATATTATCCTAAGATCTTGATAGTTTAATGGGAAAGATGGACAGTCTTTACTAACTGCAAATTTTAAGTGCTACAAAGGAGACATGCAGATTACTAATGAAATAAAAGAACAGGGGTATTGTTTAGTTGCACATCTGTATCTCTAACCACCAACCAATCACATATCGCTGTGCAAATTTAGTTCAAATTTAAATTAAATGCAGTAACAGTTTAAAAATTTACTTCCTCAGTCATATAACCATATTTCAAGTGTTCAGTCATCATGTGTGGCTCATGATTATCATATAGGACAACGCAGAGCTAGAACATTTCCATCATTGCAGAATTCTGTTTGGTAGCATTGCAGCTGTGGGCTTGGGGAGGGTTTTTCTACAGAACAGATGTTTCAGCCTGAAAATAATATCTGAGCAGGAACTGACTCAATGAAAATTTGGGATACAAAGGAGAATAGTTAAAGCAGAGGAAAGCTCTAGAATATGAAAGTAAGTTGAATTAAACTAAGGTTATTTCATTCACAGAACTGTATTAGTACTACTTTGTACCTGCCTGTTTTAAGATGGTATAATGCTATCAATCCTATCAATATTTTTGTAACCATTTTTTTTTTTTTTGCTCCATGCTTGAATTCATTTTATATAATATCACGGCTTTCCTTACTAGGCTGTGTTGTAGGCAATGTAGAGTGAGTGTGCTATTTCTTTTTTTGTTTTCTTAGGATGTAAGAAATAACAAAGCTTTTGTCTTTCATATCCATAATAGGTTTTTATAATTCAAATGAATATTAAAAAATTTTTAATGCTGTCACTAAATTTAAAGTTTTTAGTTCAGTCTAGTTATGTAGAATAAGACTGAGTAAAACCTCACAGAATCTAATTAGCAGAGGAAGAAGTAAATTTTGAATCAGGCCAAGATCAAATATTGTTGAAGACATAGGGCTGCAAAGGTAAAGTAAGCTAGACTGTGTTGCCTAGCACACATTCTCAATAGGTCTTTTAAAATGATTGGGTAAGAACTGTGTATAATTAAACAACCAGTTGTTCTTTTATTAAGTTCCTAAAGGAATTGGGATTGATTGTGGTATTTGGTGGCTTAATTCTTTAGTTTTAAGCGTAGCTGGATCAAATCCTATTTTTGTTTTATATATAAAAATAATTCAGATTGTTGAGCTCATAAATTTCAATAGGAATTGAAATGATTAATTTTTCAAAAACTATGTATGATAATGCTACAGAGTAGTTTTACTACATACTATTATATTCACCTTCCTCTGCTTCCTGATCACCAGGATCAATTGCATAGACTCACACCTCCTAATTAGCCTTTCTGCTTCTAGTCTTGTTGCCTTTAATGTATCTTCCAAGGCTGCCAGCGTAATTTGCATTAGAAGTTTGAAATAGGGGACATAGGAATGGCAGTTTGGTTAGATAGAGGGTGTAAGCTGTGGCATTCTGCTTTCATTAGTTACTTGTTCTTTGGAGAGCTTTTTCTAGTGATTAATGGACATTTTGGGGATTGCTCTCCCCACTCACATCAAGAATTGATTGGTTCCTACACTAACAAGGGATATCTGTTAATACTCTCAACCTGATCTCATCCATTTGCTGATTTAAAAATCTTTGATGATTCCCCATTGCTTTTAACGTGAAGTTCTAAATTCTTAAGGTGGCCTTTGAGCTCCCAAGATGGTGGCTCTGCTTATTTTATGACTGCTCTTATAGCTTTCTGTCTTGCTCTCTTCCCTTTCATTAAATCTTACCTTCAATGCCACTTTTTCATATCATCCTTCTCTGACTCTATCCTCACCCATCCTTCCACCCACAGACTAGGCTAGTTCAAAATTGCAATCAGATTACTGTACCCCTAAATAAAAATTTAATATCTGCTAGATTAGGAGCTCTTGGAGGCAAGGGCGGGTCTAAACAGTTTATATATCAGTATCCATGTTACCCAACACATGTCTGGCATTTGAAAAGCATTTACTGAAAAGTTGTGGAATAAATACGTAAACTTAATATGATTTTGGAAATAGTTTGAAAATTTAATTTGGTAGATTTTAGGACAGAAACAAATTTTTCTCTATTTGATTATGAAAACCAACACCAGCACATTAAATTCTTCTCTATTGACTTAAATCTTTGTAGCCAACCTAAATTCTTTGATTTCTACTTTAAATGTACTGAATTCAATATCAAAAGAAACTTTAATTTCAGAAGAAGTGCACTGATCATATCAGTCTCCAAACACATTTTTTAGAGTCTATGGGAAAGTAAGAGCCACAGATAAGGAAAAATAAAAGACATCTGAAAGCAAATTGAGAACTGAAGATAAAAGAAGCAGCTTGTTAGAAAGAGGTTAATGCATATTGAAGTAGATGTCACTTATTTCATATACTTTTGCCATCAGGGAGTCAGGAGATTTGGGGTGTTTGGTTAGCCTGAATTTACCCTTGTGAGTCTTATTGTCTTGGACTAATAATTTAGAATCCCCAAGTGTGGGTATGTGTTAGACCAGATGGAGGAGGGAAAGGAGACAAGGAGACAAAAAATAAATGAAGATAGAGATAACCAAATGAACACATGATGTTAATTCTATCCTTTAACATCCTGAGCTCTGGCATGCCATAATCATAGATTAATCTACTAATGTCCCACAGTGTTGATAGCTATTACTGAGAGAAAAAGAAAAAAGGTAGTGGTGAAGGGATGATGGTCTATGCCCAGCAAGTATGGAAGGCTGGTTTGAATAAAGATTAATGGGTTTCTTTACTTTCTGACTTTTCAGAGAAAGAGGTATAACATTTAGCATTCCCAGACTCTTGGGCTAGGAGCCAGTATTGTCAGAACATCTGACATTGACATCTCTTCCAACATGTCTGTTCAGAGATCATCTAGGTAAAGCCAGAGGAAGCATTTAAGCCATTCCAAAGATAACTTCACAGTGCAGTGACTCACATAATAAGAAAAATTCATCTCTGCAACTCTTTTTATAAGCTTAGCATACCTTGTAGTATGAAAATGTAGGCGATATCACCAGCAAGGCCTTGCCTTGCCAATTTTTACATAGTCATGAAGATACTGTTAGGAAAAATAGAATTTTAATGAAGTAGGTATAGAAAGCTATATTAGCTGTTTAGTAAACATTTTAAGTTAAAATAAACCTGTTAAAAAGGAACCTAAATTCTCAACCAGACATTGTTCCCTTCTTCCACTAACTCCTCCAACTCTGCTGTTACTTTTGCAAATGGCCATAAAACCAGGTATCTGGGGATATTTTTATGTACTTGGGAAATAGTGCTACAATTTTTATTTTGTTTTTTAAATTGTAGAAATGAATGATAATAAATATTAAATAGTAGTAGTGCTTTTCATCCCAGTAAGATTGAAAATAAAAGAAGGACCTTGTAGCAATTGTTAAAGCTTCTTAGTTAAAGATTGCTACTGTGAATTTCTACTGTTGAAAAATTGCCACTGTGTACTTTGAACTTTGATTTAATCTCCATTTCCTTTGAGAATTCTCATTATGCTAAAAATGCATGTTTTTATCTGTTAGTTTTTTTGGCCCAGGTTCTCACTGTGTGGCACAGGTTGACCTTGAATTCACCATCCTCCTGCCTCTGACTCCTAAGTGCTGGAGTTATAGGTATGTGCCCATATTCCTGACTTTAATGTACATTTTATTATAAAATATGTATTCTTTTTTTTAACCTCACAAACTGATTTGAATATCATTTTACTTCAACTCCTGGAATTTTAGTTCTGGAAATAGTATTAAAGACAGTTTAGTCTTCTTTAAATAGGAAGCTGGTTGGGGAGAGGAAGGGAGTTAGTGTTAAGAACAAAGATAGAGCCAGGCCTTCTCCTGGAGTTGTTCTGTGCTTTTTCTTCTTCACCTCCAAGTTGCCTTATTTGTATAAGGACTCAATGACACTCACCTTCTAGAAGTATCCTTAAATTGAATGAGATTATGCTTATGGAACACTGAACCTGCTTCTTCACATATAGCAAACACTCAGTAAGTAGTGACTAAAATGTACATTATTGGCATCATGAGCCATTCAGATATTTATTCAGCACCTACTATGGACTTTGAACAAAGCATCTGGTATGGACTCCCAATACTATGCTCTTTGTATCCCTTAGTACTGAATCTTCTGCTAACTGGATGCACTGGGGCGCTTCACAAGAGCAGGGTGTCCATTACTTCTTTAGGAAATGAAAGAGTATGAGACTGGGAAGGGAGCCCGAGGGTGGAAAATGGAAGATGATTTGTTAAGTCTACATTTACAAAAGATAATCTGGGTAGAGCCAAGCCCTTATGTTTTGAGTGCAAATATTTTTAAATGACTATTCAAATATCAAAATTATTCACCAAAGGACCATTGCAAAATGGAAAAAAAATCCCTAAAACTCCTTGTCTCTGGATTTTTTAGACTATATTACTAAATATAACTGAATATAAAGAGAGAAAGACCACAAAGATTTGAAAATTAGAGCAGCCATATTTTAAAGAAAGAAAAAATTTCTATGAAAATTTTTATGAATAGCTGGTCATGAAAATAACCATATGCTTTTCCTTTATTTGCAAGAGCCAGTTGCCTTGCTCATGTTGGTGTCCTTACCTTCAGCTGCAGGCATTGGAGCACTCCATGCTTAAGAATTGTAGCCTGTAAGAGGCACAGTGTTTTCTTTGAGTTTTGATGGAAGGAATGCCTTTCTTTAACTCATCTACCACCCAGTTTACTGGAGGTTTCCTGTGGGTAAAGCATTGTGCTAGATCATGGGAGAATTGACTCTGTTATTTCCCCAAAAGGAATTTACAGTATATTAGAGGACAAGCTGATAATTTGAATTGTAGTATAGTAAAAGAAACATATCAGAACAAAATATAAGCCAGAAGATCCAGGCCATTTTAACTCAGTTCAGAGGAAGAGATGTTTGGTTTGAGTCCCAGTGGTTAGCAGGTATTTACTCTCAAGCACATAGCCTGACTTACAAAAGGATAAGGATCCCAAACTATGTGATGCATTCCAGCAACTTCCTATTTGGTGTAGCTAGAGTATACATTATCACACAGACATAGGACTTAAGGTAGTGGGAAGCAGCAGAAACAATCCAGACATTGTTTTTCTGGAGAATGTCTAGGGATAGTTGGTGGGTTTTAAACTAGGAAAAAATGTCATCAAATTGATATTTTATGAAGAATACTTTGGAACTGTATGTGGATAGATAGAAGGAAAGAGATCAGTTTGTAAGCTGCAGAAGTAGATTGAATGGTGAAAACAATTTGTGCTGGAACACAGATAGGAACAAGGGTACTGACTTCAGATGTTATTAAAGCAGGAAACTATTAGGGCTCCATGAATTAGATGAAAGGCTGAATAAGAGGAAAGCTATAAGCCCATGTCCAGGTGACTAGATGCCCAGTGTGGTGAGAATAAAGATTCAGAGGGAGGCACAGATTTCTGTGGGAAGAGAAGGAATTCTGATTTGGAAATACTAAGTTCAAGGTTGATATGTGGGTGATAGGAGGATATTTAAAGTCATGGGATGGATTGACCTTCAAATGTTGATTTGATATCTTTGGTGAATTGACATTAGTGAAAGCCCTGAGAGGAGGTAATTTTATTGGTGGAAAGGTATAAAGAGAAGGACACCCAATTAAATATTACCTGAACAATTATAGAGAGGAAGTCCTGATTTCTTTTCTTGACCTCAAGTTCTAACTGAATTGGACTTCAGAAAACATGAAGTCATTTTGAATTTTGGCCAAAAATGTTGTTAATTTAAGCATATATCCATAAAGTTAATATAGATGACATAAGTTTTTCTAATGGCTCTTCCTCTTACATATGTAAGAAAAAAGTAGAACTATATGCAGAGAATTAAGATTCTAAGTTCTGGGACATAAGTGGTGAACCATTTGTAATTTAAGCAGACCCTTGTTTATTATTATAATTCTGATATGATACAAGCATCTTTTTATATACCTTAGAAATTATTACCAACATGATCAATCCTGGGTTTTTCCTCTGTTGCTTACATGATGTTCTGTAAAATATTTTTTAACCTGTTTTCGAATTGGTCATCTTGACTCAATTTTCACTTGTGTATTGTCTTAAGGATTGTCAATTGAAATAAACATGTGTAGTGGATCTGCTTACTTTTTACCAATTTAAAAGCAATGTTAAATGTCAACTTCTGCCTTGATCATGACAAAGTAACTGGTACTGACCACCATACCAAGTGGTATGGACAGAATGTATAAGGCAATTGATTTTGGACTTTGGAAGATGGGCAGTGTTAAGTACAATCTTGAAAGGAGGGAAACCCAGGACTTCTTGATACCCATATAGATGACAGAAGACAGCAATGACCTCACTGAACTGAGGTATCTATCAGTGTTTCTGAGTAGCTGAAGTTTGAGGGTCAGGGTACCAAAGAGGAGAAAGCCGTACAGAGTGGCCCCAGAAGTGGTACTCTTGAGGATTCCCTGTATGTCATTGGCCAGTGGCTGGGCTGAATATCTATAAAGTTTGACTCTGGAAGGCCTAGTAGATAATAACTGAAGGTCATAGAGAGATGCAAGAGATATTGAAGTCTTGGCCTAGCCAGAATATAATAATCCTGCCCAACAACCTAGAAATCCAGTTGAGACCATCTAGAACAGGCACACCGTAAAAGAGTTACAGCCTAGCTTAAAATGATCAAGATAATAAGGCGATAATTTAATTGACTACCCAAACAATACTCAATATGCATAAGAGGAAAAAAGATAATTCAGACATCTTGTGACATGTCATGCATAATTATATATCTGAAGAAGAAATTCAATGAAGAAAATAGCCACTAGAAACAAATGCCATAGCTATTACTTTATTGAATTTTAAATTTTTATTAGTATATATTAATTGTACAAAGGGGTTTCATTGTGGTATTTTCATAAATACATATAACATACTTTGATCAAATTCACCCAATTACTCTTCTTAGCATAGCTATTATAGTAATGTTTAAGAATATAAAGAAGAAATATGGACATTGTGCATGGACAGATGAGGAATATTAGCTAAAACTGGTTATTATAACAACTCAAATGGAAATTTTAGAATTCAAAATTGCTTTGGTTGAAATAAAAAATAGACTGGGTAGAATCAATGATGAAATTACACTTTGCGTGATAAGAGGTCAGAGAATTTGGAACTGTTATCAATAGGGATTACTCAATATAGTGAAGAAAATAGACTGAAAAATGTGGATTATTTTTTAGTCAAAGGATAACAGACAAATATGAAAGATAAAGCTGCAAATCTTCTAGCAAAAAAAGTATGAAAGCATGTTTGAGAACTTTGGAAGTAGAGATTTCTTAAAGAGCACACATAAAGCACTAACTAACTATAAAAGAAAATAGGTGATAAAATTGACTTAATTAAAATTAAAACCTCCTTAAAAAAAAACCTCAGTTAAGAAAATAGAAAGGGACAGGTGCTGATGGCTCACACGTGTAATCCTAGCTACTTGAAGCTGAGATCAGGAGGATTGTAGTTCATGGTCACCCTGGGCAGATAGTTTGAGAGACCCCATCTCCAAAATAACCAGAACAACATAGCCTGGAGTTGTAACTCATGCAGTGGGACACCTGTTTTGCAAGTGTGAAGACTTGAGTTCAAGCACTAGTCCCACTGGGGAAAAAATAGAGTAGAAACGCAAGTTATAGTCTGGAAGAAAGCTCTAATATATATATATATATATATATATATATATATATATATATATATATATATATATATATATATATATATATATATGGCAAAGGACATGTATGGAGAGTAAAGTAACTCCTATTCTTCAGTACTTCAACAATGGAGAATCAAGCCACCCAATTAATATAAAAGTCAAAAGAATTCAACAGATATTGCCCTGAATAAAAAAATGAAAAAATATGTTTGTATATATATATAATCATGAAAGTACAAAATAGTGAAAAATACAACAGGAATGAGTACTTGTCGATATCCATTCAAAGAGCTAAAGTTATAAACTCTTTGGTAAGTGAGGGGTATTTTGGAAAACAGCTCCTAAATTCTTTTAAAATTGAAAGTTCACCATATAATCCAGCAGTTCCAGTATTTAAAAAGAAAAAAGAAAGTGTATATGCACAAAAGATCTTTGACATATATATTCAGAGCCACTTTTCTCTGGAAGACTTTGAAGTGGAATTAACCTACAAGTCCATCAAGAGGAGAATAGAAAAATTATTGGGGATTCCTTTGTGCAATGAAATACTGTTCACCAATTAAAAAGACTAACTACTGACATGTGCAAAAGCACAGATGACTACATGAGTAGCTGAAAGAAGTACTTACTCTGTTAGTACATCTATATTTATTTTAAGAATAAGAAAAACATAGTGATAGAAATCAGAACACCAGTTGCAATGGAAGTGGTGGGGCTTGACTGGAAGTGAGCCCTGGAGAGTGTTGCAAATGTTCTATATTTTGAGTCTTGATTTTGTGTGTGCATATATTTGTTAAATCTCATCCATTGTAGAATTTGTATATTTCATTCTATATAAAATTCAATATAGGAATTTCCTTTATCCAATAGGAAAAGAGGACCAGGAACTAGAGAAAAGGTTAGATCAAAAAGAATTAACCTAGAAGGTAACACACACACACAGGAAATCAATGTGAGTCAATGCCCTGTATAGCTATCCTTATCTCAACCAGCAAAAACCCTTGTTCCTTCCTATTATTGTTTATACTCTCTCTACAACAAAATTAGAAATAAGGGCAAAATAGTTTCTGCTGGGTATTGAGGGGGTGGGGGGGAGAGGGAGGGGGCAGAGTGGGGTGGTAAGGGAGGGGGTGGGGGCAGGGGGGAGAAATGACCCAAGCCTTGTATACACATATGAATAATAAAAGAAAAAAAGAAAAATAAATAAAATTCACTTCAGTTATTAAGAAAAGATTAGATATTTTAAAAATAATAGTGAAATAATGAATTCAAATTGTGATTTTTGCACAGTAAACAAAGACAAATTTGTTCATAAAAGTATCAAATGTTTGAAATATATCAGTCAAATTCTGGCTAAGAATATAATCTAGGAGGATTTACTTGTTTTCTGATTGGGCTTGAGTTTTCCCCACCTCTTATGAGTTTTTAGGAAAGAGTTTGCTTAGAAATTCTAGGGTATTTAGAAAGAGGCAAAAGTACCAAAACTTCCTCTCATTAACACTATATATTCCCTGGATAATTTGCTGAAATGGAATATTCCTTGAATTCTTTTTTTAGAAATAATCTGAAAGGACATTGAGGAACATTAGCTATTTGGTCCCAGGAAGTTGGCTCCTGATTGAGGAACAGACTCCAGAAAATTGAAGGCATTAGTCTGGGCGCTGAGTGTCCAGGCAGGAATATGACCTGACTTAATTGGAAAGAACTGATGATAAAACATTAGCAACACTGATCCTCTGAGAATGAAAAGGAAACAGCCAGTCCAGTATCTATTAGCATTTAGTATTGTTAGGGGAAGGTTGAGTTCATTTTACAGATTAGTTCTCTGGTGATGAGGATCAGTTATAATGAATTACCAAAATTTCTGTTTCTTCTCCCTTACTCTCCCTAGAGAATAAATTTATCAGGACAAAGAAGACTCTTAAGATGAACTTTCCATGTGCATATATTCAGTTGGCTTTGTATCTAAGATTAGCCTACACGAGTAGACAGCCGACTATAATGTGAAGAACATGGGATAAGGACTCACTCAGTTGCTTGTCAACTGTGTGACTTTCAGCCAGCGTCTTAGTCTTTCTGACCTTCTCTAGTAGTGTTGCTACAGAAAATGAGATATTGCATGTCAAGGGCTTAGCATATAGGATGTTAACTGAAGGTAGCCCCTTCCTTCTTTTTACCTCTATATGGGAAAGTGGTTTGTAGGGTTTCTCAATAAAGCATTTTCTGAAGTGAAAATAAATAATGGAATATAATAGGCATTCATTGGCAAATGTATACTTGCCATATTGTTGTAGCTAGATGTGTGTCTTATTTAGAATGTCTGTGTTTTGGTTATTATACAGAGGCAAAATGATTTGTAAATACTTAGTACCTTTCAAAGGTGCATTAACAGCTATGAATGTTGCATGCTGCATGGACTAAGCAGTTAATCAAGTATGTTTTATTCTTATGTATTTTCATGAGGAGGTTCCACAGTTAAATGGATTGAGAGCTAACTAAAGTTACTAAATATTCAGGGTCATATATTTTTTAAAATACTACACCAAGAGTTGCATGCTGAGCTATTTTAATAACAGATCTTAAGTGCCAAAAACAATGTTAAATCTTTAGAAGTCTACAAATAAGTGTTAGATATTTTGACCTAAGAGAGATGATCTCCTGAGTTCTAAGGACAAAGTGTGTGGGGGGTCCTAGGATAGTAATACATCCTTTTCAGGAAATAACTAGATGAGCTATGAAGTATGAGTAAAAAAGAAATATGTTATGACATAACAAAAAATACAGTTCCTTTAATGAGTATTTGGCTATTTATGTAAGTTTGAGTCAGTTACTATTTTAGTGTATTATATGTATGTGTGGTTTTAAGATGTTTTTAAAAAATGAATTGTGATGGAATTTAAAATTCTACAAGTAAATAATGAACTAATGAAAAAGCAACCTTCAGTTTCAAAGGTTTAACATGTCTTTTTCAGTAAATCAAGATATTAAAGAAAACATGTCACCTGCAAGCTTACCTTCTATGCTGCTTGTAACTTGGTTTCCCTCTATGCATTTTTAATAAAAAGACATTAAATGCATGTTCAATTTGGTTTTCCAGAAAGATCCCAATTTCAGAGCTTTTGGTAGTTATATTTTGGTTAGTATTGTAGCAGTCAGGGTCATCCAGAGAAATGGAACCACTAGGAGATTTATTTGAGGAACTGGCTCTCTGTTGTTTAATCATTATGGTAATTATTTAACTTCTGGTTTCTCTAAAAAGTCCTTTTTCCTTTATTTGAGATTTATGGGCATTTATTGAAGGTTCATTAGACCTTTTGTATACCTTCCCCTTGTTATTCCTTATTATAGTCTTACAGGGAAGACTTTGTGGATGAAGAAAATGAGTTTCAGTGAAGTTAATAAAACTGAATATATCATTGAATGGGTAAAGCACACAGTTTCATTTGCCTGTATAGCAGTATATTCATACAGAGTATGTGTCTTGCTGATTTATTTTCTTCCATGATTCATTTGTTGAACACCTAAACCACAGGCACTGTGCTAGGCAGTGGGATAACAGAGCTAACAAAGACCCTGTCCTCAGTCAGGATGAACACACAAGTCATACTTGGTAGTATCCTTCCTACTAGTGATGAAAAGTGTCACGAACAAGACTAATAAAATGTTTGTCCCTTAAAAAAATGCGAACAGAATAGCCTTTATATCTGACATATTTTTAGCTTCTAAGTGTTCAATCTTAGAAGCTCAGTCATGACACCCATCTCAGGAAATGTGCTTACAATTTGGTTAGTGGTTGCAAGGTGCTGCAGATCATGAGTGGACCCTTGTCACTTTAAAACTAGGACAGTGTTATGATTACTTTTCAGTGAGGTCTGGAATGGAATAGGCTTCTGGATTTGACTTTCCCATGAATGGATGCGCCTGATACAGTAATGCAGCTTTCCTCTGAAGAACATATTCCCATTTAGTGTCTATGGGATTCCAGAGAGGTTGTGAAAAGGGTGTTTATTTCAAATGGGTTAATTCTATGTTCACTGTCATTGAGGCTTGAAACCTCTCTCTCTAGGTAGTATAGGGTCAATATCTGTAACAGTATGTTGCTGGCCCAGTAGTCACACAAAGAAACATATCATTATTGCCCTTGTAGCTTCTGTGAAGAACCTGTCCTTTGTTTTTCTTTCTTGGTCAAAGTTATTCATGGTATCTCTGCCTCCTGGATAATTACTCAGTTACATATTTATTGCTGCAATGACTCCATTTCAATTCAACCACAGGATGAACTATTAAGTATAAAATATAGTGAGTTTTTTGTTGGCTTTTTTTTTTTTAAAGTACACTAGAATGGTAAGCGCCTCCTTCTCCATCTCTCCTGACAAATACCTCTCATCTCCTGAGATGCTGCTGGGGTGCAGCACAATCTCTGTGACATTGTATTCTATTTATCCTATAAAATTAGTGCCTGTATTTTTACCTCTTCTTTGAAGCATTGTATTATAATTTTCTATCTACTTTTTCCTACTATACCCTGAAGGCATGATTTATTCATTTTTGTGTCTCTAATATATAGCACAGTAGTTAATATTTTGTGGGTCTCCAGAAACTGTTATTGGGTGAATGAATGAATGAATAACTGAGTAGTAGGAAATAGGGAACCATTGTCAGGGTCCATTACACCATATTCTAGTTGGATAAGCCAAGCAGTGGGATGTATGACTGAATTGGGAGGAGAAAAACTAGGAATCAAGAGGGTCAGATGAAGGCTTCTGTAATAATGCAGACATAGATTTGGGTTGTGACTGATAAAACAGAGAAACACAGAAATGAGTAGGCATTTTGGAAGAAGGAGTATAATTTGACTGGGAATTCCTTTTGAAGGTGAAGTTGAGGTAACAATCAGTCAGACATTCCAAGCCTGTGTCAGTGGACACAAAGTGGCTCTACTGATGAGACAAATTGGTTGAAAGGGAACTTATGAAAAAATGTGAACATGGTTTTGGCCATGATGATTTTGAAGAATAGGCATCTATCTGCTTTTTAAGGGAAGAGACAAGTGAGCTTGCAGACCTAATACATACAGTGAATTTGCACACTTTCTAGATTATTTCTATTATTATTATTATATATTATGTTATTATTATAGATATTATTGCCTTCATTTTGTGGGGGCTCAAAGTGAATCTAAGGTTATATGTCTTCCCAAAGACCATAAAAAGAATTAAAACCCAGAATTCCAAGGATCAAACAACTTGGGTTTTTCTATTGTAGCACATCATTGTTTTTGACCAAGTTTGTCTTTTTCCCCACCTATATTTGAACTCTATTGAAGCCAGTGCTGTTGGTGCAGGCCTATGATCTCAGTACTTGGTATATGGAGGCACTCTGCCTTCTTTAACATTTTGCCCTTTATAGCATTCTTTCTATTATTCCTTTGGTCTCTTTAAACTGCATTTGTCTCTTACAGGCCCAGCAAATTCACTCCTTCTGAAGAAGTCCTACCATGATTGTTTCTTGCCCTGCTCCTATGCAATCTTAGACTTTTCCAATGCTTAGTATTTTGATTTCTTTACTTCATCAAGGTATAGTCATGAATATGAAGACTGCTGAGTAATATAATTTCTAAAAAGCCCAGTATCCAACTAGAATGGAATTGAAAGATACCAACTGTGGACTGCTTTCAAACTTGCACATTTGTATTTTTTGTCCAAAGCAGAGGACTGTCATTTCCTCAGAGCAAAAAAGTCTTGAATGTCCTAATGTTTCCATAATTGCCTTTCATCCCTGCTCTGTGCTAATTGCTCTAGAAGATCTCTGCTTCATCTTGCATTTCCCATTAATATTGGGTTTATTGGCCTCTGTTAGAAAATAAGCCTGATATGTAAAATTCTGTTACTTTTGAATCTGCTATGATGCTGGTGTACTTCAGGAGAAGGCCAGTGATTGGCTCTATGAAAATGAATCTGTTTGGAGGACTCTGAAATTGCATACCATGTCAAAAAGAAAATAAAACCCAGGTGTTCAACTCAGAAATGTCTGCTTCTGCCTCTTTGGTTAAAGACAAGTGACGTGTGTAGGTTGTTGTGGTGAGGGAGGCTGGGTTATCACAGAATTAGGTAAATATGTTTCAATATTCAAAGCAATAACATATTTGGAGAATTTACTTTTTTGCAGTTTTGTCATCCATGCCATGAAATCAAGGCAGTCTCTTCAGATCTGTGGAATTCCAAAGTCTTCCCCCTCATTATTGTCAACTGCTGCTTTTGGGAAAGGATTCTTGGCACTGTGATAAAAATCCAACTGATCTGGTCTGCACTTTTGGAATACCTGTGGTGTTCCCCAGTGCTGCCAAGGGAAGCCCTGATGAAATGCCACTCCTGATTTAATGATCTTGTCCTGTTGATTAGACAGTATACTACAAATATTCTACATGAAGTGGCCAATGTAATAGCCATGTAATTTGTTTTTTATGAAACAGACCGCAGTTCAAAGCTTTTTAAAATCTTAAAATTTATTTTGTTAATTTGAAAAATCTATGTAGTACAGGAAAGAATGTTTTCATGTCATATTAATCTTCCTAGTTTTGAGTGAGAGTTTATGCCAACCGATTGATACATATATATAAAACCTTGTTAACAAAACATTCTTTAATATGTTAGGACTCAATAAGAATGATCTTCCCTGGCATTTTCTTGTGGGAGGCCTGTTCTTTTGAAACAGTATAAAATTTTAAAATCACATAAGAATGCCTGCAAAGTATTTTGGACAGCAGAACTTACCATGTACCAAAAGATCAAAAAGGAAGAAAAATAATTTGAACCAGTACCTACGTATGGCTCTACTCTATAATTTTTCACTTTATTACTTTCAGACTGTCACTTGTTGGATTTTGACTGATTTCCTTAGTTATGTGGTATTGATCTGTTGCATGAAAAGGTCTACAAAAATAGCTAACATATTCTCTGCCAGATAGAGTTGGGTTAAAGACTTAATAAAAGTCTTTAATAAACAAGCTCTTATTCCAAGTTTCAGTAAGGGTGTTTATGTTTTCATTTTTATATAAAAAATAAATCTCTGACTTTTGCTTTCCTTTCCCATGAGAAGAAATGCAAGATTTTTGTCAGTCTCAAATCAAGTGTCTAGTACTCAGTTTTCTCTTGATAACTTCCTCCCACCTTATCAAAGCTTTTGAATGCCTTGTATTAAAGTAAATGTTTTGTTTCGTGATTTCATTAAGTTAGTGAATGGAATTGCATGAAAGTTATCTACATTAGTCTTGTGTTTCACTGTGGTTATAAGAAAAAAAGTGCAAAGAATTTACCTTTCATGATAAATTTATTTTTCATCTTCTACTTTGAAGAACAAATATAGGACTAGACTTAAACACTGTTCTATATTGTTGGTTTTGTTATTTTACTGTGGAGAAAACTTGAATTTGACCAAGTAAGAGCCAGAGTTGAAGTGGACCACATCCAACAATGGAAGATGTGTTTGGCATGACGATGGGCATCTGTTTTCATGATGTCTACCAAAGACTCTGCTCTCCTGCTGTTGCAGCTTCATTAAGGACTGAGAAACAAATCCCATATTTGGTAGAAAATATTCCACTTGAGCATACATGTGGTCTTAAATACACTGTCATAAATGCACCATAAGATTATTTCATAAAATGTTTAAATTTCTTGTAACTTTCAACTACTTTCTCTGATACAGAGCAAACTGTAGTGGTCTTACATGGCACAGTGCCAGTTATTATCTTACGAACGCTAATCTCATTGATGTAAGGCCTTTAAATTTGCCATTATGCTTCTTGAGTTTGGGTGTTGATTTGATAATAACCCAGTGATTAAACAAAGTCATCACAAAGATGACAAAGATAAGAAACACTTTTCACTAAATGGAAGTATTTTTGTAATTACCTATTCTCTAAAAAGGATTACAAGCAATAGACATAGGGGGTACACCTGTGAGCTTCTGAATTGGTGATTTTCACCATTGACATTTGTCATCTCTATTTGTCAAGACAGATTTTAAAAACATTTTTGTGATAAAAATTGGAAGAAAACCTTATTCCTATTTTTGAAGTAATTTGTTTGACTTGTAGACAGCTGCTACTGATTGTTTCTTTGCATGTCCATTGAGTTTGAAAATCTATTTCACTTTGGATTCAAATTTAGTTTTTTTTAATAGTAGTTTTTTATTTCATTTAGACACATGAAAAAGTGTGTGTAGACTTCTGAATTATTTTATCATTTAATGTCATTTTCTTGCTTTCCTTTTTTTTTAAAAAAATAAAGCCATCTGTTAGTAAACATGGAAAATTGATTGATATGAAACCCAAAAAGTTCAAAATGACAACTAAATAACAGATGACAGATTAGATAAGAACAAGTGATTAAGTTGGCCTATAAAAGGACAGCCATCTGCACAACTAAAACCATCTTCCTATTGATGACAGTAATAATTTTCTGAGTTCATGACAGCAAAGAATTTATAGAATAAAATGGAAAGCTTGTAAATTGAGAAGTGGAACTTGATTTTGGGTAATTAGAATAACCATTTTGCCCTAGTGTTTCATGACAACTGAATGGAGATTATACAAAATACTTTGAGAACAAAAACAGCCATTTTTGTGTAGGCATGTATGTTCCATCTGACACACAAAAGTGAGTAATTTACCATGAGTTTGTGTGATTCAATTATTAATAAATATAGAGAGTTTATTGTGGATATTTCTACCTGTCACACATGATGACTGATACCATTTTAATATGTATAATAATTTTGGCATGCTTTTATGTACATCTTAAAAATGTCTGCTTTTCTATTTTTTTTCTTTTATTATTCTTATGTGCATACAAGGCTTGGGTCATTTCACCCCCCTGCCCCCACCCCCTCCCTTACCACCCAGTCCACCCCCTCCCTCTCCCCCCAACCCCTTCAATACCCAGCAGAAACTATTTTGCCCTTATTTCTAATTTTGTTGTAGAGAGAGTATAAGCAATAATAGGAAGGAACAAGGGTTTTTGCTGGTTGAGGTAAGGATAGCTATACAGGGCATTGACTCACATTAATTTCCTGTACGTGGGTGTTACCTTCTAGGTTAATTCTTTTTGATCTAACCTTTTCTCTAGTTCTTGGTCCCCTTTTCCTATTGGCCTCAGTTGCTTTTAAGGTATCTGCTTTAGTTTCTCTGCGTTAATGGCAACAAATGCTAGCTAGTTTTTTAGGTGTCTTACCTATCCTCACCCCTCCCTTGTGTGCTCTCGCTTTTATCATGTGCTCATAGTCCAATCCCATTGTTGTGTTTGCCCTTGATCTCCCACATATGAGGGAGAACATACGATTTTTGGTCTTTTGGGCCAGGCTAACCTCACTCAGAATGATGTTCTCCAATTCCATCCATTTACCTGCGAATGATAACATTTCGTTCTTCTTCATGGCCGCATAGAATTCCATTGTGTATAGATACCACATTTTCTTAATCCATTCATCGGTGGTGGGGCATCTTGGCTGTTTCCATAACTTGGCTATTGTGAATAGTGCCGCAATAAACATGGGTGTGCAGGTGCCTCTGGAGTAGCCTGTGTCACAGTCTTTTGGGTATATCCCCAAGAGTGGTATTGCTGGATCAAATGGTAGATCGATGTCTAGCTTTTTAAGTAGCCTCCACAAAAAATGTCTGCTTTTCCACTTTATTGTCAGCATGTCACATGTCATTAAGAAATTTTTACTCGTGTTATAGTAGTCCATTGTATCATGTGTCTTTTTTAATGTTACCAATTCTTTATTATGGGAATTTATATTCTTCAGCCCATCATCATGATAGAAAAATCTTTGCACATAAATCTCTGGCCATTTCTGATTGTTTCCTTGGAGTTCTAGTAAGTAGAATAACTAGGATAAGTATATAAAATTTGTAAAAGTTTTTACTGCATAATATTAAGTTTTTCTCCAGAAAAAGTTATCAGCCCACCCTAACTGTATGAATGTCTACTTCTTGGCACACTTCTTAGTATAATTATAAAAAATATTTGGAATTTTAATAGTGAATATGTTGTCTCATCTTAATTTGATTTTCTTTGCCTAGTGCCTGTTTTTTCAGCCACTTGACTATTTTCCTTTGAATTGCCTGTTTGTTTTCTTTACTCGTCTCATATCTGGAGTTGATTTTATTATTACTAATTTGTAAATTCTTTTTCATATTAAAGCCCTTATGTTTGCAAAATGTCATATGTTTGCAAAACAAAAAAATTCATCTTTCTTTTTTATTTGATTAAAGCTATTATGCCAAGCAATATTTATGATGAATTTGTTTTTTAAATTGGATAAACAGAGGAGAGTAATTCAGACTTAGATTCGCCAGCAGGAGGAGATGTAGCAGACATCGCACTGATGTTCAGGTCATGTGTGCTGAGGAGAGGTGGAAAAACTCCCTTTAGGGGCTTTTTTTTTTTTTTCCCCATTATGGGGTTTTTCTTTTCTTTTTTTCTTTCTCTCTTTCTCTCTCTCTCTCTTTCCCTCCCCCTCCCCTTCCTTCCTCCCTCCTTCCCTCCCTCCTTTCCTTCCTTTCTTTTTGTTTTTGTTATTTTTCAGACAGGGTCTTTCAGTTTTATCCAGATAGGTGTGCACCACCACATCCAGCTTTGGTGTTGAAATGGGATCTTGGTAACTTTTTGCCTGGGCTGGCCTAGAACCTTGATCCTCCCAGTTCATGATGGGTTCAAAACCCCTACTGAACCACTATGCCCAGCCCTTGTTTTTACTTTTTTTTTTTTTTTTGAGACAGTGGCTTTTTATGTGACCCAGTCTGTCCTAGAACTTGAGATCCTTCTGCCTCAGCCTCTGAGTGATGGGATTATAGGTGTGTGCCAGCATGCCCAACTTGGTCACTTTTAATCTTAAATCTTTATATTTCACCCTCCTCTACTAGGTCAAGGATACTTGCATGCTTCATAATAATCATCTAAATGATTAAGCTATATTAATGACCAGTACTTAGCATCTGAAAAAAAGAGGACCAGCATGCTGGGTTATTTATGTTTAGGAGGTGGAGGAAGAAGTCAGTGAAAAGGAGAGGAAGGATTCAACTTCCTAGTAAATGGGTCTGATTTTTTCATCATCTTTTGGAGGACCAGGTAAAGTCTCTGTAGAAGGGGTCATAATGGAATTGTGATAATAAAGATAAGGTTATCTTGAAATTTCTTTGAGAAGAATGATTTCGGGTTTGTTTTATTAAACTACTGAAATATTAAGAACTGGCCTCTGTACAAGTCAAAGTAATTCATTTGAAAATTATGGCTGTGTGGTGAACCACCTGTAGTGTTTCATGGATTCTATCTTATGGGCTTGAGATGTGAGCACAGGGATGAAAGTCCTTTGCTGAGTTGCAAGGCCATTCTGATCAAAGGGAGCTAATTACATAGGGCATCCCTTATTTCTTAGCACCTAAACAAGGTAGGATGAGTAGGGAATCTCAGAAAAGAATGCTTTTAGAAAAAAGCATAGTTCTTTATGTTAAAAATGAGGTAGTAACATGCATCTTGCTTGAAGCAAGAAATAAAAGAATTTAACATCTGGATATATGGGTACCTGGGATATTTCTTCCAATTATAATGTGTTTGATTATACAGTTTTTAGTTTCCTATTGTTTTGTGTAAATCCTTTATCTGTGATGACCCCTGCCTCAGGCTCCTGGCTAGATTTAGTGCTTACAAACTCTTCGCGTATTTTTGCCTGCATTATCTAAGCTTATGTCTGCTCCATAGTTAAGGTGCCTTTTTTAGCTCTTATACAACTTCAGGTAACAGAATTCCTTTATTTCCTCTTCACATAGCATTTATTGAGACTTTCTGTGGGTGAGGCTCTGGACATAAAAACACAAGTGCCATGATCACTGATCTCAAATAGCAATTATTCCAGTGGATAAAACAATCTCCCAAGGAGGTGATTACAATGCAAGGCAGGAAGTGAAATGGTAGTTGTTGCACAGGTTGTTATTGAAGCAATGTGGACTGACAAATTAATCCAGACCTCTTACAGTTAAGGCTACCTAGTTAATTAAGTCTTTTTTCTTGTGGTACTAGGTTTTGAACTCAGGGCTTTGCACTCGCTAGACAGGTGCTCTATCATCTGAGCCACATCCCCAGCCCTTTTTTGCTTTTATTTTTTGGACAGTCACGTGCCTTTGCCTGGGCCAGAATGTACTACATCCCTTCTACCTATGCCTCCCACAGAGCTGGGATTGTAGACAAATACCACCAAACAAACCATGCTTATTTTTTAAGATGGGTTCTCACTAACATTTTGCCCAGGCTGGCCTCAAACCACAATTCTTCTCATCTCCAATTCCCAAGAAGCTGGGATTACAGTGTGGGCTGTCACACCTGGCCTCTGCCTAGTTAAATCTTTAGAGCACATGGGGGCTAGTCAGATCCAGAATGAGGAAGTAAAGAAATTACATATTTTTTGAAGAGGCTGATAAGTGATTTTGTTGTTAATAAAACAAGGTAAGAGTAGGGAATGACAAAGGTCAGTTTCCTTGCCAGTGTTCTAGATTTTCAAATGCCCCAGGGAAGACAGTGTTAATAGATTCCACAGGAACTTTCATCTGACTCTGCTTACCACATCTTGTTGTTCATAACTTATTATAGGTAATGCCAGTTAGCTCATCCATTACTTTTATCTGTCGTAACATTATATTTTCATGATGTAACTCTGAAGGATGACAGGTGATAATCCCCCATGGTCCCTATTTTCCTAACCATGTCCTATCCACCCCTGTTGTACATAATGAGACAAAATTCTGAGTCAAAGCAAATGAACCTTTCTCCTTTTCTGCATGTATAGCTAGGTGGACCTCTCTTCTCACAATATGCAGCAACCATAGAAGTCCAAATATTATTCCCCTAGAAGGTAATGAACTTGTGTCAGTGTCATTCATTGCACTGCTTTCTTCATTTAGAAAGTCTTGTTATGAAAAATAAATGTCAGCAGAACTAAATAATGTACTCAGTGATGTAGTTGATTTACATTATAGTAGTTTCCTGTTGCTGTGTAACAAATTATTCCAAATTTAGTGGTATAAAACTAGGCACATTTATTATGTCACAGTTTATGTGGGTCAAAAGTTTATATGTAGATTAGGTGGGTTTTCTGTTTCTGGGTCTTACCAGGCTCCAACGCAGGTTTCGGTTGGGGCTGTAGTGCCAGCAGCAGCTTCACTGGGATAAAATCTAATTCCAAGCTCTCTCTACACAATTTCTTTCCTTGTGGCTGTAGGATTCATGACAGCTTGCTTCTGCAAAGCCAGTAGTAGAGAGAGGTGAGTTTGCTAGTAGGATGGAGTTTTACATAAAATTACCACAGGAGTAACAGTCTATCATCTTTGCATGTTCTCTTGTTTAGAAGCAAGTCCAAGTTCCTATTCCCACACAAGAGGAGGGACTCATGTACAAGGTCAGGAGTGCTGTGAGGCAAAATCATAGCGGGTGCATGTCCATCACACTTCTTGTCTTTTCTTAGGCCAAGAAAAAATAGGTTGCTGAGTTGCAAATATTCCTTGGCTCTGTTCTAAGTAGCTCTGTGGGTGGAATACAGAGACAAAGGAGGAAGAAGAGTGGGGGCGGGGGGCACATCTTACTTCCTGTTAGCTCCAAAGATGACCTTTTGGAGAGCACAAATGCTTAAGCATCTGCTTTATTTATTCAATTCAGTGGTTTTCAAAATTGTGACATCAATTAAAATTCTGATGATAATATATAAAATTCTCTATTTTTGGTTATATTTGAATTAAATATAAAATCCAGTGTATTGGGGCCTATCTTCCTTCATGGGCTTAAGTGGGAGAGACCTATTTTTTAACTGGGCACCTGCTTTCTAGTTCACTGCCTGCTCCATGGCTCAAAAGCCAAGTCCACAAATAGAGTGAAATCAGGCCTGCTTTGCTCACGTCTTATAACTGCCCTGCCTTCATGAGGCACTGGAGTGGAGCATCCCCAGGACCTTCAGTTACCCAATCCCATCTGGTGTTGTTATTTTGATTGTGGTATGGGATATGTTCTGTGATAATCTATAAATTTTATTTTTATGGAACGTAGTGATTACTTACAGCATTCTTGGTGAGTGACTCCTATACCAACTCCTGTTCTCTCCTGTCATCTTGTCAGAATGATGGCTTCCGTTGCTTTAGTTTTACCTCTTCCCCCCCATTGCTTTAGTTTTACCTCTTTCATCCAGATAGATAAGAGAATTGGGAATTGTATGTACTTGAGAAAACAGATGTCAACATAACCAGGGTCTTACCCTCTAGGGAGTTGATGATCTAGATGGGAATAAGTGACATTAGATATAAACATGGCAATAGAATGTGGTCTGTAATACATTTTCTTCTGCATTTAGCATCTTGATTGGCCTTCCAGCATATATATATATATTTGCTGTTCCATCTTTGGAAGACATTGTGTAGAACATGATAAAATTTGAAAGGAAATATCGGTCTTTGAGTTGTGTTTTGCTTTGTCTCAAGAAGCTGTATTTTCTGAAATCTTTGGTTTATTAACAGTTTATCTTGGGAGCCACTTGTGTTTTTAGAGTTTACTACCCTCCAAAAAGTTAGAGCTATGATGAGTCTCTTCAATCATGATTGCTTATCAGTTTTATGTTTTAAAAACAGATATTAAACCCCTTCACTGTGGACATTGGTCAACTTTTTATGTATGAGGCACACTGGCAAGAATTCCAGAACTCATTTGGAAATCTCAATTTGTTATATTTGTCCAAATGGTAAGCATTAAGATATGACAGGTTTAATTTCTTTTCTATTAATGATGTAGTATTTATTCATCTGCCCATACTACAAAATTTGCAAACAACTTGAGATCATGGAGCTGTCTCAGTACTTAGGACAGAGGTTGACAATTACCAATTTGTGGGCTAAATCCAGCAGTTTAGGGTGTTTTATTGAATTAGCTGAGAACATTAAAAAATCGGCACTGTGTTTACAAGTCTTAATTTGTCTTTTCTATTTAAAAATAGGAAATAAATAAAGCTTTATTATTTTAATTAAACATAGCACTAGCTTGACATTATGTGCCCTGCTCCTTTACTTGGAGAGTAAATCTTACTACAAAGTACAGAGTTATAAGTAAATAGGTTGGATGTTGACTAGTGCCACACTACAGTATATGTTTATTCCTCATGCATCTGCAGTCAGTTAGGGTCATGTGGGCAACTGTGCTAAAGTTAGCTAAATTCACTCACATGTCTGGAGTGGCTGGCTGGATATTGTTCTTGGTTGGAATGACCTTAGCTCTGCTCTCAATATTTTTTATCTTCTGGCAGACTGGCCCAGGCATGTTGTTATCTGATGACAGAGAAAGTAGAGCACAGAGATACACAGGTGCTTTTCAAACCTCTTCTTCTGGAGTGCATACTCTAGAACCCCAATGGCCAAATCAAATCCCACGGCTGAGCCAAGCAGCCAAGAGTAAAAGAGAATGCATAGTTGAGAGGACACTGAAAAATTCCATGGGGTCATTTTTGCTTTTTCTAGTTTAGGTGTGCATAGCCAATTTTAAAGTCCCGGGTATACTTACACGTGTGCATGCACATGTGTCTGACTTTGTATTCTTAAAATTAGAAAACTAAGCCCTTTCAAAGAATTAGAGTTGATAATTACCAGTCCCTTTTTCTTTAGTAGTTTTCAGTTCTACTTGTTAATTTTCTTTG
This sequence comes from Castor canadensis, assembly GCF_047511655.1. NCBI lineage: Eukaryota > Metazoa > Chordata > Mammalia > Rodentia > Castoridae > Castor > Castor canadensis. Next base: position 118,685,896 of record NC_133395.1, on the reverse strand, counting down.
TGAAAAATAAATCCATAAAGTCCCTATGTAATCTTTGGTTTTTATGTAGTCTCTATGACCTTGATAAAAAGAAATTCACCCTGTTATTTGTGCAAAGCTTTTAACATTATTGTAAATACGCTGTATAATAACATTTATTGTTTTACTTAAAGGTAGAAATGCTAGGTCAAAAAATTATGAAGCAATAATAATTGACAGTATAACCTAAGAGCTCCCCTTGTTTAAGTAATTGCTTTTTTCAATTCATTCATTCTTCCATTCACTGGTTGAACAAGCATTTGTCAACATTTAGATTAGTTACTGAATGAGGGCTTTGTAGAACTTGGTATTTTGAATGCATGACTATAAATAGACATGGGTTTTTGGTTGGTTGCTGGTGTATATTCTGCCCTTGCAAGATTATTCATTTTGCTAATTTACTGTGATGTTTCTTCTTTAATTGAAAGAGAGGTAGATTTGAGTAAATAACACAAAGTTATATTAAAAAATACAGTGGTGATCTGAAAACAAAATTGAACGTTCTAAATCTGGTTTCAAACAGAAAATTATCTTGGGGCTTTAGAATGAATTTTTCCTTCTTAAGACCCATTTTCCTGTACCTACAGCCGTTTGTATCTACAATAACTATTGACGTGAGAGTGTTACAGTTTTGTTTTGGTAAATTGCATGAGTAATTGTCCCCCCAGCACTTGCTAAGTTGATGCTTCCTTTTTTAATGGCTGTAATATATTTGTAAACATGTTTCTTAACTTACTAGAAAACATGTTGGTTCCATCTCATTTATTTGCAGACAACTTACTGTCTATTGAATCTTCAGCTTCTTTTCTTCTAATGACTCCTTTGAAATATTATTTTAATGAACCCATGAAACACATCATTGTATTCTTTATATTGTGGTTGGATTGCTAATGAGACTCATCCATTAAGTAAATGGCTTTGTAGGCAATGCAAATGTAATAAATAAAGTTCGTCTGTTCTTCTTTACTACTTTCCGGCTGATGGGCATACCACAAACTGAGAAGGTAATGTTTCATGACCAAAACAGTTCAATTGGTAGGGAGATTGGGAATCTTTGCATTTAAAAAAAGAGTGAAGTATATCATAAAAACATATTTGCAACTCAATCTATTTTTTTAAATCAAATCATAAGATAATGTATTTCCACTTCAGGCATCCTATTTCAAGATAGAATGCCTTATAGGAGGAAATTAGTATCCATTTGATGCATTGGAACAGAAACACTTTTCTGTAAGTAAAGGAAAAACAGGAAAAAAATACCATTTAAAAATATTTCTAAGAAAACAACATTCATAGAGTAGATGACATCAAAAATCTAAAATTGTATACTCATTATGGGCTTTAATGGTCTACCTTATCATAGGGAAATGCAGGTGTCAAAATTATCTAGCACATCTTGCTACTGTGGAATTTAGTTTCCACTGCCAATTCCACCTTGTTCTTCCAAGTGTCTTCATTGTTTGCAGCAAAGTGTGTGAGGCATTTTGCCTTTCAGTGTCCAGTTGACCAGAGTTATTATGATTGCCATTATCATTGTTATTTTCACATTTATAATCAGATGGTTTTATTGGTGTATGGCTTTAGATCAGTGAAAACAAGATACCCTTACTGTGTAATTACAGTCGGTGTAGCCTGGATGAACTTGTAGAATTTCTGGGTCCGCACAGTGGTAGAAGCACTGACCTCTAAGAATAAAATACTCGGGGATGGATATTTTCAGAGTTGCTCTCTAAGGAGTCACTATGGATTTGGGCACAAAGATAAACTTTGGCAGGGAAAAGGCTCTACTTCCCTAGTCTATTGCTTTAAATCCATTGCCCTTGGGATTGATTTGATAGAAAGGAAAAAATAGAAGGAAAAGGAAATAAGATCAAGCTTAGTACAGCAACAAAACTGAAAAGTAGTGCTTAGTTTTGTAAGTAATTGTTCTACCAAGAATTAGTGGTATCCTTTAGGTAAAACAGGTTACCATTAAAATAAAAAATAATAGACTGCATTAATATGTATATATGTATTATCTGTGAAATCAAGCACTTTCGTTTTTTACTAGTATATATTGTGCAAAGGGGTTTCACTGCGGTATTTCACACATCTGTGTGTTGTACCTTGATGAGATTAACCTCCTGTGTTGCTTTCTCTTTCCCCCATGCTCCCTAGTGTTCAACAGCCTTCAGTGAGTTTCCATGCTATTCCATACATGGTCACAGTATATATTGCAACACTTCCCACCCCTCATCCATTCTCTCTCCCTCTCGTTTGTCCCCCTTATCCCTCCCATACCGCCTTACAATTGCAATTATGTTACATGTATGTGTGAGTCGTCTATCTATCTATCTATCCATCCCATCTACCTACCTTTTAGGTCTAGATTCTGCATATGAGAGAAAATATGGGGCCTTTGTCTTGCTGACATATCATAGTTTTCAAAAAGGCCTATTCCTTTCTTAAAGTACATAAAGTAATGGTAGGTCTTACATTGATATCATTTAGAATTCTGTAAACTACCATAGTTTGGGATTTTGTTACTTTGTTCCTAGTAAAGGGTCTATAATAAAAGATGAAAGAAGGTGATTCTGTCTTGCAACAATGGTTCACTTTCGTGACAAAAGGAATAATGACCTGTTAGTCTCAAGGGTGATTTTGTCCTTGATTCTAAAATTGGTTGTCTGCTTTGCTTGCATTCTTGAAATTGTATGATTCATTTCTTCTTCTGTGAGCTTGAAAACAAGAGAGAGAATCCACATGCCCATGCCACCATGGACACTTGGGTCTTTTTCTAGATGAAGAAGACTGTTATTATAGATAGGTAACAATAGCCAAAACTGTTAAAGAAGGATATGTTGGCTATGGGATCAATGACAATCATCTCTGGGCCAGGTAGAGCCAATAGCTGCTATCCCATTTCTAATTGCTTAGTTAGGGCTGACTGGTGCTCTACATTGGGACTCATTGAGAGGCCATGCCCATCTTCAGTAGGAAAGAGTCTTCTAATCCACAGAGTACCTGTTTTGGACACAGATGGGATATGCCAGGTGCATACACATATTATCTCTGTCATATACACTTCCTAGTTTGTATTGCCTCAATGAGACAAATGATTTAAAATTTGTAAACTATTGGGGAACAGGCTTCAAATATTCTTGAACTTATATAAAGCACAGTATTTTCATAAAACTTACCCTAAAGCAATTTATTTAATTTATGCAAAGGAAAGTTTGCAAGTGATATTGTCTTAAGTAGTATCTAGAATTTGCTATAAAATAGTTTTTGCAGATGGTGGTGGAGGTATAAATGATTCATGACACCATTCTCTGTTTATTTGAAGTTTTTATGATTAAAAAAGAAAAAAATTAAAATGAAGGCTTTTTGATATTTTTGGTTAAGAAAATTCTTTGAACTGAGTGATTGACTGATTTGATTATTATTTCAAAAAGGGTTAGATGGTAGTTTTAATGTGCTTATTTTTTAATTAGGAAAAGAAAATCTGGGAAGATATTTATGAATCTAGCATAACTTCTATTAACTTCGCTGACAAGCCACAAAAGTCAACATGTTTTCTTCTAACAGGGTTGGAGAAATCTCTGAAATGAAGCTTTTTGCTATTTCTGTAGTTTCTACTCGCTTTTCCTCCTCCAGTGTTTGCCTTTACACCCGCAAGAAACAGCATAACCTGAAATAATTTCTAGGATGCAGACACATTGCCAAAGATATGGACTTGTGGAATTTGTTCTCTGCAGCATTGCCATGGGTAGTTTTTCTCAATCTGTTTCCTACACGGGGGAAGAATCTATAGTTGAAATCAGGAGAAATAGATGCAAAGTGCAAGTATTCTTATGCATTAGTTGCTTTATGTTTGCTTTCCTGGACAGCTATTATATTATCTTTGTTGAACACATCTTAGTCTGCTCACTAAGCTTTTGCAAGATCACACACACACACACACATTGAAAACATTAAAAATGTAAATACAGGATAACAAGTGGAGAAGTGTTAGCTGTTCCCAATAAAATGCTTCTCATAAGCAAAGAGAGCAAACACACTTCACCAAGGATCTTTTCGAAATGATGATTAATTACTTTTTAAAGGAATTATTCTAGAGATATGCTAAGCTACTCAGCAGTAATTTAAAGTTGGCAACCTGTTAACAGTTCCCCGTCTGCTCCATAGAAGTCAGCCAGCTTCTGTTGGATAACTGTAGTTGTGGAGTTTGAAAGCAAAGTGCAAAATGCCATCCTTAAAATTGGAGCTGTCACATTAAATCATGTCACATTTGATGACAGGTCACAAGAGAAAGTGATACATGATTTTATAAACATGAGCCACCAAAAGCATTCTCAATGGAATTCTAGTTGTCCACAATTGTTAGAAGTTACTTTCTGTCAAAAATTAAGAGTTCAGGGCTTTCAAGAGGAGAGTCAAAACAAAAAAGGCAAGCTTATGGACACTTCGGTCCATAATGAGTTAGAATGTGGGTGGGGGAAGAGAGATATGCTACCATATTGATACCAGTCTCAATAATTTTAAGCTGCAGCTTAGACTCACATAAAGAAAGAAACATCATTAGGCTATGAGGGTATTGTGACACAATTGTTGAGAAACTTAAGGTGATATTAGTAACAGACCTGGGAAAGTTTTGCCCTGTGTTTTCCCAACATACTTGTGTACACCTTGTAATTGTCTGCTGCCTCCTTTTAATTCCACTTCAGAGACTGCTACGGAACATGACTATTTTAAGAAGCTTTATGATTAGATGAGGTCATTGCCATACCCCTCTGCCCCATCCTCAGCCCCCATTTGCAACCAAGTTTCATAATTTCATTATTTCCACTTGGAAATATTGCTGTTGGTCCACTGGGCACCCTAAAACTGAAAAATTTATGCTGCATCATTCTGTAGTTTTTCTAGTATATTGAGTTGCATTTTGAAAAATTGTATAGCAAGTATAACTCATTACACAAACTGAGATATGCAAATTATAACTATTTGCTGGAATTTAATGTCTCATTTCAAAAACCCATTCCATTAGGTTGATAGAAGGAAATGTTAGCTATTTTAAAGAATTTCACTTCCTTTTTCTCTGGGTTACATCTGTGTTCTGGGTATGGGGCAGTGTTCCATCTGATCCCCAATATCATTGTCCACTCTGGCATCCAAGAAGACTCTCACTGTCTCATGTGGCCCTCTTTGTACAGTCAATGGCAGTTATTATGGACCCCCATAATATGCTGCCATATGCTGCCTGCATAGCATCCAGGGCAGGAGGTTTCTGCTCTGTCTACATCACTTATGGGGGCACAAGGCTCTGGCTGTTGTTTTCATGGCACATATTGACTCTGAGAACTTAGGGTGATAGTTTGAAATGCATATACTCCTGAGAGGAAAGGTCAAAAGAAGAGCTCTATCTTTCTCCTAGATATTCTCTGGTGGAAGGAAGGGACAGGTCTCTCTTCAACTCTTGGATCTCAACCATCTTCCAGGCTTGGCCAGAGGGGCATCTTCACTATCATGGACTCCCCTCTGTTCTTCTCTCTGCTTCCAAGCCGAGTTGTCTGAATGGATGGTGTGGTTGGGGTATGGGAAAGCCATGTTCTTAATTATATTGTTTAATTGAGTATTTTGAAGGGGAGTGTACCTCAAGTTCTTTGCTCAAATCCTAGGTATTAAGAGAAAGCTGGTTTTTCATGGCTTCTCTTTTCACATTCCTCCATAGAGGCAGTGAGCACAGAGTGGTCCAGATGCCTGAATGAGGAGTAGGACAAATAGGAGAGAAAAGATCTGTGGGGATAGCCCTCACTTGTTATTGGTAAACACACCTTCATTGACTCTCAGGTTTTTCCCTGGAGGATACTAGTGTTTTTCATGAGAAGACAGGAATGCAGAGTTCAACATGTTTAGAAGGTACTGTAGCATTATGGGTTTGAATTTAGGCTCAGATGTTTTGGGAGCTATGTGCAAGTAATGTAACATTTCTGTACAAAATTATCTGTGTGTAAAGGGTGATGACAAAGTCCTTGAGTTGGACAAGGGATCTTCTATAATAAAACTTGCTTTAAAGGCCAGCATGTGGGAGAATACTCCCAGTTTTTCCTCCAGTCCTTCAAACTGCTTGAGTTCTAAACCACTCTCTCTATCATTATCAACTTTCAGTGCCTCCACATGGTATATAACTTCTTTGAGTTAAATTTTTGACTCCTTTTTCTAAACCCACAATTTTGCCAGTCTCAAAGTACTTTTCTTACTGTGTTCTGTATTGATGTTAAGTCATCAAGTTTTATTTAAGGGAGGATGGCAAGTCATGGTTTTATAAAATTATGTAAGTCATCTTACTGTTGATCAAAAGACAATGATACTCAACCTGTTAGAAAAAAAAAATCCAAAGGTGGGCCCTTACTTATGATGGCTTGACTTAAAGTATTTCAACTTTATGATGCTGCAAAACTATACTTATTCAGTAGAGACTGTATTTCCCATTTTGAATTCTGGTGTTTTCCCAGATAAGGGATATGCAATCTGAATGTATACTCTCTTGTGATTGTCACCCACACAATCACAACCCATGTTCTGCAGTAGATTGTGTTGCTTAAGTAAACTATGATGCTTGGTAGCTTAGGTGTATTCACATTTTCATTTGTGTTGTGTTCAGCTACAGTGGGTTTATTCAGGACACTATCTCATCATAAATTGGGGCTCTGCCTTTAGGAGAGGTTAAAATGGTAAATTTTATGTTATATATATTTGACCACAATAAAAAATTATTTTAAAAAGATCAGCTGGGTAGTGTAGCTTACCATGCACAAGGCCCTGGGTTCAATCCACAGCACTCTCCCCCACCAAAAATAAATAAATAAATAAATAAATAAATCAGCATTCAGTGTCCAAAAGCAAAATGTTCAAAAACCCAAGGTAAGAATCTCAGGATGATATTATGTATGCCAGATGAAGAGACCAGACAGTCTTTTTGGTGCCTTTCAAATCATGTTAAGAGATCAGCTATCTGCTATGCTATGCAAAGAGCTATCTCTGCTCTTTCAACTTTGCCCACGCACTTACTCAGTAATTCCGAACACTCGTGTTGCATGCAGGGTACTGACCCAGAAGTTGGAAGCATTTCACAGCAGTCTTACACACAGCTTTGGCTACCTTTCACTAAAATACCCAAGAAGACACAGAAAGAAAGAGAAAAACAAATCTCACTCTAGCCCATCATAATCAAGATGCAAGTCAACCTAATTCTAAAATTTGGGGAAGATGGATGCCAATTATAAAAGAGACTGAATAGAAGCACATTTCTCAGAGGTAAGCACTTACATTTCCTGACATGATTCTCTGGAAAAGATATCCGGATAGAAAATGTGGGAAAGCAGTAACTTGTATGTTGTTTTCATCATATGGTTCTTAACCCAGAATTTAGAGTGTAGTAAAGATTTTTATCAGTAACTATAATTTGTGATAGGTATTTCTCCCACTCAGTTTTCCCTAGATTACAGCCTTTGTCTCCACACGGACATGCTTCTTCAGGTTTCTTCAGGGTTCCTATATCGAAGGGCTTAAAATATAGTGCTGTATTTGAACAGACTTTAATTACTTCACTTTAAAACTCAACACTTAATCCTTTAAAAGGAAATAAGAATAAATTTAACCTATTATTAGAAAAAAGAAAAAGTCTAAATGTAACTTTACCTTACAAACTAAAGTGCTATATGGGCACAGACAGCTCAAAACAATATAACTCCATGATAGAATAAGAAAAAATAAACACTCTCAATAATTAGTTGTCTGTAGTCTTCATCATGCATATTTTGACATTTTGCTTAAAATATTTGCAAGTGATTTCCTTTGTGTCCATTTCATCTTTCTAAAAAGATAATCCTCTGCTTGAAGCTCAGGTTTTTCTTTTATTTGTATCTCTTTTGAGCAACTAATAGTCTTTTGCCTATGAAGGACCTAGATGGGAGGAGAGCTTCCGTGGATTGCTAATGTCTGCCAAGGGCCTGCAGGTTGAAGGCAATGTGCTATTTATCTTCTAATTCTAGTGGTAGCAACTTATACCTGCTTTATTGATTCTGAAATGAACCATCACGAAGGAAAGCCCACTTGTTTTTCTTCTCCCTTTATATTCATATAAATATGCAAATGGCAGGTGCCTCTATGCATTTGGAATTTATTTTGTAGAGTTTTTAGTAATGACTTAAAATTACTTCAGACTATATTAGATTAAATATAGCAATTCTGTAACTTTCTGTAATAAGAGCTCTATTGCCTTAATTGCTAACGTAGGAACAACTGAGCTCAGAGAACAAAACCTAAAAAAGACTAAACACACCTCCCCCCGCAAAGGTTTTGGGACAGAAGAACCTGTGCCAGAGCATAAATTGACATGTTTGCATTTAAAATCAAACCAGAGGTGTCAAAACCCATCTGTTTAGTCAGGCTTGTAGTGAGTGATTGGCAATTTTGGGATCTCCACTTTGAGAAAAGGGAAGAATCCTAAACTTACTTTTTTGCTTTTTAAAGTCTGCAGTAGTTCAGGGGACATTAAGGCTGAACATGAATAGGAGTACAGTAAGAACATGGCTCCCTGTGTTGTCTGTGGATGATTTACACATGGCGCCTGGGAACAAAAGAGCTCCCGTCAGTTTCTGCATGCACATCTGTTTGGAAGCACAGCATAGTTAATTTCAGTCATTCGTGTTTTGATTCACAGCTGTGAAGTAGGGATTCCACTTTTGTCATGTTGGCTGCAAATATTTCCTTCTAGCAGATGGGATTCTTCTTTCTGGGGAAGGAAGTAAAATTCAAGAATAAATGAGAATAAGGAATTTGGGTAAACTGATCACTCAAGTCCCCCTAATACGTACTTAGGATGTGGAGAACTGATTGTCAACAGAAAGGCTGTGTGTTTGGAGCAAGTGTGAGTACAAAATTCAAAGTCCCTGGTTCCCAATAAGTAATTTTCTTATCTTCCATAGGTATTTTAGGTAAGAATTGCAAACAGCAATATTACTTTTATGCACTTCGCTTCATTTTTGAGTATGAATCAGAAATATAGTATACCTGCTCAAAATGAATCACTCTTCACTTAATAATCAGATTTTGGGGGAGCTAAATTACTTTTGGATGTTAAGATCCAAATCTAGAAAGAAATTGAGAAAGGAAAATTGAAATCCAATGAATACATGCAAAGATCAAAGAATAAAAACCACTAATTTTATATAAAAATACACAATTCATGTATACTTATTTTATACATATGCTTATATTGTGACAAAACATACATGTATCATAATAAAAATATGTAAGTGTGTATATTCATAAACATATATAACAGAAAGAGTAAACGTGAAGATTGGCAAATGATATCTGCCTTGGCATGAGATACAGAACACGTGGTCTTTTGTTTCCTTTATGCCAGATGGTGGTTTCTGTTCTTTGGTTGGCCCCTCCTTTACCATAGACCTAGAAAGGAGACATTATGGTCTGTATTGTAGAGTTGTTTCCTTTTGGCAAGCAGTCCTCCTTGTGTTGATCGTGTAGCTGTTACATGTGTGCTGAGGTTTGAGGCAGGCTTATTGACACTGTTCATTCCCCCAGCCCTCTTATAATCTCAGGCAAACACTGCCTTTGCAGTTGGTGTCTAATTTACCAGTTGGCAATTTATATGCTCTTGTAAGTAGGTATAGTGTTCCTTTTGCATCATGGTCCCACTATTGTTTGTCACTGGAACTGTTCAGATTTGTTTGTATCATGTACAAAATAGCACATGCTGTATCTTTCTTGTGTATCATCTAAGAGGTCTAATAAGTAGAAGTCCATGTAGTTGCCATGTTTTATGTTTTAAGCCATATGTTTATATGGCTTACCATATATTATTGAAACATTAGGCAAGTCTTTGGGTAATAATGATTAATGGAAAAGCTATAGTCTCAGTGGAATATGGTGGGATTTGGGCAGTTTCCTATGATTAATTTTGTTAATGCAGAATGCATCCATGTTTTTCTTTATCACAGTTTCTCCATAAAACACATTCTATCTTGCTTCTTGCTGCATCTTGAATATGACACTTCTCTCCAGGACTCTATGTGAATGGGAAAAAAAAACTTCATTTTGAAAATTTGTCTTATAAATGAAAACTTGGGTGTTTGATTTTTCAGACTGGTGGAATGCTTGTTTGATTATGTATCTTCCAGGCTTCACTTTGGTGATCTTACAAAGTACTTTTTGAGTGTGACTATACTCAGTGACCAGGAATGCAAGCTGTTTCCTTTAGACATTCCAAAGCCTCTTGGCTTGTTCTCTGCCATCTCTAGGCTCTTTAGAAATTCCAAATGATCCCATATCTCTTGTGGTCTCCCAAGGAAGCCATTGTTTGTCTGTTTCGTGTCATTGTCCTCCTTCAGTCAAAGCATGTCACTCCAGGAGGATGTAAACAAAACATTAGTAAGTCTTCTCCCATGGGAGTGGCTTGTGGGAAAGATGGGCAGTTGGTGGTATTTTTGTCTCAGTTTTGTGGTATTGCTGCTTGAGTTATACTTATTTGTATACACCAGAACAAAATGTACAATGCATTTTTAAATTAGTAGTAAGCAGCAAAAAATGTTTGCGTCATTAAGCATTCATGCTTTTAGTTAGAATTTGTACGCACCAAGACTTAGTCATCTAAGCTTTGAAGATGGGTGACTAAGGCAGAACATGTGCTCACGTAGCTACAAAACACGGGTTCCACAGAAAGACTTTTAACATGTCATTTGATTATTTTAACTCCCTAATACAGCCTCGTATCTTCCTAGTGGATGAGAAAAAATTGTCAGTGGGTATATTGTTATCTTTCCTGTTCTTATAAAAAAAAAGTATTTGTTTTCTAATGTGTGGTACCATAATTTATCACATTAAGGAAAGAATCATTATCTCAGTTGTGAACTTAGCCCAGGAATACATGTGCAGAGCTTAACTCCCTCTTGTAGAGCAGCAAAACTGTAATCCCTCAAGAGTAAATTTTTGTCTGAGTTTTAGTTTGTGTATGGCTGGGGCTATGGCCACAAATTAATGTATATGTGTCCAGTATTTTATTTTCACTCTGGCTACATCTCTAAGCATATCAGATAAGCTCACCAAATTATCATTGAAGGATTCCCTTTATTTGGTTTTATGTGGGGTTTGTTTTGTTGTTTGTTTGTTTCCTTTGAAGTAGTCTTTTCATCTGCATTCCAGTCAGTTGCCTTGTTCTAATCCATTGGCTTCTCTCCTTGCATGTTCTAGATTGATAATGTATTATCTGTTAGTGTATTATTCTGTAATTCAGTGCTGTCCAGCGAACTTTATGCAGTGTAACAAATTATCTGCTCTGCTCTCTCTGCTATGCCCCTAGCATAGGAGAGATTGAGAAAGTAAGTTTCTAATTTTAACTAACTTCAATTACTTTCAATGTCCATAATTATGTGTGTCTTCTGGCTACCATACTGGGCAGCACAGCCCTAGTTAGGTTTTGACTCTTGAGCACGAAATGTGTTAACAGGGAACTTGAAATTTCTGAGACAATTTTATGCTCTTTTTAAGTGCTAGAGAACAAAGGAGATATTTCTTCAACACTTGACTTTTAATCAGTTTTTGAGGCTACCATTTCTTATTTCATTTGTAATTATGAAAGAGCAGAAATGGCACTAACCTGTCTAAAACTTCCTAAATTTGGATCAGGACTGATTGCTTTGTTTCTGAATCGTCCAAATAAGAGCTCCCTGTATTTGTCATTTTAAGAGAGAAGAGAAAGAAATTAGCCAGGAAGCAGTCTGACTTAGTTCTGATTTTCAGAGTACATACGAATGCACAGCTTGTTGCTGACGTAAAACATGTGGGGAAAGCCCAGGGAGAATGACTTTCTTTCATGATTGAGTGGTAGTACTTGCTGGATTGTGGAAAAACAGTCTCCTGCTTATACAGGCCAACAGCTGGCCAACAGTTGAAAAATAATCATTAGGATAGAAATTGCACATTTTTCATGTTTCTGTCAGTCCTGTCATGTTCTGTGTTAAAATGCACATGGCTCATTAGGAAAAATAATACAATTAGTAATTTAACATATTAAAAAAAAAGTCTGTAGCCAGAATTGCAAGGACATTTCCTTTAAACTTTTATATCAGGACTAGCAAATAGAAATATATTGCAAGTCACAAATACAATTTTAAAATTTTCAAGGAGTCACACTAAAAAAAAGGTAAAAGGAAACAAGTGAAATTAATTTTAATTTATTTGACCTATTATGTCTGGTACATTTTAATATGTGGTGAATACAGAAAGTTAATGAGATAACTTGTGTCCTTTTTTTTTTTTAGTGATGTCTCTTTGAAATCCAGGGTGTATGTTTTTGGTGCCAGCAATTGATTTGGAAGAGCCATAGATCAAGTGCGAAATAATGACATGAGGCTAATGGCTATCCCACTGGACAGCACGAGTTCCAGATGCTTATTCTGGCATAGTGATTCATGTTTGAGCCTATGAGGGCTGTTTGCCAAAAGCAGATGAGGAATTTTCAAATAGCAGAAATCATCAGTTTATCCACTCCATTGGCTTTTGTCAACTGAATTTGATCTGATACTCTGAGAAAGTCCACAAGATACAGTAATATGGGGTCATTCATAAGAACAGACTTACAGTTTAAAATTTATCTTGACACTTGGTACAATTCATTTTTTTCTCAACTCCTGAAGACATTTTGAGTCCTAATTTATAGAAGTTTTCTATTTGTTGTCTCTTCAAACACTTAGGCCATAAAATTGACTATTTTCTTATGAACTCCTCTTTTTCCCTTTACAAATCAGATCAATGTGTGTGAATAATATTGTTTTTTCTTTTCTTTTTTTAAGCCCTAAGCTCAAATTTTATTCATCCAATTGTTTTTGTTATAATTTCTAAATATAAAAATAAACATATATTTGTTTAAGTTATTTAGGATGAAGGTCTTACTAGTTTCCCAGTCTGGGCTCAGTCTCCTGGGCTCAAGGAATCCTCCTACCTCAGCCTCCTAAGTAGCTGGGACTACAAGTACATGCCACCAAGCCTGACCCTTGTTTTAGTTTCATGAAACAAAGCAATTGTATCTCAATTAGCCAACTCGTACTTTAGATGGTCTCTTTAATGCAGTTTTACTTCACTGTCTAATCTCTCAAACCCAAGTTTTTCAAAAGGCAGGTCTTGCATGGGCATACTGGGTAGGCCTATTTTCACTTGCTGTTTGAAAAGAAGAATTTAAAAATTTTTGTTCCTACATAGTGTAATCACACAGTTACTTGAATGTAGGCAGGAAAAAAATGTGTACCCAGGCTTTATCTGTGTTAACCACAAATAATCAGTTGCTTAATCTGTTTTTAGGTTTCCTAAGTAAGACACTCAAGATACAAACTAAAACTCAGGCAGAATGCTGGCTATTTTGGAGTTGTCTACACATCCTTATATACAGTGCAATCTCTAGGGACTTTATTGTATGATCAGGTATTTGAGTCCTGAATCTTTTAAAATCTTTCAGAGCATCATTTTTCCTGGAACATAGATAATAAAACCTTGTACAGAGTTGGGACTCGGTAACTATTTGTTGGATATTTGGAATCTAAGGGAAGCTCTGAGTCCAAGTTGTTGTACACAGTCAAGCTTCACTCAGTGTGTATGTAGAATTTCTATAAATTATATAGATAGGATCAGTGTGATAGAAAATATTATACGTAGGAGTTCCTACATTTAAGAAGCATATAATATTATAGAAAGTAAAGTAAGTATATATTTTACAGGTACTCTTTCTTTCATTTTTTTCTTTTAAAATTTCCCATAATTTGGAGAAATTTTATAATGAGTAAAGAAGCTTTTAATAATTAAATTGGTTGGAAAAAAAGAACCATAGTTCAATTATGCCTTTTGTGTATAATATTTTAGCTGTTTCTGAAGACTTCTTTTTTACAGTTTGTAGTATAACCAAGTATATCTACTTCTTATACTCCATTAAGAGCAAGGAATCTATGGTTTCTTTGGGAAATAGCTGAATGGTTTATATTGCAAATGATACCTTTGTTTCCCCCTTGACTCATAGGAGAGCAAAAGTACAATTCGATTGATTTTAAATCACATTTAGCATTACGTATTGATTAGATACAAGTGCTCTGAAGCAAATGTCACATTGTTCAGCTCCAAAAAGCATCTACATTGGATAACAGGAGCAATATGAGCTTTCATTTCTGTTAAGTAATTCAGCCTATGTTATAAGTCATGAGAGTGAGATCCACGCACGTAGTAAATGGCTCCCAAACCTTGTTATTGAAATGCAGCCTTCAATTCAGTTTATTAGTTTGTTCTTTATTGTCATTTATATTTTATTACCTTGGAACACAGTCATAGGATCCTGGAAATGGAGTTTTCTTTAAATAAATTGTTCTTAAAGTTTCTAAAGTCTTTTGTTAAGTGATGTCTAGAAGCAGACATACTGTCGGCCAAGCCAGGTTTTAAGATAAGGGATGGTAAGAAAATATTCTTCCGAGCTGTGGTGATAGCATCTTAGTGCCTCTAACTTTATTTCTGCCATCTTTGTTTCTGGAGAGAAAATTCCTGGTTGTGTTAGGGATTGGGGAGTCAAAGGATGGCTTTGAGGGGTAGAAGCTGGGTATATAAAGCCTCATATTGTTAAAAATGGACCTCCTCAGAAGGTAACACACACGCACAGGAAATCAATGTGAGTCAACTCCCTGTATAGCTTTCCTTATCTCAACTAGCAAAAACCCTTGTTCCTTCCTATTATTGCTTATACTCTCTCTTCAACAAAATTAGAGATAAGGGCAAAATAGTTTCTGCCTGGTATCCAGGGGGTGCGGGGAGAGGGAGGGGGTGGAGTGGGTGGTAAGGGAGGAGGTGGGGGCAGGGGGGAGAAATGACCCAAGCATTGTATGCACATATGAATAATAAAACAATAAAACAATAAAAAAAATGGATCTCCTCAAAATAGATGCCTTTTTGACACCCGGGCATTCCTCTGAATGACAGCATTGAGAGGCAGAATCACCCAGCAACTGACATGGGTGTTACTCTCAGCTTCAAGGGGTTCCCACAGGCTCTGCCTTGCATATATGAGATTCAGAAATAGTGTGGTTGTTACCACCAATTCCCAGCTTGCATAGTCCTCTGGGGAAGAGAAGGATCTACATGTTCAGCTAGTTTGTCCCTTGTGTCTGCATCAAGTTTCTCAACCTGTCCATTTGAAACTAAGCTCGTTCTTCTGTCATAATCAGTTTCTTTCTTTAATGATACTGTGTACTTAAATTGCCCTTCATTGCAGATGTATTAGTCCCTCCAGTCTCCCTTACCTGGGCTCAGTGTCTCAGTTATCTCAGGTATGTTGAAAAGTCACTCTTGCTGGTATTTTTGGACAAAGATATGGAAGCCAGTTGTTTGGATTCAAATTCAAACTGTGTATTTAGTAGCTTTGAGATCATAGAGGATCACCTCTGATAGGATCAGAGGTGACCCTCTTAACCTCTCTCAGACTGTCTCCTCATCTCTAAAATGGGGTTGATAGCAGGGCATGCCTCTAGGGGAACTGTGGATACGAAATGAATTAATATACGTGAAGTGGTGAGTATAGTACCCAGCATGTAGACACCATTTAATAAACAATAAGAAAAAAGTAATTCTGCCAGGCACGGGGACATACACTTGTAATGTCAGCTCTCAGGAAACTGAGGCATGAAAATCACAACTTTGAAGCCAGCCTGGGCTGTACAGTGAGATCCTATCTCAAGAAAAGAAAAGAAAAAAAAATCCAGTAGCATCTGTTCTACCTTGCATCTCTCTTGTTGAACCATCCTTCATTTTTATTTGTGTAATATTCAGAACTGCTGAGGAAGTACAAGTGCATTCAGGCTGAGTACATTGTCATGGCATGAGAATGGTGAGCTACAGATCTCAGGGCATGCTTCCTGAAAGTCAGGGGAGTGTGTTTCTACCTTAAAAAATTACAATTGAGAAAGAAACCTCTGAATACTTGCAACCCAGGATAGGTATAGGATAGAAGTTGGAGATTGCTTGCAATTTGCTTCTTTATCATCTAAAAGATGAATAACATTCAACTCCTGCCCCCAAGGCACTTAACAGTCTAGTAGAATGACAGATAGGAAAATAGGTAGTTATAATATAAGGGGTAAAATATAAAGAAACATGAAACTCCATACTTGGAAAACATCAGGAAGGGTGCTTGTATCTACATATGGAAAGAATGCGGGTGTGGGGAGAAATTGGGAAAGGCCCCAGAGAGATCCAAGATAAGTAGTAGCCAGCTAGGCTGATGGGTGAGTGAGCTAGGGCACTCTAGGTAGAAGGAATGTGCATGTGGAAAGTTCTAGAGGTGAGAACACGTCATGAAATCCAGTGTGGCCAGAGCACAGTAGGTGAAGAAAGCCGTGGCCATAGGTGAGTTGTACCTAAGGTTATACAAGACATTTAGATCCATCCTGAGATATACAGAAGATCCTTGTGGCAGTAGAAACCCTAGGAAGAGTTTTGAAAAAGAAGTTGTGATTGCATCTGTACCTTAGAAACTGATGTCTAACTGCCTGTCAGACAAGTGAGGGACACGAACAAGACTGGAGATGGGAGCTCTGCTTTAAAACTCATTCAACATTGTCCTTCTGCTTTCCAAGGTCTTTGGCGTCTTCTGAACTATGATGTTTCTTTAGCTTAAAGCCATAGGTAATCTGTTCCTGGCTTTAGGTGGCAAGACGTAATTGTGACAGGTATAAATAAGATTTTGCAGTACAGCTCTGTGGACAGCCAAACTGAGATTGATGCATTTCCAATCTTTAGCTTCTATAAAGAACATAGCAGCAAACAACTTTGTACATGCATCTTTTAGGCACTTGTCCAATTATTTCCTTAGGATAAATTCCTAGCAGTGGGTTTGGTGTTTTAGGGCTTTTGATATATATGGTCCCAGAACGGTCTGGATGCTTGCAATCATGGTAGATAAACAGATACTGAATTCTGTGGCAGGGATGAAAGCACAGATACAGAAATGAAGTATGTAGTAAGCAGTCATGCCTGGATAGGCACGCACTTCTAATTTTTCACTTTGGACTTCTTTATACCATTGGTTCTCTCCAGTGGTTGCTGTAAGATTTGACTGGATGAGTACCTAAGACTGACGGGGTATTTGTCTGTAATGACAAGTGCTTGACTGTAGTAGCAAATGATAAGCAGCCCTAGGGAGACATCACCACCCACTAGAGAGAGATCCATGAAGGGTTTATGACCCATTTGAATCCTGATGGAGCATTGCTGTCTTGACCCTCAGAGAACCAATTGTCTGGAATACTTGCTCTGTCAGTCTGAGCAATGTGCTTAGAATCCCTGGAAAACCTAGAAGCCTAGTTGTTTATAAAACACAGAGTGAATTATCAAGAAGACCTAAGAGATTGGAAATATTTCATTGCTGAATTCCACATCCATGCTTCTAAACATTGATGAGATCATCAGAACCAGTATCTAATATGCTAATTTATCACAATCAACTACAAATTATTATTTGAGAATATGAGACAATAAGTTTTAAATTTTGATCCCAAAAGAGGTGATTTTGTAAGTTTTTCCCTTTTGTACTTTGTCTATAGTAGGCACATTTACTTTCAATACATGATGCAGATATTTTGCAAAATTCTATAGAAATATAAACATACACACATCCATATATATGTGTTATATATACTATGTAATGTATATTTATTTATCACTATTAGTTATAAAGTATGAGTCAGTCTAGTCCTCCAAGTTAAACTCTGTGTGTGAGTGTGTGTGTGTGTGTGTGTGTAAGAGAGAGAGAGAGTAAGAGAGAGAGAGAGAAAGAGAGAATGGCACATAGCTAGGACAGAGCGAAGAGCAAGCAAAATAATGGACAACAGATCAAAGTTGTTCTTATTGTCCCTCATTGCTTGAGGTACCTCTTGAGGGAAGGCACAAATGCAGATGGAAAAGCTGCAGAGCATCAAGGTGCTGTGCGTTCTGCTGCTAGTTACCCACCTACCCTCCTACCTGCATCCAAACCAATTTCGTATGCTTCAGATTGTTCCAAAGTTAAAAAGAAAAAGAAGTCTGTGGCCCTGAGCAGCTGGGCTCCGATCATGATTATAGGTTAAGGTAGAGCAGTATTGTGATTAGTTACTATATTGCTCTGTGATCAATATTCACTATTTGCTTTTCCGTTTGCTCATAAAGATGGTCTTGTTAGAATTCTCTAGTGGTTATGGGGAGCGCCAAGGGCCTCTGGTGAGGAACAAGGTGTTTTCTGCACACAGAGAGGCTGTTCTTGGCTGTTTTTTAAAAGCCAATGGCTAGAATCCTCAGCTAGAGAACAATGGCCACAGAAAAGCTTCATTAAATGTTAAAATGATTAGCTAAACTAAGAAAAAAATGTAGGAAAACTCCTGTATAAGTAGGTGTGGGAAACATCAATACTGCTCATTGAACAGTCTATTCTTCTAATTTGAAAAGAACAACTATTTGTCATGGTTCTTGTCCTTGAGCTGGCAGTTATCTAATTAATGCATATGAAATTCAAAAGGCTTTACTAAGGGACAGTAATTTTCCTGGGTTGTTTTTAAAGTTGCTGGGATGAAAGAATTACGTTGAGCAGATAATGGATGGATTCTTCCATTGTGCATTGAGTTCCTGAATCGACTGATCGTGCGGTGGTTATTCATCAATGTGTTACCTTATAATTTGAAATTAAAGGTACTGTTTTCATTTATTGCTGACTGTAGAGGTAATGCTGGTTCCATTTTCTTGAAGACTGTGACCCAGGTGGGGAAGTTTCCCCTGGAAAAGACCATGGCATAAATTAAAGCAAAGTACTAGCTTAGAGTAAGTTATTGTACACAAAACACAGCGTAATTATTGGCCATCTTTTATGTAATCTGTGTAACTTCATATCTGACTTAGTAACCAGTAAGATTTTCTCCTGATATTATTGATCAATGTTTGATTACTCTGACTACCATTCTCATCTGCATCCCTATCGCTATCCTTTTCTACCCTACTGTGTCTAGTTTCTGCCCCTTTCTTTCCTATAGATTACATTGCAGTTGCAATGGAGTCCTTTTGTAGTAGCTCCTGCTCCAGTGTGCACTGAATCATATCAATTGGATTTGGTTTCTTCTGGGAACTTAATATAGTACTGATAGGTCATTTAGGCATTTGTTCTCAAATTTGGATATGCTTGAAAACTCCATATTCTTGGGCTCTAATCCTCAGGAGCCCCAAAGTAAGGCCTAAGAATTTGCATTACATATTTTGAGGAACTGCCTCTGCAAAAGATGGTATACTTTGACCACCTTTACCTACACTTCTGTGCAAATGAACTCCCAGCTGAAGCAGAAACATTTTTATTGTTGTTGTTTTGGTTTCTCACGTTAGATTCAAATGGATATGCTCATCTGAAATGAAATGTAGACCACTTGGTGAAAGGTTATTGCCATTCCTTTAGCAGAGATCATCCCTAATCACTTAGAAAAAACTGCATGTTTTATTCATTCACTCTGTGCTTAATATCACATAAGACCTATTTACTTCAAATAATTGGTAATAGCTGTCTTCTGCAAGAGTCTAGTTTGATCCAGAGTGGTGAGAAGGAGAGCTAGCTGCTTTGGGGATATCACATTCATTCATAATATTAAATGTTTATTCAGCACCTAACATAGGTGAGGCATGGTCTAGATCATTGTTGGCAGCTACAGCCCTGGGTCATGCCTGGCCCTCTGGCTATGTTTGTAAATAAAGTTTTATTGGAATACAGCTATACCCATTTATTTATATATTGGCATGGCTTTTCTTGCCCTCCTATGTCAGAGTTAACTAGTTGCAAGTAGAGATCGTATGGCTTGCAAGGCCCAAAATATCTACTGTGTGACACCTTCCCAGAAAAGGTAGCAAACCCTTGGACTATATCCTGGGAATAAATTGATACATAAGGTGAGTATCATCCATCATCCATCATTCCTGGTGACCCAGGAATGAACAAAACAATCTTAAACCCTTTTATTGTGAAACCTGTCTCCTTGTGAGGAGAAAGAAGGCAATAAAGATGGTAAGATATAAAATATGTTCTGTGTTATAGAGCAGGAAGAAAATTAACTCAGGGAAGGAACGCAGGAAGTATTACAGGTGAAAATTGCTTTGATGTAAACTAGTACAACCACTCTGGAAAAAAATCTGGAAGCTACTTAAAAAGCCTGGATCTACCATTTGATCCAGCAATACCACTCTTGGGGATATACCCAAAAGACTGTGACACAGGTTACTCCAGAGGCACCTGCACACCCATGTTTATTGCAGCACTATTCACAATAGCCAAGTTATGGAAACAGCCAAGATGCCCCACCACTGACGAATGGATTAAGAAAATGTGGTATTTATACACAATGGAATTTTATGCAGCCATGAAGAAGATCGAAATGTTATCATTCGCTGGTAAATGGATGGAATTGGAGAACATCATTCTGAGTGAGGTTAGCCTGGCCCAAAAGACCAAAAATCATATGTTCTCCCTCATATGTGGACATTAGATCAAGGGCAAACACAACAATGGGATTGGACTTTGAGCACATGATAAAAGCGAGAGCACACAAGGGAGGGGTGAGGATAGGTAAGACACCTAAAAAACTAGCTAGCATTTGTTGCCCTTAACACAGAGAAACTAAAGCAGATACCTTAAAAGCAACTGAGGCCAATAGGAGAAGGGGACCAGGAATAGAGAAAAGGTTAGATCAAAAAGAATTAACCTAGAAGGTAACACCCACGCACAGGAAATCAATGTGAGTCAACTCCCTGTATAGCTATCCTTATCTCAACCAGCAAAAACCCTTGTTCCTTCCTATTATTGCTTATACTCTCTCTACAACAAAATTAGAAATAAGGGCAAAATAGTTTCTGCTGGGTATTGAGGGGGTTGGGGGGAGAGGGAGGGGGCGGAGTGGGTGGTAAGGGAGGGGCTGGGGGCAGGGGTGAGAAATGACCCAAGCCTTGTATGCACATATGAATAATAAAATAAAAAAAAAAGAAAATTGCTTTGATGTGGGTGGGATATCTGGGGAGGACCTCCACGTGGTGCAGAACTGTAGCTGCATTTTACTAGTACATTTCTACCTATAGTCTACCTTCATTTCCTTCATTTCTACTTCTTGTCTCTTATTTGCATAATTAATATTGCCAGATCCTACTAAAATTAAACCTGGAAAGTATAGATACTTTTCTATTATTGGAATACACCTGTGGTAGAAAGCTGAGGGAAAGCATGGCTTTGAAAAATTCTTTCTTCAGGAAGCATTTTTCACATTTGTGTTCTACAAAGGGAAAAAAATGGGTCATAACACAGGAATATATTTTACTCCAGCTTTATCCAGTGGATGGACACCACTACTGATCACTCTGGGTAGAGGCAAATAATTCTGTTAAGAGAGATTTTCTATCTTTTAAATACATAATAATTACCTTTTGCTATGTGATAGAGCTGGGGGGGAATTTGTGAGTATGGTTTGGACATTGGTGAATTTATTGCTAGCTCATGGCTAAGTTCTTTTCTGTTTTGTGTTAGTGATAGGAAGTGCCCTCTCTAGATAATATTTGCATGTCATTCCCCATTGATTGCAAAATCTAAGTGGAGCCCTGCCATCACATGGCTGATGATTACATACATTTGGAAACATTTCAGGAACAATTGTGTAGTCCAAAATGTAAGTACATTCAATAAAAGCGTAGACTAACATGATTATCCTGTAAAGTGAATCTTCTTCCTGGTCCCTCTACTACAGTAAATGCCCTGCTTACAGAGCAAAGGACATCGATCCAGTTTCCTTCTCAAGTGTCCATTCGAGTTTAACCCTGTATCATTGATCTCCTTTTTTTGTTGTGATTTATCATGTTTAAAATTTCTTCTACTACTGGAAATTTAGCTTCATATCTATATTATTATGTTTTCACCCAAACCTAAAAGATACATTTTTAGCAATAGAAGGAGCTTAGAGAAGAATTAAAAAAAAAAAAGCAACTCTCAGGGCATTTCTATATGCAATATTATTGCTCTGCAGCTTATCATTAATTAGATTTCTAAAAAACAAATTTAAAATAAAGCATTTTCAGTGAAGGAAAAATGTGTTTAAGACATTTTAAATCTTAGATTATGCTTACAGATGAGTAAGGAAACTATTTTAAACACATCAGATTATGTCTGATGCTTATATACTGCACATTATTTAATTTATCAAAAGTTTCTAGTAACAATCTAAACTAGATATGAGGCTTGAGGGGCTTAATAATAATAATTTAATTTGGGATCTTCTTTGCTTTCCAAAAACCCTCTGGCCACTTGGCAAAATGCAATGAAATGTAAAATATGTAGCATGCCTTCACATTTCTACATTTTCAGGGTGTGTTTTTCTTCCTTTAGTCATCTATAGAACAATTTACAAATAATATGAAAAATAAACTGCAGTTTGCTATTTCATGCTTTTTTTTTGTGCTGGCCTGTACTTTTGGAAGTTTTAACAATGAAAATTAAAGGGACATATTAAGATAAGTGGAAATAATTCAGTCACCTTTGTATGACCTTTGGAATCCATGCATAAATATCTAGAATTTCCATGGTCATCAAATGACTTCATTAATGGTTTGTATTCAAGAAAAAAAGGAAAATCTTATCCTCAGAGACATTTAGATCAGTTAGAAGTATGGTGACAATATTAACTAAAGAGTGTGTCACAATATCAGGTAAGTAAAACGAGAAGAGTTAAGTGATTATCTGAAAAGAAAGGAAAAGCTAAGATGTAAAATAATTTTCAAGTAATCAAATCAAGCCCAATAGGGGATACAGTTGCTCTTTTTCTACAATTTGTTGCTAACTGTGCTTAGCAGAGGCCCTTTAGGAAGGGGACAGAGACACACTTTATCTCTTTGATCCCAGTCCACTAGGCAGCTTTATTGTTAGTTGCTCTGACAATAATGGAATCATTGGAGTTCTCCAGGGTGGTCATTAAGAACAGAGACTCTGGGTCACATTGTCAGGGACCCAATCCTGGGCTGTTACTTACTAGTAGGGAAAGGAGGCAAATTGCTTAACTTCTCTGTGCTACACAGAAGACTAAATAAGTTAATAATTTGTAAATACTTGCATTTGAATACCTGGCATATCCCAATAATTGCTTTTAGTTATCAGCGTCATCCTTATTGTTGGTAAGATTTCATTTAAACAAAGGGTCTGTAGCTCAATGCAAGTTTGAAAACACTGCCCAACAAGCTTGGATGTTCTTTCCTTTTGCTTCTTTCAGTCTTTCTCATTAGCCTGAGGGCTGGGGAGGAATTACTACCTTTGTGACTAATCTTCCTTATAACAGAGAGTGTGCTGGCCTCAGGCACAGAGCCCCAGGCATGGATCCCTTCTAGCTGGAGTTTAATATCTGTTTTGTTTCAAGGTTACAGGGTTAACTGTCTGTCTGTGGCAAGTGATACTGGTTTTCCACTGCAGTAGAGATAAAATGTTTACATTTAAATCAAGGAGCTTAAGGAGAAATGGGCAGATTTAAGCAGTTGGAGAACTGCTTCCTGTGAGCTCAACCACTTCTTGCAGAGTATGGAGAGCTCCATGTGTCCTGGTCTTGTTTCCAGCCTGCAGTGTGACATGGGACAATAGGTCATATAACCTTTGGGTTTCCTTTTCCATGTTCTGTTGGGACACTGGCTCCCTGAAGTCTTTGTAGCAAGATTACTTCTGAAAATGTTCTGCCCTGTGGAAATACTCAAAACTGCCCAATCTTTTACAAAATTAGCACTCTCCAGTTACCCACATGATTGGCAGAGTGAAAGTCATGGGGAAATACAGTCAAACAGCTAGATGCCTGGCATTAAGTAGGTAGTCATTGAATATCTGCTTCATAAACATAGAGTAATGATTGCTAGTTATGTCCTGAGGAAGTGACTTGAGGCTGTAGTGGGAGAAGACAGAGAGGCTTAAATGCTAGATTTTAAGATAATTTCATACATTTTGTGTTTTTATAGGATTTTCTTGACAGTTGGTGATATGAGAATGGGCAGGGAGATACTCTGCTTACATCCCCAAAAACCTTTAAATCTAGACATAGCCAGGCCGAGTAAGGAAGGAGGAACTGAGCTCAGGAGATGTTCCCCTATGCCCAAAATTTAAGCCATGGATAGAGGAAGAAAACCAATCAGTAAGGACCGCAAAAAGGGAGACAGCCAATTAAAAGTGGTCTAACCTGGGATGCAAGACTTACTCTGAACCGTGTTTTCAGGTGCTATGCTCCTTTGCTTATCTGCTCATCATTCTTTCCCTTTTTAATGGTGTCCTACTAAATCTTTGCTTTCTCCTATCCTCCATCTCAGTAAATTATTTTACCAACCCACAGTTCCCCAAACCCATGGCATCTTTGTTGCTAGTCTTCTAAACAGCCGTCTGCT
Organism: Castor canadensis; assembly: GCF_047511655.1. Lineage (NCBI taxonomy): Eukaryota > Metazoa > Chordata > Mammalia > Rodentia > Castoridae > Castor > Castor canadensis. The sequence continues at coordinate 118,661,395 of NC_133395.1, read as the reverse complement.
ACTTTCTTTAAGTCCAATATTTGACATCTATAGGAAACATTTCCTTTCATAATTTGGAAGGTCTGATGTAGGATATCTTTTCTCTGATCATATTCTGTAGCTTTTGCAGTTCCTGTATTCCTGTTGTGATAATCAACACTTCCTCTTCTGCCTTCCTCCTTATTAACTATAATGACAATTGCTGGGATTATGGTGTTGCAACTGCCCTTGTGATCATGTGATTTTATTTATTAGTCTTTTCCCAATTTAACAGTGCAAGTGCTGGCTTCCAAGTGATAAGGCCAGAGACAGGCTGTGTGGAAACCAAAACTAAGGCACTATGACAGGAGTTATAGGAGCTAAGTTCTTGTCCATTGCTCTTTTTTACTAGATAGGCAATCTTGGACAAGTTAGTATATCTCTTCTTAGACTTCTTATGAATAAGACAAATACACAAGACGATGTAATGTTTGAATTTGCCTCCAAGGTCAAGGAGTTGATTCCTTTGTGCTTGCTACCTCAAACCTTAATTGAACATAAAAACTAGCACTTTCCAGTGACCTTGTAATGGGATGTTACATGTGGTAATGTTTAAAAGCACCTTAACATTGTAGACATGTCCTATATTATAGGTATTTATGATACCCATGTATGATGTGTTGCAAAAAAAAACCCCAGAAGTTTCTAGTTTCTGTGCTAATATATTCCAGGTCTCTTGAAATACAAACCCCAAGAGTTCTACACATTGAATGGATATGATAATTGCCCAAAGAAACGTAGTCAAAATAACTGGGCGGATAGTATTCATGTGGGTTAGGCCTGGATCAATATGTCATGAAGCATAATTCATGTAAATTCTATGTAATCCAAGTGAAAAAGTGATGATGGCTACTGTATAGTTTTAATTTTTAATGTCCTTCCAAAATTCTTATGTTGGAACCTAATAACAAGTATTCTAGTAAGGTGGGGTCTTTTGAGAAGTGGTTAAGTCATGGGGCTCTGCTATCATGAATAAGATTAATGCCCTTTGTAACAGAGGCTTGAAGGAGCTGCTGTGGCCCTTGCGAGGATAAGTTCAAAGAACTTTCGTTATTTGCATCATTCTCACTCAAATGTATAACTTTTTCTTTATTCTGGCCATATCATTATATTTAGTATATAATTGAACATGTTTTATTTAATAAATTTGTTAAATGGTGATAATTATGATTTGAGTTTCAGCTGAATCCTTGAGGCAATATTTGCTGATATAAAAATGGTAGGTAATTTTAAAGAATTATCAGGCAGATTAAAATATTAATGTGTTTCTCTATTTCAAATTTATATCTCCTTAATTATAATTATCCGTCTTTCCTTTTAAGTTACTTGTAATTTTAAATAAATTATAATACAAGTTTTATGGAAATCTTTTTTTAACCTGATTGGATGTTTTTAGGTCAGTTACTTTATCATTCTTTTAAGATTTATGTGAATGTCTGAAATTGATACCAGGAAGATAATTGCCAACCAATTCAAATGTAACATTCAGAGCAAATAGTCTTTCTCCTACTCTAGTGATTGGACAAGGATTAATGTTTGAATTTAAACCAGAGTAAAAGGCATTATATTTAGTGGTACACCTGTTAAAATGCTTCTTAATCAGCAATAATTGATGTAATTAAAACCCTAAATATTTTTTCTCTACAGTTAGCCGTTTGTGTCACTTGTTAGTGCTTCTTTGGGTTTAGTATGGCATTTAAATCTGATTTTGAGGTTTTGTCCTTGAAATACTTTCTTAACTTTCACCTTGTCACATTAAGGAGGTGCCAACTTGCCCCACCATCGGCCCCTGTGTCTCTTTCCTTTAATGACCGTGCTTTCCTCTATAACTTTATGCAAACATAAACAAAATTAAAAGGGAAGCTTAAAGTTATAATTTTTCTGTCTATATAAAAAACATAAAAGATGACTAAATTTCTCTGAATTTTAGAAGTTTATTTTAAATGGTTTAACTTGAAATATGGGCTGGGTGGTATAAACTAAAGTTTACTTTAGAGAGACTTTGAGAGAACTTCAGATATAAATTGTCATCCTGTGGTGCACTTCAAATTGAGGTAACCAAAGAGCCCCCAAATGGCTGAGCTTTGGTGAGAGAGCTGTCATGATTCACTATCTTAGATTACTCAAAGTCATTTTCCTGTTGTTTTTATTTTTCCAAATAGAATCCTATTTTTTGTGGGTATCTACCCCTCACACATGTGATTAAAGGAAGATGTTTCCTCTCCCAGAACCAGGGGTCCATCCTGGCATGAGAAAACCAAAAGTTAGGACTCTAAACAAGTGGTGGTCAGTACAGTGCAATCAGTAGCAGAGAGGAACAGCCTCCACAGTATGTCTGGAAACTTCCATGGTGATCATTTTTATTCATGTAGCCTCATTGTAGCCATGTTACTGTTTAAAGTTGGGCCATTTGCTATCCTTGCCAAGGACTTTTATGTGCTCACAGGCAAATTACTGTATCTTCCTGTAAACGCAGATCTGCACATTCCAGAAAATCTGATACATTTCTTTGGTACCACCTTCATTTTAAGTACTGTGTCTTCTCTTTTACTGGCAGCCAGTTATCCCAGTCTATATGGTGGTCCATCATCTGCTCTGCTCAGTGTTTTTTTTTCCCTCTAAGAAATACCACCTTGTCAGAATGTATATTCGGTTTCAGCAAAAATCAATTTTACATATTGATCAGAACTTGTCAGCACATCCTTTGAAGGTTTACTGCATATCAGTTGGTTCTGCCATTTAGTGGGAACCTCTGACCAACCCCAGTGAAGGCAGTAGACGAGTGGGTGAGTGAATAATAAGGGAGCTAATGAATGAACTGGTTTTAGAAAGAAAACTCAGTGTTGTAGATTGAATAGTGACTGCCAACTATCATAATTCCTGGAATCTATGACTGTTACTTAGGTGGCAAAGAAGATCTTGCTGATGTGATTAAGTTATGAATTTTGAGACTGGGATATTATCCTGGTTTGCTTGGAGAGGCTCACTGTAATCACAGTAGTCTTTGTAAGAGGGACTCTAAAGAGTCAGAGTCAGAGGGTAAATCATGTGACAACAGAAGCCAAGACTGGAGTGAGGGCTTTGGAGATGGGACAAAAGACCACAAATCAAGGAATATAGACAACTATGAGAAGCTGAAAAAACGCAAAGGGGTTCTCCTGGTAGAACCTTCTGCAGGAACCAGCTGGACCAATATTTGACTGCCTTTAGACCTCCAGAATTGTAAGATACTGACTTTGTGTTGTTTTAAGTGGCTAAATTTATGACGACTTGTTACAGTGGCAATGGGAAACTAACACAGGGATTCAGAATCTTCTAAAATGTGAGTTAGTTGCTTATTGTATGTACATATGAATAATAAAAAAAGAAAAAGGCAAAAACTACTTGAAAACCTAATTTAAAATAAGGTACAAATACACAAAATAAATAAGGAAATAATCATCAAAATAAAAAAAAAACTAAAATAAAATGTGAGTTAGTGAGCATGGAAGTCATACTGGACTACAGTTGTGCTGACTCGACACTAATGCACTCTGCACCCATCAAGTGGTCAGGATGCCAGTAATTGTGGTTGTGACCCTTTCCAGGAGGTTTATTTGTTGTGACAAGGTCCAAAGGACCAGGGGCTTGGAAAAAAATTTTCTTGACCTATTTCTCTGTTTTCATAATTTTTTGTTTTGTTTTTAAACAAATAGACACTTTCTCTGAAAGAACTTTTCCTCCCACCCCACGGATACTTTTTTTCTGCAATTTTACTCACAATTTCTTTTCTCTGATTTCATTTGCACTCTTGATTCAGTAGTGTTTCTTTCAGAGAAGATAAATGAAAGCTTTCTGAAATTGAGCTTGGCTTCCTTTTTTTTCCAGTTCTTTTCTTTTGACTTCAAGGAAAAGGGCAGGCACATTTCACTTCTTACTTTGCTTTCTTTATCTACAAACTTTCTCCTGTCCAGCCAAGTCCTACATTGCTTTATTGCTGCATTGTGCTATGATGTGTTGAGCTCATCAAGGTGCCCAGAATAGAATCTGGGACTTCTAACTCCCAGCATGAGTGTTCAGTGCCTGAGAAGTTTGACAGTCTCTTCCACTCCCTAGTGGTGCACCGATTCATTAATGAAGAAAAATGTAATTTTAATATTTTTATTAGCAGAATTTTGGGGAGATTCCACCTAATACAAATTACAGGATGATAGCTTCATGATAGGTTACTATTGCACGATTCCAGGAAATCAGGAAGTAAATAGTAAGCAATGGAAACATCTTACAAGCAACAAAGGAATTCTAACAGATCATTTGGTGAAGGGATTGTTTCATTTTGAATATGTGCCTCTCTACTGGTTTGTCAGTTAAAAAGACTACAAATATCAGTCCCAGGAGAAATAGAATCCTCAGGAGAGTTTAGTTATGGATGCATTTGTTACAGGAATTGATTTTCAGGTTCTTAATTAGACTTTGTTTTGTGGGTGTGTTCATACACACGTATAAGGAAAAAAACCCCACAAATTAGTGATAGGTATTTGATTTTTTAAAAAAACAAAATGTTGAGTAAGAAATTGAATCTAAGCAGGAATTGAATCCTAAGACTATATATTATTCATTTAGTTTGACACATTGCTGGGAAAGCACTATACTTTGCCCTGAAATTTATTATTATGAGACATCTGTAATCAGTATTTCTGTGGTTTACAAATTTTCTTATGGGTAAGAACCATTTGGAGTTGCACAGTTTAATATTAATTCTTGGGTTCCTGGAGATTTTGTTCTAATCAATTAAGAAAGTTCCTCAGAATCTCTTTATTAAGCAATCTCTATAGAAAATCCAATAATCCTTAGACCACACTTTAAGAAACATTGACATCTATAACCTGTCAATAATCAAAATCTTGAGAATGTCCTATGAAATTATTTTAAGAAGGTCCTTAAAATATTTTCAGAAAAATAGTTGTTGAAAACACAGTTTGCCATATGTAAGATATATTATGTTAAGTTGCAGAACACTTTTGAAAAAGACTTAATCTGTTTTGGGAGAAACTTTGATGATTGTAAGGTTCTGGATTTCACTCAAATTTATAGCAATGCAAACAGCATCCTTTAGATGTGTTTAGCTCAATGACAAGGAAGTGGTAGATATTTTCATAAGAAGTACTGACAGAGAAATAGTGCATGCTGCCAGTGGCCTGATCTGTACACATTTAGGATATAATAGTTTGCAGTTTTTGCTTATTTACTTGTCCTAAATGCTTAATGAATGGGCTCTAATGCTTTAATTTTCAACCAATCCTTAGTTTATTACTAAAGTTTATCAAGCAATAAACACACTATTGCACTTAGGCTGTCATGGTTTTATAAAGCAGTTTATAAAAGGTGACATCTGGGAAAGAGGCAGATCTATAAAAATCATGCTGGTGGATGTAGTGTCATTTTTTCTGCCATACACCCAGAAAGAGTAATATTATTTTGACACACACATACATCCCCACTGTCAAGTTTCTATTTTTATAGTTAGCTTGCTGCACATATCCTTAAGCTATACAAAACCTTTGGGCTAATGCAAAAAGTGACATTTCTGCATATTTATTACAATGCTATTTTGGAGGTTGACTTTGCCTGATAGGATTGTTTTCAAGAACAATGTCATGTTCATTACAGTAGACATTGTTGAAAACAATCATGCTGTGCAGTTAGTCAGGGAAGGTCAATATGGAAGGACAAATCATAAGTAGTTTAATGTGGCATTATTATCTCTCAATATCTACTAGATATAGGGAGGGAAAGAACTATAGCATAAACCTGGTGAGCGATTGCATAAGTACTCAGAGTCCGAATGAATACTACAGTGGATCCAGCAACTCTGCATCCAAGTTTATGCCCAAAAGAAATGAGTGCAGTTATCCACCAAAAAGATGTACAAAAATGTTCATTATAGTTTTATCCATAAAATTCGTAAGTTGGAAGCAACCCACATGAGTGGTTAGTTATAGTATACTTATAAAAGGGAATACGTTGAGGTCATTAAACCATACCATCTACTGCTTGGTGCAACAGCACTAAGAATTTCACAGACAGAATGTTGAATGTTGATGAATACATCCTATGTGATTTCCTGTACATGAAATTTACGAACTAGCCAAGCTAACCAATGATGGTAGAAGTTAGGGTTGTGGTTACCTGTGTGAGGGAGTGAGGTAGAAGGACTTACTGAAGGTACTAGCTGGGAAAGAGCTGATGGTATCTTCTGTGGTGACAGAAACATATCGCATTGTGGTCTGGGTGGTAATTACGTGTGCATATACATATGCAAAAATGCATGGCTGTACAATTAAGATTAGTCTACTTTCCTGTATGTTCCAGATATCTATTGCTATGTAGCCGTTCTAAAACATAATAGCTGAAAAGTATTTATTCTTACCTTTCACAGTGTGGTGGCCATTGCAGAATGAATAACTTATCCCAGTTCCATGGGCTTTCCATTGGGATGACTCAGATGGAGTGGGCATCTCTCTCACTCAGTCTCGGCTTGGCTGTCTCAGGCTTCCTTATAACATGGTGACCTCTGGGTGTTCAAATTTCTTACCTAAAAGCAATTCAGGCTTTACGAATTAAGTAAAAACACTAGTTTCTTAAGACCTGGGCTTATTGTATCCTGCTGAATTCCTCGTTCTCAAGGAGAGGAAGCATAGACACCCCCCCCCCAAAAAAAAAAAAGAAACCTCTCAGTGGAAGACTGTGGCCATCTTTGTTCTGGTTCTGCCACATCATATATATGTTGTATCTCAATTAAAAAGTGATAAACAGTTTAGTCTCATTACTCTCAAAATTTTCTTCATATTTGGAGACTATTGTAAAAATTGAGTCCAGTTCTGAAAAACACAAATTATAAAATAAGGCCTTCATTTGAAATCACAGTTTTCGTAAGACATCTCCTACTACTACTCCATTTTCTTTAGAGGTTGAAAGTGTTGTGGCTTCTTATTTTATGTGATGTTTCTGGGCTTTGAGTTTTATTTTATCCAGGCTTGGGTGAACGTAGACTTTTATTTAATCACTCACAGCCTAATGTTAACTGTCAGATTGAAGTCAGATAAGGCTTCTGATACTGTTGAAATCATTTCTCCTTTGGATTTGTGGATAATGAATTTTCCCTCTATAGTCAAAGTATTTTTTTTTTTAAAGAAATCTTATATCTCTTATTAATCTATCAGAAATATGTTGCCTAACAGGCCTCTTTGTAAAGATCCTTATTAAGAGCTGCATGGCCACATTTATGCAGTGTGACTTTACATGAGATCTACTGGAAATGCTTATTCAAACTTAAAGCCAGCATGAAAGTGGAGCCTTTTAAACTATTCAGCTTTATTTGAACATGACACTGATATAGACAGCTTGGGAAAGCAGTGTGTGTACACAAAAAGCTGCATTATCAAACGTATCAAAAGGTTTTAATACCAGTGCACACAGTATTGCTAGCACAGATAATTACTGCACCCTTGCCTGGCATAATTTGGGGCAAGAGTGGCTCTTGAGCCTGATCTTTAAACAAGATTGTACATCTCATTTGAAGAAGTTTGTGAGGCCATATCTCAATTTTGTGCCAGTAACTTCAAAGTTCATTTTACAGAGTCAAGATTAGAAAGATCTAACCTCATTGCCTCAGATTTTCTTTTTAATTAATTGCAAAATGCTATTCTTTTGCTGCCCCCAGGAACTCAGAAAGGATTTATGCAGTAATTCCCTATCACCATATTTTCAAGGCTCTGATTTCATTTGTCCCTTAAAGAGCTTTGCGGTATATAAAGCAGTCAACCTGGCACCATAGTACTATCACTTTGTCAAAAGAGAGTTGTTTGCACTTTATGTGACAATCTATTTGTATAAAGTGCCAGGGTTTGAACTAAATATACCACATGCAGTCGAAGTTATAGGTGATGGAATCTCATTTGTAGTTCTTGTAGTTAGTCTGCTCGCTCTCCTCCCCCTCCCCCACCTGCCTTTGAACTCAGCCTCTGTGCTCTGCTCACGTGACTGTTTTCAAGAGATTGATTTAAAGTAGACAGTGTAAATGTTGCTTGAGCCACTTCAGAAGCACAGAATTTTAAGGGGCTGGATCTGTTTTGTTTTGCTTCTGAGATATGGTCTCTCTGTTTGTAGCTCAGGGTGGTCTGGAAGTGAAGATCCTCCTGCCTCAGCCTCTCAAATGCTGAGGTTACAGGTACAATAACCACACCTGTCTGGGAGCTGGGTTTTGATCACTTAGTTTCCTCTACTGATTCATGATTCTTGAATGTTTTAGAGTACTTAGAAAAAAAATATGTCAAGGAAGGTGCTAATGTACACATCTTCATGTGTATGAATGTCACGCACACTGACTGAAGCACGTGAGTATGTGTGACAATACACATGTGAGGGTCAGTGACTATGCAGATGCATAGCCTTAGGAGTACCAACCTGTACTGGGTTCCTGCTACCCTGGATCTCATGTATGTCCTGTCACGAATAGCAAGAAATTGCACTATTCTTACTACTATCAAAATTAGCACATTTTCCCTCAGGAGGCTGAGGCAGGAGGATTGCAAGTTCAAGGACAACCTAGGCTACCTAGTGAGAGCCTGTCTCAAAAAAAAAAAATTATGTAATTACCCAGTACAAGGGGGGAGAACATAATCATAAACATGTATATTTAAAAGTTTTACAAAACAATATATGCTGTATGTTAAACACCGGATATTTATTATGTTTCAATTTAAAACCTGTTGGTCACAGTCTACTAAGTTGATTTTATAATAGAGTTTGTAAAGAGCTGTTGTACCGTGTGACCTTGAGCAAGTCAGTTTTTCTTCCATGAGCCTTGAGTTTTTTCTCAGCTGTACAAATGTGTGAGGTGGAGCTGATTGATTTCAAATGTCTCCCAGTTTGCACAGTCTGAGATGCTTTATGAAATGTGAGAATCTACTCCTTGACCACCTTAAGAAAGGGCGTGTTTGTTGGTTGTTTTGTGTCATTGCATTGAGAAGGTCTGAAGGAGTGCATACAAACAGTTCCTCACAACACACAACTCCTGCATAATAAAAGCTTATAGCTCAGAATGCTAGACAACTTGGAGAGAGCAATTATGTGCAGGTCCTAAACTTGTGTCATTATTTAAAACAAACAAAACACAACTGTAAGCGCTTTAAAATGTGCATGGTTTGTTAGCATATAACTAAAACATAATGAGCTATCCTTTCTCTGCCTAATACACAGTCAGAATATTAAGCAGTCTTGTGTATGGAAAAAAATGGTAACTACCTAGAGGAGAAATCAGACAACATCTTGACCAGTGATCAGAATTCACATCACCAAAAATAGACAAATGGTTACTCGTGTGTCTCCTGATATGATGTCTTAAGAAGGCTGCACCATGAACAATATGGTACTCAGGTGAGAAATATATAACATGAACCCAGTCTCATAGACAACTCAGAAGCCTGGTGTGGTGATTCTAGGCCTGTAATCCCAGCACTTGGGAGACTGAGATGGGAGGACTGATCGTTTAAAGCCAGCCCTGGCTACACAGTGAGACTCTGTCTCAAAAAACCCCAAAACAATTAACAACAACAAAACACTACATGTCAGAGAAACCCCTAAGAAGACTAGTTCTATCTAAATAAGCATACTTTGAGGGGGACTTTAAAATGCATTCCTAAAAATAAAATTATCTAAGGAAAAGTAAGCTTAAGATTAAAAGAGGCTAAAGAAACATGAACACTCAATGAAATCCTTTGCTCAGGTTGATACTGGTGGGGAGAGGAGAGATGCCATAAGGATGCTGTTGGATTAACTGAAAAAATTGAGTCATTGTCCTGGTGTGTTTTGGGACACCTGGAGTCCTTATGCCTTGATGGTTGTACTGTTCTCTTATTTCCTCAGTTTCCATGAGTAACCACAGGAGCTGACTCCAGAGCCCTGGACTGATGTCTCCACTTCCTGTCCCCTATTTGCTGTCTACCTGTGCCTTTTTGGTCTGTTACTCTTCTGTCATTACCTACCTTTGGACCAATGCCCTAGGTTACTGCAGCTTGGCTTGCTCTTTTGCTTCTGTTTGTGTTTCTCCCTGGGCATTAGGCTTACTTTGACCTTTACTGAGTTCTCCTCTGCTTCAGACCCAGTTAACTAAACCCCGATACCTTTTAGCACCCATCTCTGTGAGAGAGCACCACTCCCTTCTGACTGATGCTAGCATCCTCTAAAAGTCACTGGAGAATAGATGCTCAATAGCACCAAGTGTTTAGACATACCAGGGCATCAAGAATGTTCAAATCACAGGTCATGGGCACCAAAGAATCCCCTAATCCTCAAAATATCCTTGCTTTTTTATGCTGTAGCCTCCCTTTCTCATGGCAGGGGAATGCTGGGGGAGGGAGGGAGCTGGTAATTAAGGGTTGCTTTTGTGTCCTTGCTCACCTGACTGCTCTGCCCACATAAATGAATTCCAGAGCAGTAGGCCCCAAGGACTGTTAGTTATCCTGTGAGGATGTGTCCTGTCCTTAAGCAGTAGCAGTCATGTTGACAAAATAAGACACTTGATTGTGAAACTAACTAAAAGTGTGTGTGATTAAGCACATTAAAAAAATTATGGTAAGTAGAGTGTGGTAGGAATCTAAGAGACTAGGAGACCATTGTGGCTATGGGAAAGGCTGGAGCTAAAGGAAGAAGGTGGAGAGTGGCAAGGAGATGTCTCCCAAGAGCTGTAAGAAGAATCCATTGATGGCTGGATAATGAAAGAATAAACAAACAGGAAAAGAAGCCACAAGGTCCAGGATCCCAGATGGCTGGTTGAAGAATTAGACCTCAGATCTGATGTAGATGGTAGTGGGGGAGGGTTGCTCAAACCCTTTAATTTTAGGCTTCATTTTTGTGAAAACCCATGTTTAGACTTCATATGGTATTTTCAAAAGAGGACGCTTACCGAGATGCTGTAGTGGAAGTGGAAAAAGTCCTGTGCCATACCACTTGACCACTGCCTTACACTTTGAATGAAAAAAAAAAAAAGTCTGTCATTATCTCATAACGATCATAAGATAGTCTACATTTTATTTATTTTCTTAGTGTTCAAAATGTCTTATGTTAAAATAGACCACAATTTTTTGGACCATTGGTTTGTGATTTCTTTATTTTAAAAAATATGCCAGGAGGCTCAAAAGTAGAAATTGGTGTCTCTCATGTTTACCCAGAGATTCTGTCTATCACCACCCATCCTCAATAAACATGTTCTTACAAAATATTTTATATACCTGGTGAGGTAGATACCCTCCCTCCCTGACAGCCCTCCCAACTCCCAAGATAATTGGTTCCAAACCTTCCACCAGAAGCAAAGTTGGTGTTTAGTTTATCAGTAATTAATTGCTGGCACTTCCCTGACAAAACATAATGGAACTACAAAGCAATCACTTAGAAAGGGAAACAACTGTCAATTATCACTCTAATGAATCCTGTTTACCAGAGGTGACTGCGAGGAGGCTCCCAGCAGCCACAGGGTGCACAACCTTCTGTGCATAGGAAGTGGATGTCTTAAAAACTCCATTTTTGTACTGGCTATGTGATTTGTAAGATAGGCATTCTCATGGGCAGGTTTAAAAGTGGCCTCAGCTATGGGTTACAGTATGGAATTTTGGAACTGTTCTCAGGGCTAATGTTTAACTCTTCTTGAATATGAGTAAATAGATACAGTCATTTCTAATATTAAAACTTTAAACAGTATATCTGTGGTGATAAATTATTGAGATGATCATAGCAGTGATGAGATGAATGACGTTCATTGAATCATATGTAATGCAGATCCCATGCTGAGCACTTCATGTGCATCCTGAGTTAAAGCCATTTGCAGGAAGACATATACTTGTCTTTGTGAAAATATTAAATGAATATGTGTCAAAATTTCATACAGCTCGTTAATTGATGAAGGGATCGGTGCAATGTTAAAATTGGTCCAAAGAGCATCTGAGAGGCATATGGATACACACATGCAATTTGGTACGTTGTTGGGTTAGATATAGAAAGGATTATAGTGTCATTCTGGTTGGTAACTGCCCATACAAATCATTCTGCTCAGAGGCATCGTAGCCCTGTAAACAGAAAGTTAAACCCAGAATGGGGCAAGTCCACTATGGGAATTCAGTAAGCTCAGTCACCTACTTCTCAGTTTCAGATGACTTTTCTGTTAATAGTACTGTAATCCATGCATTACAAATGAAGAAACTGAGACTTTGTGAGGCCAAGTGGCTTGCCCAAGATTATAGTAAGAGATAGAGCTGTGACATCTGCCCATGCAGCTGATAATGTGATAATGAACATCGTGATCTCAGTAAATCCATGGATTTGGGTTCCACTCCCAAGGACCATGGGCAGGGACTACTATGCCTTTATTTTTTCATCTGGTGTGCCCAATAGCATTAATCTCAAGACACCTCATGATCCCTCAGTAAAGGCCGACCACTGTCTTCCACATTAGTAATTATTGTCACAGTGACACCTTCCCATGTGTGGTGAAGTCACATGTTTCTTGAAAATAGAGGTACCCCCACCTTCTCTACCCTTATGGCCATGTTGCTTTTAGAGTTCAGGCAGGGGCAGTATCTGAGCTCCAGGGATTATCATAGCAGAGAACGAACTCCATTCCAATCTTGTCCAGGATCAGCAGACCTCAGGAACGGATCATTAGTGTAATACTTGGGAAAGTACCTCTTCGGGAATAAAACCTCATGCACTGGGGCTCATAAACTATCTGCCCTTGCTATTAGAAAGGCTTTAAGGATACATGGGTCCATGATACTTGTAGCTGGTATCAGTTTTTAGATGGAGTCAAAGTAAACACCAGTGTCAAGCAACATAGTGTAGACTAGATTTTTGTTCATGGTGAAAATCTAAATATGGCATCCAACACTTCCTTGTGCTCATATTTCCCTGCAGTAGTGAAAATGCAGTTGAATGTTTAAGACTTGTAGACACTATTTCACTGCCTTATCTTGGGCAGATAAGTTAGTGAGGGCATTTTTTTGAGTATTGACTTTTGGGACTAGGGAGTACTGAGTTATAGAAATGAATAGTCAAATGACAAAATGTCATGTAACTGGTGAATTTCCCGACTTTTCTAAGACTTCTCTGTAGATGCCAAGGAGATTTTATTTATTTTTAAGATAGGGCTTCTCTATACAGTTCAGGCTAGCCTTGAACTTGCCATCCTTCTGCCTCATCTTCTAGAGTGGTGGAATTATGGTCATATACTACCATGCTCTGCTTGAGGTTTGGAATTTTGAGCAGTTGCTTTATTGGAGATGTAGATCAGTACTGCCTCCTGTCTGTGAAGTGAGAATCTTTATGAAGTGAGTCCATCTGCATTTAGTTACTAGGTTAGATCAAGTGTGGTTCCTTATATTCTTTATTGTGTGGAAGAAGGAAGCTTTCATATCAAAGGTGAACATGGCTCCTTGATTTGGAAGTCTTTAAGAACACACAAAATCACTAGTTCTGCTTTCTCAGGATTTGTGTCAGAGTTCTGCCTAATTACAAAAGAAGTGCAGCATGTAGGTCTTATTATTGTTGCTTAGGATGATGGAAAACACTCCATTATCAATCTTTCATGATTCTCTTGTTATTATTTGTAATATAAACAATATGTCTGTGCTTGTTGAGGACTGACAAGCACCAAGTATATTTTTAAACATGCCAAATGTGTTTAGAACTACTCCTGCGTAGTTCCTTAAATTTGTAAAATCATGTAACGTGTTTGCTTTTTTGTTTTATATTTAAAACTTTTGCTTTATAAACTCTTTTACAATATGGCAAACAGTACAAAGAAAGCCATTTTAGTGTTGCACGTATATTTTTGTGAGGAATAGTTATGAAGATAACCTATCAAAGATTGAGCAGTTATTATTCCTAGTGGAAATGAAGTAGACTGGAAGCAAAAGGAGTTGGGAACCTCTCAGTCCAGAGACTTTTGACAGACATGCAAATGATATCTTAACTTGCATCAGGATTCCTCAAAATCTGTTGTGTAGTTTCTATCCTTCGTGGAAAGACCACAGGCTGTGTTTTGATATTTTAGCTCAAATTTATTTTCCATATATCCTTGACTTTCTCAAAGCAAATATATTTTCTATTTTACTCTTCGCTTCCTCAAGCAAAATGGGACTTAAATCACCAGTGAAATATGGCAGAATATATTGACTTAAGGGAGCTATGTTTTCTAATTTTAACTTCTTGAGAAGTTTGGTGGATGTAAATACTATTCACTGTAGTTTTTCAAGTTCTCATCAAAAGTCAGGCCAAGTCAGGGAAAGAATCTGGAGTTAATGAAATTCTCTCCATTTGTGTCTGTTCTGCTTCATAATAGTGATGATATATTTTAAACTTTTGCATTTAAAAATCTCTCATGAAAACATACCACTGTACTAAATGTAGATTCTCTTTAGACATTACTGGAGTTATGTTTTAACTGTAGACTCATTATTGAACAGAATTTGATTTTTTCAAAATATAACTTTTTAAATCAGCTGTCATGACCTTTATAAACATCCAAAATTAAGGTAGACTGTAAGCAATGCAGTCTCATTAAATTTAATAAAGTTCAATAAAAATTCTAAATTTAAAACTATCTTCATAAAAGAGTGTGTTATCACCAAAGCACTAAATAGTGCATTGGAGTTTAAAATTATTAAAAATGACTAAGTATCCATTTAGGATGAGATTTGTTTTATGATTGCAGACACCTTCAAAACAAATCGGCAGTCAATTGCAATGCATTTTGAGATGTAAAAGCACCATTAATTACTGTTAATGGTGCTTCTCTAATGTATGTAAATACATCATCTGTACCAAAGCACTTGGCAGTTATTTCTTACTCCTTTCTAGACAGTTTAAAGATCTTAATTTATTAACGTTCACAACAAGTAGAAAAATAAACATGCTGTTTTGATAAATGGTGATTGGAGACACACTGTGTTTGGGCTGAAAGTAGATATTAGCTTGTTGGCAATAACTCATAGCCCTATATGAAGCAGAACCTGGCATAGATACTAAGATTTTAAAATAATGTTATTGGGAGTCTTTAATTGCTCTTTTCCAAGGTACCATACATTTGAAAATTCTAGTCTAACCTTGCACCTATTTCATGACTTGTCCCAGGCCTGTGAAACTCAGCATATGCTCTTCTCGTGATAAGCATTGTTTTTGATTCACTTTATTGAAGAGTGATTGAAAAGGATTTCTTCAGTAATACATCAGAGTAGTGTTTTCTATTTATTATATCCTTTCATCTCTGTCTGTGCTAGAATATTCATGCTGCTGTTTTCCAGTCTCCATGTTGTAAAAGTAATAACAATAATAATAATAATTGGTTTAATGTAAACCCTACCCCCAATGCAAACAAAGCAAATGTCTTAGAGACTCACAAGTAGGATTTTCATTAATGTGGATATAAAATGTGACAATTGACAGAACTGATATATAAACACCTGGATCCTTCTTAAGTGCCATCTTCTACCTAGTAGGAAAGGAAAAGCAAAATTTTGCTCCACACTAGTTTGGTTTTTTTTTTTTTTTTGTATTTTATATTTATGGAAGACAAGATGGAGAAATTTTTTTCTTCTCTTTTACTCTGATGGAGAGAAGTATAGTCAGCCTTGACTATTGCTTGCTAGAGTTAAAGATATTGAATATTGATGAAAGTTTCAAATGTAGTTTCTAAGTGAGAGTTGCCAGATTTAGCAAATAAGAATACAGGGGCCCAATTAAATTTGAATTTCAGATAAACTGAAAAGAAAATTTAAGAGTAAGTATGTTCCATGCAACACTTAGCGTATACCTATGTTAAAAAGTCTTTGTTGTGGATCTGAAGTTCAACCATCATGCGTTTTATCTGAACTTCTATTCTAGTTGATGATAGCAAAAGATCACTGCTTTTTATGAGCAAGAAAACTCACACACTGGCTGCCAGTCCTGTGAAATGGGAGTGAAAATAGGAGCTATCTTGCAGGGTGTTGGTAGGGTGAAATGTATCTATCGATACTAGTGAAACTCATAGAACAGTTCTTGGCATTCAGTAAGCACTGTGAAAGCCTACGCTTTTGTTCTTATGGTGTTGGACATTTGTCCTAATGTTAAAGATACTTTTCCTACGGAAATCCTGCTTGTAGATCTGCTAGTAAGATGATCTTCCTTATCTAATTCACAGCACTTGTGGACTCAGTAGTAATTGACCAAACAGAGACTTTCCCTACTAACCCCTGGACTGAAAGACTTAAAAGATAAGATGCTTGCGTGTCCACAGTTATTGAAAAGAGTCACAAAAAGTGCAACTTTTCCTTTTGGTTTCCAGAGGGATACTTATTTATTTAGTTGTTATATAAGGTGTGCTCTAGGACATTTGTGTGCTTTCATAAAGAAAAGGGATAAAAGAGTCAGGCTAGAGCCAAGGTGCAGGTTACAATCCAAAGTACTCAAAATGAAGGTAAACTATGTGAAGGCACAAGAATTTCACAGGCAGAAACTCATGAAGCTGTTGGTGGGTATTTTAAATGTGAGATCAGCCTATATTCCTGACTGTTAATCTGTGATTCTCTAAGAATTGCCAAGTTCTGGGCACCCTTCCCTCCAGTCCCTGCTCTCGGAGCTGTGTCTGGAAGTCAGAGTAAGCTGGGTTATCATTGCAGGAACAAAACAGTATGGAAATCTCAGTGGCTTAACCAACTGTGGTTTATTTCTCCCCCTTGCCAAGCATACAGTGTTTTCAGGTAATTCCTCCAAGTGGTGGCTCAGTGTTTTCATTTACTCTTGCCTTGTGGCAGCTTTATCTCAAGGTTTCAGGCTTGGTCACATTTGGAGAAGAGCGACATGGGCCATGAAATGTAACAGCACTCATCAGTCTGTGGGCCAGAATTGGTGATACAACCCTGGCAACTTGCAAAAGTGACTCTGAAACATAGCCTTCCATGTTCCCAGCAAGGCGGGAGAGGACCAGAACAATTAGTGAGCACTAGTTTGCTATCCTGGCAAATGTTGCTGGTAAGTTCTTCTCTCCCATGGAGACCAGAATCAACTACACTGTGTGGCAGGCAATCAAAGCTGGCAAGAGAACTAAAACTCATTAGCCATCCCTGTGCCCTTCTCTTAATTTGTGAAAATGCCTATTGCAAGTGAATTTGGATGTTGTGCTTAATGATTGGTGCTTTAGAAATGAGTGGACATAGTTTCTTTTGGTAGTCTGCACCACAAGCCTAAAAAACTGATTTGAATTCACTATTACTTCAGGTTCTGTTCGGTTTAGGAGAAGGTGGCTTCTAAGTTTGCCAGTTACCTGCCTTGATAACAGGCGTCTCTAATTTGTCTGAAATTTAGTCTTCCCTAGCTTTAGTTCCATCCAATAGAAACAATAGAAAGCTTTCATAAAGGTGACAAAGCAGGGTGAAACTTACTAACAAAGCTTGTGATAAACGTTGAACATTGCTTTTTGATCCTGGTGTAATACTGATGGCTTCAGTCTTGTCTGTGGTACTCTGAAGTGCTACTTGTTGAAAAATTCAGATTGGCCTCCATTTGAGCCCGGCCATTTCAGTTTACAATTAGGTGGAATTTTCTCGTAGTTGACACTGTTGACCAATTAACTTTGATGAAGGGAACCAGTCTCTGAATGTTCTGAAGTCAGGGCTATGAGTCAGAGAAATATAATTCTTAAAAGATTAGAAAATAGTGCAGAAAAGCTTTGGAAAATTCTTCTGCAGAGTGGTTGTTCACACCCTTCCAAACTAATCAGACTTGTGTGGTGTTCTTTAGAGTAGTTATTTAGTTCAAGACAGTATACCAGGCACTGTGATGAGCACTAAATTATTTTAGGGGTATAACACACTCCCAAACCAAGGTGGTTTCACCTTGCAGGGTTACTTGCTGTCAGCCAAGACCAGAATTAGGGCAATAGTGCAATGAGGATTAAGATATGTTGCAGGATACTGCAGTCACATAACTTTTATCACAGATTATTATTATTATAATTGTTCTATTTATTTACCAGTCATTATTGTTAATTTCTTATTGGGCTTAATTT
Organism: Castor canadensis; assembly: GCF_047511655.1. Taxonomy (NCBI): domain Eukaryota; kingdom Metazoa; phylum Chordata; class Mammalia; order Rodentia; family Castoridae; genus Castor; species Castor canadensis. The sequence goes on along the minus strand of NC_133395.1, from coordinate 118,643,301 downwards.
ATAAATTAAACTTTAGCTGTATACAGTAGGAAAAAACATAGTAAATAAAGTTCATCACTATCTGCAACTTTGGGCATCCACTAGTAGTCTTAGAATGGATAAGTAGGGAGTATTATATTTTTCTAAAACACAAAAAAGTGAGTCACACAGGCTAGGCACAGTGGTTCATGCCTGTAATCCCTGTTACTTAGGAGGCAGGGAATGGGAGGATCGCAGTTCATGGCCAGCACAGAGGGAAACGCATTTGTGAGACCACATGTCAACCAGTAAGCTGGGCATGGTAGCGTGTCTATAGACCCAACTACACAAAAAACATACATAGGAGGATTGTAGTTCAAGGCCAGCCACAGGCAAAAAGAGAGATCCTATCTGAAAAATAACTAAAGTAATGAAGGGTTGACAATCTGGCTCAGGGTGTAGAACTCCTGCTTAACAAAAAATAAAGTTGTGGAGAAACAGAAAAATATGGTAAAACAAGCAAACAAACAAACAAAAAACAGGACCTAACTGTTTTTTAGGATAAATGTCTGATGACAGGAACACTCACAGGGATTGAGTGGACTACTGTAAGAGTTAAAAGCCCAGTGAATATTCAGTTGATTAAATACACCAGGAAGAGAGAGGTGAAGAAGAGCATCTCAAAGTGAAGACGTAGACCATAGATATTTAGTCACAACTGTTTTTTTTTCTTCAATAAATATCAAGCTGTCCTTGAACTCTTAGATTTTTTTTTTTTTAAAAAGCCATGGACATTTAGCCAGCACTATTTATTTATTTATTTATTTATTATTGTGCTTCTCCAATAAATACCAAGCTTTCCTTGAACTCTTAGTGATTAAAAAAAGAAGAAGAATGACCAACATGCATAAACAGAATGACCAACAAAACAGCATCATTTACTTCTTATAGCATATTGATTCAGAATGGCCTTCAGTTAATTTCTGTTTGGATCCTTTTGATACTTCTTTTATAAAAAGCAATTAAAACAGATGTAAAAATATTAGTCTGACATTGAATCATAACCATTTTAAATACATTCAGTCAATGTGAGTATCTTATCTACTGAGAGCTAACATTTTTTCTGTTATAAGATTGCCCTTACAGTTTTTAATTGACAAAGCTTATATTTAGTATTTAACATATGTTTTTAAAGCCATAGAGGTAATTTATGAATCTATTTTCATTGTTTACAACTTAAAATTCCAGCACTGTAGGAAAACAAAGTGTAATCTGTCCCATCCCCCTACAAACACACACATTTCTCAGACCCCTCAGTCCTTCTCTATCTACTAGTAATAACCATTAAAAGTTAGGTATGAATGTTTCAGTATCATTTCTAGGTGTTTATTTTGCTAAAGTCCACTAAAGACCATCAGAACCATACCTAGATTCTAAGGTACATTAGTAGCCTGCTGCAGCAAACATAAACCCAGCCAAGGGGAACTGTAGGGTTTCTCAAAAAGAATAAGAGAAGGGGAACTGGAAATTTTGGGGAATTAGAGCTAGTCATGAAATGGTCTTGAGAGACAGCCATCAGAATTTGTCAGTGAGACAGTTTCTGGAACAACTGGAACATGAGTTTGGGGCTGAACACACGAGGCTGCAAAATCTAGTGGGGGGTTAGTCAGGTATGGTATCTGGTTGATGAATCATAGGATGTGTTTGCAAGTTAAAGTTAGAGTTGTGATTTCCATTCCCGAGTAATTTGTATGTCAGACAGCTGGTGAAACAAACTGGCTGTATGATACATTTCCAAATTCTCTTCTTGATCTGATGAAGCAATGCTTATGTCATGTGTCACGAAAGTGTTTGAAACCCAGTGTTAGATTTGCTGATCATATCGTTTTTAAGGAGTTTTAGATTAATACTTTCAAATTAGATTTTTGTTTTAGAAGTAATCATTCCAGGGAAAACCATTTCAGTTTTTAAAAGAATGAATAAATAATAATCCTGAGAGTAGGGAAGCCCAAATGGGATGTATGGATATGGGGGGTTCTTGAATGGGTTTGGGAGATAAGATTTGGGTGCTGGAAGATGATCTGACTGCTCTTAAGAACTTGGAGCCAGGGACACTTGTGAGATGACTGTTACAATACAGGTTGGAGAGGATGGGAGTGAATCTAGGCCGATGAAGTGAGATAGACAGATTTGAGAATTTTCCAGAAGAATAGCAATAGGACTTTGATGTTTTTATTTGGCTGGTTGGGTAAGAGGAAGAATCAGAGGCATCAAAGTGTCTTTTATATTTCTAGCAAGAGGATCAATAGTGACTGGGTCACGGCTGGAAAGGACTGGGTTTGTTGGAGGACCTAGGCAGGGAGTTCATCATTTAAATGAAACAGTATGCTTTTCATTTATGCTTTGACTGGAAATTGACAAAACACCACCTCACACCCTATGTCACCTCTACTACCACGACAGTGGAAAGGCATCTGAATCATCCCATCTTACAGAATGGAAAAGTGAGGCTGACTGAATGTTTAAGTGGCGTAGAGAGTTGCAAGACTACTAGACAACAATCCTTCCATTAGAACAGGAGTCTTTTGACTCTTCCCTGCCCACTTTTTATCTGTATTCCTTTGTTTGCCTCTTCTCAAAAGCAATTTATGTTTGAATTTGTCATTTTAGGCACTGTATGTGGATTGTACTCATCATTTGTGCATCCATGCCTATTAGTGTTTAGAAAATAGACGTGTGGAATAATGAAATTAAATCAATATTCTGGTCCAAGTTCTGCTGCCAACTAGTTTGTGACCTTAGTTATATTCTTCATTTTGGCTGGAACTTGGGCTCCTCTGGAGGGCTTTGGCGTGATTCATCTCAGGAGTCCTTTCCAGCTGTGGAATTTGATGGTTTCATGTTTCAATGCATTAAATGCATTTCAGCATCTCAAAAGTACACTTGGACATGCAAGACTGGGTCTTATTTCATCAAATGTGTTTTGCATGGGCTGTTTTAATGCATGGAACCTGCTAGCATTTCTTTTTCAACAATGACAGTTGGTGAATGTCCCCAATTCTCCCCCTTGCACTTCTTTAAAATCTGTGGATTCCCTCTTGGCCACCTGAAGACATGGTGTTTTGTTGCCCATGGGCAGGTATGGAAAAGGACTCATTGTGAACATTGGTTCAGTGGGAATTGGTGGTTTCAAGGAAGAACATATGGCAGAAATTTGCTTTCTAAAATGTAATTTGCAGTGACTTTTACCTTCTGGTGAATTCCATGAAACAAAGTTCACCTTCTGAAAAAATATACACTTTTAAGATTTGGGTTTGCCTCCCATGGTGATGGATCCTATCCTCAATTAGGACTGAATTCATCCGTGTGATTTGAAAGTCAAATTTCTGAACTTTTAAGTGTATTTTTGACTCCTTAAATCTTTTTCCTTGTTCCCTCCTTATTTACCTCCCTTCCTTCCTCGTCCTTCCCTCTCTCCCTCCCTCCCTTCCTTTTTCTTTTTTTCTTCTTTTGAGATAGAGGTCTCATTATGTAGCCCAGGCTTGCTTCAAACTTCCTATGCTACCATCCCTTAAATCCTCCATTATTCTTCATCTAAATTAGTTCTGGCCAGTGAGCATTGTTGATTTTCCCTAAATCTTGAGAGGGCAACAGACTGAAACTGCACTTTTGTAAGACGGTTTTATGGCTTTAAACAAGGGATGGCTTTGTTCTCTGATTTCAACTAGCAGGCATATTTTAGTCTCTTCCCCTATGCCTTGTAATATTGGGAAGAAGACATATAGTTAGGTGACCCTCAGGTCTGTACCTGACTTCCTTTCCATTAACATTTATTAAATGTTGTCTGCTCAAGTGGATGCTTTTTCTCCCTCCTTGTGGACCAGTGCCTGGGGTCATAACTAGTATCTCCGTTCTCTTTTTGGTTTGTTCCAGTGTCCCTTCCTCAGACTTTACAGGTTGAAAATTTTATTGCCTGTCAGTTGAGGTTTTTGCAAATTAGACATAAGCAATCTATTACCAGAGGCATAGAAACCCCAGTGGTCAGAATTTGCAAAGTCTAAGTTTCTTTTTTTTTACCATTAGAATTAATAACTCACTATCATGCTTAGACTGCTGTTTTCTCATAGAAAATGTAATCTCGGGGAAGAAATAATAACGATAAACCAAGGTGTGTATTATATAGTGTTTGAACATCAGCTCCAGATTACTTATGTGTTCAAAGCATTATTATGCTTTGAAAGCTGAGGGTTTAATGTACTGTATGCATTGATATCAGGGGAATGAAAATGAAATATCAGTTTGATTTAAGGTTACTATGGAGAATGTTTTAATGTTTCAACTCTATAGTTTGTAATATATTTATGCATGCTTATACGTGTATACCTCAGCAGATTTCTAGTTTGGTGTATGTGTTTTAATTGACTATCAAGATTTAATAATAGCCATTTGAAACAAAGCCAATAAACAAAAATATACATTGCAATTTCATTTTATGACTAGGTAAGTTCTTTTTTCAAAGAGTTGTATACTTTTTTCTTCATAGAAAGCTTTTCTTGATGCTTTCTGATATATCTAATGATATCACTCAGCATTCGTCCTTTGATTTTCTGTCTTCATTAGTTGCTATTTATAATTGCTTGGGTGTGGGCTATCTTGGCCAGCCGTTTAATTACATCTAATTATCAAGTCACAGGGTAATCTTGTGTTTCATACTGTTTTGTCTTGAGTATGATTTACTGGCTTCTAAGGCTTATTTCATCAGGACTACTATGAAGCTTTGGTTTTAAAGGGTAAAAAAATAAGAAAAGGTTAAGAGAAATGAAAAGTGGCTAACATGCAAGTTAGGATAATACCATCCAGTTTTCTCAGACTCCTCAACTTTTCTTCATGGAGGGGAGGGAAAGCACTCATTTTTGAGGATTCTCTTTGTGCCTGGTAATATGCTCATCTGCAGATATATTCAACTACAGGATAGTTGTCAGCTGGGTTTATACTTGCTACTTTGAATTATAACTTATACAACCTCACAGAGAAGTAAAGGACTTTTTTCACCACTGCCCCCAGTTTGAGTTTTTAATGTTTTGCTTTGACAGCGAGGGCAGTGTTTTGGTGATTATTATAGGTTTTGTTTTCATTGCTAGTGATTTCTGTCTGGGTCTTAACTTGACCTAAATAGCAACTGACCTTGCAAAGTGGGCATGATGGCTTCAGATGGAGCCTCTCATCTCTAGCTACATGTTGCTGTCACTTGGTGCAGGTCCTACAGCTGCTGTAACAACTGCTATAAACATTTTGGTTTAAGATAACAGGAATTGCTCTTTCACAAAGCTGAAGGTCAGAAGTCTGAAGTCAAGGAGTGAGCATGGTCACACTCCCTCTGAATGCCCGAAAAATCCTTCATTGGCTTCTAATGGCTCCCGAGAGTCCTGCGCTACTTGCAACTTAGGTCCACCCTTTGCTTCTGTCATCCCATGACCTTCACCTCTATGTCTCTGTGTCTGGATTCTAGAGTACCCTCTTTTTCTCTTATTAAAACATCACTCATTGGATTTAGGGTCTGCCCTTTTATAGTACTGGGGTTTGAAACGTAGGGCTCACATTTGCAAGGAAGGTACTCTACCTCTTGAGCCAAATCTCAAGCCCTCTTTGTTTTAGTTATTTTTCAAATAGGGTCTGGAGTTTTTGTCAAGCCAGCTTGGACTGCGGTCCTCCAACTTAGACCTCCCATGTAGCTGGGACCATAGGCACCCTCCCCTCTCAGTTTATTGGTTGAGATGAGGTTTAACTAAGCTTTTGCCCAACTGGCCTTGAACTACACTCCTCCTGATCTCTGCCTTCTGAGTAGTTGGGATTATAGGCACAAGCCACTGGACTTGAGGTCCAGTCATAAAGAGGGATGATTCTACTTGGGGATGCTTCTTTGCGTCTGCAAAGACCCAAGTTGAGGCTACCTGATTTTCTCAGGCATTTCAACTCTAGGCACTTGGGCCAGATGGCTAAAACTCGCAGGTGGCCCTGTGAGTACTCCACCTGGGCTCCTACTCTGCCTTCTCCTCTGCCATCATGTCAGAGCCCTGTTTTATTTCAGTAATGCCATTTCTTCTCTAGGCAAATGTGGTCCAACTTCCAAACAGGCAAAATGCAAGACAATATTTAGGAAAGAACTCATTTGTGAAAGCTATGTAATGCAGTAAGTGAAGTACAGGTTAGAGTAGAAAGAGTTGATTTCATATTCTCTTGCTAGATCTGAAGCTCCTCTGAGATCATTTAACACCTCTTTACTAGTGTCTGTATCTTGTTGGGAGAATTGACTCATGCTTGCTAATGTGATTGTTGGCAGGATTAAGTTCTTCTGGGGTGTTGGACTGTTGGCCTCAGTTCCTTGCCACACGGGGCTCTCCACAGGGCATCGTGCTTTGTCTGATGTGGCAAATAAGAAGAGCCAAATGAGAAAAAAATGGAGTCACAGCCTTTTATAACCTAACCACAATATATTTATTAAAAGGAAATCACTAAATCTAAGTCCAGCCTGAACTCAAAGGGAGAAGGGATTATGTGTGGGTATGAATGGTGGGAGGTAGCTTCATCAGAAGCCATTTTAGAAGCTGTCACAGTGCTTTGTGCCCTAAACCCATCATCATCATAATCATCACCACCACCATCATCATTATTGTTGTTATTTGGAGTTTCTCCTAGTATTTCTAGCTGGGGGTATGTACTGACTCTTCTGAACAAAGAGGGGCCAGATGTCAAGTTGGAATGCTGAAGCATAAGAGGTTAAAGGTTTCACTTGGGGAGCCACACAGAGCATCAGTAACAGTATTGTGATAAGAACCTCAATCAGTTGATATCCTGGAGGGTCATTATATCCTGAATTATTTTGCTACATGATTACACATGAACTATAGAGCTTCAGAAATAAACCACTATAGTAGGCCAGGAGGGAACAATATGAGTAGTCATTTAGAATGCGCTGCTGCAGAAAGAATAGCTAATAGCAGTTCTTTGAAACCGCTTTACTAAACTATAGTTTGTATATCCACCATAACCGTTCCTTATAATACAAGCCATAGCAGCTACATGCTCATTCTTGCTTCTGAATACCCGGTTCTGAAACCACCATTTCACAAGAATATTCTCGGGAGAACATGGAACATCATTTCTAGGCATTTCCAATTCTATGTAATTAGAATAGAAAGACTTTCAAGTCTGCTTCAGGTTTTAGCTTGTTATATAAATAAGTTCACAGGAATCTCAAATGCTTTACAGAAATCTGACAGCAACTATAAAAGGCTTCTGAACATTTTTGTTGCCAAAGTCCCAGGGATTGCTGGAATCTTAAATAGCCCATTTTCAGCTCCAATTCAGAAGCTTTTTGTCATGTTTAATAATGTGATGAATAATTCCTTTTCTGTTAGTCATTTCCTCTTTTATAATCCACAAGGATCTTTGAGCCATGGAATGGATATTTTTTGGAGTTATAAATTAAGGTCCTTTCGATCCCAAACTTAAAATGGCCTTTTAATGTACCACTTCTATAAATCCATTTATCTAGGTCTAAAAGTTCATTAAAATGTATGTAAATGAAAGTATTATATAGGTACATGTCCAATTCAGAGGGTGATTATTTTAAATTGAGAGTGCCATAAAAGACACTGGATAATCCTGTGTACAGTAGGAAATTTAATAAGAAGAAAACTATAATATTTGCAAGGGAGATTGAATATTAGAACTTCTCCCTTTCCTCCTTTCTTCTCCTTCTTTTAAAATATAGCATTAAGTAAGAAATTTAGTTCAGGGTCCAGTGATCACCATTGGGTTCATAGATAGTGTTCGTGACATTTGTGAAGTTGGATGGGAAAAAAATACATCTTTACCTACACTCACATCTAACTAGAACTTAACCTTTTTCTCAAGTATGGGATGTTGGCTAAACATCACAGTCAGATTGGCAATATTTGTGACTTTGTCACCAATAGAAATCAAAGGTATCTAATAATACTCTAGTTGCAAACATCTCAAAATATCATTTGAGCTTATTCCTTTGAAAGTGAAACCTGTCATGTCTCATTATTTAATATAAAATCATATGTTAGTATTATTCCATGAATACATTTTAAAATATTTTGGTAGCTATATTTAAATTTGTAGTCTCTGTAATTTTGTGTATTTTTAATTTGAAAATATTATTCTTGGAAGCACTGTATTGGCTTCATCACATCATATAGGCTTCATTACAAAGGGGTCCCATACATAGACAGACATACATCTTATGCTACGATTTAGAAGGCATATGGAATGACTAAGGAGACCTGGCAATCACTGAGCAAGCACTGGATAAGATAGTATCATTTAATGTTTCCATCAACCCTGGGAAGTAAAGGTCATTATCGTCTGCATTTCATAATGCTGAATCAGAATCTTAGAGGACCTGGTAACCAGACGGCCTCCAAAGATCCACACTCTTCATATTCACCCCCTTGTGAAGTTGCCTCCCACATCCTATCATATTGATCTGTTTGACCAGCAGAAGCTGTAGCCTAGCAGAAGCCTAGCTCTAAGGCTAGGTCACTAAAGCTTGCCCATTTTGGGGAAAGCCAGTCACCATTTTGTGAAAACACTTAAATAGAACTTCAGTGGCAAGGAATGAGGTCTTCAACAGCCAACACTAGTTGCCAAGCCATGTAAAGCAGCTTCTTCTGAAGTGATACCCTAGCCCCAGTCAATCTGCAGATCATTCTCAACCTAGAGTGCATTTTGACCCCAGCCTTCTGGACACCCTGAGCCACAACCATTCAATTAAGCTGCATCTGAAATTTCTGACCCAAATTTTTATTTGTATGAGGCAATAATTGTTAATGATTGTTTCAAGCCAATTTAGGGGGTAATTTATCAAGTAGAAATAGACAATTGAAGGAGAGGGCTGTGTGCCTTTTCCAAGGCCATAGCACCAGTGAACGCCAGAAGCAGGGTGGGATCCTCGCTGATGCTGATGAAGTGCCCTATTCTCTCAGCCTAGCAAGACAGAGAGAATCAGAGAAGCCCACATTCCTGCTACTCTTCTTCTTTTTCTGACTCCATTTATCTCCCCTTTCACACACCATGTGCCCTGGACTGGACAACTGAAGTATTAGCTCATGTATTTCCTCACTTGATACCTTTAAATTCTTAAATGAAATAAAGCAGTTTAACAAAAACACCAGGTACTGAGGAAGACAGAGGAGACGCTCCATCTCAAATCTTTACCTCAGGGAGTTTCAGAGTATAAAGAGATTTTATGAGAAAAAAACAAGGAGTACTGAGAGACAGAAGCAAGATCTTTATCATGTATAAACCTGTTTGCTTCCACTAAAAAAAAAAAAAAAAAAGGCTCCTCAAATATTTCCATATTTGAATGTTGGATTTTTACTTCAAGCAAATTTTTCATTTCCTTTTATCATATATTTATATTCAATGGCACAGTGGAGAACCAGTTCTTGGGGCAGATGAGGGGCCACCAGATCTGTAGTAATTTTTTACTTCTGTGGTGTAAATACTCCCACCACACTTGATTTCAAACACCAATACAGCATCACTGAACACTAGAAGTGTGTGCATGACTGACTCTGATGAGCTGGTACAAACTTGCCCCAATACATCCTTGTTACATTGATGATCAATATTCTTTTAAAAGACATAGGAGTTATTTTTTCCCTAATGAGAACCAAAGTGTAATAAGACTCAAGAGACATGAAGTTAACTTGCAAATAAACCATGTATATAATACTTTTAGCAGTGTAATGTCACAGAAAGTAGTAAAAATTTTCCTTGATCTTTACAGTAATCTCGTCAGACTGTTGGAGAAGTGATCTTGTCTCCATTTTAGAGATGATTTGACTGAGTTCATTGTACAAAGATCTTCCTAAAGTGACAAGATTTTTCTGCGTCCAAAGGAAAAATATAACTTACTACTCCTGATACTAGTTTATCTCCTATCCTGCTGATATAAAAGTGTTAAAAGAAGAGTCACCAAGTTAATTTGTGCTACATTTATTTGGAAGCATTGCTTTTTCTGCTTGGGTAGATATGAAAATATCTCAGGCCTTTGAATTTATGGGGAAAATCTTGGGTATAGACTATTTTATGTTTGGATTTATATTCCCATAATGAGGGGAAGCAATGTGCATAGGATGGTGAAGTGATCTCTGGATTATCCCTTGACCTTTCAATGACATTAAAATGAAAGAAAACTAAATGAAATGATGTATCTCTGCAGTGTTCTAAGCCCATTGATATAAAAACATTATTTCAAGAGCGAATGTTGACTTTCTCTGTTGGTCTTCTGATTTTTAAATAACATTTTCATTTTGGTTGCTATAGTAGATTAGCCTGCTACTTAGAAGGAAAATTCAGAGACAACTCTGTTTGATATCAGAATATGTTTAAACTTATAAATACCACTGTGAGAGAAAGATTGGGTACTGTGAGAGTTATTGTAAATTACTTTGCTGATATGCACTAATATTGAAATGTCCTTTGTAAGTACTGCATTTAAAAATTCAATTTTGTTCAATAAAATTTGCATGTGACCAAGGGACTTAGAAAAGAGAAAGATACATAAAAATAATAACAAAATACATTTATTTTAGAGAAACATTTACAACTCAAAACATATTCATAAGGATAATTACCCTGTTTATTCAAAGCTTCTAAAAATTGTTAAGAAAACAATCAGTGATCCATTGGAGAAATAACCAAAGAAGATTATGACATATTATGTTTTCCAAAAATGACCACAATTGTATTTCCAGTCTCACATGTTGGATCTTGCCACATACCATCTGAAATCCATTTCCTTCCCTATTTCTCCCTGGCTCTCTCCACTTCTCCTCCTGTGCAGTCCTGGGATGCTTTGTCATGAAATCCGATAGCCACGTTGTGAAGGAAGCCTAATCATGTGGAGAGGCCAGCCGCCATGATGGGTAATTATTCTCCCTGACAGCTCCATCCGTGATCTCAGTTGTCAGCCACCACCAAGTACAAGATGTCCTCGATTGTCTTTGAAGGTCTTCTGACTGGTTAAGTCAGGCCCACCTAAGATAACCTCCTAAACTTAAACTCAACTAGTTAGAGATTGTGCTGAACACCCACAAAAATTTCTTCACAGCAGCATCTAGGTTAGTGTCTGATTGAGTGACTGGGAACAGTAGTCTAGCTTAGCCAAACTGACACACGAAGAAGCCATTACAGGCTATATGAAAAGCCATAATTTGTAAGCATGCCTTTCATTATTCATTTCATGTATCTCTCTCATTCTATAATGTAACTCAAAGGTATACTTTTGGAGATGGACTGCAGACAATTGAGGTGATAATTCATGGGGTATAAGCCTGTCTTTGGCATTGTTATGGCTACCTTACTTGAGTTTATTCACATCTCAAAACAGTGGCAAAAGAACATCTACTTACCCTGTTTTTTAATCTGTCACATAAGCCTATGATTTAAGAGAAGAAATTTTATTAGAGCAGAACCTCAAAAAAAGTTCAGACTCATGCAATAACACAACTAGTCAGCAAAAGAGTCAGAACATGGGCCTTAGACTCTGTGACTATGGACCTGTGGCTCTTGAGACTACACCCTGCTGCTTCTGTAAAATATTTCACAAATTCATCCCTACATTAATTTTAGTTTCTGAGACATTGCTGTATTATTGATCCCTGACATTTGTTAAAATGACGTGGAACCCTGCAAAAAAAAAAAAAAAAACAGTGGCAAAACCAAAGTGGCATTTTGTCAAGTAGTTATACTTTGATAATCTACATGTCTAAATTATATTTTCAATGAAAAGACCTTAGATAAAGTACAGATGCTTTGTTCTATCAATAAACATTGTTATTATCTGTTATCAGTTCTGCCCCAACTTGACAATGTCACAAGGCAATTCGTATCAGCTTTGGTTCACAGAGATTTATAAAGAAGGTATTTGTTCATATTTTTTAAATTTTACACAGGTTCTGGCTGAAGGACAAAGTATTATTTCCTTTTCCTGTTTTCTTATTTTTTCTATTTTTGTGGTATAAGGATTGAACCCAAGGCCTTGAGCAAAATGTTATTTTCAAAGAGTTAAAAAACACGACTATAATTCATATATTGAAGAAATTTAAGATTTAATAAGTCTTTCTTTAATGAGGAAAAGAATGTACTTCAAGGTATTTTGATGATCTGGGCAGTTACAGACATTTTGTTTAAAAAAAAGCTAGAGGGGAGAACAAGGACGAGCAATATCTGAATAAGATTTCTACATAGGCTGATATCCTATGGGACAATAAAAGTGTAACTTTTGTAGTTTACCTTTGTACTAGACAAAAATCCACATAGTAACCATAAATTTACAGTGGTATACAACAATTTAAATATATGGGATGAATTCAATTATGATATATTATAAGAACTTTGATAAATATTGCAATGTACCCCCAGTAGAACAATAATAACAAATAAATATATAGGTAGGCAAAGCCAAACACAGGTAAATTATCTTGGTGAATTAAATAATCCTTGTGGGATTTTTAATCAGTTCGTTAAGATACTGAAAGGACGTGCCATATCCACCACTCCCACCTTATGTCAAAGTTTTTGATCATTTTTCTTAAACATGGCCATATTAATTCTTGTGTCATAATAGCTGCCATGTTGAAATTCTTACACAAGTCTATGTATTATTCTAGAAACATTATAGTTTCACTTCAGTCTTATGGAAATGTCTCTTTATTCTTCAGGTTACTCAGAAATGAGTGCAAATTAGCAAAGATGAGATAGATAAGCTATAAAAATGTAGTTATTTATGTAAGTATCCTTGAATACCATAATTTTTATAACTTTTGTGTCTAGATAGAAACAAATGATGGTAAAACTAACAAGATAAGTTATTTTGTGGAAGATATGGCTTGTAAATACAGTCAAGTGGAATAGATTCTAGGATGAACCCAATAAAAAACTTTGACATTAAAACTTTTCTGATAACAATCTCAATTCTGCTGCCTTCAACTACACATGGAACGGTATTCAGTGAGGATATTCTGGTTTCATTAGCATTTTGTCTAATTTCCACCTGAACATCTACTTTTCATTTACCATTTGCCAGTGTCACACATTGAGTTACTAAGATTCTTAAATGTAAGTGAAATCCATTTTTAAGAAATATGTATTTCATTCATGAAGGGTATTTTTAAGTTTATGGTAAATTTGTTCTCATTCTTCGTTTGTTCTTCAGATGAATAGTGTAATATATGCTGTTCTTTCTTACTCTCATTGAATATTTTCTACTAAATCTATCTTTTTATGATTCTGAAATGCCAGCTTCAGTTTTTTTATTAATTCATAGTGACCCTGTGCAGAGCTGTCTATCTCAACTTAATGGCTATTTATAATATATGGATGGCATTCCCCTGCCATTAATGTTTAATGAATTGGCTCCTGATCCAATAGAGTCTAATAAAGGTAATCACTAGAATACATTGTCTTTCTGCAGTGCCCTAGAAACTTTTTTATTTTCCCCACTGTATACCTTTGGCCCACACTCTTCTTTTCTGCTTCTTCCAGTGCAGTCTTCTCAACCTCTCTTTCATTATTTAGTCCAAATGTGTATACTTTTATACTTAATTATTTTTCAGGTCAGGATGACAGTCTTCTATGTTGAAATTTAAAAGAAGTACTAGCCTCATGATGGCCAGAAAGAAAGGAAGTCTTCTTAAATACTGGCAGGATATAGATTTACATGCAAAGTAAATAAAGCAATTCTTAAAAATCAAGGATTCTTCTTACAGTCCATATCCCTAGCAGATCAGTCCTTTTGTGTACTCTGAATGTGAGGCAGATGTTAAAAACAAAATTTGGCTTCAATTTCTCCAGTTAGATAGTGGTGATGGATACATGTATCTGTGAACAGACTAGGAACTATCGAATTTCATACTTGAAAAGGGTAAAAAATTTTTGATCAGTGAAAAATATATCCATTACTATATTAATTGCTATACATGTAGCAATTAGATATCTATATTATATACATATATATGTATATGAACTGGATGACTTCAAGGAGCAAAGGTGAACATTTCCTGAAACTAGAAACACTTGTGTACCCTCTTGTGCGTGCATTTTCTCGGCTAGGCATGTTCATGAATCAGTAAGAACTGGTATATTTCTCTCTATATCTATATTTCTAGTGAATGGAATTCTAGCTTGCTTAGAAAACCCATCCAATTTGAACAGTTCTTTGTTGTTGTAGAACCTGAGCAGAGTCCAGTATTTGTAACACTTTGCGCTCTCCAAAGTCTAACTTCATTTAGATGACTTGCTCTTGTGGGAGTTTGGCTCAGTCACTCTCTGTTCTTTCAGATTTGAGCCTCTTTCTTGGAACTACACCTACTTGACGTTGGTTATTGAAGGCCCTTTGAAGCTCCATATTCCTAAAGTGATAGACTGACATTTTAGTAGTCATAATATGAACTTTCCTGGCTGCTGGAAATGGGGACTTCTGCATCTTTCCCCTAGAGACCATCCCAAGTAACTTTTTAAAAGTATGTTTTCTTCTTTAAATTAAGACTTTATATTTATTTATTTAGCATACATTAATAATATGAGGGATTTCACTGCAATAACTGCATACATACATACATTGTAACTTGAATAAGTTCACCCCCCCCCACTATAGTCCCATTCCCCCTCTCCTTCTTTAGAGAAGTTTAAGATTTTTCAGAAAAATTGGGCAGGTCATACAGAATTCTCACATTTCTTTCCCACCCCACCCCCAGCTTTCTCAACTGTTGACTTTAAGGGCACATTAATCTTGCATTAAGGTTGTATGTTCATTGCTTCTGTTAGTGAACCATATCACCATATTATTAACTAAAGTTCATAATTTATAGAAAGTTTACTCTTTGCCTTTTATGGTTTTATGGGTTCTTACAAATGCACATTGTCATGTGTCGTTACAGTTTCATAGAACAATTTATACTGCTCTAAAAATTCCCTGTGTTGAATCCCTGGTAACTAGTCATCCTTTTCTTTATACTTTTGCCTTTTCCAGAATGCTCTATCATTGGGATCAAATAGGAAGCAGTCGTTGCAGACTGACTTCTTTCTCTTAGCAATATGTACTTAAGGTGCTTCTGTAACTTTTCATGGCTTGGTATCTATTTCGTTTGTTTGATTTTTTGTTTTTTCTCTAGACAAGGTCTCTCTATGTAACCTAGGATGTCCTCAAACTCATAATCCTCCTCTCTGAGCCTCCTGCATGCTGGGATTACAGAAATGAACGACTATACCTAGCCAGCTCTGTTTTTTAAATCATGAAATAATATGCCATTGTTGGATGTTTGCCACAGTTTGTTTACGCATTTACCTACTGAAGAACAGTTTATTATGCATAAAGTTTCCATGAAATTCCCTGAGCAGGTTTTTGTGTGAACTTAGGTTTTCCTTTTCTTTTCTTCGCTTTGTTTCTCATACAGGATCTCACCTTGTAGCAGAGGTTGGTCTCAAATTTACTATGTAAAATCCAAACTGGTCTGGCACTCAGAATCCTCCTTCCTCAGCCTCTTAAATGCTGAGATTATAGGAGTGTGCCATTAGGTCAACATGCCTGGTTTAGGGAATAATTTTTCAACTTAAGTGAGTAAATGCCTAGGAGCTTAAGTGATTCTGTGTTAAATCCATTTGGATTTTCCAAAACTGCCAAATGATTTTCCAAAGTGATTGTGCCATTTTTCATTTCAACCAACAATTAATGAGAGCTCTTGTCACTCTTCTTTCTTCACCAACATTTGTTATTGCCAGTTTGTTTGGGTTTGGCCATTCTGATAGGTGTACAGTAATATGTCATTATTGTTTTTGTTTGTAATTCCCTAATGACATGTGATGTTAAACATCTTTTCCTGGACTTATATGCCCTTTTTTATACTCCTCTTTCTCTTCCTCTTTGTTTGACATAGAGATATTCTTTGTTCTAATACCATTTGTTGAAAAGACTTTCCATATTCAATTAAATTATTTTGCTTCTTGGTCAAAGCTAAGCTGCCTATATTTGTGTGGACCTATTTCTGGGCTCTCTCCTCTTTCCCACTGAGTTATTTGTTTGTTCTGACACCAATACCATGTTGTCTTAATTGCTGTGGGTTTATAATAAGTCTTGGAGTAGTGTCATTCCTCCAGTTTGGATCTTCAGTGTTGTTTTTGCTCCTCTTGATCGTATGAATTTCCATATGAACTTTAGAATCTACCTATTGATATTCAAAACAGAACTTGGTGGTATTTTGATTGGGACTTCATTAAATCTTAAGGTCAAATTGGGAAGAACTGATAATTTAGCAATATTGAGTCTTGCTTTGATGACACGGAATTTCTATATATTTATTTAGCTCTTTTATTTCTTTCATAAGTACATTATATATTTCTCAGCTAGTGTCTCACTTATAGACCAGACTTCTAACTCACAGTCCTCCTGCCTCAGCTTCCTGAGTGGTAGGATTACAGGTGGCACCACCATACCCAGTCTGAAATTGACTTTTTAATACTCTTATTGTACAACACTGCTATCATTGCTTATTAATTCTAGAAATACTTTTATCAATTCTTACATAATCAACCATGTTATCTGAAAATCAGGACAGTTTTCTTTCTTTCTAAATCTTATGATACTAATTTTTTTGTGATATTGGGGATTAAATTTAGGGCCTTGCACTATTTTGGCAAATGCTCTTCCACTTGAGCCATGCCCAGTCCTTCTCAATTGACATGCCTTTTCCCCCTTTTGTTGTCTTATTACTTAGCCAGGACTTCTACTGCAATGTTGTATAGGAGTGTAAAGAGAGGACCACTTAGCCTTGTTCCCAGTAGTATCAGTTTCTTATCAGTGCTATGGAAATTACCACAAATTTGATAATTTAAAACAATAGAAATTTATTCACTCACAATTCTCGAGGCCAGATGTCCAAGATCAAGGCATTGACATGGTTGGTCTGTGGGGGAAATCCATCCCTTTTCTCTGGTGGCCCTATGCATTCCTTGCATTGTGACTGTTACCTTGGCTTCTGCTCTGTGAACCTTTGCTATTTCCCCTTACCTCTTTTTTTTAATCAATGCCACATTTGCAGTGGCATTTAAGGCCCACTCAGATAATGCAGGAGAATCTCATCTCAAAATTCTTAATTCAGTTATAGTTGCAAAGATGCTTCTTTCTAATAAGGTAACATTTACATGTCTCAAGAATTAAGATTTGCTACAAATAGAAGCCATCTATATCTATCTATCTATCTGTCTATCTATCTACCTACCTGTCTATCTATCTATAAATAACATGTTTCCAAAAGTGAGACTGTTAAAGGAGACTAAGACAGCAAGAAAAGCAGAATAACATTGAAATATATCACATCTGTCTAGGAACAAAACACAGTGAAACACACTGAAAACTGTTGAACAATATAGGGTAGGGAGAAAAGGATAAGGACAAGTAATAGAGGGGATTTGACTAAATAAAGTACTATATATTTATAGATAAAATACCAAGGCAAAATCCCATTGAATAATGTACAGATTTTTAAACAATGAAGGGCAGGAATGTGAAACAGGTCATATTAAGGGGTAGGTACTAGCAGGAGGGGGAGGGTAAATGAAGATGGTAAAGGAGGGTGAATATGGTTGAGGTACTTTCTATACATGTATGAATATGAAACATTGAAGCCTGTTGAAGCCATTTCAAGAAGGGGAGTAGGGGAAGTGAGAGAATAATGGAGGGGAGGAACCAAACTGGGGCACAATCTATGTATATGTGGAAATGTCACAACAACCTCCCTATAATTATCATACAGTAGCAAAATTTTCTTAAAAATTAGGATTTGCTATTTTTAGTTTGCCTTTAGCCAATCTTGCACTGATCTTAAGGAGAAAATATCTAGTTTCTTACCATTCAGTCTGATGTTATATTAGCTATTGAGTTTTTTGTTGATTTTTCTCTATCAAGTTAAGAAAGTTCCACCTATTCTTAGTTTGCTGGGAGTTTTTTTTTAAATAAATTTTTATTAGGATATATTAATGATATGGGGGTGATATTTCATAGTGACAATTCTGATCAAACTTATATTGTACATTGGTTACATTGCCCCCATCGTCTCTCCCTCTCAGCCCCCTCCCCACCCCACTTAAAGCAATTGCAAGAGGTTTTTGAGCTCTGTTTCATATAGGTATATGAAGTCCATCTACTATATACTGTCACTTTATTCTCCTTAGTTCACCCCTCCCCTCCCACTAGTACCCCCCTCACACACACACTGTGCCTATTTTACAGTTTCGGTTTTCATAATCAATATTTGAGTTGACATCCAGAGGGGTGTCTCAATGCATGCCCTCTGTGGGTGTGCTTTACTTTGGTCTATTCAGTCCTTTAGAGTGCTCTCCCTTACCCCTTTACCTTCTACCCCCCCATTTTTCAACATCTTTCAATGCACATTCTTATATCCTCTACCTTCACGTTGTGTGATATGTGGTATCACTGTTGCTCTATCATTCTCGTTTCCTTTCTCTCTTTCCCTGAGTTCCACAGAGTAGTTCCACTGTTACAAACATGGTATACAACTGAGTTTGTATATAATCATGTTTGGGTTTTTTGTATATGTTTATCTTTGGATCTATCTTTCATGTATGAGAGAAATCATGCATCTTTTGTGTTTCTGACACTGGTAACTTCACTTAACATGATTTCCTCCAATTGGATCCATTTACCTTAAGACCCCATGTAATTATTCCTGTGGCTCAGTAATACTCCATTGTGTATATACACCATAATTTCATGATCCTTTCATCGGTTGGAGGGCATTTGGGTTGTTTCCAGAGCTTAGCTATTATGAATAGTGCTGCAATGAACATCGGTATACAAGTGTCTCTACTGTATCCTATCTTACGTTCCTTTGGGTAGATGCCCAGGAGCAGTATCACTGGATCATATGGCATGTCTCCCTCTAGTTTTTTGAGGAATCTCCATAGTATTTTCCATAATGATTGTACTAATTTGCATTCCTACCAGCAGTGTATAAGGGTTCCTGTTTCACCACTTTCTCACCAGTATTTGTTGTTGTTATTACCCTTGATTCTGTCCATTCTAACTGAGGTGAGATGAAATCTAAGTGTTGTTTTGATTTGCATCTCTTTTATAACCAGGGAAGTTGAACACGTCTTCATGTATTTACTGGCCATTTGTACCTCTTCATTTGAGAATTCCCTATTTAATTCATGTGCCTATTTCTTCATTGAGGTAGTAATTCTTTGGGGGCTGAATATTTTGAGTTCCCTGTTGATTCTGGATATTAAACCCTTGTCAGATGAGTAGCTGGCAAAGATTTTCTCCCATACTGTGAGCTGTCTCTTGAGTCTGGTGATTGTTTCTTTTGCTGCACAGAAGCTCTTTAGTTTAATGCAGTCCCATTTGTCATTGTTTCTCTTAGCTGCTGAGCCTTTGGAGTTCTGTTTAGGATGTCATTTCCTATACCTATCTGTTCTGGAGTATTTCCTACTGCTTCTTGGAGTTGTTTCAAAGTTTCAGGCCTTATATTAAGGTCTTTGATCCACTTTGAATTGATTTTGATACAGGGTGAAAGACATGGATCTAGTTTGAGTCTTTTGCATGTGGATACCCAGTTTTCCCAGCAGCATTTATTGAAGAGGCTGTCTTTTCTCCATTGTGTGCTTTGGGCTCCTTTGTTGAAGAACAGTTGACTCTAGAGCATGGGGTTATGTCTGGATCTTCTATTCTGATCCACTGGTCTTCCTATCTGTTTTTGTGCCAATAGCATGCTGTTTTTATTGTTATGGCTCTGCAGTATAGTTTGAGATAAGGTATTGTGATGCTTCCAGCATTGGACTTTTTGCTCAGAATTGCTTTGTCTATTTGAGGTCTTTTGTGTTTCCATATGTACTTCATGATTGCTTTTTCTATTTCTGTACAGAATGTCACTGGAATTTTGACAGGGATTGCATTGACCACGTAGATTGCTTTTGGCAGTATGGCCATTTTCACAATGTTGATTCTACCAATCCATGAGCATGGAAGGTCTTTCCATCTTCTGAAATCTTCTATGATTTCTCTCTTCAGTGGTGTATAGTTTTCATTAAAGAGGCCTTTTGTTTCTTTTGTTAAATTTATTCTGAGGTACTTTATTATTTTTGATGTTACTGCAAATGGGATTGTTTCCCTGATTTCACTCTCAGTCTGTGTATTGTTGGTGTATAGAAAAGGTACTGGTTTCTGTATGTTAATTTTGTATCCTTCTACTTTGCTGAAAAAGTTTATGACTTCTAGTAGTTTTTTTTGTCAAGTTTTTGGGGTCTCTTAGGTATAGAATCATGTCATCTGCAAATAGGGATAGTTTGACTTCTTCCTTCCCTATTTGAATCCCTTTTATTTCTTGCTTTTGTCTTATTGCTCTGGCTAGGAATTCCAAAACTATATTGAATAGGAGTGGAGAAAGCAGACAGCCCTGTCTTGTTCTTGATTTTAAGGGGAATGGTTTCAGTTCTCCATTTAATAAAATGTTGCCTCTAGGTTTCTCATATATAGCCTTTATTATGTTGAGGAATGTTCCTTCTATTCCTAGTTTCTTCAGAGCTTTTATCATGAAAGGGTGTTAGATTTTGTCAAAGGCTTTTTCTGCATCTATTGAGAGGATCATGTGGTTTTTGTCCTTGCATTGTTTATGTACTGTATTACGTTTATGGATTTACATATGTTGAACCATCCTTGCATCCCTGGAATGAAACTGTCTTGGTCATGACATGATCTTTTCCATGTGTTGTCAAATTCTGTTTGCCAGTATTTTGTTCAGATCTTTGCATCTATATTCATTAAAGATATTGGCCTATAATTCTCTTTTCTGGTTATATCTTTATTGGGTTTCAGAATGAGTGCAATGCTGGCTTCGTAGAATGAGTTTGGTAGTGTTCCGTCCCTTTCTATTTCCTGGAAAAGTTTGAGGAGTATTAGTGCTAGTTCTTCTTTAAAGTTTTGATAAAACTTGGCTGCAAATCCATCAGATCCTGGGCTCTTCTTTGTAGGGAGACTCTTTAGGACTGTTTCAATTCCATTGCATGTAATAGGACTATTTGGGTGGTTAATATCTTCTTGGTTCAATTTTGGTTAGTTGCATGTGTCTAGGAATTTATCCATTTTGTCTAGATTTTCCAGTTTACTTGAATATAAGTTTTCAAAGTACTCTCTAATTATTTTCTGGATTTCATTGGTATTTGTGGTTATGTCTCCTTTTTCATCTCCAATTTTATTAATTTGGGTCTTCTACCTCTTCCATTTTGCTATGTTAGCTAAGGGTTTGTTGATATTGTTAATCTTTTCAGAGAACCAACTTTTGTGTTTCTTCTCTGAGGTCGTTAATCATTTTTACAATTGTTTTTCAGAATTCATTATTTGATATCTCTTCCTCTATGTAGGTATTTGGATCCTTAGTGGTGGAATTGACTTTTGATGGAGAGTGGTTGTCTTGCTGTTTCATTCTGTGTTGAGATTTACACATCTGGAGTTGTTTTTGGTGAGGGTTTTAATCTCTTGTGCTCCTGTAGTTGGTATTTTGAGTTCTTTTTCCTCTTGGAGCTCAGTAGTGTTCCTCAGAGAGGGGTATGTTGGATATGTTACCCCTTGCAGGATTCTTGTTGGGGTGCCAATTACCTCTTTTCTCCCCTCATCAAGGGGGCTAGAGTTCCCGCTCTTTAGTGGGGATGCAAGGGCTCTCCTGCAGTCACAGCAGGGAGCTCTGAGTCTCTGTGCACTGTGGGGATCAGGCCTCCTAGTACCAGCAGAGCAGTGGATTGTCACTCAGTGTGGGAGCTGGGATTCCAGCTCTTGGACAAGAAGGATATGATTTTCCTGGAGGGAGGTGCAGTGTTAAGTGCTTGGCTTCTGTGTACTGTGGGGGAACAGGACTTCTGGTGGTGCCTGAGGAGCAGCAGGTTATAGCTTTCCTCCCCTCAGTGAGGAATCTGGTGTCCTTGTTTTTTGATGGGGGATCGGGGACTTTCTTGCTGTCAGGGATAGTGGTGAGTGCTGGGCTTCCATGCTCTTTGGGGAGAGAAGCCTCCTGGCACCCCCAGAGTAGCAAAGCCTGAAGCCTGGGATTCACTTAGGTTTGCGGTGGCAGGCTCCTAGCACTGAGTGGCAAGTTGAGGGATTTTAATCACCTGTTATCTTCCCCTTGACTCAATTACTGTGCTATGACTGGCTTAGTAGTTAGTTAGATTGATGTGCTATTTCTGTTCCCTGCCTAGGTGGTATAAATTAGCAATAACAAATTCACTGATGTGATGCCAGACCAGTTATTTACACAATATGTAGTGAGCCCCTTGGTGACATTATCTATAATCCATGGAGATTGGGGGGATAATGGTTGTTCAGATAGAGAAAGGAAGGGGTAGAAGATGGAAAGAGATGAGAAAGAAAAACTTGAGGTAGAGAAAGGAAAGTGGGGCAATAGAGGGTTGAGCAAGTTAGTGTTAGGACAGAATTGAGAAGGGAGTTAGGTAACAGTAAGATGAAAGAAAAAAGTGAAGACAATAAAGGTTAAAATTAAAAATTTTAAAAATAAAAGAAATTAAAGTAGAATAAAAGTAAAGTAAAATAAAAACAAAAAGATATGTATTATAAATATATCTTATATAAGATATATATATACATATATAAATCAGTTCAGTGAGTGTTCTGGACTTTTTCCTCTGAATTCAGGGTGAGGTGGTGACTTTTTTTTTAATAGGGGATTTGGCCAAGACTGTCCCTTCTTAGAATTGGTATGTTGGGTTGCATGGCAATGAGTGTTGCTCTTTCCTATGGACAGCTTTAATGGGGGCTCAGGTCTGGTATTTGAGCCTGGGCTTCCTTTAGTGGAGTGGGGCCTCTGGAGCAGGTGGGTTCTCAGAAGTGGCCCCATGAGGGGTTGATAAATGAGCAGTTGCCAGCCCCTTCCACTCACAGAGCAAGCCTGTGGGTTAGAAATGAAACTTTCTTTTGGTGAGACTTTCAGTTTCAGCTTGCTCCTGGTTTCTCCAAGGCAGTGCAATGCCTGGATTTCTCCACAGGGGCTGCTGAGTTGACCCACCCCTACATGGACTTTTTCAGCTCTGTGTTTGCCACCCCCCACACACACCCCGAGTATTTGGCCAGCAGTTTTGTCAGGAGGGAATGCAAGCAGGTCCCCAGTTGTGCTAGAACATGAGGTTCCCTCACAAACAGTGTGTTGTGCTTACCTGGCAGGTAAGCAGATTTACTTGCTGCAGGGCAGGGCAGAGGTTTTGTGTCCACCTGTGATTGGCGGGACCTGGTCTTCCCAGATGCTTTCAGCAGCTCTCTTTCTGTGGTTCTATGCATTGCGTTATTGTTCATGAGGTTGAAGACACACTAAGGCAGAGAGAGATCTGTAATCTGTGCGGGTGTGCGACAGTTGGAGGTTCTGTGTCTACATGTATTATGGCGGGTCCAGGTACTCCCAGATGCTTGCAGGTCCCTGCCATTCTCTGTGTTGTGTTTTAGCTTTACCGACCCAGGCAGGAGGGAATTAAGAGAGGAAAAAAAAGGGAAAAAAGCAGCGATGGGCCTGGTCTGTCTGACCCTGCTGCGGCCTGTTCCCAGCCGGCAAACAGACAGGTGGGTTGGCTGCAGCTGCCTGTCCCTGTGTCTGTCTGTAATACTCTTTAAAAAGTTAGTTTAAGGATCAGTCAAAAATATGTGCCCCTCCAGTGTTGGTGGTATCTTGGGTGGCAGAAAAAGCAGTATTACCCAATCCTTGCTGTTATGAAAATCTGGAGTAATTGTTTGAAATCATCCAAGGTCCACCAGCTAACCGCCATCTTGATTCTCCTCCTGCTGGGAGTTTTTTTGTTTTTTTTTTCATTTTTCTTTTATTATTCATATGTGCGTACAAGGCTTGGTTCATTTCTCACCCCTGCCCCCACCCCCTCCCTTACCACCCACTCCGCCCCCTCCCTCGCCCCCCCCTCAATACCCAGCAGAAACTATTTTGCCCTTATTTCTAATTTTGTTGTAGAGAGTATAAGCAATAATAGGAAGGAACAAGGGTTTTTGCTGGTTGAGATAAGGATAGCTATACAGGGCATTGACTCACATTGATTTCCTGTGCGTGGGTGTTACCTTCTAGGTTAATTCTTTTTGATCTAACCTTTTCTCTAGTACCTGTTCCCCTTTTCCTATTGGCCTCAGTTGCTTTAAGGTATCTGCTTTAGTTTCTCTGCATTAAGGGCAACAAATGCTAGCTAGTTTTTTAGGTGTCTTACCTATCCTCACCCCTCCCTTGTGTGCTCTCGCTTTTATCATGTACTCAAAGTCCAATCCCATTGTTGTGTTTGCCCTTGATCTAATGTCCACATATGAGGGAGAACATACGATTTTTGGTTTTTTGAGCCAGGCTAACCTCACTCAGAATGATGTTCTCCAATTCCATCCATTTACCAGCGAATGATAACATTTCGTTCTTCTTCATGGCTGCATAAAATTCCATTGTGTATAGATACCACATTTTCTTAATCCATTCGTCAGTGGTGGGGCATCTTGGCTGTTTCCATAACTTGGCTATTGTGAATAGTGCCGCAATAAACATGGATGTGCAGGTGCCTCTGGAGTAACAGTCTTTTGGGTATATCCCCAAGAGTGGTATTGCTGGATCAAATGGTAGATCAATGTCCAGCTTTTTAAGTAGCCTCCAAATTTTTTTCCAGAGTGGTTGTACTAGTCTACATTCCCACCAACAGTGTAAGAGGGTTCCTTTTTCCCCTCATCCTTGCCAACACCTGTTGTTGGTGGTGTTGCTGATGATGGCTATTCTAACAGGGGTGAGGTGGAATCTTAGCGTGGTTTTAATTTGCATTTCCTTTATTGCTAGAGATGGTGAGCATTTTTTCATGTGTTTTCTGGCCATTTGAATTTCTTCTTTTGAGAAAGTTCTGTTTAGTTCACGTGCCCATTTCTTTATTGGTTCATTAGTTTTGGGAGAATTTAGTTTTTTAAGTTCCCTGTATATTCTGGTTATCAGTCCTTTGTCTGATGTATAGTTGGCAAATATTTTCTCCCACTCTGTGGGTGTTCTCTTCAGTTTAGAGACCATTTCTTTTGATGAACAGAAGCTTTTTAGTTTTATGAAGTCCCATTTATCTATGCTATCTCTTAGTTGCTGTGCTGCTGGGGTTTCATTGAGAAAGTTCTTACCTATACCTACTAACTCCAGACTGCTGGGAGTTTTAAATCATGAATGAGTATAGGATTTTGTCAAATGCTTTTCTGTATCTATTGATATGATACTATTTTTCTTCTCTAACCTATTGATATGATGGATTGCATAAATTGACTTTTGAATGTTCAACCAGCTAGTGTACCTGGAATGAATCTTATTTGGTTGTAGTGTATAATTATTTTTATGAATTGTTGGATTTGATTTACTCACAGGTTGTTGAGAATTTATACATCTGTGTTTGTGAGGGATATTGATTTCCAGTTTTTCTTTCTTGTAGTGAGTTTTGCAAATGTGTTCTGGTTTTGGTGCTAATGATATCACAAAATGAGTTAGAAAGTATTCCCCTTTTTCTAAAAGCCATTGTAGAGAATTAGTATCTTGTCTTCCTTAAATGTCCCATAGAGCTTATCAGTTAAGCCATATGGGTGTGACGTTTTCTTTTTTTAGAAAGATATTGGGTTCATTTTCCTTAGTGGATATAGACGTAATCAGATTATCTCTTTCTCTTTATGTGAGTCTTTAATTTGTTTCTTTGAAGATTGGTTCAGTTATCAAATTTAAGATCACAGAGTTCATTATATCACCTCCTTATCTTTTCAATGTCCATGGGATCTGTAATAATGACCCTTCTTCCAATTCTAATATTAGTATTATGTATCACACATTTTTTTTCTGGTTAGCCCAACTACAGGATTGCCAGTTTAACTACCTTTTTTTAATGACCAGCTTTTGGATTTGTTTATTTTCTCTGATTGGTTTCCTGTTCTCAGTTTAATTGGTTTCTGTTCAAACTTTTGTTTATTCTTTTTTTCTAATTGCTTTAGATTTAAATTGTGTGTCTTTCTCTGGTTTTCCAAGGTGAAATTTCATATTGTTGATTTTAGGATTTTCTTCTTTTCTGATATATGTTCTAAACTTCTTGCTAAATATTTTTTCCTTTGCTATTTCTCTAATTTTAACAAGGTACGGTCTCATTTTTATTTGGTTCAAAATATTTACCAGTTTCTCTTTAAGAAATTTTTTAGCAGGCCTTATAATATTTACTTATTTATTTATTTGGATTTTTGAGATAGAATCTCTATGAAGCCCAGGCTGGCCGTGAACTCATAATACTCCTTCCTCAGCCTTCCATGCTGGAATTGTAGATGTGAAACACTGTGCTCAGCATTGTGATTTTTTTTGTTGTTGTTGTTGGAAGCCAGAAATGATACCTGAAGTGATAGGAACTGGAAAACTACATTTTTTACATGAGCTTTTATGTTCATGAAACTAATGCTTGCTGTAGCTATAAATGCCCAAATCTTCCATTTCTGTGTATTGTTTTGCTACCTTGCTATCTTTCAGCTTCCCTAAGAACTCCTTCTTTAATAGAACCTATGTCTTTCAGCTCTTAAATTCACTGTTATTATACTGAGGCCATCTTTGTGTGGTGATGAAGTGCTGGGGAGGGTAAATGTTCTATAGTGTGTTTTAATTTCAGGTTTTCCAGCTATCCTAATATTAGATAGGAAGGTCAAAAGGGACTGCAATTGATGAACTGACTTTCCCCCAATTTAGGTAAAGTGCTGGTTAAAATACTGTGATGACAGGACTTTGTTTTGAAGAACAATCTCAAAAACTTTCAGAAACATTTACTTTTTCCCTCCCCTGAGGTTTTTTTCTCCATTTTCACCATGAGAATGTGGTAGTGTTACTGGAGATAAACCCCACAAAAATGGGGTTTATTCAGTCAGTAAGAGTTTAACTGTTAAGGTAGTCCACACTGAGCCTCCAACATTTTGTCAAAATTATACACGTGTTTCTATCACTTACCAGGTCCTTCTGGTTTAGCTTCAGGTAACCTGTTCTTGACTGTGATTCTTTGTATTTGCATGTTCCTCCAGATTTCTGGGTTTGGTTTACCCTGTGGCCTCAGTTCTCTGATAAGTCTAAGAAAAATCATTGTTTTTCAGTGTGTTCAGCTTTTTGTTTGTTTGTTTGTTTTTGTGGTACTGGGGCTGGACCTCAGGGTCTTCACCTTGAGCCTTTTGAGAAGGGTTTTTCGAGATAGGGTCTCATGGAACTATTTGCCTGGGCTGGCTTTGAACTGCGATCCTCCTGATCTCTGCCTCCTGAGTAGCTAGAATTATAGATGTGAGCCACCAGTGCCCAACTTCAGCTTTTTTTTTATTGAGAGTTTTTTTTCTCTTCTGTGGGTGATAATTTCCAGCCTTTTGTGTCTCTATCCCAAGAAATTTTTATGCATAGGAAAAACCTAGCCAAGAAACTGGTCCTACTAATAGAAAAATTGACATTTTTTTGCATATATTTTCACTACTTTCTTAGGACTTTCACCAGGACTTCCACAGATAATCAAAATGCCAGGAAGATTTTTTTAAGTAAATAAATGCTCTAGATTGTACCTTTTGGTTCTTTGCAGCAGGAATTTAAAAAATATTTAGATCAACACTGTTGAGGCATCTCCATTTACTGACAAGTTCTCTCACCATTTAATGTTGGAAAACTCTCAGACATGGATAGGTTTGAGATGAGTACCCTAATGTCTTTGCACTTTGTCTCCATATTCGGAGTCTTGAGGAAAATGCTGAGTGAATGCCTGGTCTTTTTACAAAATAAGCAAGATGTTTTAGACTACATCATCTGAGCTTCAGTTATCTCTATAAGGAGACATTAGAGAATTTTTTAAGAATACCCAAACTACTGAGCAAGTTTAAAGTTGCCCTGATGGTAAGATGGGTAAGAACAGTAATTGCAACATTGTTCTAATTTGTAGGCAGTACCTTAATTTGTGCACACATAGAAGGTATCTAAATTCAAAGCCATAGATTACAAAACCTCACTGTGTGGTTGTCCTATGATTGATGCTGAGAGCCCACATGAGACCAGACTATGTCAGATTAGTTTGATAACTGGCTCTTCTTTTCAAGTTTGACCCTGGGTAATCTGACAAGATAAGATTGACCAACTAGACCTTTTGTAATAAGTGTACATTTATTGATCACATATTATATGCCAACAGCTATGCTGATCATATGCCAAGATAACATCTGTGAACTCATAGTCTGTTACTGGTTTAATGGGGCACAAATGTATGCCCACCATCAACTTAGCACAAGACCAACAGAAAGTCCTGTTGATTAAATCAACTGTGCTTTTATATCTGCTGTGGTAGGAGAGTACTGCACATTGAAAACATCCTAGCTTCTGTCTTTGGAGAGAGTTATAGGGTTCAGGACTTAGGCTAGGGGAGTTCATGGCAAGTACTGCAAATCAGGAACTGATTAGAATTGGATAGCTTGAGCTTGGTGGCACACAGTAGTGATGATCTTGAATTAAGTCCTTATGAGTAAGTTGATCACCTTGTTAAAGAAACTGTTTTAGTTGATTGGTAGTTGTTTTCTTCCAGGAATGAGTATTTCCCAGATCATGTAGATAACTGGTTTTTGCTGGCTATTGGTCATAATGAGCACAGTAATAAAAATATGCCTAGTTCCAGAACTTTCACAAAGTGATATAAAATTATTTTAGTTGTCACAAGTCAGTGAACTTGAACTCTTAAAATGTAGCTGTAAGGAGTAGTTAAATAAAAGGCAAAAATTCTTGCCTCATTAAATGAAGGAAAAGGAATATTCTTTTCTTTGCGGCTGTTTTTTTTTTAAATAATTAGATAAATATAGGGAGATGACTTTTGTAATTCTAACGTAATTCTGTTTTGGAATGCAAATTAAAATAGATTTTTCTCCTAAGCCAAAATTATACACCTTTCTAATAAACACCATTTTTAAGCCACTTGCATTTGTAATTGTCCATGTTAAATTTGCCAACATGAGTGTTCTCACTGACGTGTTCAATACATAGGCTGCCCTGATCAGGGCTGGGCTACCTATGTCTGCATTCGAAGGCCATGGCTCTCTCTTAAACACGTGTTTGTAGTGGATCTGAACAGACAAAAATTCCTAGACTCATTTCAGTTGACTCCTAGGTACTGCTGTTTGGTATTTTAATAGATTTCTTGCTTCTCAAATTATTTGGGATAGCTGAGCTGCCATGTTTTTAAAATTATTTATTTATTCACATGTGCATACATTGTTTGGGTCATTTCTTGCCCCTTCCCCCCCATCCCCACCATCTCCCCCACCCCCCTGCCCCCAGTTGCTGCTATTGATATGGATACATTTTTGTTATGCATCCATTTATTTTTATTTTTATTTTTTAAATTTTTATTTTATTCATATGTGCATACAATGTTTGTGTCATTTCTCCCACCTTGAACAACCCCCTCCCTTACCCCCCAGCTCCCTCCCTCTACCCCCCACCCCCTCGCTACATGGCAGAAACTATTTTGCCCTTATTCTAATTTTGGTGAAGAGAGAGTATAAGCAATAATAAGAAGGACCAAGGGTTTTTGCTAGTTGAGATAAGAATAGCTATACAGGGAGTTGACTCACATTGATTTCCTGTGCATATATGATACCTTCTAAGATAATTCTTCTTGATCTAACCTTTTCTCTAGTTCCTGGTCCCCTTCTCCTATTGGTTTCAGTTACTTTAAAGTATTTGCTTTAGTTTCTCTGTGTTGAGGGCAACAAATGCTATCTAGTTTTTTAGGTGTCCTACCTATCCTCATACCTCCCTTGTGTGCTCTCGCTTTATCATGTGATCAAAGTCCAATCAACTTCTTGTGTTTCCCCTCTATCTAATGTCCACATATGAGGGAGAACATACGATTTTTGGTCTTTTGGGCCAGGCTAACCTCACTCAGAATGATGTTCTCCAGTTCCATCATTTACCAGCGAATGATAACATTTCATTCTTCTTCATGGCTGTATAAAATTCCATTGTGTATAAATACCACATTTTCTTGATCCATTCATCAGTGGTGGGGCATCTTGGCTGTTTCCATAACTTAGCTATTGTGAATAGTGCTGCAATAAACATGGGTGTGCAGGTGCCTCTGGAGTAACCTGTGTCACTGACTTTTAGGTATATCCACAGGAGTGGTGTTGCTGGATCATAAGGTAGATCAATATTTAGCTTTTTAAGTAGACTCCAAATTTTTTTCCAGAGTGGTTGTACTAGTTTACATTCCCACCAGCAGTGTAAGAGGGTTCCTTTTTCCCTGCATCCTCACCAACACCTGTTGTTAGTGGTGTTGCTAATGATGGCTATTCTAACAGGGGTGAGGTGGAATCTTAGCGTGGTTTTAATTTGCATTTCCTTTATTGCTAGAGATGGTGAGCATTTTTTCATGTGCTTTCTGGACATTTGAATTTCTTCTTTTGAGAAAGTTCTGTTTAGTTCACATGCCCATTTCTTTATTGGTTCATTAATTTTGGGAGAATTTAGTTTTTTAAGTTCCCTATATATTCTGGTTATCAGTCCTTTGATGTGTAGCTGGCAAATATTTTCTCCCACTCTGTGGGTGTTTGCTTCAGTTTAGAGACCATTTCTTTTGTTGAGCAGATGCTTTTTAGTTTTATGAAGTCCCATTTATCTATGCTATCTCTTAGTTGCTGTGCTGCTGGGGTTCCATTGAGAAAGTTCTTTCCTATACCTATTAATTCCAGAGTATTTCCTACTCCTTCCTGTACCAACTTTAGAGTTTGTGGTCTGATATTAAGATCCTTGATCCATTTTGAGTTAATCTTGGTATAGGGTGATATACATGGATCTAGTTTCATTTTTTTGCAGACTGCTAACCAGTTTTCCCAGCAGTTTTTGTTGAAGAGGCTGCTATTTCTCCATTGTATATTTTTAGCGTCTTTGTCAAAGACAAGTTGGTTATAGTTGTGTGGCTTCATATCTGGGTCCTCTATTCTGTTCCACTGGTCTTCATGTCTGTTTTTGTGCCAGTACCATGCTGTTTTTATTGTTATTGCTTTGTAATATAGTTTGAAGTCAGGTATTGTGATACCTCCACCATTATTCTTTTGACTGAGTATTGCCTTGGCTATTCATGGCCTCTTGTGTTTCCATATAAATTTAATGGTAGATTTTTCAATCTCCTTAATGAATGTCATTGGAATTTTGATGGGACTTGGATTAAACATGTAGATTACTTTTGGGAGTATAGACATTTTTACTATGTTGATTCTACCAATCCATGAGCATGGGAGATCTCTCCACTTTCTATAGTCTTCCTCAGTCTCTTTCTTCAGAAGTTTATAGTTTTCCTTGTAGAGGTCTTTCACATCTTTTGTTAGGTTTACACCTAGGTATGTGATTTTTTTTGAGGCTATTGTAAATGAAATTGTTTTCATGTTTTCTTTCTCAGTTTGTTCATTATTAGTGTATAGAAATGTTAATAATTTTTCTTGTTGATTTTATATCCTGCTACCTTGCTATAGCTATTGATGGTGTCTAGGAGCTTTTGAGTAGAGTTTTTTGGTTCGTTAAGGTATAGGATCATGTTGTCTGCAAATAGGAATATTTTGACAGTTTCTTTACCTATTTGTATTCCTTTTATTCCTTCTTCTTGCCTAATTGCTCTGGCTAGGAGTTCCAGTACTGTGTTGAATAGGAGTGGAGATAGTGGGCATTCTTGTTGAGTTCCTGATTTTAGAGGGAATGGTTTTGGTTTTTTCTGTTAAGTATAATGCTGGCTGTAGGTTTGTCATATATAGCTTTTATAATGTTGTGGTACTTTACTTCTATTTCTAGTTTTCTTAGAGCTTTTATCATGAAATGGTGTTGGATCTTATCAAAGGCTTTTTCTTCATCTATTGAGATGATCAAGTGGTTTTTGTCTTTGCTTCTGTTAATGTGGTTTATTACGTTTATTGATTTTCATATGTTCAACCATCCCTGCATTCCTGAGATGAAGCCTACTTCGAATGATCTTTTTGATGTGTTGTTGAATTTGGTTTGCAGTTATTTCATTGAGGATTTTTGCATCAATGTTCATTAAGGAGATTGGCCTATAGTTCTCCTTTTTGGAAGTGTCTTTGCCTGGTTTTGGGATAAGTGTAATACTGCCTTCATAAAATGTGTTTGGCAGTTTTCCTTCCCTTTGTATTTCGTGGAACAGTTTAAGGAGGGTTGGTATCAGTTCTTCTTTAAAGGTCTGATAGAATTCAGCAGAGAATCCATCAGGTCCTGGACATTTCTTTTTGGGGAGATTCTTGATTGATGCTTCAATTTCAATTTGTGAAATATAATAGATCTATAGATCTATTTAGGTGATTAATATCCTCTGGTTCAGTTTTGGATGATCGTGTGTATCTAGAAATCTGTCCATTTCTTTAAGATTTTCGAATTTATTTGAATATAGGTTCTCAAATTAGTCTCTGATGATTTCCTGGTCTTCCGTGGTGCTTTTTGTTATCTCCCCTTTTGCATTTCTAATTCTACTAATTTGGGTTTTTTCTCTCCTCATTTTAGTCAGGTTTGCCAGGGGTCTATCGATCTTGTTTATTTTATCAAAGAACCAACTTTTTGTTTCATTAATTCTTTGTATGGTTTTTTTGGTTTCTATTTCATTGATTTCAGCTCTTATTTTTATTATTTCTCTCCTTCTATTTGTTTTGGGATTTGCTTGTTCTTGTTTTTCTAGGAGTTTGAGATGTATCATTAGGTCATTGATTTGGGATCTTTCAGTCTTTCTAATATATGCACTCATGGCTATGAACTTTCCTCTCAGGACTGCCTTTGCTGTGTCCCATAGGTTCCAGTAGGTTGTGTTTTCATTTTCATTGACTTCCAGGAACTTTTTAATTTCCTCTTTTGTTTCATCAATGACCCATTGTTCATTAAGCAATGAGTTATTCAGTTTCCAGATGTTTGCATATTTTTTGTCTTTACTTTTGTTGTTGAGTTCTCATTTTATTGCATTGTGAATAGGTAGAATGCATGGTATAATTTCTATTTTCTTATATTTGCTGAGGCTTGTTTTGTGCCCTAGGATATGATCTATTTTGGAGAAGGTTCCATGGGCTGCTGAGAAGAATGTATATTGTGTAGAAGTTGGATGAAATATTCTGTAGACATCAACTAGGTCCATTTGATCTTTTGTATATTTGAGATCTTGGATTTCTTTATTGATTTTTTGTTTGGATTTCCTATCTATTGATGATAATGGGGTGTTAAAGTCTCCCACACCACTGTGTTGGAGTTAATATAGGCTTTTAGGTCTTTCAGGGTATGTTTGATGAAATTGGGTGTGTTGACATTGGGTGCATATAGGTTGATAATTGTTATTTCCTTTTGGTCTATTTCCCCTTTCATTAGTATGGAATGTCCTTCTTTATCTCATTTGATCAATGTAGGTTTGAAGTCTACTTTGTCAGAGATAAGTATTGCTACTCCTGCCTGTTTTCAGGGGCCATTGGCTTGGTAAATCTTCTTCCAGCCTTCCATCCTAAGCCTATGCTTATTTCTGTCGGTGTAAGCAACAAATTGTTGAATCTCCCTTTTTAATCCAGTTCATCAAACAATGCCTTTTGATGGAGGAATTAAGTTCATTCACATTAAGTGTTAGTACTGATAGGTATGTGGTGATTCCTGTCATTTAGTTGTCTTAGTTGTTTGAAGGTTTGATTGTGTAACCTAAGTTGAGGTTACTCTCTACTTTCTTGCTTTTTCTTTTCCTGTAATTTGGTGCTGCCTGCCCTTTTATGGTTATGTTGGGTTTCACTTTCTGTGTGCAGAATCCCTTGCAGAATCTTTTGTAATGGTGGCTTTGTGGTCACATATTGTTTTAGTTTCTGCTTATCATGGAAGACTTTTATTGCTCCATCTATTTTGAATGATAGTTTTGCTGGTTGGAGTATCCTAGGGTTGACGTTATTTTCATTCAGTGCCTGGAAGATCTTACCCCAAGGTCTTCTGGCTTTTAATGTTTCTGTTGAGAAGTCTGCTGTGATTTTGATGGGTTTACCTTTGTATGTTATTTGTTTTTTCTCTCTTACAGCCTTCAATATTCTTTCTCAGGTCTCTGTATTTGTTGTTTTCAAGATAATATTCCGTGGTCTGTTTGGTGTTCTGGAGGCCTCTTGCATCTGTATGGGAATAGAGTTCTTTAGATTTGCAAAATTTTCTGTTATTATTTGTTGAATATATCACGCATTCCCTTTGCTTGCACCTCTTCTCCTTCTTCAATGCCCGTGATTCTCAGGTTTGGTCTTTTGATGGAGTCAGTGAGTTCTTGCATTTTCTTTTCACAGGTCTTGAGTTGTTTAATTAATAGTTCTTTGGTTTTTCCTTTAATTACCATTTCGTTTTCGAGTTCTGAGATTCTGTCTTCTGTTTATTCTATTCTGCTGGATTGCCTTCCATCATGTTTTGCAATTCTGTTTTGTTCTTTTTTGTGAGGTTTTCCATATCCTGAGTTGTTTCCTTTTTAATGTTGTCTATTTTTGACCTGAGTTCATTTATCTCTTTATTAATTGTGTTCTTTGTTTCACTTTGGTGTTTATATAGTGCTTCTATGGTTTCTTTTATTTCTTCTTGTGCTTTTTCAAATTTTCTATTTTTGTTGTCTTGGAATTTCTTGAGTGTCTCCTGTACATCTTGGTTGACCATATCCAGTATCATCTCTATAAAATTCTTATTGAGTACCTGTAGTATGTCTTCTTTTAGATTATTCTTGTGGGCTTTATTGGGTTCTTTGGCATAGTTTATCTTCATTTTGTTGGAGTCTGGATCTGAGTATCTGTTTTCTTCATTTCCCTCTGGTTCCTGTACTAATTTTTTGCTGTGAGGAAACTGGTTTCCCTGTTTTTTCTGTCTTCCCGTCATTGCCCTTGGTGTTGTTGTCCCTGTACTGTGTGCAATTAAGTATTTCGTAGCTTGTAATATTAACAATGGTGATATTTAGAATGGAAGGGTGAGAAGAGAGGGAAAGCAAAGAAGTTAAAGAAAGAGGGCAAAACAAATAAATAAACAAATAAACAAACATACAAAAAATGTTTCAAAGATATAAATAGGGAGAGATAGTGTACTAATCAACAGTAAGCTAAACAGGCTTTAGAGAGACAGAGAGAGGATTGAGATATAATAAATAAATAAATAAAAATAAAAAAATCTCCAATTTCAAATGCAATAAAGTTTCATTCTTAATAATTTTGGTGTTAGTCCCTCAGCCTCCAGTCCTGTAGATGGTGTCTCAGAAGTAGTTCTCTCATTATCTCATCAAAGAAACCAAAACAAAACAAAACAAAAAAAAACCACCATAAAGTATCCTAAGTTCAAATGCAATACAGTTTCAGTAAATTTTTCAGCATGCAGGTACAGTTTGGTTGTTGTCTCATCAATGGAAAGGAGATAAAAAGGGTCTGGAGACAGTTCTGTGAATGGCTATCTGAGGCTGCAGCTCACCTGCCCACTGCTGTCAACCTACTGTAGCTGGCGGCGTTATTTATGCAGATCTCAGGAGTGAGCTTAGCACTCACCTGGTCCCACAGGCTTTGTTTACTCAGAGTTCTCCTGTGCATGAGCCTTTGCTACAAGCTTTCCTCTTTCCAAGCACACTGGGGGAGGTGACATTGCACCAGCTTTCTCAGGCCTGCGTGTTTATTTACAGCTCACGTGAGAAGTGGTTCTTCCCCCTTCTCCTGTGGAGTTTTCCTCCCAATGCCACTTTTACAAGCTTTCCTGCTCCTGGTTGCGGGGTGGGTGCCACCACTCCTGCCTTCTCTGGCTGGATTATTTATTTACAGTTCTGTGAGGGATTGCCCCTCCCCCCCTTTGGTGCACAGGGCACCCTGCCCTCTTTGCTACGTGTCTTTTTTGTTGTTATTGGTTATTATTCCTTTTTTTTTTCTTTTTTCCCTGGGTGGGGTTTGGTCTCTCCAGAGGGCTATACTGATCTGACCCAGGGTTGTCTGTGGGAGAACCACATGCCACTTAGCTCAACTTGTGGTCCGCGTCTTCCAAGCCATCTGGGCACTGGTGTCTGGCAGTGGTGTGGGGACCCTCCTGGTTTCTCCATTTAACGTGAAGTGGAGATGCTCTGTGCAGGCTGGAGTTGTGGAGGGGTCAAAGTTTCGCCTATTCTCAGTGGTTTTTCCTGTAAAGTGTATCTCCAGCACATCTCCAAGATTTTTCTGCTTCCTCCCTCTAGCCGCCATCTTAGAATCCTCTCACGCATTCTTTTTTTGTTCCCATCAGATTAGTCATTACAAACACAGCTAATGGCCACTATTTTCAAATGTTCAAGGGAAGTGTAACATTTAAATTGATATACATATGTAATAATTACATACATAAGGTAAATTTTTAGGCACATCTCCAGGTAAAGGTTTTTTTTTTTCTATCAATTCCATCCTCAACTATTTGTTGAGTGACCAAAATGTAGATGACAACATGTAGATGATACTAAGGTTTTTGGAGTTAGCAGTTTAGTGGTAAATAGAATGGCACCACTGCTGATTTCCAGGGATTTTCTAATCTAGTGAGCAAGAGGGATGTTAAGCCAAGAAGGAGACAAGGTATTAGAGCTCTGATAAGTGGTATGAAAGAGTGTTATCTGATGTTATAAAAGCACATAACCAAGGTAGTGTACCAGGTTAAGAAGGCATTTTATAAGGAGATGAAAGCTGAACTGAAAGTGGAAGGAAAATAAGGAGAACAGGACTGCATACAAAAGATAACGAGAGAGGAAAGAAGAGCTGATGACAAGGCAGCATGTCCAAGGAGAGAAAACAGGTGTGAGAAAACCCTTAAAGAAGGAACTGGCCTCAAGGACTTATCAATACTGCCAAAATGTAATTTGTCATAGTTGTGTTCTTTAAATGGTCTTCTTTAAATATTAATTATTTTAATAAAGGTCATATAAGTGCCTTTTTAATATTTAATATACACCAAAATGAAACACTTTTATTAATTTCTCTCAATGTTTCAGAACATTACTCTTTTTGTGATTTTAAATATTTGTGAAAGCCCTTTCAACATGTCCTTCAGAAAGAATGAATTCTTGTTTACAATAATCTGCCAACTGAAATAGTGCTTTCACATTAAATAAGCAAGCCTAGAACCTAGGGGGTACTTTTATGTTAACTACTGCACTGAAATGGTTATTTACTGTCATTTTGTTTATTAACAATGACGAGACTCACACCAGCAGTATAATCATCATAAAACACAGTGAGGCTTTTCTTTTAAACAGAGAAATTATTCTTTTAACTTAATAAAATTTCTTCTGAAAGAGAATTAGATATTAATTCGAAGAAAAATGAAGTTTTATTTTACCTTACACTTTCGTAAAACATTAGAGAAATCCTTAAATATCTACGTTTTCATTTTCCATCTAACTGCAATGCTGTGATAAGATTGCCTAAGCAAATTATTTTTGACCATAGATATAGTCTTTATATAAATCTTGCATTTTGTGTATAGTGCTAAAAGAAACTTGGTCTGGTATGTATAGATTTTTACTTAATCCATTGCTTACCTTGTTAGAGAAATAGTGGGCAGATTAGCTATGTATAGGCAAGTCAGTTAAATTCAGTCTGAATTCTTAGTCATAGAATTGATAGTGGCTCGAAGGCCCTATTCATGGGATGCTGCTTGATTTATCATGGTTGTCAGTTGTCTGCTTTTATTAGTGGTAAATGGATAGAAATTTGGAATTTCATTTTCAAAACTACTGTATTAATCTGCACATGAAAAGGTGGAAGTAAGATCTATCCAAGTGTCTGTAGAGGCATTGCAGTTGAAAATTACCTGTTTTGATTTGTAGATCCCTTTTCCTTTCTACTGAATTTAGGGATTATAGTTTTAGTTTCTGTGACCTTAATCTCAGTTTGTATAAAAGTGGTCATTCAGTGCTGTCCTCATCCTCACTAAAGTTCAGAACTTCACAGTATTTGATTAGTTTTGAGAGTTCTCAATCTGTCAGCCTCTCTATACCTCAGGATGTGATGAATTCACATTGGCAGAATTAGTATAATATGAATAAGAGAAAACTCACAATTACCACTTCCTGTAGGTTCCCTATGCCCCAGGTAGTTCCAAACATACACTAGCTTTCCTGACATATGGTTATTTTGCTTGAACAGCATCTGGTCTCCTCTAACTTTGTAAATTTCTGTCTTTCAAGGTCCATTCCATGTGTCCCTGGCCCATGCAGCCTACCTTGATTTTTCCATCCTGGCTAAGAATTGTGTTTCTGTCCTTTGCAACTTGAGCCTCATTTCTAGGAATACTTGTCATATTCTGCCTCTTGTTGAGTTAATAGTATAAGTGCCACTCAACTCTAACTCCTCCAGGGCAAGGTTACACACATTTGTGTTTTTATATCCCTCAGAGAGCTAACTATGTGCTAAACTATCAGTGGAGTATCTTGCGTAGACTGGAATATGGGCAGATTAGTACAGTATGTGCCAAATTTGAACTCTTATCAGTAATTGGTACTCTTTATGATCTTGGGCCAGTCTCTGTACCTCATTTTCCTTATTAGGTTATTTTGAGGGTTCTTCACAAATAAGTCCATTATCAGAAATGCTAACTGGAAATAGTATAAATTAAGGGTCTGTTTCCTTATTTTTCCCTCTGTTCGTACTGATGGACTGTTGTTGATTTCAAAGGAGGCAATGCAGTTCCCAAATAGTTAGCAATATTCTGTATCATTCCATAGGTTCTTGGCAATAGACAACAGATAGAGACTCCACTACCATAGGTCAGGAATAAGTCCTGCTTTGCTGATTTTGGTAAAACACTGCTTTCTCTAGTTTGAAATTCTCAAAATTTGTCTTTTCTTATCCTTGCTCTGCCCTATTAAAAGAAGGCCATTGTTAGTACAGTCTACTGTGCAACATGGTTTAATAGGAAGTAAGGCTTTCTCTGGGTGCATAAATCCTTTCCAGTGCTCCCCTCACCATGGTTCTTCACGGAGTCTTTCTTTTCCTGCAGTCTACTCTTCTCTCCTATCTCTCTTCCATACTTTGAAGTGGCCAATGCTGAACTAATGTCTAAAGTTGAATATAGAGACCTAGATGTGGTCTGAGTCTCGTATTTGCTCTCCTTTTTCTCCCTTTACTAGCTTTATTTGCTTCTCTATACCTAGGTCCCACATGTGCTCATGACATGTTCTCCTGGACCACCTTGTCTCTTTCACATGTGTTCACAGCATCATCAGAGGCAAACTTGTCCCTTAAATTTGAATTCTAGACTTTTTAGATGTGTGGCTAACACAGTATGGGATCAGGTGACCATTCCCCCTTCTTTGGGCATTTCATTTCTGGGCTTGTGCATGGGGTTTGTAGAGGAATTATTTTCAGAGAAGGGTTTTGAGTTGGAATAGACATTCCAAGGAGTTT